>NW_027141586.1:768333-1401666 GCF_036365525.1 Heterodontus francisci
CTAACAGGAATTTCCAAAGTTAACGAATTGAAACACCAACAGGGATCTCTAAAGTTAACTAATTGAACCACCAACAGGGATCTCCAAAGTTAACTAATTGAAACACTAACAGGGATCTCCAAAGTTAACTAATTGAAAAACCAAAAGGGATCTCCAAATTTACCTAATTGAAACACTAACAGGAATTTCCTAAGTTAACTAATTGAAAAACCAACAGATATCTCCAAAGTTAACTAATTGAAACACAAACAGGAATTTCCTGAGTTAACTATTTGTAACACTAACAGGGAACTCAAAAGTTAACTAATTGAAACACTAGCAGGAATCTCCAAAGTTAACTGATTGAAACACTAACAGGAATCTCCAAAGTAAACTCATTGAAACAACAACAGGAATCTCCAAATTTAACTAACTGAATCACTCACAGGAGTTTCCAAAGTTAACTCATTGAAACACTAACAGGGATCTCCAAAGATAACTCATTGAAGCAATATCAGAAATCTCCTAAATTAACTAATTGAAACAATAACAGGGATCTCCAAGGTTAACTAATTGGATGACTAACATAAACTTCCAAAGTTAACTCATTGAAACACTAAATGGGATCTCCAAAGTTAACTCATTGAAACACTAACAGAAATCTCCTAAGTTAACTAATTGAGACACTAACATGAATCTCCAAAGTTAACTAATTGAAACACTAACAGGAATTTCCAAAGTTTACTAACTGAGACACCAACAGGGATCTCCAAAGTTAACTCATTGAAACACGAACAGAAATCTCCAAAGTTAACTAATTGAAACACCAACAGGGATCTCCAAAGTTAACTAATTGAAACACTAACAGGAATCTCCAAAGTTAACTCATTGAAACACTAACAGTAATCTCCAAAGTTACTTCATTGAAACACCATCAGGGATCTCCAAATTTAACTCATTGCAACACTAACAGAAATCTACTAAATTAATTAATTGAAACACCAACAGGGATCTCCAAAGTTAAGTAATTGAAACACGAACAGGATTTTCCAATGTTAACTAATTGAAACAATAACAGGAATCTCCAAAGGTAACTAATTGAAACACTAACACGGATCTCCAAAGTTAACTCATTGGAACACGAACAGAAATCTCCAAAGTTAACTAATTGAAACACCAACAGGGTTCTCCAAAGTTAACTGATTGAAACACTAACAGGAATTTTCAAAGTTAACTCATTGAAACACTAACAGGGATCTCCAAAGTTAACTAATTGAAACACGAAAATAAATCTCCAAAGTTAACTAAGTGAAACACCAACAGGGATCTGCAAAGTTAACTAATTGAAACACTAACAGGAATTTCCAAAGTTAACTAATTGAAACACTAACAGGGATCTCCAAAGTTAACTAATTGAAACACTAACAGGAATCTCTAAAGTTGACGAATTGAAACACCAACAGGGATCTCCAAATTTAACTAATTGTAACACTATCAGGGATCTCCAAAGTTAACTAATTGAAAAACCAAAAGGGATCTCCAAATGTAACTAATTGAAAATCTGACAGAAATGTCCAAAGTTAACTCATTGAAAAACCAACAGATATCTCCAAAGGTAACTAATTGAAACACTAACAGGGTTCTGCAAAGTTAACTATTTGAAACACAGACAGGAAAAATTCCAAAGTTAACTCATTGAAACACAAACAGGGATCTGCAAAGTTAACTAATTGAAACACGAAAAGAAATCTCCAAAGTTAACTAATTGAAACACCAACAGGGATCTCCAAAGTTAACTAATTGAAACACTAACAGGGTTCTCCAAAGTTAACTGATTGAAACACTAACAGGAATTTTCAAAGTGAACTCATTGAAACACTAACAGGGATCTCCAAAGTTAACTAATTGAAACACGAAAAGAAATCTCCAAAGTTAACTAATTGAAACACTAACAGGAATTTCCAAAGTTAACTAATTGAAACACTAACAGGAATCTCTAAAGTTAACGAATTGAAACACCAACAGCGATCTCCAAAGTTAACTCATTGAAACACTAACAGGGATCTCCAATGTTAACTAATTGAAACACTAACAGGAATCTCCAAAGTTAACGAATTGGAACACCAACAGGGATCTCCAAAGTTAACTAATTAATACACTAACAGGGATCTCCAAAGCCAACTAATTGAAACACTGACAGGAATCTGCAAAGTTAACTCATTGAAGCACCAACAGGAATCTCCAAAGATAACTAATTGAAACACTAACAGGGATCTCCAAAGTAAACTCATTGAAATACCAGCATGGATCTCCAAAGTGAACTAACTGAATCACTAACAGGAATTTCCAAAGTTAACTGATTGAAACTCTAACAGAAATCTCGAAAGTTAACTAATTGAAACACCAAGAGGGATCTCCAAAGTTAACCAATTGAAACACTAACAGGAATTTCCAAAGTTAACTGATTGAAACACTAACAGGAATTTCGAAAGTTAACTAATTGAAACACTAACAGGAATCTGCAAAGTTAACACGTTGCAACACGAACAGGGAACTCCAAAGTTAACTAGTTGAAACACCAACAGGGATCTCCAAAGTTAACTAATTGAAGCACTAACAGAAATCTCCTAAGTTAACTAATTGAAACACTAACAGGGATCTCCAAAGTTAACTAATTGAAACATTAACAGGAATCTGCAAAGTTAACTCATTGAAACACTAACAGGGATTTCGAAAGTTAACTAGTTGAAACAATAACAGGAATCTCCAAAGGTAACTAATTGAAACACTAACACGGATCTCCAAAGTTAACACATTGAAACACGAACAGAAATCTCCAAAGTTAACTAATTGAAACACCAACAGGGTTCTGCAAAGTTAACTATTTGAAACACAGACAGGAAAAATTCCAAAGTTAACTCATTGAAACACAAACAGGGATCTGCAAAGTTAACTAATTGAAACACGAAAAGAAATCTCCAAAGTTAACTAATTGAAACACCAACAGGGATCTCCAAAGTTAACTAATTGAAACACTAACAGGGATTTCCAAAGTTAACTAATTGAAACACTAACAGGGATCTCCAAAGTTAACTAATTGAAACACTAACAGGAATCTATAAAGTTAACGATTTGAAAAACCAACAGGGATCTCCAAAGTGAACTAATTGAAACACTAACAGGAGTTTCCAAAGTTAACAAATTGAAACACTAACAGGGATCTCCAAAGTTAACTAATTGAAACACCAACAGGGATCTCCAAAGTTAACTAATTGAAACACTAACAGGAATTTCCAAAGTTAACGAATTGAAACACCAACAGGGATCTCTAAAGTTAACTAATTGAACCACCAACAGGGATCTCCAAAGTTAACTAATTGAAACACTAACAGGGATCTCCAAAGTTAACTAATTGAAAAACCAAAAGGGATCTCCAAATTTACCTAATTGAAACACTAACATGAATTTCCTAAGTTAACTAATTGAAAAACCAACAGATATCTCCAAAGTTAACTAATTGAAACACAAACAGGAATTTCCAGAGTTAACTATTTGTAACACTAACAGGGAACTCAAAAGTTAACTAACTGAAACACTAGCAGGAATCTCCAAAGTTAACTGATTGAAACACTAACAGGAATCTCCAAAGTAAACTCATTGAAACAACAACAGGAATCTCCAAATTTAACTAACTGAATCACTCACAGGAGTTTCCAAAGTTAACTCATTGAAACACTAACAGGGATCTCCAAAGTTAACTCATTGAAGCAATATCAGAAATCTCCTAAGTTAACTAATTGAAACACTAACAGGGATCTCCAAAGTTAACTAATTGAAACATTAACAGGAATCTGCAAAGTTAACTCATTGAAACACTAACAGGGATCTCGAAAGTTAACACGTTGCAACACGAACAGGGAACTCCAAAGTTAACTAGTTGAAACACCAACAGGGATCTCCAAAGTTAACTAATTGAAGCACTAACAGAAATCTCCTAAGTTAACTAATTGAAACACTAACAGGGATCTCCAAAGTTAACTAATTGAAACATTAACAGGAATCTGCAAAGTTAACTCATTGAAACACTAACAGGGATTTCGAAAGTTAACTAGTTGAAACAATAACAGGAATCTCCAAAGGTAACTAATTGAAACACTAACACGGATCTCCAAAGTTAACACATTGAAACACGAACAGAAATCTCCAAAGTTAACTAATTGAAACACCAACAGGGTTCTGCAAAGTTAACTATTTGAAACACAGACAGGAAAAATTCCAAAGTTAACTCATTGAAACACAAACAGGGATCTGCAAAGTTAACTAATTGAAACACGAAAAGAAATCTCCAAAGTTAACTAATTGAAACACCAACAGGGATCTCCAAAGTTAACTAATTGAAACACTAACAGGAATTTCCAAAGTTAACTAATTGAAACACTAACAGGGATCTCCAAAGTTAACTAATTGAAACACTAACAGGAATCTGTAAAGTTAACGATTTGAAAAACCAACAGGGATCTCCAAAGTGAACTAATTGAAACACTAACAGGAGTTTCCAAAGTTAACAAATTGAAACACTAACAGGGATCTCCAAAGTTAACTAATTGAAACACCAACAGGGATCTCCAAAGTTAACTAATTGAAACACTAACAGGAATTTCCAAAGTTAACGAATTGAAACACCAACAGGGATCTCTAAAGTTAACTAATTGAACCACCAACAGGGATCTCCAAAGTTAACTAATTGAAACACTAACAGGGATCTCCAAAGTTAACTAATTGAAAAACCAAAAGGGATCTCCAAATTTACCTAATTGAAACACTAACATGAATTTCCTAAGTTAACTAATTGAAAAACCAACAGATATCTCCAAAGTTAACTAATTGAAACACAAACAGGAATTTCCAGAGTTAACTATTTGTAACACTAACAGGGAACTCAAAAGTTAACTAACTGAAACACTAGCAGGAATCTCCAAAGTTAACTGATTGAAACACTAACAGGAATCTCCAAAGTAAACTCATTGAAACAACAACAGGAATCTCCAAATTTAACTAACTGAATCACTCACAGGAGTTTCCAAAGTTAACTCATTGAAACACTAACAGGGATCTCCAAAGTTAACTCATTGAAGCAATATCAGAAATCTCCTAAGTTAACTAATTGAAACACTAACAGGGATCTCCAAAGTTAACTAATTGAAACATTAACAGGAATCTGCAAAGTTAACTCATTGAAACACTAACAGGGATCTCGAAAGTTAACACGTTGCAACACGAACAGGGAACTCCAAAGTTAACTAGTTGAAACACCAACAGGGATCTCCAAAGTTAACTAATTGAAGCACTAACAGAAATCTCCTAAGTTAACTAATTGAAACACTAACAGGGATCTCCAAAGTTAACTAATTGAAACATTAACAGGAATCTGCAAAGTTAACTCATTGAAACACTAACAGGGATCTCGAAAGTTAACTAGTTGAAACAATAACAGGAATCTCCAAAGGTAACTAATTGAAACACTAACACGGATCTCCAAAGTTAACACATTGAAACACGAACAGAAATCTCCAAAGTTAACTAATTGAAACACTGTCAGGGATCTCCAAAGTTAACTCATTGAAACACTAAATGGGATCTCAAAAGTTAACCCGTTGAAACACCAACAGGAATCTCCAAAGATAACTAATTGTAACACTATCAGGGATCTCGAAAGAAAGCTAATTGAAACACTAACAGTAATCTCCAAAGTTAATTCATTGAAACACTAACAGGGATCTCCAAATTTAACTCATTGTAACACTAACAGAAATCTACTAAATTAATTAATTGAAACACCAACAGGGATCTCCAAAGTTAAGTAATTGAAACACGAACAGGATTTTCCAATGTTAACTAATTGAAACAATAACAGGAATCTCCAAAGGTAACTAATTGAAACACTAACACGGATCTCCAAAGTTAACTCATTGAAACACGAACAGAAATCTCCAAAGTTAACTAATTGAAACACTAACAGGAATCTCTAAAGTTAACGAATTGAAACACCAAGAGGGATCTCCAAAGTTAACTAATTGAAACACTAACTGGAGTTTCCAAAGTTAACTAATTGAAACACGAACAGGGATCTCCAAAGTTAACTAATTGAAACACCAACAGGGATCTCCAAAGTTAACTAATTGAACCACTAACAGGGATCTCCAAAGTTAACTAATTGAAACACTATCAGGGATCTCCAAAGTTAACTAATTGAAACACTGGCAGAAATGTCCAAAGTTAACTCATTGAAACACTAACAAGAAGTTCCAAAGTTAACTAATTGAAACACTAACAGGGATCTCCTAAGTTAACTAATTGAAACACTAACAGGAATCTGCAAAGTTAACTCATTGAAACACGAACAGGAATCTCCAAAGTTAACTCATTGAATCACTAACAGGGTTCTCAAACGATAACTCATTGAAACACGAACAGGAATCTCCAAAGTTAACTAATTGAAACACTAACAGGAATCTCCAAAGTTAACTAATTGAAACACCAACAGGGATCTCCATAGTTAACTAATTGAAACACTAACAGGAATTTCCAAAGTTAACTAATTGAAACACTAACAGGAATCTCCAAAGTTACTTCATTGAAACAACAACAGGGATCTCCAAATTTAACTCATAGTAACACTAACAGAAATCTACTAAATTAATTAACTGAAACACCAACAGGGATCTCCAAAGTTAAGTAATTGAAACACGAACAGGATTTTCCAATGTTAACTAATTGAAACAATAACAGGAATCTCCAAAGGTAACTAATTGAAACACTACCACGGATCTCCAAAGTTAACTCATTGGAACACGAACAGAAATCTCCAAAGTTAACTAATTGAAACACCAACAGGGTTCTCCAAAGTTAACTGATTGAAACACTAACAGGAATTTTCAAAGTGAACTCATTGAAACACTAACAGGGATCTCCAAAGTTAACTAATTGAAACACTAACAGGAATTTCCAAAGTTAACTAATTGAAACACAAACAGGGATCTCCAAATTTAACTAATTGAAACACTAACAGGAATCTCTAAAGTTAACGAATTGAAACACCAACAGCGATCTCCAAAGTTAACTCATTGAAACACTAACAGGGATCTCCAATGTTAACTAATTGAAACACTAACAGGAATCTCCAAAGTTAACGAATTGGAACACCAACAGGGATCTCCAAAGTTAACTAATTAATACACTAACAGGGATCTCCAAAGCCAACTAATTGAAACACTGACAGGAATCTGCAAAGTTAACTCATTGAAGCACCAACAGGAATCTCCAAAGATAACTAATTGAAACACTAACAGGGATCTCCAAAGTAAACTCATTGAAATACCAGCATGGATCTCCAAAGTGAACTAACTGAATCACTAACAGGAATTTCCAAAGTTAACTGATTGAAACTCTAACAGAAATCTCGAAAGTTAACTAATTGAAACACCAACAGGGATCTCCAAAGTTAACCAATTGAAACACTAACAGGAATTTCCAAAGTTAACTGATTGAAACACTAACAGGAATTTCGAAAGTTGCCTAATTGAAACACTAACAGGAATCTGCAAAGTTAACACGTTGCAACACGAACAGGGAACTCCAAAGTTAACTAGTTGAAACACCAACAGGGATCTCCAAAGTTAACTAATTGAAGCACTAACAGAAATCTCCTAAGTTAACTAATTGAAACACTAACAGGGATCTCCAAAGTTAACTAATTGAAACATTAACAGGAATCTGCAAAGTTAACTCATTGAAACACTAACAGGGATTTCGAAAGTTAACTAGTTGAAACAATAACAGGAATCTCCAAAGGTAACTAATTGAAACACTAACACGGATCTCCAAAGTTAACACATTGAAACACGAACAGAAATCTCCAAAGTTAACTAATTGAAACACCAACAGGGTTCTGCAAAGTTAACTATTTGAAACACAAACAGGAAAAATTCCAAAGTTAACTCATTGAAACACAAACAGGGATCTGCAAAGTTAACTAATTGAAACACGAAAAGAAATCTCCAAAGTTAACTAATTGAAACACCAACAGGGATCTCCAAAGTTAACTAATTGAAACACTAACAGGAATTTCCAAAGTTAACTAATTGAAACACTAACAGGGATCTCCAAAGTTAACTAATTGAAACACTAACAGGAATCTGTAAAGTTAACGATTTGAAAAACCAACAGGGATCTCCAAAGTGAACTAATTGAATCGCTAACAGGATTTTCCAATGTTAACTAATTGAAACACTAACAGGGATCTCCAAAGATAACTAATTGAAACACCAACAGGGTTCTCCAAAGTTAACTAATTGAAACACTAACAGGAATTTCCAAAGTTATCTCATTGAAACACTAACAGGGATCTCCAAGGTTAACTAATTGAAACACGAAAAGAAATCTCCAAAGTTAACTAATTGAAACACCAACAGTGATCTCCAAAGTTAACTAATTGAAACACTAACAGGGATCTCCAAAGTTAACTAATTGAAACACTAACAGGGATCTCCAAAGTTAACTAATTGAAACACTAACAGGGATCTCCAAAGTTAACTAATTGAAACACCAACAGGGATCTCCAAAGTTAACTAATTGAAACACTAACAGGAATTTCCAAAGTTAACTAATTGAACCACCAACAGGGATCTCCAAAGTTAATTGATAGAAACACGAAAAGAAATCTCCAAAGTTAACTAATTGAAACACCAAAAGGGATCTCCAAAGTTAATTAATTGAAACACTAACAGGAATTTCCAAAGTTAACTAATTGAAACACTAACAGTGATCTCCAAAGTTAACTAATTGAAACACGAACAGGAATCTCTAAAGTTAACGAATTGAAACACCAACAGGGATCTCTAAAGTTAACTAATTGAAACACTAACAGGAGTTTCCAAAGTTAACTAATTGAAACACTAACAGGGATCTCCAAAGTTAACTAATTGAAACACTAACAGGCATCTGTAAAGTTAACGAATTGAAAAACCAACAGGGATCTCCAAAGTTAACTAATTGAAACACGAACAGGAGTTTCCAAAGTTAACAAATTGAAACACTAACAGGGATCTCCAAAGTTAACTAATTGAAACACCAACAGGGATCTCCAAATTTAACGAATTGAAACACTAACAGGAATTTCCAAAGCTAACTAATTGAAACACCAACAGGGATCTCTAAAGTTAACTAATTGAACCACCAACAGGGATCTCCAAAGTTAACTAGTTGAAACACTATCAGGGATCTCCAAAGTTAACTAATTGAAAAACCAAAAGGGATCTCCAAATTTACCTAATTGAAACACGAACAGGAATTTCCTAAGTTAACTAATTGAAAAACCAACAGATATCTCCAAAGTTAACTAATTGAAACACAAACAGGAATTTCCAAAATTAACTATTTGCAACACGAACAGGGAACTCAAAAGTTAACTAATTGAAACACTAACAGGAATCTCCAAATTTAACTAACTGAATCACTCACAGGAGTTTCCAAAGTTAACTCATTGAAACACGAACAGGGATCTCCAAAGTTAACTCATTGAAGCAAAATCAGAAATCAGCTAAATTAACTAATTGAAACAATAACAGGGATCTCCAAGGTTAACTAATTGAATGACTAACAGAAATCTCCTAAGTTAACTAATTGAAACACTAAATGGGATCTCCAAAGTTAACTCATTGAAACACTATCAGGAATTTCCAAAGTTAACTAACTGAAACACCAACAGGGATCTCCAAAGTTAACTCATTGAAACACGAACAGAAATCTCCAAAGTTAACTAATTGAAACACTAACAGGAATTTCCAAAGTTAACTAATTGAAACACAAACAGGGATCTCCAAATTTAACTAATTGAAACACTAACAGGAATCTCTAAAGTTAACGAATTGAAACACCAACAGCGATCTCCAAAGTTAACTCATTGAAACACTAACAGGGATCTCCAATGTTAACTAATTGAAACACTAACAGGAATCTCCAAAGTTAACGAATTGGAACACCAACAGGGATCTCCAAAGTTAACTAATTAATACACTAACAGGGATCTCCAAAGCCAACTAATTGAAACACTGACAGGAATCTGCAAAGTTAACTCATTGAAGCACCAACAGGAATCTCCAAAGATAACTAATTGAAACACTAACAGGGATCTCCAAAGTAAACTCATTGAAATACCAGCATGGATCTCCAAAGTGAACTAACTGAATCACTAACAGGAATTTCCAAAGTTAACTGATTGAAACTCTAACAGAAATCTCGAAAGTTAACTAATTGAAACACCAACAGGGATCTCCAAAGTTAACCAATTGAAACACTAACAGGAATTTCCAAAGTTAACTGATTGAAACACTAACAGGAATTTCGAAAGTTGCCTAATTGAAACACTAACAGGAATCTGCAAAGTTAACACGTTGCAACACGAACAGGGAACTCCAAAGTTAACTAGTTGAAACACCAACAGGGATCTCCAAAGTTAACTAATTGAAGCACTAACAGAAATCTCCTAAGTTAACTAATTGAAACACTAACAGGGATCTCCAAAGTTAACTAATTGAAACATTAACAGGAATCTGCAAAGTTAACTCATTGAAACACTAACAGGGATTTCGAAAGTTAACTAGTTGAAACAATAACAGGAATCTCCAAAGGTAACTAATTGAAACACTAACACGGATCTCCAAAGTTAACACATTGAAACACGAACAGAAATCTCCAAAGTTAACTAATTGAAACACCAACAGGGTTCTGCAAAGTTAACTATTTGAAACACAAACAGGAAAAATTCCAAAGTTAACTCATTGAAACACAAACAGGGATCTGCAAAGTTAACTAATTGAAACACGAAAAGAAATCTCCAAAGTTAACTAATTGAAACACCAACAGGGATCTCCAAAGTTAACTAATTGAAACACTAACAGGAATTTCCAAAGTTAACTAATTGAAACACTAACAGGGATCTCCAAAGTTAACTAATTGAAACACTAACAGGAATCTGTAAAGTTAACGATTTGAAAAACCAACAGGGATCTCCAAAGTGAACTAATTGAATCGCTAACAGGATTTTCCAATGTTAACTAATTGAAACACTAACAGGGATCTCCAAAGATAACTAATTGAAACACCAACAGGGTTCTCCAAAGTTAACTAATTGAAACACTAACAGGAATTTCCAAAGTTATCTCATTGAAACACTAACAGGGATCTCCAAGGTTAACTAATTGAAACACGAAAAGAAATCTCCAAAGTTAACTAATTGAAACACCAACAGTGATCTCCAAAGTTAACTAATTGAAACACTAACAGGGATCTCCAAAGTTAACTAATTGAAACACTAACAGGGATCTCCAAAGTTAACTAATTGAAACACTAACAGGGATCTCCAAAGTTAACTAATTGAAACACCAACAGGGATCTCCAAAGTTAACTAATTGAAACACTAACAGGAATTTCCAAAGTTAACTAATTGAACCACCAACAGGGATCTCCAAAGTTAATTGATAGAAACACGAAAAGAAATCTCCAAAGTTAACTAATTGAAACACCAAAAGGGATCTCCAAAGTTAATTAATTGAAACACTAACAGGAATTTCCAAAGTTAACTAATTGAAACACTAACAGTGATCTCCAAAGTTAACTAATTGAAACACGAACAGGAATCTCTAAAGTTAACGAATTGAAACACCAACAGGGATCTCTAAAGTTAACTAATTGAAACACTAACAGGAGTTTCCAAAGTTAACTAATTGAAACACTAACAGGGATCTCCAAAGTTAACTAATTGAAACACTAACAGGCATCTGTAAAGTTAACGAATTGAAAAACCAACAGGGATCTCCAAAGTTAACTAATTGAAACACGAACAGGAGTTTCCAAAGTTAACAAATTGAAACACTAACAGGGATCTCCAAAGTTAACTAATTGAAACACCAACAGGGATCTCCAAATTTAACGAATTGAAACACTAACAGGAATTTCCAAAGCTAACTAATTGAAACACCAACAGGGATCTCTAAAGTTAACTAATTGAACCACCAACAGGGATCTCCAAAGTTAACTAGTTGAAACACTATCAGGGATCTCCAAAGTTAACTAATTGAAAAACCAAAAGGGATCTCCAAATTTACCTAATTGAAACACGAACAGGAATTTCCTAAGTTAACTAATTGAAAAACCAACAGATATCTCCAAAGTTAACTAATTGAAACACAAACAGGAATTTCCAAAATTAACTATTTGCAACACGAACAGGGAACTCAAAAGTTAACTAATTGAAACACTAACAGGAATCTCCAAATTTAACTAACTGAATCACTCACAGGAGTTTCCAAAGTTAACTCATTGAAACACGAACAGGGATCTCCAAAGTTAACTCATTGAAGCAAAATCAGAAATCAGCTAAATTAACTAATTGAAACAATAACAGGGATCTCCAAGGTTAACTAATTGAATGACTAACAGAAATCTCCTAAGTTAACTAATTGAAACACTAAATGGGATCTCCAAAGTTAACTCATTGAAACACTATCAGGAATTTCCAAAGTTAACTAACTGAAACACCAACAGGGATCTCCAAAGTTAACTCATTGAAACACGAACAGAAATCTCCAAAGTTAACTAATTGAAACACCAACAGGGATCTCCAAAGTTAACTAATTAATACACTAACAGGGATCTCCAAAGCCAACTAATTGAAACACTGACAGGAATCTGCAAAGTTAACTCATTGAAGCACCAACAGGAATCTCCAAAGATAACTAATTGAAACACTAACAGGGATCTCCAAAGTAAACTCATTGAAATACCAGCATGGATCTCCAAAGTGAACTAACTGAATCACTAACAGGAATTTCCAAAGTTAACTGATTGAAACTCTAACAGAAATCTCGAAAGTTAACTAATTGAAACACCAACAGGGATCTCCAAAGTTAACCAATTGAAACACTAACAGGAATTTCCAAAGTTAACTGATTGAAACACTAACAGGAATTTCGAAAGTTAACTAATTGAAACACTAACAGGAATCTGCAAAGTTAACACGTTGCAACACGAACAGGGAACTCCAAAGTTAACTAGTTGAAACACCAACAGGGATCTCCAAAGTTAACTAATTGAAGCACTAACAGAAATCTCCTAAGTTAACTAATTGAAACACTAACAGGGATCTCCAAAGTTAACTAATTGAAACATTAACAGGAATCTGCAAAGTTAACTCATTGAAACACTAACAGGGATTTCGAAAGTTAACTAGTTGAAACAATAACAGGAATCTCCAAAGGTACTAATTGAAACACTAACACGGATCTCCAAAGTTAACACATTGAAACACGAACAGA
This sequence comes from Heterodontus francisci, assembly GCF_036365525.1. NCBI lineage: Eukaryota > Metazoa > Chordata > Chondrichthyes > Heterodontiformes > Heterodontidae > Heterodontus > Heterodontus francisci. The sequence goes on from NW_027141586.1 coordinate 781,686, forward strand.
AATCTCCAAAGTTAACTAATTGAAACACCAACAGGGTTCTGCAAAGTTAACTATTTGAAACACAAACAGGAAAAATTCCAAAGTTAGCTCATTGAAACACAAACAGGGATCTGCAAAGTTAACTAATTGAAACACGAAAAGAAATCTCCAAAGTTAACTAATTGAAACACCAACAGGGATCTCCAAAGTTAACTAATTGAAACACTAACAGGAATTTCCAAAGTTAACTAATTGAAACACTAACAGGGATCTCCAAAGTTAACTAATTGAAACACTAACAGGAATCTGTAAAGTTAACGATTTGAAAAACCAACAGGGATCTCCAAAGTGAACTAATTGAAACACTAACAGGAGTTTCCAAAGTTAACAAATTGAAACGCTAACAGGGATCTCCAAAGTTAACTAATTGAAACACCAACAGGGATCTCCAAAGTTAACTAATTGAAACACTAACAGGAATTTCCAAAGTTAACGAATTGAAACACCAACAGGGATCTCTAAAGTTAACTAATTGAACCACCAACAGGGATCTCCAAAGTTAACTAATTGAAACACTAACAGGAATTTCCAAAGTTATCTCATTGAAACACTAACAGGGATCTCCAAGGTTAACTAATTGAAACACGAAAAGAAATCTCCAAAGTTAACTAATTGAAACACCAACAGTGATCTCCAAAGTTAACTAATTGAAACACTAACAGGGATCTCCAAAGTTAACTAATTGAAACACTAACAGGGATCTCCAAAGTTAACTAATTGAAACACTAACAGGGATCTCCAAAGTTAACTAATTGAAACACCAACAGGGATCTCCAAAGTTAACTAATTGAAACACTAACAGGAATTTCCAAAGTTAACTAATTGAAACACCTACAGGGTTCTCCAAAGTTAGCTAATTGAAACACTAGCAGGAATTTCCGAAGTTAGCTCATTGAAACACTAACAGGGATCTCCAAAGTTAATTGATAGAAACACGAAAAGAAATCTCCAAAGTTAACTAATTGAAACACCAAAAGGGATCTCCAAAGTTAATTAATTGAAACACTAACAGGAATTTCCAAAGTTAACTAATTGAAACACTAACAGTGATCTCCAAAGTTAACTAATTGAAACACGAACAGGAATCTCTAAAGTTAACGAATTGAAACACCAACAGGGATCTCTAAAGTTAACTAATTGAAACACTAACAGGAGTTTCCAAAGTTAACTAATTGAAACACTAACAGGGATCTCCAAAGTTAACTAATTGAAACACTAACAGGAATCTGTAAAGTTAACGAATTGAAAAACAAACAGGGATCTCCAAAGTTAACTAATTGAAACACGAACAGGAGTTTCCAAAGTTAACAAATTGAAACACTAACAGGGATCTCCAAAGTTAACTAATTGAAACACCAACAGGGATCTCCAAAGTTAACGAATTGAAACACTAACAGGAATTTCCAAAGCTAACTAATTGAAACACCAACAGGGATCTCTAAAGTTAACTAATTGAACCACCAACAGGGATCTCCAAAGTTAACTAATTGAAACACTATCAGGGATCTCCAAAGTTAACTAATTGAAAAACCAAAAGGGATTTCCAAATTTACCTAATTGAAACACGAACAGGAATTTCCTAAGTTAACTAATTGAAAAACCAACAGATATCTCCAAAGTTAACTAATTGAAACACAAACAGGAATTTCCAAAATTAACTATTTGCAACACGAACAGGGAACTCAAAAGTTAACTAATTGAAACACTAACAGGAATCTCCAAATTTAACTAACTGAATCACTCACAGGAGTTTCCAAAGTTAACTCATTGAAACACGAACAGGGATCTCCAAAGTTAACTCATTGAAGCAAAATCAGAAATCAGCTAAATTAACTAATTGAAACAATAACAGGGATCTCCAAGGTTAACTAATTGAATGACTAACAGAAATCTCCTAAGTTAACTAATTGAAACACTAAATGGGATCTCCAAAGTTAACTCATTGAAACACTATCAGGAATTTCCAAAGTTAACTAACTGAAACACCAACAGGGATCTCCAAAGTTAACTCATTGAAACACGAACAGAAATCTCCAAAGTTAACTAATTGAAACACCAACAGGGATCTCCAAAGTTAACTAATTGAAACACTAACAGGAATTTCCAAAGTTAACTGATTGAAACACTAACAGGAATTTCCAAAGTTAACTAATTGAAACACTAACAGGGATCTCCAAAGTTAACTAATTGAAACACTAACAGGAATCTGCAAAGATAACACGTTGAAACACTAAAAGGAAACCCCAAAGTTAACTAATTGAAACACCAACAGGGATCTCCAAAGTTAACTAATTGAATCGCTCACAGGATTTTCCAATGTTGACTAAGTGAAACAATAACAGGAATCTCCAAAGGTAACTAATTGAAACACCAACAGGGTTCTTCAAAGTTAACTAATTGAAACACTAACAGGAATTTCCAAAGTTAGCTCATTGAAACACCAACAGGGATCTCCAAAGTTAATTAATTGAAACACGAAAAGAAATCTCCAAAGTTAACTAATTGAAACACCAGCAGTGATCTCCAAAGTTAACTAATTGAAACACTAACAGGGATCTCGAAAGTTAACTAATTGAAACACTAACAGGGATCTCCAAAGTTAACTAATTGACACACTAACAGGAATCTCTAAAGTTAACGAATTGAAACACCAGCAGGGATCTCTAAAGTTAACTAATTGAAACACTAACAGGAGTTTCCAAAGTTAACTAATTGAAACACTAACACGGATCTCCAAAGTTAACTAATTGAAACACCAACATGGATCTCCAAAGTTAACTAATTGAAACACTAACAGGAATTTCCAAAGTTAACTAATTGAAACACCAACAGGGATCTCTAAAGTTAACTAATTGAACCACCAACAGGGATCTCCAAAGTTAACTAATTGAAACACTAACAGGAATTTCCAAAGTTAACTAATTGAAACACCTACAGGGTTCTCCAAAGTTAACTAATTGAAACACTAGCAGGAATTTCCGAAGTTAGCTCATTGAAACACTAACAGGGATCTCCAAAGTTAATTGATTGAAACACGAAAAGAAATCTCCAAAGTTAACTAATTGAAACACCAAAAGGGATCTCCAAAGTTAACTAATTGAAACACTAACAGGAATTTCCAAAGTTAACTAATTGAAACACTAACAGGGATCTCCAAAGTTAACTAATTGAAACACTAACAGGAATCTCTAAAGTTAACGAATTGAAACACCAACAGGGATCTCTACAGTTAACTAATTGAAACACTAACAGGAGTTTCCAAAGTTAACTAATTGAAACACTAACAGGGATCTCCAAAGTTAACTAATTGAAACACCAACAGGGATCTCCAAAGTTAACTAATTGAAACACTAACATGAATTTCCAAAGTTAACTAATTGAAACACCGACAGGCTTCTCCAAAGTTAACTAATTGAAACACTAACAGTAATTTCCAAAGTTAGCTCATTGAAACACTAACAGGGATCTCCAAAGTTAATTAATTGAAACACGAAAAGAAATCTCCAAAGTTAACTAATTGAAACACCAACAGGGATCTCCAAAGTTAACTAATTGAAACACTAACAGAAGTTTCCCAAGTTAACTAATTGAAACAATAACAGGGATCTCCAAAGTTAACTAATTGAAACACTAAAACGAATCTCTAAAGTTAACGAATTGAAACACCAACAGGGATCTCTAAAGTTAACTAATTGAAACACTAACAGGAGTTTCCAAAGTTAACTAATTGAAACACTAACAGGGATCTCCAAAGTTAACTAATTGAAACACCAACAGGGATCTCCAAAGTTAACTAATTGAAACACTAACAGGAATTTCCAAAGTTAACTAATTGAAACACCAACAGGGATCTCTAAAGTTAACTAATAGAACCACCAACAGGGATCTCCAACCTTAACTAATTGAAACACTATCAGGGATCTCCAAAGTTAACTAATTGAAACACTGACAGAAATGTCCAAAGTTAACTCATTGAAAAACTAACAGGAATCTCCAAATTTAAATAATTGGAACACTAACAGGAATTTCCTAAGTTAACTAATTGAAAAACCAACAGGAATTTCCAAAGTTAACTATTTGAAACACTAACAGGGAACTCAAAAGATAACTAATTGAAACACTAACAGGAATCTCCAAAGTTAACAGATTGGAACACGAACAGGAATCTCTGAAGTTAACTCATTGAAACAACAACAGGAATCTCCAAAGTTAACTAACTGAATCACTCACAGGAGTTTCCAAAGTTAACTCATTGAAACACTAACAGGGATCTCCAAAGTTGACTCATTGAAACAATATCAGAAATCTCCTAAATTAACTAATTGAAACAATAACAGGGATCTCCAAAGTTAACTAATTGAATGACTAACATAAATTTCCAAAGTTAACTCATTGAAACACTAAATGGGATCTCCAAAGTTAACTCATTGAAAATCTAACAGAAATCTCCGAAGTTAACTAATTGAAACACGAACAGGAATCTCCAAAGTTAACTCATTGAAACAACAACAGGAATCTCCAAAATTAACTAATTGTAACACTATCATGGTTCTCCAAAGTTAACTAATTGAAACACAACAGGATTCTCCCTCGTTAACTAATTGAAACACTAAAAGGAACTTCCGAAGTTAACTAACTGAATCACCAACAGGGATCTCCAAAGTTCACTAATTGAAACACTAACAGGAATTTCCAAATTTATCTATTTGAAACACGAACAGGGATCTCCAAAGTTAATTCACTGAAATACCAACATGGATCTCCAAAGTTAACTCATTGAAACACGAACAGAAATCTCCAAAGTTAACTAATTGAAAGACCAACAGGGATCTCCAAATATAACTAATTGAAACACTAACAGGAATTTCCAAAGTTAACTAATTGAAACACCAACAGGGATCTCTAAAGTTAACTAATTGAACCACCAACAGGGATCTCCAAAGTTAACTAATTGAAACACTAACAGGAAATTCCAAAGTTAACTAATTGAAACACCTACAGGCTTCTCCAAAGTTAACTAATTGAAACACTAACAGTAATTTCCAAAGTTAGCTCATTGAAACACTAACAGGGATCTCCAAAGTTAATTAATTGAAACACGAAAAGAAATCTCCAAAGTTAACTAATTGAAACACCAACAGGGATCTCCAAAGTTAACTAATTGAAACACGAACAGGGATCTCCAAAGTTAACTAATTGAAACACCAACAGGGTCTCCAAATTTAACTAATTGAAACACTAACAGGAATTTCCAAAGTTAACTAATTGAAACACCAACAGGGATCTCTAAAGTTAACTAATAGAACCACCAACAGGGATCTCCAATGTTAACTAATTGAAACACTAACAGGAATCTCTAAAGTTAACGAATTGAAACACCCACAGGGATCTCTAAAGTTAACTAATTGAAACACTAACAGGAGTTTCCAAAGTTAACTAATTGAAACACTAACAGGGATCTCCAAAGTTAACTAATTGAAACACCAACAGGGATCTCCAAAGTTAACTAATTGAAACACTAACAGGAATTTCCAAAGTTAACTAATTGAAACACCAACAGGGATCTCTAAAGTTAACTAATTGAACCACCAACTGGGATCTCCAAAGTTAACTAATTGAAACACTAACAGGAAATTCCAAAGTTAACTAATTGAAACACCGACAGGCTTCTCCAAAGTTAACTAATTGAAACACTAACAGGAGTTTCCAAAGTTAACTAATTGAAACAATAACAGAGATCTCCAAAGTTAACTAATTGAAACACTAAAACGAATCTCTAAAGTTAACGAATTGAAACACCAACAGGGATCCCTAAAGTTAACTAATTGCAACACTAACAGGAGTTTCCAAAGTTAACTAATTGAAACACTAACAGGGATCTCCAAAGTTAACTAATTGAAACACCAACAGGGATCTCCAAAGTTAACTAATTGAAACACTAACAGGAATTTCCAAAGTTATCTAATTGAAACACCAACAGGGATCTCTAAAGTTAACTAATAGAACCACCAACAGGGATCTCCAACGTTAACTAATTGAAACACTATCAGGGATCTCCAAAGTTAACTAATTGAAACACTGACAGAAATGTCCAAAGTTAACTCATTGAAAAACTAACAGGAATCTCCAAATTTAAATAATTGGAACACTAACAGGAATTTCCTAAGTTAACTAATTGAAAAACCAACAGGAATTTCCAAAGTTAACTATTTGAAACACTAACAGGGAACTCAAAAGTTAACTAATTGAAACACTAACAGGAATCTCCAAAGTTAACTGATTGGAACACTAACAGGAATCTCTAAAGTTAACTCATTGAAACAACAACAGGAATCTCCAAAGTTAACTAACTGAATCACTCACAGGAGTTTCCAAAGTTAACTCATTGAAACACTAACAGGGATCTCCAAAGTTGACTCATTGAAACAATATCAGAAATCTCCTAAATTAACTAATTGAAACAATAACAGGGATCTCCAAAGTTAACTAATTGAATGACTAACATAAATTTCCAAAGTTAACTCATTGAAACACTAAATGGGATCTCCAAAGTTAACTCATTGAAAATCTAACAGAAATCTCCGAAGTTAACTAATTGAAACACGAACAGGAATCTCCAAAGTTAACTCATTGAAACAACAACAGGAATCTCCAAAATGAACTAATTGTAACACTATCATGGTTCTCCAAAGTTAACGAATTGAAACACAACAGGATTCTCCCTCGTTAACTAATTGAAACACTAAAAGGAACTTCCGAAGTTAACTATTTGAATCACCAACAGGGATCTCCAAAGTTAACTAATTGAAACACTAACAGGAATTTCCAAATTTAAATAATTGAAACACGAACAGGGATCTCCAAAGTTAATTCATTGAAATACCAACATGGATCTCCAAAGTTAACTAATTGAATCACTAACAGGAATTTCCAAAGTTAACTCATTGAAACACTAACAGGGATCTCCAAAGTTAACTCATTGAAACACGAACAGAAATCTCCAAAGTTAACTAATTGAAAGACCAACAGGGATCTCCAAATTTAACTAATTGAAACACTAACAGGAATTTCCAAAGTTAACTAATTGAAACACCAACAGGGATCTCTAAAGTTAACTAATTGAACCACCAACAGGGATCTCCAAAGTTAACTAATTGAAACACAAACAGGAAATTCCAAAGTTAACTAATTGAAACACCTACAGGCTTCTCCAAAGTTAACTGATTGAAACACTAACAGTAATTTCCAAAGTTAGCTCATTGAAACACTAACAGGGATCTCCAAAGTTAATTAATTGAAACACGAAAAGAAATCTCCAAAGTTAACTAATTGAAACACCAACAGGGATCTCCAAAGTTAACTATTTGAAACACTAACAGGAATTTCCAAAGTTAACTAATTGAAACACCAGCAGGGATCTCTAAAGTTAACTAATAGAACCACCAACAGGGATCTCCAATGTTAACTAATTGAAACACTAACAGGAATCTCTAAAGTTAACGAATTGAAACACCAACAGGGATCTCTAAAGTTAACTAATTGAAACACTAACAGGAGTTTCCAAAGTTAACTAATTGAAACACTAACAGGGATCTCCAAAGTTAACTAATTGAAACACCAACAGGGATCTCCAAAGTTAACTAATTGAAACACTAACAGGAATTTCCAAAGTTAACTAATTGAAACACAAACAGGGATCTCTAAAGTTAACTAATTGAAACACTAGCAGTAATTTCCAAAGTTAGCTCATTGAAACACTAACAGGGATCTCCAAAGTTAATTAATTGAAACACGAAAAGAAATCTCCAAATTTAACTAATTGAAACACCAACAGGGATCTCCAAAGTTAACTAATTGAAACACTAACAGTAGTTTCCAAAGTTAACTAATTGAAACAATAACAGGGATCTCCAAAGTTAACTAATTGAAACACTAAAACGAATCTCTAAAGTTAACGAATTGAAACACCAACAGGGATCCCTAAAGTTAACTAATTGAAACACTAACAGGAGTTTCCAAAGTTAACTAATTTAAACACTAACAGGGATCTCCAAAGTTAACTAATTGAAACACCAACAGGGATCTCCAAAGTTAACTAATTGAAACACTAACAGGAATTTCCAAAGTTAACTAATTGAAACACCAACAGGGATCTCTCAAGTTAACTAATAGAACCACCAACAGGGATCTCCAACGTTAACTAATTGAAACACTATCAGGGATCTCCAAAGTTAACTAATTGAAAAACCAAATGGGATCTCCAAATTTAACTAATTGAAACACTGACAGAAATGTCCAAAGTTAACTCATTGAAAAACTAACAGGAATCTCCAAATTTAAATAATTGGAACACTAACAGGAATTTCCTAAGTTAACTAATTGAAAAACCAACAGGAATTTCCAAAGTTAACTATTTGAAACACTAACAGGGAACTCAAAAGTTAACTAATTGAAACACTAACAGGAATCTCCAAAGTTAACTGATTGGAACACTAACAGGAATCTCTAAAGTTAACTCATTGAAACAACAACAGGAATCTCCAAAGTTAACTAACTGAATCACTCACAGGAGTTTCCAAAGTTAACTCATTGAAACACTAACAGGGATCTGCAAAGTTGACTCATTGAAACAATATCAGAAATCTCCTAAATTAACTAATTGAAACACGAACAGGAATCTCCAAAGTTAACTCATTGAAACAACAACAGGAATCTCCAAAGTTAACTAATTGTAACACTATCATGGTTCTCCAAAGTTAACTAATTGAAACACAACAGGATTCTCCCTCGTTAACTAATTGAAACACTAAAAGGAACTTCCGAAGTTAACTAACTGAATCACCAACAGGGATCTCCAAAGTTAACTAATTGAAACACTAACAGGAATTTCCAAATTTATCTATTTGAAACACGAACAGGGATCTCCAAAGTTAATTCATTGAAATACCAACATGGATCTCCAAAGTTAACTCATTGAAACACGAACAGAAATCTCCAAAGTTAACTAATTGAAAGACCAACAGGGATCTCCAAATTTAACTAATTGAAACACTAACAGGAATTTCCAAAGTTAACTAATTGAAACACCAACAGGGATCTCTAAAGTTAACTAATTGAACCACCAACAGGGATCTCCAAAGTTAACTAATTGCAACACTAACAGGAAATTCCAAAGTTAACTAATTGAAACACCTACAGGCTTCTCCAAAGTTAACTAATTGAAACACTAACAGTAATTTCCAAAGTTAGCTCATTGAAACACTAACAGGGATCTCCAAAGTTAATTAATTGAAACACGAAAAGAAATCTCCAAAGTTAACTAATTGAAACACCAACAGGGATCTCCAAAGTTAACTAATTGAAACACTAACAGGGATCTCCAAAGTTAACTAATTGAAACACCAACAGGGATCTCCAAAGTTAACTAATTGAAATACTAACAGGAATTTCCAAAGTTAACTAATTGAAACACCAACAGGGATCTCTAAAGTTAACTAATAGAACCACCAACAGGGATCTCCAATGTTAACTAATTGAAACACGATCAGGGATCTCCAAAGTTAACTCATTGAAAAGCTAACAGGAATCTCCAAATTTAAATAATTGGAACACTAACAGGAATTTCCTAAGCTAACTAATTGAAAAACCAACAGGAATTTCCAAAGTTAACTATTTGAAACACTAACAGGGAACTCAAAAGTTAACTAATTGAAACAATAACAGTAATCTCCAAAGTTAACTGATTGAAACACTAACAGGGAACTCAAAAGTTAACTAATTGAAACAATAACAGTAATCTCCAAAGTTAACTATTTGAAACACTAACAGGGAACTCAAAAGTTAACTCATTGAAACAACAACAGGAATCTCCAAAGTTAACTAACTGAATCACTCACAGGAGTTTCCAAAGTTAACTCATTGAAACACTAAGAGGGATCTCCAAAGTTAACTCATTGAAACAATATCAGAAATCTCCTAAATTAACTAATTGAAACAATAACAGGGATCTCCAAAGTTAACTAATTGAATGACTGACATAAATTTCCAAAGTTAACTCATTGAAACACTAAATGGGATCTCCAAAGTTAACTCATTGAAAATCTAACAGAAATCTCCGAAGTTAACTAATTGAAACACGAACACGGATCTCCAAAATTAACTAATTGAAGCACTAACAGATATCTCCTCAGTTAACTAATTGAAACACTAACAGGGATCTCCAAAGTTAACTAATTGAAACATTAACAGGAATCTGCAAAGTTAACTCATTGAAACACTAACAGGGATCTCCAAAGTTAACTAATTGAAACAATAACAGGAATCTCCAAAGGTAACTAATTGAAACACTAACACGGATCTCCAAAGTTAACTCATAGAAACACGAACAGAAATCTCCAAAGTTAACTAATTGAAACAACAACAGGGTTCTGCAAAGTTAACTATTTGAAACACTAACAGGAAAAATTCCAAAGTTAACTCATTGAAACACTAACAGGGATCTCCAAAGTTAACTAATTGAAACACGAAAAGAAATCTCCAAAGTAAACTAATTGAAACACTAACAGGAGTTTCCAAAGTTAACAAATTGAAACACTAACAGGGATCTCCAAAGTTAACTAATTGAAACACTAACAGGGATCTCCAAAGTTAACTAATTGAAACACTAACAGGAATTTCCAAAGCTAACTAATTGAAACACCAACAGGGATCTCTAAAGTTAACTAACTGAACCACCAACAGGGATCTCCAAAGTTAACTAATTGAAACACTATCAGGGATCTCCAAAGTTAACTAATTGAAAAACCAAAAGGGATCTCCAAATTTACCTAATTGAAACACTAACAGGAATTTCCTAAGTTAACTAATTGAAAAACCAACAGATATCTCCAAAGTTAACTAATTGAAACACAAACAGGAATTTCCAAATTTAACTATTTGTAACACTAACAGGGAACTCAAAATTAACTAATTGAAACACTAACAGGAATCTGCAAAGATAACACGTTGAAACACTAAAAGGAAACTCCAAAGTGAACTAATTGAAACACCAACAGGGATCTCCAAAGTTAACTAATTGAATCGCTCACAGGATTTTCCAATGTTAACTAAGTGAAACAATAACAGGAATCTCCAAAGGTAACTAATTGAAACACCAACAGGGTTCTCCAAAGTTAACTAATTGAAACACTAACAGGAATTTCCAAAGTTAGCTCATTGAAACACTAAAAGGGATCTCCAAAGTTAATTAATTGAAACACGAAAAGAAATCTCCAAAGTTAACTAATTGAAACACCAACAGTGATCTCCAAAGTTAACTAATTGAAACACTAACAGGGATCTCGAAAGTTAACTAATTGAAACACTAACAGGGATCTCCAAAGTTAACTAATTGACACACTAACAGGAATCTCTAAAGTTAACGAATTGAAACACCAACAGGGATCTCTAAAGTTAACTAATTGAAACACTAACAGGAGTTTCCAAAGTTAACTAATTGAAACACTAACAGGGATCTCCAAAGTTAACTAATTGAAACACCAACAGGGATCTCCAAAGTTAACTAATTGAAACACTAACAGGAATTTCCAAAGTTAACTAATTGAAACACCAACAGGGATCTCTAAAGTTAACTAATTGAACCACCAACTGGGATCTCCAAAGTTAACTAACTGAAACACTAACAGGAAATTCCAAAGTTAACTAATTGAAACACCGACTGGCTTCTCCAAAGTTAACTAATTGAAACACTAACAGTAATTTCCAAAGTTAGCTCATTGAAACACTAACAGGGATCTCCAAAGTTAATTAATTGAAACACGAAAATAAATCTCCAAAGTTAACTAATTGAAACACCAACAGGGATCTCCAAAGTTAACTAATTGAAACACTAACAGGAGTTTCCAAAGTTAACTAATTGAAACAATAACAGGGATCTCCAAAGTAAACTAATTGAAACACTAAAACGAATCTCTAAAGTTAACGAATTGAAACACCAACAGGGATCTCTAAAGTTAACTAATTGAAACACTAACAGGTGTTTCCAAAGTTAACTAATTGAAACACTAACAGGGATCTCCAAAGTTAACTAATTGAAACACCAACAGGGATCTCCAAAGTTAACTAATTGAAACACTAACAGGAATTTCCAAAGTTAACTAATTGAAACACCAACAGGGATCTCTAAAGTTAACTAATAGAACCACCAACAGGGATCTCCAACGTTAACTAATTGAAACACTATCAGGGATCTCCAAAGTTAACTAATTGAAAAACCAAAAGGGATCTCCAAATTTAACTAATTGAAACACTGACAGAAATGTCCAAAGTTAACTCATTGAAAAACTAACAGGAATCTCCAAATTTAAATAATTGGAACACTAACAGGAATTTCCTAAGTTAACTAATTGAAAAACCAACAGGAATTTCCAAAGTTAACTATTTGAAACACTAACAGGGAACTCAAAAGTTAACTAATTGAAACACTAACAGGAATCTCCAAAGTTAACTGATTGGAACACTAACAGGAATCTCTAAAGTTAACTCATTGAAACAACAACAGGAATCTCCAAAGTTAACTAACTGAATCACTCACAGGAGTTTCCAAAGTTAACTCATTGAAACACTAACAGGGATCTCCAAAGTTAACTCATTGAAACAATATCAGAAATCTCCTAAATTAACTAATTGAAACAATAACAGGGATCTCCAAAGTTAACTAATTGAATGACTAACATAAATTTCCAAAGTTAACTCATTGAAACACTAAATGGGATCTCCAAAGTTAACTCATTGAAAATCTAACAGAAATCTCCGAAGTTAACTAATTGAAACACGAACAGGAATCTCCAAAGTTAACTCATTGAAACAACAACAGGAATCTCCAAAGTTAACTAATTGTAACACTATCATGGTTCTCCAAAGTTAACTAATTGAAACACAACAGGATTCTCCCTCGTTAACTAATTGAAACACTAAAAGGAACTTCCGAAGTTAACTAACTGAATCACCAACAGGGATCTCCAAAGTTAACTAATTGAAACACAACCAGGAATTTCCAAATTTATCTATTTGAAACACGAACAGGGATCTCCAAAGTTAATTCATTCCAATACCAACATGGATCTCCAAAGTTAACTAATTGAATCACTAACAGGAATTTCCAAAGTTAACTCATTGAAACACTAACAGGGATCTCCAAAGTTAACTCATTGAAACACGAACAGAAATCTCCAAGTTAACTAATTGAAAGACCAACAGGGATCTCCAAATTTAACTAATTGAAACACTAACAGGAATTTCCAAAGTTAACTAATTGAAACACCAACAGGGATCTCTAAAGTTAACTAATTGAACCACCAACAGGGATCTCCAAAGTTAACTAATTGAAACACTAACAGGAAATTCCAAAGTTAACTAATTGAAACACCTACAGGCTTCTCCAAAGTTAACTAATTGAAACACTAACAGTAATTTCCAAAGTTAGCTCATTGAAACACTAACAGGGATCTCCAAAGTTAATTAATTGAAACACGAAAAGAAATCTCCAAAGTTAACTGATTGTAACACCAACATGGATCTCCAAAGTTAACTAATTGAAACACTAACAGGGATCTCCAAAGTTAACTAATTGAAACACCAACAGGGATCTCCAAAGTTAACTAATTGAAACACTAACAGGAATTTCCAAAGTTAACTAATTGAAACACCAACAGGGATCTCTAAAGTTAACTAATAGAACCACCAACAGGGATCTCCAATGTTAACTAATTGAAACACTAACAGGGATCTCCAAAGTTAACTAATTGAAAAACCAAAAGGGATCTCCAAATTTAACTAATTGAAACACTGACAGAAATGTCCAAAGTTAACTCATTGAAAAACTAACAGGAATCTCCAAATTTAAATAATTGGAACACTAACAGGAATTTCCTAAGCTAACTAACTGAAAAACCAACAGGAATTTCCAAAGTTAACTATTTGAAACACTAACAGGGAACTCAAAAGTTAACTAATTGAAACACTAACAGGAATCTCCAAAGTTAACTGATTGGAACACTAACAGGAATCTCTAAAGTTAACTCATTGAAACAACAACAGGAATCTCCAAAGTTAACTAACTGAATCACTCACAGGAGTTTCCAAAGTTAACTCATTGAAACACTAACAGGGATCTCCAAACTTAACTCATTGAAACAATATCAGAAATCTCCTAAATTAACTAATTGAAACAATAACAGGGATCTCCAAAGTTAACTAATTGAATGACTAACATAAATTTCCAAAGTTAACTCATTGAAACACTAAATGGGATCTCCAAAGTTAACTCATTGATACTCTAACAGAAATCTCCGAAGTTAACTAATTGAAACACGAACAGGAATCTCCAAAGTTAACTCATTGAAACAACAACAGGAATCTCCAAAGTTAACTAATTGTAACAATATCATGGTTCTCCAAAGTTAACTAATTGAAACACAACAGGATTCTCCCTCGTTAACTAATTGAAACACTAAAAGGAACTTCCGAAGTTAACTAACTGAATCACCAACAGGGATCTCCAAAGTTAACTAATTGAAACACTAACAGGAATTTCCAAATTTATCTATTTGAAACACGAACAGGGATCTCCAAAGTTAATTCATTGAAATACCAACATGGATCTCCAAAGTTAACTAATTGAATCACTAACACGAATTTCCAAAGTTAACTCATTGAAACACTAACAGGGATCTCCAAAGTTAACTCATTGAAACACGAACAGAAATCTCCAAAGTTAACTAATTGAAAGACCAACAGGGATCTCCAAATTTAACTAATTGAAACACTAACAGGAATTTCCAAAGTTAACTAATTGAAACACCTACAGGCTTCTCCAAAGTTAACTAATTGAAACACTAACAGTAATTTCCAAAGTTAGCTCATTGAAACACTAACAGGGATCTCCAAAGTTAATTAATTGAAACACGAAAAGAAATCTCCAAAGTTAACTAATTGAAACACCAACAGGGATCTCCAAAGTTAACTAATTGAAACACTAACTGGGATCTCCAAAGTTAACTAATTGAAACACCAACAGGGATCTCCAAAGTTAACTAATTGAAACACGAACAGGAATTTCCAATGTTAACTAATTGAAACACCAACAGGGATCTCTAAAGTTAACTAATTGAACCACCAACAGGGATCTCCAACGTTAACTAATTGAAACACTATCAGGGTTCTCCAAAGTTAACTAATTGAAAAACCAAAAGGGATCTCCAAATTTAACTAATTGAAACACTGACAGAAATGACCAAAGTTAACTCATTGAAAAACTAACAGGAATCCCCAAATTTAAATAATTCGAACACTAACAGGAATTTCCTAAGTTAACTAATTGAAAAACCAACAGGAATTTCCAAAGTTAACTATTTGAAACACTAACAGGGAACTCAAAAGTTAACTAATTGAAACAATAACAGTAATCTCCAAAGTTAACTGATTGAAACACTAACAGGAATCTCTAAAGTTAACTCATTGAAACAACAACAGGAATCTCCAAAGTTAACTAACTGAATCACTCACAGGAGTTTCCAAAGTTAACTCATTGAAACACTAAGAGGGATCTCCAAAGTTAACTCATTGAAACAATATCAGAAATCTCCTAAATTAACTAATTGAAACAGTAACAGGGATCTTCAAAGTTGACTAATTGAATGACTGACATAAATTTCCAAAGTTAACTCATTGAAACACTAAATGGGATCTCCAAAGTTAACTCATTGAAAATCTAACAGAAATCTCCGAAGTTCACTAATTGAAACACGAACAGGAATCTCCAAAGTTGACTCATTGAAACAACAACAGGAATCTCCAAAGTTAACTAATTGTAACACTATCATGGTTCTCCAAAGTTAACTAATTGAAACACAACAGGAATTTCCAAATTTATCTATTTGAAACACGAACAGGGATCTCCAAAGTTAATTCATTGAAATACCAACATGGATCTCCAAAGTTAACTAATTGAATCACTAACAGGAGTTTCCAAAGTTAACTAATTGAAACACTAACAGGGATCTCCAAAGTTAACTAATTGAAACACCAACAGGGATCTCCAAAGTTAACTAATTGAAACACTAACAGGGATCTCCAAAGTTAACTAATTGAAACACGAACAGGAATCTCTAAAGTTAACGAGTTGAAACACCGACAGGGATCTCTAAAGTTAACTAATTGAAACACTAACAGGAGTTTCCAAAGTTAACTAATTGAAACACTAACAGGGATCTCCAAAGTTAACTAATTGAAACACCAACAGGGATCTCCAAAGTTAACTAATTGAAACACTAACAGGAATTTCCAAAGTTAACTAATTGAAACACCAACAGGGATCTCTAAAGTTAACTAATTGAACCACCAACTGGGATCTCCAAAGTTAACTAATTGAAACACTAACAGGAAATTCCAAAGTTAACTAATTGAAACACCGACAGGTTTCTCCAAAGTTAACTAATTGAAACACTAACAGTAATTTCCAAAGTTAGCTCATTGAAACACTAACAGGGATCTCCAAAGTTAATTAATTGAAACACGAAAATAAATCTCCAAAGTTAACTAATTGAAACACCAACAGGGATCTCCAAAGTTAACTAATTGAAACACTAACAGGAGTTTCCAAAGTTAACTAATTGAAACAATAACAGGGATCACCAAAGTTAACTAATTGAAACACTAAAACGAATCTCTAAAGTTAACGAATTGAAACACCAACAGGGATCTCTAAAGTTAACTAATTGAAACACTAACAGGTGTTTCCAAAGTTAACAAATTGAAACATTAACAGGGATCTCCAAAGTTAACTAATTGAAACACCAACAGGGATCTCCAAAGTTAACTAATTGAAACACTAACAGGAATTTCCAAAGTTAACTAATTGAAACACCAACAGGGATCTCTAAAGTTAACTAATAGAACCACCAACAGGGATCACCAACGTTAACTAATTGAAACACTATGAGGGATCTCCAAAGTTAACTAATTGAAAAACAAAAAGGGATCTCCAAATTTAACTAATTGAAACACTGACAGAAATGTCCAAAGTTAACTCATTGAAAAACTAACAGGAATCTCCAAATTTAAATAATTGGAACACTAACAGGAATTTCCTAAGTTAACTAATTGAAAAACCAACAGGAATTTCCAAAGTTAACTATTTGAAACACTAACAGGGAACTCAAAAGTTAACTAATTGAAACACTAACAGGAATCTCCAAAGTTAACTGATTGGAACACTAACAGGAATCTCTAAAGTTAACTCATTGAAACAACAACAGGAATCTCCAAAGTTAACTAACTGAATCACTCACAGGAGTTTCCAAAGTTAACTCATTGAAACACTAACAGGGATCTCCAAAGTTAACTCATTGAAACAATATCAGAAATCTCCTAAATTAACTAATTGAAACAATAACAGGGATCTCCAAAGTTAACTAATTGAATGACTAACATAAATTTCCAAAGTTAACTCATTGAAACACTAAATGGGATCTCCAAAGTTAACTCATTGAAAATCTAACAGAAATCTCCGTAGTTAACTAATTGAAACACGAACAGGAATCTCCAAAGTTAACTCATTGAAACAACAGCAGGAATCTCCAAAGTTAACTAATTGTAACACTGTCATGGTTCTCCAAAGTTAACTAATTGAAACACAACAGGATTCTTCCTCGTTAACTAATTGAAACACTAAAAGGAACTTCCGAAGTTAACTAACTGAATCACCAACAGGGATCTCCAAAGTTAACTAATTGAAACACTAACAGGAATTTCCAAATTTATCTATTTGAAACACGAACAGGGATCTCCAAAGTTAATTCATTCCAATACCAACATGGATCTCCAAAGTTAACTAATTGAATCACGAACAGGAATTTCCAAAGTTAACTCATTGAAACACTAACAGGGATCTCCAAAGTTAACTCATTGAAACACGAACATAAATCTCCAAGTTAACTAATTGAAAGACCAACAGGGATCTCCAAATTTAACTAATTGAAACACTAACAGGAATTTCCAAAGTTAACTAATTGAAACACCAACAGGGATCTCTAAAGTTAACTAATTGAACCACAAACAGGGATCTCCAAAGTTAACTAATTGAAACACTAACAGGAAATTCCAAAGTTAACTAATTGAAACACCTACAGGCTTCTCCAAAGTTAACTAATTGAAACACTAACAGTAATTTCCAAAGTTAGCTCATTGAAACACTAACAGGGATCTCCAAAGTTAATTAATTGAAACACGAAAAGAAATCTCCATAGTTAACTAATTGAAACACCAACATGGATCTCCAAAGTTAACTAATTGAAACACTAACAGGGATCTCCAAAGTTAACTAATTGAAACACCAACAGGGATCTCCAAAGTTAACTAATTGTAACACTAACAGGAATTTCCAAAGTTAACTAATTGAAACACCAACAGGGATCTCTAAAGTTAACTAATAGAACCACCAACAGGGATCTCCAACGTTAACTAATTGAAACACTATCAGGGATCTCCAAAGTTAACTAATTGAAAAACCAAAAGGGATCTCCAAATTTAACTAATTGAAACACTGACAGAAATGTCCAAAGTTAACTCATTGAAAAACAAACAGGAATCTCCAAATTTAAATAATTGGAACACTAACAGGAATTTCCTAAGCTAACTAATTGAAAAACTAACAGGAATTTCCAAAGTTAACTATTTGAAACACTAACAGGGAACTCAAAAGTTAACTGATTGAAACAATAACAGTAATCTCCAAAGTTAACTGATTGAAAAACTAACAGGAATCTCTAAAGTTAACTCATTGAAACAACAACAGGAATCTCCAAAGTTAACTAACTGAATCACTCACAGGAGTTTCCAAAGTTAACTCATTGAAACACTAAGAGGGATCTCCAAAGTTAACTCATTGAAACAATATCAGAAATCTCCTAAATTAACTAATTGAAACACTAACAGGGATCTCCAAAGTTAACTAATTGTAAAACCAAAAGGGATCTCCAAAGTTAACTCATTGAAAATCTAACAGAAATCTCCGAAGTTAACTAATTGAAACACGAACAGGAATCTCCAAAGTTAACTCATTGAAACAACAACAGGAATCTCCAAAGTTAACTAATTGTAACAATATCATGGTTCTCCAAAGTTAACTAATTGAAACACAACAGGATTCTCCCTCGTTAACTAATTGAAACACTAAAAGGAACATCCGAAGTTAACTAACTGAATCACCAACAGGGATCTCCAAAGTTAACTAATTGAAACACTAACAGGAATTTCCAAATTTATCTATTTGAAACACGAACAGGGATCTCCAAAGTTAATTCATTGAAATACCAACATGGATCTCCAAAGTTAACTAATTGAATCACTAACAGGAATTTCCAAAGTTAACTCATTGAAACACTAACAGGGATCTCCAAAGTTAACTCATTGAAACACGAACAGAAATCTCCAAAGTTAACTAATTGAAAGACCAACAGGGATCTCCAAATTTAACTAATTGAAAAACTAACAGGAATTTCCAAAGTTAACTAATTGAAACACCTACAGGCTTCTCCAAAGTTAACTAATTGAAACACTAACAGGAATTTCCAAAGTTAGCTCATTGAAACACTAACAGGGATCTCCAAAGTTAATTAATTGAAACACGAAAAGAAATCTCCAAAGTTAACTAATTGAAACACCAACAGGGATCTCCAAAGTTAACTAATTGAAACACTAACAGGGATCTCCAAAGTTAACTAATTGAAACACCAACAGGGATCTCCAAAGTTAACTAATTGAAACACTAACAGGAATTTGCAAAGTTAACTAATTGAAACACCAACAGTGATCTCTAAAGTTAGCTAATTGAACCACCAACAGGGATCTCCAACGTTATCTAATTGAAACACTATCAGGGATCTCCAAAGTTAACTAATTGAAAAACCAAAAGAGATCTCCAAATTTAACTAATTGAAACACTGACAGAAATGACCAAAGTTAACTCATTGAAAAACTAACAGGAATCTCCAAATTTAAATAATTGGAACACTAACAGGAATTTCCTAAGTTAACTAATTGAAAAAGCAACAGGAATTTCCAAAGTTAACTATTTGAAACACTAACAGGGAACTCAAAAGTTAACTAATTGAAACAATAACAGTAATCTCCAAAGTTAACTGATTGAAACACTAACAGGAATCTCCAAAGTTAACTAACTGAATCACTCACAGGAGTTTCCAAAGTTAACTAATTGAAACACTAACAGGAATCTCCAAAGTTAACTGATTGAAACACTAACAGGAATCTCTAAAGTTAACTCATTGAAACAACAACAGGAATCTCCAAAGTTAACTAACTGAATCACTCACAGGAGTTTCCAAAGTTAACTCATTGAAACACTAAGAGGGATCTCCAAAGTTAACTCATTGAAACAATATCAGAAATCTCCTAAATTAACTAATAGAAATAATAACAGGGATCTCCAAAGTTAACTAATTGAATGACTGACATAAATTTCCAAAGTTAACTCATTGAAACACTAAATGGGATCTCCAAAGTTAACTCATTGAAAATCTAACAGAAATCTCCGAAGTTAACTAATTGAAACACGAACAGGAATCTCCAAAGTTGACTCATTGAAACAACAACAGGAATCTCCAAAGTTAACTAATTGTAACACTATCATGGTTCTCCAAAGTTAACTAATTGAAACGCAACAGGAATTTCCAAATTTATCTATTTGAAACACGAACAGGGATCTCCAAAGTTAATTCATTGAAATACCAACAGGGATCTCCAAAGTTAACTAGTTGAATCACTAACAGGAATTTCCAAAGTTAACTCATTGAAACACTAACAGGGATCTCCAAAGTTAACTCATTGAAACACGAACAGAAATCTCCAAAGTTAACTAATTGAAAGACCAACAGGGATCTCCAAAGTTAACTAATTGAAACACTAACAGGAATTTCCAAAGTTAACTAATTGAAACACCAACAGGGATCTCTAAAGTTAACTAATTGAACCACCAACAGGGATCTCCAAAGTTAACTAATTGAAACACTAACAGGAAATTCCAAAGTTAACTAATTGAAACACCTACAGGCTTCTCCAAAGTTAACTAATTGAAACACTAACAGTAATTTCCAAAGTTAGCTCATTGAAACACTAACAGGGATCTCCAAAGTAAATTAATTGAAACACGAAAAGAAATCTCCAAAGTTAACTAATTGTAACACCAACAGGGATCTCCAAAGTTAACTAATTGAAACACTAACAGGGATCTCCAAAGTTAACTAATTGAAACACCAACAGGGATCTCCAAAGTTAACTAATTGAAACACTAACAGGAATTTCCAAAGTTAACTAATTGAAAAACCAAAAGGGATCACCAAATTTAACTAATTGAAACACTGACAGGAATTTCCAAAGTTAACTATTTGAAACACTAACAGGGAACTCAAAACTTAACTAATTGAAACAATAACAGTAATCTCCAAAGTTGACTGACTGAAACACTAACAGGAATCTCTAAAGTTAACTCATTGAAACAACGACAGGAATCTCCAAAGTTAACTAACTGAATCACTCACAGGAGTTTCCAAAGTTAACTCATTGAAACACTAACAGGGATCTCCAAACTTAACTCATTGAAACAATATCAGAAATCTCCTAAATTAACTAATTGAAACAATAACAGGGATCTCCAAAGTTAACTAATTGAATGACTAACATAAATTTCCAAAGTTAACTCATTGAAACACTAAATGGGATCTCCAAAGTTAACTCATTGAAAATCTAACAGAAATCTCCGAAGTTAACTAATTGAAACACGAACAGGAATCTCCAAAGTTAACTCATTGAAACAACAACAGGAATCTCCAAAGTTAACTAATTGTAACACTACCATGGTTCTCCAAAGTTAACTAATTGAAACACAACAGGAATCTCCCTCGTTAACTAATTAGATCACGAAAAGGAATTTCCGAAGTTAACTAACTGAAACACCAACAGGAATCTCCAAATTTAAATAATTGTAACACTAACAGGAATTTCCTAAGTTAACTAATTGAAAAACCAACAGGAATTTCCAAAGTTAACTATTTGAAACACTAACAGGGAACTCAAAAGTTAACTAATTGAAACAATAACAGTAATCTCCAAAGTTAACTGATTGAAACACTAACAGGAATCTCGAAAGTTAACTCATTGAAACAACAACAGGAATCTCCAAAGTTAACTAACTGAATCACTCACAGGAGTTGTCCAAAGTTAACTCATTGAAACACTAACAGGGATCTCCAAAGTTAACTCATTGAAACAACATCAGAAATCTCCTAAATTAACTAATTGAAACAATAACAGGGATCTCCAAAGTTAACTAATTGAATGACTAACATAAATTTCCAAAGTTAACTCATTGAAACATTAAATGGGATCTCCAAAGTTAACTCATTGCAAATCTAACAGAAATCTCCGAAGTTAACTAATTGAAACACGAACAGGAATCTCCAAAGTTAACTCATTGAAACAACAACAGGAATCTGCAAAGTTAACTAATTGTAACACTATCATGGTTCTCCAAAGTTAACTCATTGAAACACAACAGGAATCTCCCTCGTTAACTAATTGGAACACTAAAAGGAATTTCCGATGTTAACTAACTGAAACACCAACAGGAATCTCCAAATTTAAATAATTGTAACACTAACAGGAATTTCCTAAGTTAACTAATTGAAAAACCAACAGGAATTTCCAAAGTTAACTATTTGAAACACTAACAGGGAACTCAAAAGTTAACTAATTGAAACAATAACAGTAATCTCCAAAGTTAACTGATTGAAACACTAACAGGAATCTCTAAAGTTAACTCATTGAAACAGCAACAGGAATCTCCAAAGTTAACTCACTGAATCACTCACAGGAGTTGTCCAAAGTTAACTCATTGAAACACTAACAGGGATCTCCAAACTTAACTCATTGAAACAATATCAGAAATCTCCTAAATTAACTAATTGAAACAATAACAGGGATCTCCAAAGTTAACTAATTGAATGACTAACATAAATTTCCAAAGTTAACTCATTGAAACACTAAATGGGATCTCCAAAGTTAACTCATTGAAAATCTAACAGAAATCTCCGAAGTTAACTCATTGAAACAACAACAGGAATCTCCAAAGTTAACTAATTGTAACACTATCATGGTTCTCCAAAGTTAACTAATTGAAACACTAACAGGGAACTCAAAAGTTAACTAATTGAAACAATAACAGTAATCTCCAAAGTTAACTGATTGAAACACTAACAGGAATCTCTAAAGTTAACTCATTGAAACAGCAACAGGAATCTCCAAAGTTAACTCACTGAATCACTCACAGGAGTTGTCCAAAGTTAACTCATTGAAACACTAACAGGGATCTCCAAAGTTAACTCATTGAAACAACATCAGAAATCTCCTAAATTAACTAATTGAAACAATAACAGGGATCTCCAAAGTTAACTAATTGAATGACTAACATAAATGTCCAAAGTTAACTCATTGAAACATTAAATGGGATCTCCAAAGTTAACTCATTGAAAATCTAACAGAAATCTCCGAAGTTAACTAATTGAAACACGAACAGGAATCTCCAAAGTTATCTCATTGAAACAACAACAGGAATCTGCAAAGTTAACTAATTGTAACACTATCATGGTTCTCCAAAGTTAACTAATTGAAACACAACAGGAATCTCCCTCATTAACTAATTGGAACACTAAAAGGAATTTCCGAAGTTAACTAACTGAAACACCAACAGGAATCTCCAAATTTAAATAATTGTAACACTAACAGGAATTTCCTAAGTTAACTAATTGAAAAACCAACAGGAATTTCCAAAGTTAACTATTTGAAACACTAACAGGGAACTCAAAAGTTAACTAATTGAAACAATAACAGTAATCTCTAAAGTTAACTCATTGAAACAACAACAGGAATCTCCAAAGTTAAATAACTGAATCACTCACAGGAGTTGTCCAAAGTTAACTCATTGAAACACTAACAGGGATCTCCAAACTTAACTCATTGAAACAATATCAGAAATCTCCTAAATTAACTAATTGAAACAATAACAGGGATCTCCAAAGTTAACTAATTGAATGACTAACATAAATTTCCAAAGTTAACTCATTGAAACACTAAATGGGATCTCCAAAGTTAACTCATTGAAAATCTAACAGAAATCTCCGAAGTTAACTAATTGAAACACGAACAGGAATCTCCAAAGTTAACTCATTGAAACAACAACAGGAATCTCCAAAGTTAACTAATTGTAACACTACCATGGTTCTCCAAAGTTAACTAATTGAAACACAACAGGAATCTCCCTCGTTAACTAATTGGATCACTAAAAGGAATTTCCGAAGTTAACTAACTGAAACACCAACAGGAATCTCCAAATTTAAATAATTGTAACACTAACAGGAATTTCCTAAGTTAACTAATTGAAAAACCAACAGGAATCTCCAAAGTTAACTAATTGAAACACCACCAGGGATCTCCATAGTTAACTAATTGAAACACTAACAGGAATCTCCAAAGTTAACTCATTGACGCACTAACAGGGATCTCCAAAAATAACTAATTGAAACACTAACAGCTATCTCCAAAGTTAACTAATTGAAACACTAACAGTAATCACCAAAGTTAATTCATTGAAACACTAACAGGGATCTCCAAAGTTAACTCATTGTAACACTAACAGAAATCTCCAAAATTAACGAATTGAAACACCAACAGGGATCTCCAAAGTTAAGTAATTGAAACACGAACAGGAATTTCCAAAGTTAACTAATTGAAACAATAACAGTAATCTCCAAAGGTAACTAATTGAAACACTAACACGGTTCTCCAAAGTTAACTCATTGAAACACTAACAGAAATCTCCTAAGTTAACTAATTGAAACACTAACGGGGATCTCCGAAGATATCTAATTGAAACGCTAACTGGATCTTCCAAAGTTACCGAATTGAAAAACTAACAGGGATCTCCAAAGATAACTAATTGAAACACTAAGCTGATCCGCTGTGAGCCGGGTTTGAACCAATGTACGGAAGTGAGTTTTGAATTTAACTCGTTTATTATTTGGCAACGGATACTGCACAGGCGCTGCTGCTAATGTGAATTACTGTAGATGCTGCAAATCTGAAAATCAGTCAGAAAACGCTGGAAATACTCAGCAGGTCTGAGAGCATCAGTGGAGAGAGAAACAGAGTTAATGTTTCATGTCGATTATTTTTCATCAGATCTGGAAAAAGTTAGAGATGTAACAGGACAGAAGCAGGGGAACGGGGAGGAGAAGAAACAAAATGAAAGGGTTGTGATGAGGTGGAAAGCAGAAGAGATGAAATGACAGAAGGGATGACAGTGTGAGGCTGAAGAGCAGAGAATTCAAATTACTGTCAGATTATTTCTCTGCTTCACTCCCACTCTTTGCTCTCTGTTTTCGGCCACCTTACACTGTTCTACTGACGATCAATGGAAACTCGAGGAACAGCACCTCATTTTTCCAATGAGCAAGTGTCCAGATTTCCAGACTTAACATTGAACTCAGTAAGTGAAGATCATCACAAATACTCCCATTGATACAGGCATAAACAGGATGGTAGGGTATATCGAGTAGAGAGCTGAATGGATCAGTTATTGGTCCTCAGCTTTGAACAATCGATTTCAATGTCACAAATGAAGGGACAGTGGGTCATGTCTCCAGGTTTACTGATGATACAAAATGAGATGTGAGTTTAAATAGTGAGAAGGTTTTAAAGAGCCTGCAATTGGATGTAGACAGTTTGAATGCTTGGGGGGAAAAAGCTGGCAGATAGAGAATATTGTCGTGAAATGTGAACTTATCCAATTTAATAGGAGGAATGGAAAAGTAGAGTGTTTTTAAGAAAGTGAGAGCCTTGTAAATGTTGATTTTCAGAGGGATTTGAGGATGTTTGTATTAGAATCACAGAAAGTCGATAGACAGGTCCTGCAAGAAATCAGGAAGACAGATGACATGTTAACCATTATTGTAAGGACTTGTGTAGAGGAGTGAGGCAGTCTTGTTGCAATTGTACAGGCCTTTGCTGAAACCACAACTGAAATACTGTGTACAGTGTTGGTCTCCTTACCTAAGGAAGGATGTACCTTCCTTCGAGGGAGAGAAACAAAGGTTCATTAGATTGATTCCTGGGATGACAGGGCTGTTCTCTGAGCAGACGTAGAGTAGAATGGGCTTATGTTCTCTGGAGTTTAGAGGAATGAAGGGTGATTTCATTGAAATTAACAACATTGCCCAAGGGTTTGAATCTTCTAACTCAGAGGCGAGTGTCCTACCAACTGACCTCAGCATACAGATGGTGATTCAAACAAACATTCAGTCAGTGGTGTAACTGGAAACTCGGAATGGTCAATTCTTCTGTTTCTGGGGATGGAGAATTTCATTATTTGTGGATTTTCTCTTCAGTGTTTTCCTTGACTCTCTTTGAGGCCCCCTTCCCATTCCTCTGTCTCCTGGACTGTATTGTGGACTGTGTTCACTGATGCAGTTTTCAATGGCTGGCAAACACAAGCCTTCCAGTGATTTCCCATTGTCTCTGCCCTGTGGTTATACAGACTGATTCTACCAGACAGCAGCTGGTGTTTACAACAGTTTCCACAGTCTCTGGAGGCCTCGTTATCTGTAGCTTTCCAGACAGGCTGTAGAGCACCTGTATAATTAATTCAAGCTTCCAAAATGAACTGTCAGTTTAACAGGTCCTTTGCTGAATTGATGCTTTAAAACAGACTCATCTACTTTAGTAGGGATGTACTCCAGGTTTCTGAGCCAAATATCTTTAACAGCATTATTGAAATGACTAACATTCTTCCTGAGGAGCAAGATGATAAAGATTGTTACAAACATTGAACCTGAGACTTGACGAATCTGCTGTGCTCCAGGTTCAAACTTGTACAGAGAAACCCCGGAGGATTTCCAGTCCAACACCGTAACCACTCAGTCATCACAGCTGCACAAAGGCATTGCCCAACAGTTTAACTTCTCAAATCTCCGACCATGTTCTGTCTGTAAAATCTCAGCAAAGCTTATTGTGTGGATTTTGTGATGTTCAATTTGTACAAATACATAAAATCAAAATGAATCACAGGGATCGTTAAAATAATCTCACTTTCTGATATTAATAACATGCAACACAATATGTTAAGAGAATTTACAAATTCCATGTTATTTATATTTAACCACAAGAGTACCCACAGTCGATGGTTGAAATGCAGGGAGTTATGGGAGGTCTGAGAATAAGAGACAAAGCTAAAAGACCATTAAAAGGTAAGAGTGGAGTTTGCTGAATTCCCTGAAGGTGATTCCCAGATAGTACTTTATTACATTTCCAGAGAATTCACTGAAGGTTATTTATAGATGGTCTTTTATTTTGTAAATTGTCCCTTGTAGGTTCATTATGCACAGTCTCTTATTATTCGGGATATTGATTTCCTGAAGGTGGTTTGAGGATCGTGCCTTAGTATTTTGAATTTCTGATCCCTCAGACTCTCTATAGACAGTTCTGTTTTATTTGATGCAGATTAATCTGAAGGAAGTTTATAAACTATCCCTTATTTTGAATGATTACTGCTCCAAAGGAGATTTATGGGCAGCACTTTAGATTTGGATGGAGGTTTCAACAAAGAAGAATTGTGGACAGTCCCTGATTATTGTAATGGATGAATAATTCTCTATTGAAAGGATGTTCTCTTTTTGTTCAATGATGATTTTTCAAACTGTGCTTTCTGGAAACTCCCTCATTATTCAGAGCAGAGACTTCTCCAAAGGCAGTTTATCGACAGTCCCATATTCATTGTGATGTTTCCCATCCTCCACCCTATCACAGACTGACTCTTTGTTCTTCTTTCCATCCTCCTCCCTTTCACTTGCACAAAACCTATTACATTTCTAACGTTTCTCAGTTCTGATGAAAGGTCACAGATCTGAAACATTAACTCAGTTTCTCTCTCCACAAATAATGCCTGACCTGATGACAATATCCAGTATTTTCTGTTCTATATGTTGTGGTGTGATTTCCATTCCTGTGATTTGTGGGATCTCTTTAAGCTGTGGGAAACAGGTGAGAATCTGTATTCTGTGTGTGTGTGAAACTGAGCTGGTACTGCTCCAGCAATAAGTTATTTTTAAATCAACTCCTCTCCCACTGCTCCTCTCTTACTCACCAGGTTGTGGTGCTTTTTCCATCCACTCCTCTCCCACTGCTCCTATCTTATTCATCAGGTTTCGGTGCTTTTTAAATCCACTCCTCCCCCACTGCTCCTCTCTTATTCACCAGGTTTTGGTGCTTTTTAAATCCACTCCTCTCCCACTGCTCTTCTCTTATTCACCAGGTATCGGTGCATTTTAAATCCACTCCTCTCCCACTGCTACTCTCTTATTCACCAGGTTTCAGTTCTTTTTAAATCCTCTCCTCTCCCCCTGCTCCTCTCTTCTTCCCCAGGTTTTAGTAATGTTTAAATCCAATCCTCTCCCCCTGCTCCTCTCTTATTCACCAGATTTTGGTGCACTTTAAATCCACTCCTTCTCCCACTGCTCCTCTCTTATTCACCAGGTTTTGGTGCATTTTAAATCCACACCTCTCCCACTGCTCCTCTCTTACTCACCAGGTTTTGGTGCTTTTTACATCCACTCCTCTCCCACTGCTCCTCTGTTATTCACCAGGTTTTGGTGCCTATTAAATCCACTCCTCTCCCACTGCTCCTCTCTTATTCACTAGGTTTTGGTGCTTTTCAAATCCACTCCTCTCCCACTGCTTTTCTCTTATTCACCAGGTTTCGGTGCATTTTAAATCCACTCCTCTCCCACTGCTCCTCTCTTATTCAACAGGAATTGGTGCATTTTAAATCCACTCCTCTCCCACTGCTCCTCTCTTATTCACCAGGTTTTGGTGCATTTTAAATCCACACCTCTCCCACTGCTCCTCTCTTATTTACAAGGTTTTATTGTTTTTTTATACCCATTCCTCTCCCTCTGCTCCTCTCTTATTCATCAGGTTTCGGTGCTTTTTAAATCCACTCCTCTCACACTGCTCCTCTCTTATTCACGAGGTTTTGGTGTCTTTTTAAATCCACTCCTCTCCCCTGCTCCTCTCTTATTCATCAGGTTTTGGTGTCTTTTTAAATCCACTCCTCTCCCCTGCTCCTCTCTTATTCACCAGGTTTAGGTTATTTTTAAATCCACTCCTCTCCTCCTGCTCCTCTCTTATTTATCAGGTTTTGGTATCTATTTAAATCCACTCCTCCCCCCCACTCCTCTCTTATTCATCAGGTTTTGGTGTCTTTTTAGATCCACTCCACTCCAGTGCTCCTCTCTTATTCACCAGGTTTTAGTTATTTTTAAATCCACTCCTCTCCTCCTGCTCCTCTCTTATTCATCATGTTTTGGTGTATTTTTAAATCCACTCCTCTCCCCTGCTCCTCTCTTATTCAGCAGGTTTTCTTGCTTTTTAAATCCAATCCTCTCCTACTGCTCCTCTCTTATTCACTAGATTTTGGTTCTTTTTAAACCCACTCCTCTCCCACTGCTCCTCACGTATTCACCAGATTTTGATTCTTTTTAAATCCACACCGCTCCCACTGCTCCTCTCTTATTTACAAGGTTTTATTGTTTTTTATACCCATTCCTCTCCCTCTGCTCCTCTCTTATTCATCAGGTTTCGGTGCTTCTTAAATCCACTCCTCTCACACTGCTCCTCTCTTATTCACGAGGTTTTGGTGTCTTTTTAAATCCACTCCTCTCCCCTGCTCCTCTCTTATTCATCAGGTTTTGGTGTCTTTTTAAATCCACTCCTCTCCCACTGCTCCTCTCTTATTCACCAGATTTTAGTTATTTTTAAATCCACTCCTCTCCCGCTGCTCCTCTCTTATTCACCAGGCTTTGGTGCTTTTTAAAATCCACTCCTCTCCCACTGCCCCTATCTTATTCAGCAGGTTTTAGTTCTTTTTAAATCAACTCCTCTCCCACTGCTCCTCTCTTACTCACCAGGTTTTGGTGCTTTTTCCATCCACTCCTCTCCCACTGCTCCTATCTTATTCATCAGGTTTCGGTGCTTTTTAAATCCACTCCTCTCCCCCACTGCTCCTCTCTTATTCACCAGGTTTTGGTGCTTTTTAAATCCACTCCTCTCCCACTGCTCTTCTCTTATTCAACAGGTTTCGGTGCATTTTAAATCCACTCCTCTCCCACCGCTACTCGCTTATTCACCAGGTTTCAGTTCTTTTTAAATCCACTCCTCTCCCCCTGCTCCTCTCTTTTTCCCCAGGTTTTAGTAATGTTTAAATCCAACCCTCTCCCACTGCTCTTCTCTTATTCACCAGGTTTCGGTGCATTTAAATCTTCTCCCCTCCCACTGCTCCTCTCTTATTCACCAGGTTTCAGTTCTTTTTAAATCCACTCCTCTCCCCCTGCTCCTCTCTTATTAACCAGGTTTTGGTGCTTTTTACATCCATTCTTCTCCCACTGCTCCTCTCTTACTCACCAGGTTTTGGTGCTTTTTACATCCACTCCTCTCCCACTGCTCCTATCTTATTTACAATGTTTTACTGTTTTTTAAATCCACTCCTCTCCCTCTGCTCCTCTCTTATTCATTAGGTTTCGGTGCTTTTTAAATCCACTCCTCTCCCACTGCTCCTCTCTTATTCACCAGGTTTTGGTGCTTTTTAAAGCCACTCCCCTCCCACTGCTCCTCTCTTATTCACCAGGTTTTGGTGCTTTTTAAATCCACTCCTCTCCCACTGCTCCTCTCTTATTCACCAGGATTTGGTGCTTTTCAAATCCACTCCTCTCCCACTGCTCTTCTCTTATTCACCAGGTTTCGGTGCATTTTAAATCCACTCCTCTCCCACTGCTCCTCTCTTATTCAACAGGATTCAGTTCTTTTTAAATCCACTCCTCTCCCCCTGCTCCTCTCTTCTTCCCCAGGTTTTAGGAATGTTCAAATCCAACCCTCTCCCACTGCTCTTCTCTTATTCACCAGGTTTCGGTGCATTTTAAATCCACCCCTCTCCCCTGCTCCTCTCTTTTTCAGCAGGTTTTCTTGCTTTTTAAATCCAATCTTCTCCTACTGCTCCTCTATTATTCACTAGGTTTTGGTTCTTCTTAAACCCACTCCTCTCCCACTGCTCCTCACGTATTTACCAGATTTTGATTCTTTTTAAATCCACACCGCTCCCACTGCTCCTCTCTTATTCACCAGATTTTAGTTATTTTTAAATCCACACCTCTCCAACTGCTCCTCTCTTATTCACCAGGTTTCGGTACTTTTCAATTCCACTCCTCTCCCACTGCCCCTTTCTTATTCAGCAGGTTTTGGTGTTTTTTCGTCCACTCCTCTCCTCCTGCTCCTCTCTTATTCACGAGGTTTTGGTGTTTTTTAGTCCACTCCTCTCCCACTTCTCCTCTCTTATTCAACCGGTTTTAGTTATATTTACATCCACTCCTCTCACACTGCTCCTCTCTTATTCATCAGGTTTTCTTGCATTTTAAGTCCACTCCTCTCCCACTGCTCCTCTCTTATTCACCAGGTTTTGGTTCTTTTTAAATCCACTCCTCTCCAACTGCTCCTCTCTAATTCATCAGGTTTTAGTTATTTTTAAATCCACTCCTCTCCCACTGCTCCTCTCTTATTCACCAGGTTTCGGTACATTTCAATTGCGCTCCTCTCCCACTGTTCCTCTCTAATTCAGCATGTTTTGGTGTTTTTTAGTCCACTCCTCTCCCCTGCTCCTCTCTTATTCATCAGGTTTTCTTGCTTTTTAAATCCACTCCTCTCCCACTGCTCCTCTCTTATTCATCAGGTTTTCTTGCTTTTTAAATCCACTCCTCCCCCACTGCTCCTCCCTTATTCACCAGGTTTTGGTGCTTTTTAAATCCACTCCTCTCCCACTGCTCTTCTCTTATTCACCAGGTTTCGGTGCATTTTAAATCCACTCCTCTCCCACCGCTACTCTCTTATTCACCAGGTTTCAGTTCTTTATAAATCCACTCCTCTCCCCCTGCTCCTCTCTTCTTCCCCAGGTTTTAGGAATGTTCAAATCCAACCCTCTCCCACTGCTCCTCTCTTATTCACCAGGTTTCGGTGCATTTTAAACCCACTCCACTCCAACTGCTCCTCTCTTATTCACCAGGTTTCAGTTCTTTTTAAATCCACTCCTCTCCCCCTGCTCCTCTCTTATTCACCAGGTTTTGGTGCACTTTAAATCCACTCCTTCTCCCACTGCTCCTCTCTTATTCACCAGGTTTTGGTGCATTTTAAATCCACACCTCTCCCACTGCTCCTCTCTTACTCACCAGGTTTTGGTGCTTTTTACATCCATTCCTCTCCCACTGCTCCTCTCTTACTCACCAGGTTTTGGTGCTTTTTACATCCACTCCTCTCCCACTGCTCCTATCTTATTTACAAGGTTTTATTGTTTTTTATATCCACTCCTCTCCCTCTGCTCCTCTCTTATTCATCAGGTTTCGGTGCTTTTTAAATCCACTCCTCTCACACTGCTCCTCTCTTATTCACCAGGTTTTGGTGTCTTTTTAAATCCACTCCTCTCCCCTGCTCCTCTCTTATTCATCAGGTTTTGGTGTCTTTTTAAATCCACTCCTCTCCCCTGCTCCTCTCTTATTCACCAGGTTTTAGTTATTTTTAAATCCACTCCTCTCCTCCTGCTCCTCTCTTATTCATCAGGTTTTGGTGTCTTTTTAAATCCACTCCTCTCCCCTGCTCCTCTCTTATTCATCAGGTTTTGGTGTCTTTTTAAATCCACTCCTCTCCCCTGCTCCTCTCTTATTCACCAAGTTTTAGTTATTTTTAAATCCACTCCTCTCCTCCTGCTCCTCTCTTATTCATCAGGTTTTGGTGTCTTTTTAAATCCACTCCTCTCCTCCTGCTCCTCTCTTATTCACTAGTTTTCGTTTCTTTTTAAACCCAATCCTCTCCCTCTGCTCCACCATTATTCACCAGGTTTTGGTGCTTTTTAATTCCACTCCTCTCCCTCTGCTCCTCTCTTATTCACCGGGTTTTGGTGTTTTTTTATATCCACTCCTCTCCCTCGACTCCTCTCCTCTTCAGTGGGTTTCGCTGCTTTTTAAATCTCTCCTCTCCCACTGCTCCTCTCTTACTCACCGCGTTTTTGTGTTTTTTATATCCACTCCTCTCCCTCGACTCCTCTCTTATTCATCAGGTTTCGGTGCTTTTTAAATCCACAATTCTCCCACTGGTCCTCTCTTATTTTTCAGGTTTTAGCTATTTTTAAATCCACTCCTCTCCCACTGCTCCTCTCTTATTCACCAGGTTTTGGTGCTTTTTAAATCCTCTCCTCTCGCACTACTCCTCTCTTATTCACCAGGTTTTGGTGCTTTTAAAATGCACAATTCTCCCACTGCTCCTCTCTTAGTCACCAGGTTCTGTTGCTTTTGAAATGCACTCCTCTCCCACGACTCCTCTCTTATTCATCCGGTTTTGGTGCTTTTTAAATCCACAATTCTCCCACTGCTCCTCTCTTATTCACCAGGTTTCGTTGCTTTTTAAATCCACTACTCTCCCACTACTCCTCTCTTATTCACCCGGTTTTGGTGATTTTTAAATCCACAATTCTCCCACTGCTCCTCTCTTATTTACCAGGTTTTGGTGTATTTTTAAATCCACTCCTCTCCCACTGCTCCTCTCTTATTCACCAGGTTTCGGTGTCTTTTTAAATCCACTCCTCTCCCACTGCTCCTCTCTTATTTACCAGGTTTTGGTGTCTTTTTAAATCCACTCCTCTCCCCCTGCTCCTCTCTTATTCACAAGGTTTTGGTGCATTTTAAATCCACTCCTTCTCCCACTGCTCCTCTCTTATTAACCAGGTTTTGGTGCATTTTAAATCCATTCCTCTCCCACTGCTCCTCTCTTACAAACCAGGTTTTGGTGCTTTTTACATCCACTCCTCTCCCACTGCTCCTATCTTATTTACAATGTTTTACTGTTTTTTAAATCCACTCCTCTCCCTCTGCTCCTCTCTTATTCATTTGGTTTCGGTGCTTTTTAAATCCACTCCTCTCCCACTGCTCCTCTCTTCTTCACCAGATTTTGCTGCTTTCTAAAACCACTCCTCTCCCACTGCCCGTCTCTTATTCACCAGGTTTTAGTTCTTTTTAAACACACTCCTCTCCCACAGCTCCACTCTTATTCACCAGGTTTTAATAATGTTTAAATCCAACCCTCTCCCAATGCTCCTCTCTTTTGTATCGGGTTTCGGTGCATCTAAATCCACACCTCTCCCACTGCTCCGCTCTTACTCAACAGGTTTCGGTGCTTCTCAATCCACTCCTCTCCCACTGCTGCTCTCTTATAAACCAGGTTTTGGTGCTTTTTAAATCCACTCCTCTCCCGCTGCTCCTCTCTTATTCACCAAGTTTTAGTTATTTTTAAATCCACTCCTCTCCCACTGCTCCTCTCTTATTCACCAGGTTTTGGTGCTTTTTAAATTCACTCCCCTCCCACATAATTCTCCCATTTTCACCTGGTTCTGTTGCTTTTTAAATCCACTTCACTCCCACTGCACCTCTCTTATTCACCAGGTTTTCGTTCTTTTTAAATCAACTTCTCTGCCACTGCTCCTCTCAAATTCACCAGGTTTTAGTTCTATTTAAATCCACTCCTCTCCCACTGCTCCTCTCTTATTCACCAAGTTTTAGTTATTTTTAAATCCACTCCTCTCCCACTGCTCCTCTCTTATTCACCAGTTTTTGGTGCTTTTTAAATCCACACCTCTCCCACTGCTCCTCTCCTCTTCACCAGGATTCGGTGCTTTTTAAATCCACTCCTCTCCCCTGCTCCTCTCTTATTCACCAGATTTGCTGCTTTCTAAAACCACTCCTCTATCACTGCTCCTTTCTTATTCAGCAGGTTTTGTTCTTTTAAAATCATTTCCTCTCCCCATGCTCCTCTCTTATTCACCAGGTTTTGCTGCTTTCTAAAGCCACTCCTCTCCCACTGCCCCTTTCGTATTCACCAGGTTTTACTGTTTTTCAAATCCGCTCCTCTCCCACTGCTCCTCTCTTATTCACCAGGTTTTGCTGCTTTCTAAAACCACTCCTCTCCCACTGCCCTTATCTTATTCACCAGGTTTTACTGTTTTTTTAAATCCGCTCCTCTCCCACTGCTCCTCTCTTATTCACCAGGTTTTGGTGCTTTTTAAATTCACTCCTCTCCCACTGCTCCTCTCTTATTCATCAGTTTTCGGTGCTTCTAAATCCAATCCTCTCCCGCTGCTCCTCTCTTATGTACCAGGTTTTGTTGTTTTTTAAATCCACTCCTCTCTTGCTGCTCCTCTCTTACATACCAGGCTTTGCTGTTTTTTAAATCCACTCCTCTCCCACTGCTCCTCTCTTATTCACCTGGTTTTAGTTATTATTAAATCCACTCCTCTCCCGCTGCTCCTCTCTTATATACCAGGTTTTGTTGCTTTTTAAATCCATTCCTCTCCCACTGCCCCTCTCTTGTTCACCAGGCTTTAGTTCTTTTTAAATCCAATCCTCTCCCACAGCTCCTCTCTTCCTCACCAGGTTTTAATAGTGTTTAAATCCAACCCTCTCCCAATGCTCCTCTCTTATTCATCGGGTTTCGGTGCATCTAAATCAACACCTCTCCCACTGCTCCTCTCTTACTCATCAGGTTTCGGTGCTACTAAATCTACTCCTCTGCCACTGCTCCTCTCTTTTCTACCAGGTTTTGGTGCTTTTGTAATCCACTCCTCTCCCGCTGCTCCTCTCTTATTAACCAAGTTTTAGTTATTTCTAAATCCACTCCTCTCCCACTTAATTCTCCCATTTTCACCTGGTTTTGTTGCTTTTTAAATCCACTCCTCTCCCACTGCTCCTCTCTTATTCACCAGGTTTTCGTTCTTCTTAAATCAACTTCTCTGCCACTGCTCCTCTCAAATTCACCAGGTTTTAGTTCTTTTTAAATCCACTCCTCTCCCACTGCCCGTCTCTTATTCACCAGCTTTTAGTTCTTTTTAAATCCACTCCTCTCCACTGCTCCTCTCTTATTCACCAGGATTCGGTGCTTTATAAATCCAATCCTCTCCCACTGCTCCTCTGCTATTCACCAGGTTTTAGTTCCTATTAAATCAACTTCTCTGCCACTGCTCCTCTCAAATTCACCAGGTTTTAGTTATTTTTAAATCCACTCCACTTCCACTGCCCCTATCCTATTCACCAGGGGCAGCACAGTGGCGCAGTGGTTAGCACCGCAGCCTCACAGCTCCAGCGACCCGGGTTCAATTCTGGGTACTGCCTGTGCGGAGTTTGCAAGTTCTCCCTGTGTCTGCGTGGGTTTCCTCCGG
Source organism: Heterodontus francisci (assembly GCF_036365525.1). Classification (NCBI taxonomy): domain Eukaryota; kingdom Metazoa; phylum Chordata; class Chondrichthyes; order Heterodontiformes; family Heterodontidae; genus Heterodontus; species Heterodontus francisci. The sequence goes on from NW_027141586.1 coordinate 818,149, forward strand.
GTGCTCCGGTTTCCTCCCACATGCCAAAGACTTGCAGGTTGATAGGTAAATTGGCCATTAGCAATTGTCCCTAGTATAGGTAGGTGGTAAGGAAATATAGGGACAGGTGGGGATGTGGTAGGAATATGGGATTAGTGTAGGATTAGTATAAATGGGTGGTTGATGGTCGGCACAGACTCGGTGGGCCGAAGGGCCTGTTTCAGTGCTGTATCTCTAAACTAAAGGTTTTAGTTCTATTTAAATCCACTCCTCTCCCACAGCTCCTCTCTTATTCACCAGGTTTTAGCAATGTTTAAATCAACCTCTCTCCCACTTCTCCTCTCTTATTCATCAGGTTTCGGTGCTTCTAAAACCACTCCTCTCCCGCTGCTCCTCTCTTCTTCATCAGTTTTCGGTGCTTCTAAATCCAATCCTCTCCCGCTGCTCCTCTCTTATGTACCAGGTTTTGTTGTTTTCTAAATCCACACCTCTCCCACTGCTCCTCTCTTACACACCAGGTTTTTCTTTTTTTAAATCCACTCCTCTCCCACTGCTCCTCTCTTATTCACCAGGTTTTAGTTAATATTAAATCCACTCCTCTCCCACTGCTCCTCTCTTATTCAGCAGGTTTTAGTTAATATTAAATCCACTCCTCTCCCGCTGCTCCTCTCTTATATACCAGGTTTTGTTGCTTTTTAACTCCATTCCTCTCCCACTGCCCCGATCTTATTCACCAGGTTTTAGTTCTTTTTAAATCCACTCCTCTCCCGCTGCTCCTCTCTTATTCACCAGGTTTTAGTTAATATTAAATCCACTCCTCTCCCGCTGCTCCTCTCTTATATACCAGGTTTTGTTGCTTTTTAACTCCATTCCTCTCCCACTGCCCCGATCTTATTCACCAGGTTTTAGTTCTTTTTAAATCCACTCCTCTCCCGCTGCTCCTCTCTTATTCATCAGGTTTTCTTGCTTTTTAAATCCACTCCTCTCCCACTGCCCCTCTCTTATTCACCAGGTTTTAGTTCTTTTTAAATCCACTCCTCTCCCGCTGCTCCTCTCTTATTCACCAGGTTTTGGTGATTTTTAAATTCACTCCTCTCCCACTTAATTCTCCCATTTACACCTGGTTTTGTTGTTTTTTAAATTCACTCCTCTCCCACTGCTCCTCTCTTATTCATCAGTTTTCGGTGCTTCTAAATCCAATCCTCTCCCGCTGCTCCTCTCTTATGTACCAGGTTTTGTTGTTTTTTAAATCCACTCCTCTCTTGCTGCTCCTCTCTTACATACCAGGCTTTGCTGTTTTTTAAATCCACTCCTCTCCCACTGCTCCTCTCTTATTCACCTGGTTTTAGTTATTATTAAATCCACTCCTCTCCCGCTGCTCCTCTCTTATATACCAGGTTTTGTTGCTTTTTAAATCCATTCCTCTCCCACTGCCCCTCTCTTGTTCACCAGGCTTTAGTTCTTTTTAAATCCAATCCTCTCCCACAGCTCCTCTCTTCCTCACCAGGTTTTAATAGTGTTTAAATCCAACCCTCTCCCAATGCTCCTCTCTTATTCATCGGGTTTCGGTGCATCTAAATCAACACCTCTCCCACTGCTCCTCTCTTACTCATCAGGTTTCGGTGCTACTAAATCTACTCCTCTGCCACTGCTCCTCTCTTTTCTACCAGGTTTTGGTGCTTTTGTAATCCACTCCTCTCCCGCTGCTCCTCTCTTATTAACCAAGTTTTAGTTATTTCTAAATCCACTCCTCTCCCACTTAATTCTCCCATTTTCACCTGGTTTTGTTGCTTTTTAAATCCACTCCTCTCCCACTGCTCCTCTCTTATTCACCAGGTTTTCGTTCTTCTTAAATCAACTTCTCTGCCACTGCTCCTCTCAAATTCACCAGGTTTTAGTTCTTTTTAAATCCACTCCTCTCCCACTGCCCGTCTCTTATTCACCAGCTTTTAGTTCTTTTTAAATCCACTCCTCTCCACTGCTCCTCTCTTATTCACCAGGATTCGGTGCTTTATAAATCCAATCCTCTCCCACTGCTCCTCTGCTATTCACCAGGTTTTAGTTCCTATTAAATCAACTTCTCTGCCACTGCTCCTCTCAAATTCACCAGGTTTTAGTTATTTTTAAATCCACTCCACTTCCACTGCCCCTATCCTATTCACCAGGGGCAGCACAGTGGCGCAGTGGTTAGCACCGCAGCCTCACAGCTCCAGCGACCCGGGTTCAATTCTGGGTACTGCCTGTGCGGAGTTTGCAAGTTCTCCCTGTGTCTGCGTGGGTTTCCTCCGGGTGCTCCGGTTTCCTCCCACATGCCAAAGACTTGCAGGTTGATAGGTAAATTGGCCATTAGCAATTGTCCCTAGTATAGGTAGGTGGTAAGGAAATATAGGGACAGGTGGGGATGTGGTAGGAATATGGGATTAGTGTAGGATTAGTATAAATGGGTGGTTGATGGTCGGCACAGACTCGGTGGGCCGAAGGGCCTGTTTCAGTGCTGTATCTCTAAACTAAAGGTTTTAGTTCTATTTAAATCCACTCCTCTCCCACAGCTCCTCTCTTATTCACCAGGTTTTAGCAATGTTTAAATCAACCTCTCTCCCACTTCTCCTCTCTTATTCATCAGGTTTCGGTGCTTCTAAAACCACTCCTCTCCCGCTGCTCCTCTCTTCTTCATCAGTTTTCGGTGCTTCTAAATCCAATCCTCTCCCGCTGCTCCTCTCTTATGTACCAGGTTTTGTTGTTTTCTAAATCCACACCTCTCCCACTGCTCCTCTCTTACACACCAGGTTTTTCTTTTTTTAAATCCACTCCTCTCCCACTGCTCCTCTCTTATTCACCAGGTTTTAGTTAATATTAAATCCACTCCTCTCCCACTGCTCCTCTCTTATTCAGCAGGTTTTAGTTAATATTAAATCCACTCCTCTCCCGCTGCTCCTCTCTTATATACCAGGTTTTGTTGCTTTTTAACTCCATTCCTCTCCCACTGCCCCGATCTTATTCACCAGGTTTTAGTTCTTTTTAAATCCACTCCTCTCCCGCTGCTCCTCTCTTATTCACCAGGTTTTAGTTAATATTAAATCCACTCCTCTCCCGCTGCTCCTCTCTTATATACCAGGTTTTGTTGCTTTTTAACTCCATTCCTCTCCCACTGCCCCGATCTTATTCACCAGGTTTTAGTTCTTTTTAAATCCACTCCTCTCCCGCTGCTCCTCTCTTATTCATCAGGTTTTCTTGCTTTTTAAATCCACTCCTCTCCCACTGCCCCTCTCTTATTCACCAGGTTTTAGTTCTTTTTAAATCCACTCCTCTCCCGCTGCTCCTCTCTTATTCACCAGGTTTTGGTGATTTTTAAATTCACTCCTCTCCCACTTAATTCTCCCATTTACACCTGGTTTTGTTGTTTTTTAAATCCACTCCTCTCCCACTGCTCCTCTCTTATTTACCAGGTTTTGGAGTCTTTTTAAACCCACTCCTCTCCCACTGCTCCTCTCTTATTTACCAGGTTTTGGTGTCTTTTTAAATCCACTCCTCTCCCCCTGCTCCTCTCTTATTCACAAGGTTTTGGTGCATTTTAAATCCACTCCTTCTCCCACTGCTCCTCTCTTATTAACCAGGTTTTGGTGCATTTTAAATCCATTCCTCTCCCACTGCTCCTCTCTTACTCACCAGGTTTTGGTGCTTTTTACATCCACTCCTCTCCCACTGCTCCTATCTTATTTACAATGTTTTACTGTTTTTTAAATCCACTCCTCTCCCTCTGCTCCTCTCTTATTCATTAGGTTTCGGTGCTTTTAAAATCCACTCCTCTCCCACTGCTCCTCTCTTCTTCACCAGATTTTGCTGCTTTCTAAAACCACTCCTCTCCCTCTGCCCGTCTCTTATTCACCAGGTTTTAGTTCTTTTTAAACACACTCCTCTCCCACAGCTCCACTCTTATTCACCAGGTTTTAATAATGTTTAAATCCAACCCTCTCCCAATGCTCCTCTCTTATGTATCGGGTTTCGGTGCATCTAAATCCACACCTCTCCCACTGCTCCGCTCTTACTCAACAGGTTTCGGTGCTTCTAAATCCACTCCTCTCCCACTGCTGCTCTCTTATAAACCAGGTTTTGGTGCTTTTTAAATCCACTCCTCTCCCGCTGCTCCGCTCTTATTCACCAAGTTTTAGTTATTTTTAAATCCACTCCTCTCCCACTGCTCCTCTCTTATTCACCAGGTTTTGGTGCTTTTTAAATTCACTCCTCTCCCACATAATTCTCCCATTTTCACCTTGTTTTGTTGCTTTTTAAATCCACTTCACTCCCACTGCACCTCTCTTATTCACCAGGATTCGGTGCTTTATAAATCCAATCCTCTCCCACTGCTCCTCTCTTATTCACCAGGTTTTAGTTCTATTTAAATCCACTCCTCTCCCACAGCTCCTCTCTTATTCACCAGGTTTTAGTAACGTTTAAATCAACCCCTCTCCCACTGCTCCTCTCTTATTCATCAGGTTTAGGCGCTTCTAAATCCACACCTCTCCCACTGCTCCTCTCCTCTTCACCAGGATTCGGTGCTTTTTAAATCCACTCCTCTCCCCTGCTCCTCTCTTATTCACCAGATTTGCTGCTTTCTAAAACCACTCCTCTATCACTGCTCCTTTCTTATTCAGCAGGTTTTGTTCTTTTAAAATCATTTCCTCTCCCCATGCTCCTCTCTTATTCACCAGGTTTTGCTGCTTTCTAAAACCACTCCTCTCCCACTGCCCCTATCGTATTCACCAGGTTTTACTGTTTTTCAAATCCGCTCCTCTCCCACTGCTCCTCTCTTATTCACCAGGTTTTGCTGCTTTCTAAAACCACTCCTCTCCCACTGCCCCTATCTTATTCACCAGGTTTTACTGTTTTTTTAAATCCGCTCCTCTCCCACTGCTCCTCTCTTGTTCACCGGGTTTTGGTGCTTTATAATTCACTCCTCTCCCACTGCTCCTCTCTTATTCATCAGTTTTCGGTGCTTCTAAATCCAATCCTCTCCCGCTGCTCCTCTCTTATGTACCAGGTTTTGTTGTTTTTTAAATCCACTCCTCTCTTGCTGCTCCTCTCTTACATACCAGGCTTTGCTGTTTTTTAAATCCACTCCTCTCCCGCTGCTCCTCTCTTATATACCAGGTTTTGTTGCTTTTTAAATCCATTCCTCTCCCACTGCCCCTCTCTTGTTCACCAGGCTTTAGTTCTTTTTAAATCCACTCCTCTCCCACTGCTACTCTCTTATTCACCAGGTTTCGGTGCTTTTTAAACACACTCCTCTCCCACAGCTCCTCTCTTACTCACCAGGTTTTAATAGTGTTTAAATCCAACCCTCTCCCAATGCTCCTCTCTTATTCATCGGGTTTCGGTGCATCTAAATCAACACCTCTCCCACTGCTCCTCTCTTACTCATCAGGTTTCGGTGCTACTAAATCTACTCCTCTGCCACTGCTCCTCTCTTATATACCAGGTTTTGGTGCTTTTTTAATCCACTCCTCTCCCGCTGCCCCTCTCTTATTAACCAAGTTTTAGTTATTTTTAAATCCACTCCTCTCCCACTGCTCCTCTCTTATTCACCAGGTTTTGGTGCTTTTTAAATTCACTCCTCTCCCACTTAATTCTCCCATTTTCACCTGTTTTTGTTGCTTTTTAAATCCACTCCTCTCCCACTGCTCCTCTCTTATTCACCAGTTTTTGGTGCTTTTTAAATTCACTCCTCTCCCACTTAATTCTCCCATTTTCACCTGGTTTTGTTGCTTTTTAAATCCACTTCACTCCCACTGCTCCTCTCTTATTCACCAGGATCCGGTGCTTTTTAAATGAAATCCTCTCCCACTGCTCCTCTCTTATTCACCTGGTTTTCGTTCTTCTTAAATCAACTTCTCTGCCACTGCTCCTCTCAAATTCACCAGGTTTTAGTTCTTTTTAAATCCATTCCTCTCCCACTGCCCGTCTCTTATTCACCAGGGTTTAGTTCTTTTTAAATCCACTCCTCTCCACTGCTCCTCTCTTATTCACCAGGATTCGGTACTTTATAAATCCAATCCTCTCCCACTGCTCCTCTGCTATTCACCAGGTTTTAGTTCCTATTAAATCAACTTCTCTGCCACTGCTCCTCTCAAATTCACCAGGTTTTAGTTATTTTTAAATCCACTCCACTTCCACTGCCCCTATCCTATTCACCAGGTTTTAGTTCTATTTAAATCCACTCCTCTCCCACAGCTCCTCTCTTATTCACCAGGTTTTAGTTATTTTTAAAGCCACTCCTCTCCTCCTGCTCCTCTCTTATTCATCAGGTTTTGGTGTCTTTTTAAATCCACTCCTCTCCCCTGCTCCTCTCTTATTCACCAGGTTTTAGTTATTTTTAAATCCACTCCTCTCCTCCTGCTCCTCTCTTATTCATCAGGTTTTGGTGTCTTTTTAAATCCACTCCTCTCCTCCTGCTCCTCTCTTATTCACTAGTTTTTGTTTCTTTTTAAACCCAATCCTCTCCCTCTGCTCCACCATTATTCACCAGGTTTTGGTGCTTTTTAATTCCACTCCTCCCCCACTGCTCCTCTCTTATTCACCGGGTTTTGGTGTTTTTTATATCCACTCCTCTCCCTCGACTCCTCTCCTCTTCAGTGGGTTTCGCTGCTTTTTAAATCTCTCCTCTCCCACTGCTCCTCTCTTACTCACCGCGTTTTTGTGTTTTTTATATCCACTCCTCTCCCTCGACTCCTCTCTTATTCATCAGGTTTCGGTGCTTTTTAAATCCACAATTCTCCCACTGGTCCTCTCTTATTTTCCAGGTTTTAGCTATTTTTAAATCCACTCCTCTCCCACTGCTCCTCTCTTATTCACCAGGTTTTGGTGCTTTTAAAATGCACAATTCTCCCACTGCTCCTCTCTTATTCACCAGGTTCTGTTGCTTTTGAAATGCACTCCTCTCCCACGACTCCTCTCTTATTCATCCGGTTTTGGTGCTTTTTAAATCCACAATTCTCCCACTGCTCCTCTCTTATTCACCAGGTTTCGTTGCTTTTTAAATCCACTACTCTCCCACTACTCCTCTCTTATTCACCCGGTTTTGGTGATTTTTAAATCCACAATTCTCCCACTGCTCCTCTCTTATTTACCAGGTTTTGGTGTATTTTTAAATCCACTCCTCTCCCACTGCTCCTCTCTTATTCACCAGGTTTTGGTGTCTTTTTAAATCCACTCCTCTCCCACTGCTCCTCTCTTATTTACCAGGTTTTGGTGTCTTTTTAAATCCACTCCTCTCCCCCTGCTCCTCTCTTATTCACAAGGTTTTGGTGCATTTTAAATCCACTCCTTCTCCCACTGCTCCTCTCTTATTAACCAGGTTTTGGTGCATTTTAAATCCATTCCTCTCCCACTGCTCCTCTCTTACAAACCAGGTTTTGGTGCTTTTTACATCCACTCCTCTCCCACTGCTCCTATCTTATTTACAATGTTTTACTGTTTTTTAAATCCACTCCTCTCCCTCTGCTCCTCTCTTATTCATTAGGTTTCGGTGCTTTTTAAATCCACTCCTCTCCCACTGCTCCTCTCTTCTTCACCAGATTTTGCTGCTTTCTAAAACCACTCCTCTCCCACTGCCCGTCTCTTATTCACCAGGTTTTAGTTCTTTTTAAACACACTCCTCTCCCACAGCTCCACTCTTATTCACCAGGTTTTAATAATGTTTAAATCCAACCCTCTCCCAATGCTCCTCTCTTTTGTATCGGGTTTCGGTGCATCTAAATCCACACCTCTCCAGCACTGCTCCGCTCTTACTCAACAGGTTTCGGTGCTTCTCAATCCACTCCTCTCCCACTGCTGCTCTCTTATAAACCAGGTTTTGGTGCTTTTTAAATCCACTCCTCTCCCGCTGCTCCTCTCTTATTCACCAAGTTTTAGTTATTTTTAAATCCACTCCTCTCCCACTGCTCCTCTCTTATTCACCAGGTTTTGGTGCTTTTTAAATTCACTCCTCTCCCACATAATTCTCCCATTTTCACCTTGTTTTGTTGCTTTTTAAATCCACTTCACTCCCACTGCACCTCTCTTATTCACCAGGATTCGGTGCTTTATAAATAAAATCCTCTCCCACTGCTCCTCTCTTATTCACCAGGTTTTCGTTCTTTTTAAATCAACTTCTCTGCCACTGCTCCTCTCAAATTCACCAGGTTTTAGTTCTATTTAAATCCACTCCTCTCCCACTGCTCCTCTCTTATTCACCAAGTTTTAGTTATTTTTAAATCCACTCCTCTCCCACTGCTCCTCTCTTATTCACCAGTTTTTGGTGCTTTTTAAATCCACACCTCTCCCACTGCTCCTCTCCTCTTCACCAGGATTCGGTGCTTTTTAAATCCACTCCTCTCCCCTGCTCCTCTCTTATTCACCAGATTTGCTGCTTTCTAAAACCACTCCTCTATCACTGCTCCTTTCTTATTCAGCAGGTTTTGTTCTTTTAAAATCATTTCCTCTCCCCATGCTCCTCTCTTATTCACCAGGTTTTGCTGCTTTCTAAAACCACTCCTCTCCCACTGCCCCTATCTTATTCATCAGGTTTTACTGTTTTTCAAATCCGCTCCTCTCCCACGGCTCCTCTCTTATTCACCAGGTTTTGCTGCTTTCTAAAACCACTCCTCTCCCACTGCCCTTATCTTATTCACCAGGTTTTACTGTTTTTTTAAATCCGCTCCTCTCCCACTGCTCCTCTCTTATTCACCAGGTTTTGGTGCTTTTTAAATTCACTCCTCTCCCACTGCCCCTATCTTATTCACCAGGTTTTACTGTTTTTTTAAATCCGCTCCTCTCCCACTGCTCCTCTCTTATTCACCAGGTTTTGCTGCTTTCTAAAACCACTCCTCTCCCACTGCCCCTATCTTATTCAACAGGTTTTACTGTTTTTTTAAATCCGCTCCTCTCCCACTGCTCCTCTCTTATTCACCAGGTTTTGGTGCTTTTTAAATTCACTCCTCTCCCACTGCTCCTCTCTTATTCATCAGTTTTCGGTGCTTCTAAATCCAATCCTCTCCCGCTGCTCCTCTCTTATGTACCAGGTTTTGTTGTTTTTTAAATCCACTCCTCTCTTGCTGCTCCTCTCTTACATACCAGGCTTTGCTGTTTTTTAAATCCACTCCTCTCCCACTGCTCCTCTCTTATTCACCTGGTTTTAGTTATTATTAAATCCACTCCTCTCCCGCTGCTCCTCTCTTATATACCAGGTTTTGTTGCTTTTTAAATCCATTCCTCTCCCACTGCCCCACTCTTGTTCACCAGGCTTTAGTTCTTTTTAAATCCACTTCTCTCCCACTGCTACTCTCTTATTCACCAGGTTTCGGTGCTTTTTAAACACACTCCTCTCCCACAGCTCCTCTCTTCCTCACCAGGTTTTAATAGTGTTTAAATCCAACCCTCTCCCAATGCTCCTCTCTTATTCATCGGGTTTCGGTGCATCTAAATCAACACCTCTCCCACTGCTCCTCTCTTACTCATCAGGTTTCGGTGCTACTAAATCTACTCCTCTGCCACTGCTCCTCTCTTATATACCAGGTTTTGGTGCTTTTTTAATCCACTCCTCTCCCGCTGCTCCTCTCTTATTAACCAAGTTTTAGTTATTTTTAAATCCACTCCTCTCCCACTTAATTCTCCCATTTTCACCTGGTTTTGTTGCTTTTTAAATCCACTCCTCTCCCACTGCTCCTCTCTTATTCACCAGGATTCGGTGCTTTTTAAATGAAATCCTCACCCACTGCTCCTCTCAAATTCACCAGGTTTTAGTTCTTTTTAAATCCACTCCTCTCCCACTGCTCCTCTCCTATTCACCAGGTTTTAGTTCCTATTAAATCAACTTCTCTGCCACTGCTCCTCTCAAATTCACCAGGTTTTAGTTATTTTTAAATCCACTCCTCTCCCACTGCTCCTCTCTTATATACCAGGTTTTGTTGCTTTTTAAATCCATTCCTCTCCCACTGCCCCACTCTTGTTCACCAGGCTTTAGTTCTTTTTAAATCCACTTCTCTCCCACTGCTACTCTCTTATTCACCAGGTTTCGGTGCTTTTTAAACACACTCCTCTCCCACAGCTCCTCTCTTCCTCACCAGGTTTTAATAGTGTTTAAATCCAACCCTCTCCCAATGCTCCTCTCTTATTCATCGGGTTTCGGTGCATCTAAATCAACACCTCTCCCACTGCTCCTCTCTTACTCATCAGGTTTCGGTGCTACTAAATCTACTCCTCTGCCACTGCTCCTCTCTTATATACCAGGTTTTGGTGCTTTTTTAATCCACTCCTCTCCCGCTGCTCCTCTCTTATTAACCAAGTTTTAGTTACTTTTAAATCCACTCCTCTCCCACTTAATTCTCCCATTTTCACCTGGTTTTGTTGCTTTTTAAATCCACTCCTCACCCACTGCTCCTCTCAAATTCACCAGGTTTTAGTTCTTTTTAAATCCACTCCTCTCCCACTGCTCCTCTCCTATTCACCAGGTTTTAGTTCCTATTAAATCAACTTCTCTGCCACTGCTCCTCTCAAATTCACCAGGTTTTAGTTATTTTTAAATCCACTCCACTTCCACTGCCCCTATCCTATTCACCAGGTTTTAGTTCTATTTAAATCCACTCCTCTCCCACAGCTCCTCTCTTATTCACCAGGTTTTAGCAATGTTTAAATCAACCCCTCTCCCACTGCTCCTCTCTTATTCATCAGGTTTCGGTGCTTCTAAAACCACTCCTCTCCCGCTGCTCCTCTCTTCTTCATCAGTTTTCGGTGCTTCTAAATCCAATCCTCTCCCGCTGCTCCTCTCTTATGTACCAGGTTTTGTTGTTTTCTAAATCCACTCCTCTCCTGCTGCTCCTCTCTTACATACCAGGTTTTTCTGTTTTTTAAATCCACTCCTCTCCCACTGCTCCTCTCTTATTCACCAGGTTTTAGTTAATATTAAATCCACTCCTCTCCCACTGCTCCTCTCTTATTCACCAGGTTTTAGTTAATATTAAATCCACTCCTCTCCCACTGCTCCTCTCTTATTCAGCAGGTTTTAGTTCTTTTTAAATCCACTCCTCTCCCACTGCTCCTCTCTTATTCACCAGGTTTTAGTTAATATTAAATCCACTCCTCTCCCACTGCTCCTGTCTTATTCACCAGGTTTTAGCTAATATTAAATCCACTCCTCTCCCACTGCTCCTCTCTTATTCAGCAGGTTTTAGTTCTTTTTAAATCCATTCCTCTCCCACTGCTCCTCTCTTATTCACCAGGTTTTGGTGATTTTTAAATTCACTCCTCTCCCACTTAATTCTCCCATTTACACCTGGTTTTGTTGCATTTAAATCCACTCCTCTCCCACTGCTCCTCTCTTATTCACCAGGTTTTGGTGTCTTTTTAAATCCACTCCTCTCCCCCTGCTCCTCTCTTATTCACAAGGTTTTGGTGCATTTTAAATCCACTCCTTCTCCCACTGCTCCTCTCTTATTAACCAGGTTTTGGTGCATTTTAAATCCATTCCTCTCCCACTGCTCCTCTCTTACTCACCAGGTTTTGGTGCTTTTTACATCCACTCCTCTCCCACTGCTCCTATCTTATTTACAATGTTTTACTGTTTTTTAAATCCACTCCTCTCCCTCTGCTCCTCTCTTATTCATTAGGTTTCGGTGCTTTTTAAATCCACTCCTCTCCCACTGCTCCTCTCTTCTTCACCAGATTTTGCTGCTTTCTAAAACCACTCCTCTCCCACTGCCCGTCTCTTATTCACCAAGTTTTAGTTCTTTTTAAACACACTCCTCTCCCACAGCTCCACTCTTATTCACCAGGTTTTAATAATGTTTAAATCCAACCCTCTCCCAATGCTCCTCTCTTTTGTATCGGGTTTCGGTGCATCTAAATCCACACCTCTCCCACTGCTCCGCTCTTACTCAACAGGTTTCGGTGCTTCTAAATCCACTCCTCTCCCACTGCTGCTCTCTTATAAACCAGGTTTTGGTGCTTTTTAAATCCACTCCTCTCCCGCTGCTCCTCTCTTATTCACCAAGTTTTAGTTAATTTTAAATCCACTCCTCTCCCACTGCTCCTCTCTTATTCACCAGGTTTTGGTGCTTTTTAAATTCACTCCTCTCCCACATAATTCTCCCATTTTCACCTGGTTTTGTTGCTTTTTAAATCCACTTCACTCCAACTGCACCTCTCTTATTCACCAGGATTCGGTGCTTTATAAATAAAATCCTCTCCCACTGCTCCTCTCTTATTCACCAGGTTTTCGTTCTTTTTAAATCAACTTCTCTGCCACTGCTCCTCTCAAATTCACCAGGTTTTAGTTCTATTTAAATCCACTCCTCTCCCACAGCTCCTCTCTTATTCACCAGATTTTAGCAATGTTTAAATCAACCCCTCTCCCACTGCTCCTCTCTTATTCATCAGGTTTAGGCGCTTCTAAATCCACACCTCTCCCACTGCTCCTCTCCTCTTCACCAGGATTCGGTGCTTTTTAAATCCACTCCTCTCCCCTGCTCCTCTCTTATTCACCAGATTTGCTGCTTTCTAAAACCACTCCTCTATCACTGCTCCTTTCTTATTCAGCAGGTTTTGTTCTTTTAAAATCATTTCCTCTCCCCATGCTCCTCTCTTATTCACCAGGTTTTGCTGCTTTCTAAAACCACTCCTCTCCCACTGCCCCTATCGTATTCACCAGGTTTTACTGTTTTTCAAATCCGCTCCTCTCCCACTGCTCCTCTCTTATTCACCAGGTTTTGCTGCTTTCTAAAACCACTCCTCTCCCACTGCCCCTATCTTATTCACCAGGTTTTACTGTTTTTTTAAATCCGCTCCTCTCCCACTCCTCCTCTCTTATTCACCAGGTTTTGCTGCTTTCTAAAACCACTCCTCTCCCACTGCCCCTATCTTATTCACCAGGTTTTACTGTTTTTTTAAATCCGCTCCTCTCCCACTGCTCCTCTCTTATTCACCAGGTTTTGCTGCTTTCTAAAACCACTCCTCTCCCACTGCCCCTATCTTATTCACCAGGTTTTACTGTTTTTTTAAATCCACTCCTCTCCCACTGCTCCTCTCTTATTCACCGGGTTTTGGTGTTTTTTAAATTCACTCCACTCCCACTGCTCCTCTCTTATTCATCAGTTTTCGGTGCTTCTAAATCCAATCCTCTCCCGCTGCTCCTCTCTTATGTACCAGGTTTTGTTGTTTTTTAAATCCACTCCTCTCTTGCTGCTCCTCTCTTACATACCAGGCTTTGCTGTTTTTTAAATCCACTCCTCTCCCGCTGCTCCTCTCTTATATACCAGGTTTTGTTGCTTTTTAAATCCATTCCTCTCCCACTGCCCCTCTCTTGTTCACCAGGCTTTAGTTCTTTTTAAATCCACTCCTCTCCCACTGCTACTCTCTTATTCACCAGGTTTCGGTGCTTTTTAAACACACTCCTCTCCCACAGCTCCTCTCTTGCTCACCAGGTTTTAATAGTGTTTAAATCCAACCCTCTCCCAATGCTCCTCTCTTATTCATCGGGTTTCGGTGCATCTAAATCAACACCTCTCCCACTGCTCCTCTCTTACTCATCAGGTTTCGGTGCTACTAAATCTACTCCTCTGCCACTGCTCCTCTCTTATATACCAGGTTTTGGTGCTTTTTTAATCCACTCCTCTCCCGCTGCTCCTCTCTTATTAACAATGTTTTAGTTATTTTTAAATCCACTCCTCTCCCACTGCTCCTCTCTTATTCACCAGGTTTTGGTGCTTTTTAAATTCACTCCTCTCCCACTTAATTCTCCCATTTTCACCTGGTTTTGGTGCTTTTTAAATCCACTCCTCTCCCACTGCTCCTCTCTTATTCACCAGGTTTTAGTTCTTTTTAAATCCACTCCTCTCCCACTGCTCCTCTCCTATTCACCAGGTTTTAGTTCCTATTAAATCAACTTCTCTGCCACTGCTCCTCTCAAATTCACCAGGTTGTAGTTATTTTTAAATCCACTCCTCTCCCACTGCTCCTCTCTTATTCACCAGGTTTTAGTTCTATTTAAATCCACTCCTCTCCCACTGCTCCTCTCTTATTCACCAGGTTTTAGCAATGTTTAAATCAACCCCTCTCCCACTGCTCCTCTCTTATTCATCAGGTTTCGGTGCTTCTAAAACCACTCCTCTCCCGCTGCTCCTCTCTTCTTCATCAGTTTTCGGTGCTTCTAAATCCAATCCTCTCCCGCTGCTCCTCTCTTATGTACCAGGTTTTGTTGTTTTCTAAATCCACTCCTCTCCTGCTGCTCCTCTCTTACATACCAGGTTTTTCTGTTTTTTAAATCCACTCCTCTCCCACTGCTCCTCTCTTATTCACCAGGTTTTAGCAATGTTTAAATCAACCCCTCTCCCACTGCTCCTCTCTTATTCATCAGGTTTCGGTGCTTCTAAAACCACTCCTCTCCCGCTGCTCCTCTCTTCTTCATCAGTTTTCGGTGCTTCTAAATCCAATCCTCTCCCGCTGCTCCTCTCTTATGTACCAGGTTTTGTTGTTTTCTAAATCCACTCCTCTCCTGCTGCTCCTCTCTTACATACCAGGTTTTTCTGTTTTTTAAATCCACTCCTCTCCCACTGCTCCTCTCTTATTCACCAGGTTTTAGTTAATATTAAATCCACTCCTCTCCCGCTGCTCCTCTCTTATTCACCAGGTTTTAGCAATGTTTAAACCAACCCCTCTCCCACTGCTCCTCTCTTATTCATCAGGTTTAGGCGCTTCTAAATCCACACCTCTCCCACTGCTCCTCTCCTCTTCACCAGGATTCGGTGCTTTTTAAATCCACTCCTCTCCCCTGCTCCTCTCTTATTCACCAGGTTTGCTGCTTTCTAAAACCACTCCTCTATCACTGCTCCTTTCTTATTCAGCAGGTTTTGTTCTTTTAAAATCCACTCCTCTCCCCATGCTCCTCTCTTATTCACCAGGTTTTGCTGCTTACTAAAACCACTCCTCTCCAACTGCCCCTATCGTATTCACCAGGTTTTACTGTTTTGTAAATCCGCTCCTCTCCCACTGCTCCTCTCTTATTCACCAGGTTTTGCTGCTTTCTAAAACCACTCCTCTCCCACTGCCCTCTCTTATTCACCAGGTTTTACTGTTTTTTAAATCCGCTCCTCTCCCACTGCTCCTCTCTTATTCAACGGGTTTTGGTGCTTTTTAAATTCACTCCTCTCCCACTGCTCCTCTCTTATATCCCAGGTTTTGGTGCTTTTTAAATCCCACCTCTCCCACTGCTCCTCTCTTATTCATCAGTTTTCGGTGCTTCTGAATCCAATCCACTCCCGCTGCTCCTCTCTTATGTACCAGGTTTTGTTGTTTTTTAAATCCACTCCTCTCTTGCTGCTCCTCTTTTACATACCAGGCTTTGCTGTTTTTTAATTCCACTCCTCTCCCTCTGCTCTTCTCTTATTCACCTGGTTTTAGTTATTATTAAATCCACTCCTCTCCCGCTGCTCCTCTCTTATATACCAGGTTTTGTTGCTTTTTAAATCCATTCCTCTCCCACTGCCCCTCTCTTGTTCACCAGGCTTTAGTTCTTTTTAAATCCACTCCTCTCCCACTGCTACTCTCTTATTCACCAGGTTTCGGTGCTTTTTAAACACACTCCACTCTCACAGCTCCTCTCTTACTCACCAGGTTTTAATAGTGTTTAAATCCAACCCTCTCCCAATGCTCCTCTCTTATTCATCGGGTTTCGGTGCATCTAAATCAACACCTCTCCCACTGCTCCTCTCTTACTCATCGGGTTTCAGTGCTACTAAATCTACTCCTCTGCCACTGCTCCTCTCTTATATACCAGGTTTTGGTGCTTTTTTAATCCACTCCTGTCCCGCTGCTCCTCTCTTATTAACCAAGTTTTAGTTATTTTTAAATCCACTCCTCTCCCACTGCTCCTCTCTTATTCACCAGGTTTTGGTGCTTTTTAAATTCACTCCTCTCCCACTTAATTCTCCCATTTTCACCTGGTTTTGTTGCTTTTTAAATCCACTCCTCTCCCACTGCCCTTATCTTATTCACCAGGTTTTACTGTTTTTTTAAATCCGCGCCTCTCCCACTGCTCCTCTCTTATTCACCAGGTTTTGGTGCTTTTTAAATTCACTCCTCTCCCACTGCTCCTCTCTTATTCATCAGTTTTCGGTGCTTCTAAATCCAATCCTCTCCCGCTGCTCCTCTCTTATGTACCAGGTTTTGTTGTTTTTTAAATCCACTCCTCTCTTGCTGCTCCTCTCTTACATACCAGGCTTTGCTGTTTTTTAAATCCACTCCTCTCCCGCTGCTCCTCTCTTATATACCAGGTTTTGTTGCTTTTTAAATCCATTCCTCTCCCACTGCCCCTCTCTTGTTCACCAGGCTTTAGTTCTTTTTAAATCCACTCCTCTCCCACTGCTACTCTCTTATTCACCAGGTTTCGGTGCTTTTTAAACACACTCCTCTCCCACAGCTCCTCTCTTGCTCACCAGGTTTTAATAGTGTTTAAATCCAACCCTCTCCCAATGCTCCTCTCTTATTCATCGGGTTTCGGTGCATCTAAATCAACACCTCTCCCACTGCTCCTCTCTTACTCATCAGGTTTCGGTGCTACTAAATCTACTCCTCTGCCACTGCTCCTCTCTTATATACCAGGTTTTGGTGCTTTTTTAATCCACTCCTCTCCCGCTGCTCCTCTCTTATTAACAATGTTTTAGTTATTTTTAAATCCACTCCTCTCCCACTGCTCCTCTCTTATTCACCAGGTTTTGGTGCTTTTTAAATTCACTCCTCTCCCACTTAATTCTCCCATTTTCACCTGGTTTTGGTGCTTTTTAAATCCACTCCTCTCCCACTGCTCCTCTCTTATTCACCAGGTTTTAGTTCTTTTTAAATCCACTCCTCTCCCACTGCTCCTCTCCTATTCACCAGGTTTTAGTTCCTATTAAATCAACTTCTCTGCCACTGCTCCTCTCAAATTCACCAGGTTGTAGTTATTTTTAAATCCACTCCTCTCCCACTGCTCCTCTCTTATTCACCAGGTTTTAGTTCTATTTAAATCCACTCCTCTCCCACTGCTCCTCTCTTATTCACCAGGTTTTAGCAATGTTTAAATCAACCCCTCTCCCACTGCTCCTCTCTTATTCATCAGGTTTCGGTGCTTCTAAAACCACTCCTCTCCCGCTGCTCCTCTCTTCTTCATCAGTTTTCGGTGCTTCTAAATCCAATCCTCTCCCGCTGCTCCTCTCTTATGTACCAGGTTTTGTTGTTTTCTAAATCCACTCCTCTCCTGCTGCTCCTCTCTTACATACCAGGTTTTTCTGTTTTTTAAATCCACTCCTCTCCCACTGCTCCTCTCTTATTCACCAGGTTTTAGCAATGTTTAAATCAACCCCTCTCCCACTGCTCCTCTCTTATTCATCAGGTTTCGGTGCTTCTAAAACCACTCCTCTCCCGCTGCTCCTCTCTTCTTCATCAGTTTTCGGTGCTTCTAAATCCAATCCTCTCCCGCTGCTCCTCTCTTATGTACCAGGTTTTGTTGTTTTCTAAATCCACTCCTCTCCTGCTGCTCCTCTCTTACATACCAGGTTTTTCTGTTTTTTAAATCCACTCCTCTCCCACTGCTCCTCTCTTATTCACCAGGTTTTAGTTAATATTAAATCCACTCCTCTCCCGCTGCTCCTCTCTTATTCACCAGGTTTTAGCAATGTTTAAACCAACCCCTCTCCCACTGCTCCTCTCTTATTCATCAGGTTTAGGCGCTTCTAAATCCACACCTCTCCCACTGCTCCTCTCCTCTTCACCAGGATTCGGTGCTTTTTAAATCCACTCCTCTCCCCTGCTCCTCTCTTATTCACCAGGTTTGCTGCTTTCTAAAACCACTCCTCTATCACTGCTCCTTTCTTATTCAGCAGGTTTTGTTCTTTTAAAATCCACTCCTCTCCCCATGCTCCTCTCTTATTCACCAGGTTTTGCTGCTTACTAAAACCACTCCTCTCCAACTGCCCCTATCGTATTCACCAGGTTTTACTGTTTTGTAAATCCGCTCCTCTCCCACTGCTCCTCTCTTATTCACCAGGTTTTGCTGCTTTCTAAAACCACTCCTCTCCCACTGCCCTCTCTTATTCACCAGGTTTTACTGTTTTTTAAATCCGCTCCTCTCCCACTGCTCCTCTCTTATTCAACGGGTTTTGGTGCTTTTTAAATTCACTCCTCTCCCACTGCTCCTCTCTTATATCCCAGGTTTTGGTGCTTTTTAAATCCCACCTCTCCCACTGCTCCTCTCTTATTCATCAGTTTTCGGTGCTTCTGAATCCAATCCACTCCCGCTGCTCCTCTCTTATGTACCAGGTTTTGTTGTTTTTTAAATCCACTCCTCTCTTGCTGCTCCTCTTTTACATACCAGGCTTTGCTGTTTTTTAATTCCACTCCTCTCCCTCTGCTCTTCTCTTATTCACCTGGTTTTAGTTATTATTAAATCCACTCCTCTCCCGCTGCTCCTCTCTTATATACCAGGTTTTGTTGCTTTTTAAATCCATTCCTCTCCCACTGCCCCTCTCTTGTTCACCAGGCTTTAGTTCTTTTTAAATCCACTCCTCTCCCACTGCTACTCTCTTATTCACCAGGTTTCGGTGCTTTTTAAACACACTCCTCTCTCACAGCTCCTCTCTTACTCACCAGGTTTTAATAGTGTTTAAATCCAACCCTCTCCCAATGCTCCTCTCTTATTCATCGGGTTTCGGTGCATCTAAATCAACACCTCTCCCACTGCTCCTCTCTTACTCATCGGGTTTCAGTGCTACTAAATCTACTCCTCTGCCACTGCTCCTCTCTTATATACCAGGTTTTGGTGCTTTTTTAATCCACTCCTGTCCCGCTGCTCCTCTCTTATTAACCAAGTTTTAGTTATTTTTAAATCCACTCCTCTCCCACTGCTCCTCTCTTATTCACCAGGTTTTGGTGCTTTTTAAATTCACTCCTCTCCCACTTAATTCTCCCATTTTCACCTGGTTTTGTTGCTTTTTAAATCCACTCCTCTCCCACTGCTCCTCTCTTATTCACCAGGTTTTGGTGCTTTTTAAATTCACTCCTCTCCCACTTAATTCTCCCTTTTTCACCAGGTTTTGTTGCTTTTTAAATCCATTCCTCTCCCACTGCTCCTCTCTTATGCACCAGATGTTGGTGCTTTTTAAATCCACTCCTCTCCCACTGCTCCTCGTAGGTCGTGCCTCACAAACCTTATTGAGTTTTTCGAGAATGTGACTAAACAGGTGGATGCGGGTAAAGCTGTGGATGTGGTGTATATGGATTTCAGTAAGGCGTTTGATAAGGTTCCCCACGGTAGGCTATTGCAGAAAATACGGAAGTAAGGGTTTGACTATGATTTTGACCTTTGGATCAGAAATTGGCTAGCTGAAAGAAGACAGAGGGTGGTGGTTGATGGCAAATGTTCATCCTGGAGGTTAGTTACCAGTGGTGTACCGCAAGGCTCTGTTTTGGGACCGCTGCTGTTTGTCATTTTTATTAATGACCTGGATGAGGGTGTAGAAGGGTGAGTTAGTAAATTTGTGGATGGCACGAAGGTCGGTGGAGTTGTGGATAGTGCCGAAGGATGTTGTAGGGTACAGAGGGTCATAGATAGGCTGCAGAGCTGGTCTGAGAGATGGCAAATGAAGTTTAATGCGGAAAAGTGTGAGGTGATTCACTTTGGAAGGAGTAACAGGAATGCAGAGTACTGGGCTAATGGGAAGATTCTTGGTAGTGTAGATGAGCAGAGAGATCTTGGTGTCCAGGTACATAAATCCCTGAAAGTTGCTACCCAGGTTAATAGGGCTGTTCAGCAGGCATATGGTGTGTTAGCTTTTATTAGTAGGGGGTTCGAGTTTTGGAGCCACGAGGTCATGATGCAGCTGTACAAAACTCTGGTGAGACCGCACCTGGAGTATTGCGTGCAGCTCTGGTCACCGCATTGTAGGAAGGATGTGGAAGCTTTGGAAAGGGTGCAGAGTAGATTTACTAGGATGTTGCCTGGTATGGAGGGAAGGTCTTACGAGGGAAGGCTGAGGGACTTGAGGTTGTTTTCGTTGGAGAGAAGGAGGAGGAGAGGTGACTGAATAGAGACATATAAGATAATCATTGGGTTAGATAGGGTGGATAGTGAGAGTCCTTTCCCTCAGATGGTGATGGCAAACACGAGGGGACATAGCTTTAAGTTGCGGGCTGATAGATATAGGACAGATGTTAGAGGTAGTTTCCTTTCTCAGAGAGTAGTAGGGGCGTGGAACGCCCTGCCTACAACAGTAGCTGACTCGCCAACTTTAAGGGCATTTAAGTGGTCATTGGATCGACATATGGATGAAAATGGAATCGTGTAGGTCAGATGGTTTCACAGGTCGGCGCAACATCGAGGGCCGAAGGGCCTGTACTGCGCTGTCATGTTCTAATTCTAATTCCTCTCTTATTCACCAGGATTTAGTGCTTTTTAATTCCACTCCTCTCCCTCTGCTCCTCTCTTATTCACCTGGATTCTGTAGATATCCTTTAAGTTCAAATGAATTCTCCTTTGATTGCTTGAGATAAGTCCTCATATAAATTTAATTTTGCGAATTCCTATTTCTTATGCCCGGAGTTGTTGGTATTGCGTGGAGTTTTACATTAATGACAGAAATTCTGCAACTATCTCTCCTTCTCAAGCTCTTTGTTTCAGAAGTTAACAAATAACGAAAGTTTTTGAGAAGGCAAATCCTTTAACCCAAATTGTGACAATGCTGTGAAATTTGATGCCTGCAGATAAGTTCTGTAATTCATAAAGCTGCTGGATCTCTTGCTGTGGTTTCAGTTCTCATGTGACCCTGGAAACTATTGGCTCCTGTTTTTAAAAAAAAATTGCACCAACAATCCATTGTAGCTCTGCCCCAAAACCCAATGTGTTAATTTGTCCAATTTTATTTGTCAGTTTAGAAATTGAAAGTCTAATAATATTCAATATATAAATTTTACTCTCAGCAGTGCAAAAGTTGTATGGTGAATTAAATACAAACAACAGTTGCTGCGGGATTCATTTCTTAGCTTGTCCCCAAAGTGGGTGCAGCAGAACATTCTCAGATGTGTCGCTTTATGTAACTTCTTTAAAAAAAATCTCGATTGAAAAACAACTTCTGGCCTACCTTATCTTGAATGAACTTTATAACTTCCTTGTGTTTCTCCTCGAAGACTCGTTTATTATCTTTAACAACAAGAATTCATTTATTCTCTTTATATATTTTCTTATAAGTGCCTTTGATCACTGGTGGGTTCATTAATTTCTCCACATTCGCCAAAAGGCTTTTCCCTCCCAAGATGCATGTTGGCCAGTCTCACGAACTCGAGATTCTTCTTTTCTATTTCAAAGCGTTTGCAATGTGCCATGTCTCATCTGGGGTGTCAGAATGTAAGATTCAATAAGCCAGAGGTGGTTTATATCCCCTTCTAAGGTGGGGAAAGTCTTTGCAGTACCAAGCTTGTTGTGAATCGACTTTGTTGAGATAAATGTAAAGACAAGTTAGTTCAGTTTTCATATAAACCATAGTCACAAGCTCAGGCAGTAATTAACAGCCTAACACGGATAATGCATATGAACATTCGAACATACGAATTAGGAGCAGGATCAGGCCACTCGGCCCTTCCAGACTTCTCCGCCATTCTGTATGTTCATGGCTGAAGTGATTACTCCTCATTTCCACCTACCCCTGATAACCTTCCAACCCCTTGCTTATCAAGAATCCATCTACCTCTGCCTTCAAAATATCCAGAGACTCTGCTTCCACCATTTGTTGAGGAAAAGAATTCCAAAGGATCACAACCCTCCGAGAGAAAATAATTCTCCTGATCTCTGTCTTAAATGGACGACCCCTTATTTTTAAACAGTGACCCCTAGTTCTAGCAACAGTATCAGAGACTGGATGGCAGAGTACAAAACTCTTTCTCTTGCAGTTTTTCTATTCAACTTATTGATCAATCTCTTTCTCTTGTCTCATTGTTGTGTGACAAATATGTTGTCGTACAATATCAAAAACTGGACTTCTTCAACCTGGCAGCTTTCCAGTTAACCTTCCCCTCTCCCAATCAGTGATTAGTCTTGTATTGAAGGATGCCTTTCTGAACCAACCAAGAATATTTTTTGATGCAAATTTGTGCAATTCGTATCCCTTTGTTTTGACTGCTTTATCTCAATACTTTTACATTTCGAGGTTCCTTATCTCATTTCGGGACAAATCTACACAGAAGCTGTTTTCACTGTCTGCTCTCAAAGTCTCACCATTTGCTGCAAGTAAACATTTTAAAACTTGACATAATCTCCCATAATGGCCCTACTTTGACATCTTGTCCAGACTGTGCCCTATTTCCTAAGTTTCCCCACTTTACCATGCTGCAAAGAAGGGTTCTAATGAAGCTAAATGTTAGTTTATAATAGCTAGATTCTAACAATTAGTAATCTGGTTAGTAGCATTTAGTCACCTAATAATCTTATGCAGATGGGTGATTGAGCTTTTTCAGTGCCTGATGGGCTGAGGCAGGGACAGAGGCTGGAGATGTTTTGGAGGTGGAAGGAGGTGTCATTTCTGATGGAGGCAACATCAGGTCAGAAGCTCAGATCAGGGATGAATAGGGAGCATATTTTACACAACATCACATTTAGTCTGATACAACAGCTAGGAATGGTGATGGAATCAATGACAAGGGTCTGGAGTTTGTGGTGGAACCAAAGGTGGAGGTTCCGCTCTGCACTATGTTTAATTGGAGGAAATTGCAGCTCATGGGAAACAGACATTTACTGTCTGATAACACAGAGTCAATGGAAGGTCGAGAGAGATGACGGAGAGCTGGAACTGATGTTGTCAGCGCACATGTGGAAGCTCACCAGATATCTGTAGATTATGTCATCAGTGGGCAGTGTGTAGATGAGGAAGAGGAGGGAGCAAGAATGAAAAGTTCCGGGACTCCAGAGGCAATAGTGCTGGTGTGGGAAGAGTGGCCATTGCTGGAGGTGCTTTGGTTACAATCAGATCAGTAATATTGGGACCAGGTAGGGGCAGTCCCACTGAAACATACCAATGTCAGAGGTATGGGGAGATCACAGATGTGTTTGTTGCAGGTTTGGAGGAGTGACTGGAGATAAGGAATGGTGAGGACATGGAAGAATTTTAACCCAATGATAAGAATTATGAACTGCAGTACTTCGAGGACTGGGATCTAATACAGGCCAGTTAGGCTGAAGGTGTTGGGTGAGATGGTTTGGCGAGGGTTGGACATGGAAACAGGGATTTGGAGCAGTTGATAGTGAGGGAAGGTGGTATTTGGGTATCTGGTTCGCAGTAAACTGGAGGAGAGGAGTCAGGAGTCGGTACAGTTCTAATATTACTGGAGCTATTAACCACTATAGAATAAACAGGGAAATATCTGCATTGAAATAGCGGAGAGAGGATTCTCTTTATTCTTTCATGTGATGTGAGCTCCACTGGCAAGGTCAGCAGTTGTTGCCCTTGACAACTTGCTGGGCAATTTCAGAGAGCAGTTAAGAGTCGGCCACATTGCTCTTGGTCTGTAGCAACATGTAGGCCAGACCAGGTAAGGATGACAAATTTCCTTCCCTGAAAGGCTTTAGCGAACCAAATGGGTTTCTGCAAAAATCTCTGATAGTCTCATGGCACCATTACAGAGAGTAGCTTTCAATTGCAGACTTTGTTCATGAATTGTATTTGAATTGCAGCAGCTGCCATGGTGGGATTTGAATTCTTGTCCCTAGGAAATTAGGTTGGACCTCAGGATCACTAACCCAGTGATGTTATCACTCCGTGACGGCCTCCCAGTGGTCGTGTACAGTGTCTGTCCCCCTAATATCACCCGCGGTATTTTCTAGGCTGAAACCCTGAACGTGATCCCAAATAAAAGAGTCAAAGTTCACATTTAGCTGGGAAAAGGCAGGAACAGAGTCCAACGGGAAGTTTATGTCCCTTGATTCAGTGTACATTGCTGTCAGATCAGTTACATTCACAATGGAAAAGCCGAGAGTGAACAAGGTCAATATAATAATATGGAAAATGTAAATGATGCCACTCATAATTGTAACATCCGTCCAGTATGAGTACAGATTTCAGGTTTATTCCTGAAAGAGGACTTACTGAGAAAATATCATCGACATTGAAATTATTGTGTTTTGTCCACCACATTATTTACAGGAGTCAAAGCTGCTGATGTCTTTGTTCCGGTGAGTGTAACTAATAGCAATGATCAGGGATGTAACTGTGTCAGTGGAGACTTATCCCCTGTATAAATCAGGATGCACTGGAATGGATCAGCTCAGAGTGTCTGCTGGAACTGTGGGTTCCAGGCTAACAGAAGTCTCTGCTTCTCACAGAAATGGCATATACATTAATCTATCAGATAGAAGACATTTATTATCCTGTACTTGCAGCAATTGGAGTTCCTGGTAAGCCAGTATCGCAGCTGGTAATGGTGTAAATCTATATTAACTGTGCTGTTGTACTTGGTATTATTTCTCACTGTGTGTGGTACACAACCGCCTGCTCTTGCCCAGCAGTTTATTGATGGAATCTCCTCATTGGTCTACTCTTTCAGTCTTGCAGGAGTTGTATTCAATTGTATTGGTTTAAGTAACCCTGGCATTGTTGCTGGATTATTCCGTGTATTGAATGTATTTCAATCAGATGTCTTGGTTAGGGTCAAGAATCAGACCATCAGGAGATTGTCATAGTTTCATGATATGTATTTTTATGATTGTTTTTTCGCCGATTGATAATGAGAGATCTCACAATCTCTGTGTTACAAGGGGACAGCACAATGCCCTCCATCCCCAATAATATGATGCAATTTAACAGGGATTTCAATGTATTTATTGGTTATCACTGTTATAAAATATTATTTCATTCTGTGTGTGTCTGATGTTGCTTCAGAGGTCTGGTTACTGAACTGAGTTTGCTGCTGACTCTTTCACATCTCCTTCTCTGCTTCACTGCGGACCCTTCACTGTCACTGGACTACATTGTAGAACTGAAAGTACTGATGTGATGTTTTATTGGTTTACACTCAATCAGTTGGAATCAAGAGTCTTTCCATTTATCTGTAGATTATCAGATGCAGCGCTGATGTTGGTGTTTTATTAATTAAACAATCCCACATTTCAATGGTTTACTTTATAATTCCAGGAGAAGGAATTACAATCATTGTGAGGTTTGTCTGGAAGAAGCTTTCGATTCTGTTTATTCCATGTATTGTAGATAAAGTGAAGAATCGAGGTGAACAGGTGGAAACGTGGGTGTTCTGTAGACATATTAAATTATTCACAGAGGTTTCACCATTGAACAAACTGACTCTGAGAATAGAATCATTGAGCACGGGGCTGGTGAACAGAACACAGACGCAGAATGTCAGGAATAAATCATATGTGAAAAGCGGCTTTAAGGAACAGTTTCCAGGTTGTGAGCACATCGGAGAGATAGGGAGGGCGACTGAGAGAAGGAAGGAGAAAAGGAGCAGGGAGAACGAAACCGATGGAAAAAGATAAGCAGAAGGAAAGAGAAAGAGAAAGAGAAAGAAGCAGCGGTGTGAATAATTCACTCTCATAAAGAGCTGAAATATCCAGAACAATGAGTGAGAGAAACTGTGAGTTGAAGTTGTCTGATGTCGGATTGTGTTAATTTTACTGTTGGATTTGATGATCTGTGTTTATTTTTGTCAGTTTCCCATTTTACTTTGTAGAAATTTCCTATTCCCTACTTGCTGACTGAATAATGATCATATAATCTCAGTGACAGCTGAATTCAAAAATATATTCAGAATTCAGAAATATATGTAATTTTATATTTAATTCCCTGTACAAACTAAATATATTGACTATATTGTAAAACCAATGAGCTGTTCTCCAACACCAATAACCACAGGTATAATTGCTAGAATGTATTAATTGAGTTGCATTACTGGGATCTTTAGGTTATATTTGCTCTAACACTCTGCTGCAGTCTCTCCCTGTGAATCGCAGCCTCTCCTCTCACTGTATTGAATTCTCTGTCTCCTCATCCATTGCTTCAGTTTATACACTTTCCCAAACCATCTGATCCTGTCTCCCCTCCAGCTCCAACATGTCCTTTTCCTTCTCTCCGTCCCAATCAGACTCACTGTCTCCATCTCCAGCTGCCTCTTCCAAATAAATCCCAACCCTTAAACTAACCGCGGCAGCTCTCAACCTTTTCCGAATTTGTACCAGCCCCTGTCAGCTCTCTGAACGCACAGCAAAAAACCATCTGCACCTTCTACTGGCCCCAAATCTTCCCATTCGTGAGCCAAATCCCAATTTGATGCATTGGGATCAAAGTCTGTAAAATCCCATCTCCATTCCCCATCGGTACTGCATCCATATTCAGCCCTTTCAGTAGATCCGGTGTTGACTTTATTCACTTTCGGTATCAATTTCCCAATTCATTATTAATAATTGTGTTTCAAACATTTTACTGTGACAAAGCACTGCCCAGGTCAATGAATCAGTTTTCACTGTTCGATGCAAAAACAAAGCTGGAAATTTCAGCCCAGATCCTGTCAAACTGCTCCTTTGTCTCCAGGTCTGATCAGTAATGTTCTGCTTCCTTTTTTCTCTCTTCCAGTTAACTTGGTGGCGATTGTGATCCTGTCCCGAGGAAAGTGCGGTCTCTCCAAATGTACCAGTGTCTACCTGGTGGGAATGGCAGGGTCTGATCTCCTGGTCATTAACACTGGTCCCATATTGTACAGAATTGTTTTACTTTATTTCCCACATTCATTCCCGAGAATTACCCCTGTCTGTTCTCTTACTATCGTTCTGCTTTCTGCATCCACAGTTATTTCTATCTGGCTCACAGTCATTTTCACCTTTGATCGATTTGTGACCATTTGTTGTGAGAAGCTGAAAACAAAATAGTACACCGAGAAAACAGCGGCTGTGGTTGTAGGAACAGTGAGTGTGCTGGGCTGTTTAGAGTCTCTCCCCTGGCACTTTACATGTGAACAACTTTACATTATTGATAATGTTCCCATGGGTTGTGTACATAAACCGAGCTACTTAACTTCTCCTGTTTGGGGCGCTATTGAATTGTTTAATTACATTTTAACCCCTTGTGTCCCGGTCTTTCTGATTTCTCTGTTCAATGTTCTGACAGACGGATTTTATTCTCCAGTAAAGTCCGCAGGGGATTCCGGCGCCACAGCAATGGAGAGAATCACAAAGACCCAGAGATGGAGAATCAGAGAAAATTGATTATTTTAGTCTTCAGTATATCCAGCAGTTTTATATTGTTATGGATGACCTGGGTTGTGTTTATCATTTACAGGCTAATTGCAGATATTCTGGATTATTCCTCCTTCACTGACCCTCACTATATCACACAAGAAACATCTAATATTCTGCAGGTTCTCAGTTCCTGCACAAACACATGTATTTACACTGTGACCCAGACTGAAGAAGGGGATGAAATACCTTCTCAATCTCACTGTTAAATTAGTGAAATCATAGAAAGAGATAAACACTGGAACTAAATCCCATTTCATATTCCATTCACTACACTCCCCACAGGACAGAGAGTACATTTTATATTCACAGCACTGAGCCCTGAAATGATTTTAAATCTGATTCTTAGATTATATTTTATTCAGAATCTAAACTATTGAGTTGGGACTTGCTTTGTCCCCCTCTCACCATCTCCTCTGCTGCTGTCCCTGTTTCACTACAGTTCCTGTCCCCCTCTCACCATCTCCATCTGCTGGTGTCTCTGTCTCACTGCAGTTACTGTCCCCCTCTCACCATCTCCATCTGCTGGTGTCCCTGTCTCACTGCAGTTACTGTCTCCCTCTCACCATCTCCATCTGCTGGTGTCCCTATCTCACTGCAGTTACTGTCCCCCCGCTCACCATCGCCAACTGCTGGTGTCCCTTTCTCACTGCAGTTACTGCCCCCTCTCACCATCTCCATCTGCTGGTGTCCCTGTCTCACTGCAGTTATTGCCCCCCCCCCCGTCACCATCTCCATCTGCTGTTGTCCCTGTCTCACTGCAGTTACTTCCCCCCCTCTCACCATCTCCATCTGCTGGTGTCCCTGTCTCACTGCAGTTATTGCCCCCTCTCACCATCTCCATCTTCTGGTGTCCCTGTCTCACTGCAGTTACTGTCCCCCGCTCACAATCTCCATCTGCTGGTGTCCCTGTCTCACTGCAGTTACTGCCCCCCCGTCACCATCTCCATCTGCTGGTGTCCCTGTCTCACTGCAGTTACTTCCCCCCCTCTCACCATCTCCATCTGCTGGTCTCCCTGTCTCACTGAAGTTACTGCCCCCTCTCAGCATCTCCATCTGCTGGTATCACGGTCTCACTGCATTTACTGCCCACCCCCTCACCATCTCCATCTGCTGGTTTCCCTGTCTCACTGCAGTACTGTCCCCCTCTCACCATCTCCATCTGCTGGTGTCCCTGTCTCACTGCAGTTACTGCCCACCCACTCACCATCGCCATCTGCTGGTGTCCCTGTCTCACTGCAGTTGGAATCCCATCTGCCACTTGCTCGTTCCAGACCTCTCTGTGAGGTTTGGGTGAAGCTGTGAAGAGAATTGATCAGTTTGGCTGGGGCCTGTTGTTGCCCAGATTTAGTGCAGAGCCCGTGAGTGGGGCCAGCATTGTTCTTGTATCAAACTGCAGTAATGTTCCTCTCTGATAGGGTGAGGAGAAGGTGGGGGTGGGGAGGGGGGAGGGCAGGGGCAGTTGGGGTTTAAGAGACACAGGATCTGGAGCTCTCCAGGGTGTAGTTACTGCCCAGCTCCCAAACCATGGAGTCAATCCTCTCAGTCACACCATTCCACAAGGTCTGATTTGCATAAATCATTCCGGGGGCCGTAGTTTTGAAAAATGAAAAGTTCCCTGAAGGAATTTAAAGAGGGAGTTTTGCCCTTTCTGGGGTGTAAGGGTAAATCTGGCTATTATCACATTGCTACTTGTGGGATCTTGATATGCATCAAATGCCCTGCAGCATTTCCTACATGACAAGAATGAGGACACTTTATAATTAAGCTTCCTGCGTGTCTTACTGTGGATTTCTCTGAGTTTTCTCTCCATCTTCCTCTGCTTTTCTCTCCCCCACACTCACTCTATTTTAACCATTAATCAATATGTGCCACAATGTGACATGTGGTTATTTTAACCTGTGATAGAAACACTTCAGAGGACGTTTCAATCCAGATTAAATTGGAGATCGAAAGGCAAAGGAACGGATGTGGGTGGTGTGGGGGGAGCAGGAGAAAGACAGGAAGATGGGTGTTTATGATTTTCAAACTGTAGGAATTTTCTTCTCTCTGGGATCCCTCCACTAACATCAATAAACAAATTATCTGTACACTACTGCTGTGGGATACTGCTGTGCACAAATGGCCTGCACTGTTTCCAACCTGGCACTGGTGACAAGCACGTTAACACTCAATTAATTCAGTGTCAAATGCTCCTGATTCAGTTCAATTCATTTTAGTGAAGGTCTGAGTTTCGATTTCATGGGGGGATTAGAGGGGTGTATGGTCATAGTGAGGATATTAGATGGGGGTCTATTCATGGGGGGTATTAGAGAGGTGTCTGGTCATAGTAAGGATATTAGATGGGGATCAGTGCATGGGGAGTATTAGAGGGGTGTCTGGTCATATTGAGGATATTAGATGGTGGTCTATTCATGGGGGGTATTAGAGGGGTGTCTGGTCATAGTGAGGATATTAGATGGGAGTCAGTTCATGGGGTATTAGAGGGGTATCTGGTTATAGTGAGGATATTACAGGGGGGGCCAATTCATGGGGGTATTAAAGTGGTGTCTGGTCCTAGTGAGGATATTAAATGCGGCTCTATTCATGGTGGGTATTTGAGGGGTGTCTGGTCACAGTGAGGATATTAGATGGGAGTCAGTTCATGGGATATTAGAGGGGTATCTGGTTATAGTGAGGATATTACAGGGGGGCCAATTCATGGGCGTATTAAAGGGGTGTCTGGTCTGAGTGAGGATATTACATGTGGCTCTATTCATGGTGGGTATTTGAGGGGTGTCTGGTCATAGTAAGGATATTAGATGGGGGTCTATTCATGGGGTATTAGAGGGGTGTCTGGTCATAGTGAGGATATTAGATGAGGGTCTATTCATGGGGGGTATTAGAGGGGTGTCTGGTCATAGTTAGGATATTAGATGGGGGTCTATTCATGGGAGGTATTAGTGGGGTGTCTTGTCAAAGTGAGGATATTAGATGGGGATCAGTGCATTTTATTTTATTCATTCACGGGATGTGGGTGTCACTGGCCTTGCCAGCATTTATTGCCCATCCCTAATTGCCCTTGAGAAGGTGGTGGCGAGCTGCCTTCTTGAACCGCTGCAGTCCATGTGGGGTAGGTGCACCCACAGTGCCGTTAGGAAGGGAGTTCCAGGATTTTCACCCAGCGACTGTGAAGGAACAGCAATATAGTGCCAGGTCAGGACGGTGTGTGACTTGGAGGGGAACTTCCAGGTGGTGATGTTCCCATGTATTTGCTGCCCTTGTCCTTCTAGTTGGTTGAATTCGTGGGTTTGGAAGGGGGGTGTGGGGGATATTAGTGGGGTGCCTGGTCATAGTGAGGATATTAGATGGGGGTCTCTTCATGGGGGTATTAGAGGGGTGTCTGTTCATAGTGAGGATATTCGATGGGGGTCTATTCATGTGCTGTATTAGAGGAATGTCTGGTCTTAGTGAGAATATTAGATGAGGATCAGAGCATGGGGGGTATTAGTGGGGTGTCTAGTCAGAGTGAGGATATTCGGTGGGGGTCTATTCATGGGGGGTATTAGAGGAATGTCTGGTCTTAGTGAGAATATTAGATGAGGATCAGTGCATGGGGGGTATTAGAGGGGTGTCTGTTCATAGTGAGGATATTAGATGGGGGTCAGTTCAAAGGGAGATATCAGAGCGGGTTCTGCAGATGATGGATATTAGATGGGGGGGATCTGTTTACGGGGAAGGGAAGACTTGGGGGGTGGATTTTGCCGGCAAATTTTAGCGGGAGATTTGTGGGGTGAACTTGCCGGTGCGGGGGTGAACATTGCAGGGGGTGGTTATGTAGGGGCATAAATTCGCGGGGGCAAGGTGGAGTACTCCATGTTTAAAATGCGAGGGGCATTCTCCAGGTTTAAAATGGGAGGTGGGATTCTCCAGGTTTAAAATAGGAGGTGGGCTTCTCCAGGTTTAAAATGGGAGGTGGGATTCTCCAGGTTTAAAATGGGAGGGGGAATTCTCCAGGCTTAAAATCGGAGTTAGGATTCTCCAGGTTTAAATTGGGAGTTGGAATTCTCCAGGTTTAAAATGGGAGGGGGACTTCTCCAGGTTTAAAAAGAGAGGAGCGTTTTCCAGGTTTAAAAATGGGAGTAACGTTTTTCAGGTTTAAATTGGAAGGGGGAATGCTCCAGGTTTAAAATTGGAGGTGGGTTGCTACAGGTTTGAAATAGGAGGAGCGTTTTCCTGGTTTAAAATGGGAGGTGGAATTCTCCCGGTTTAAAATGGGAGGTAGGTACTCCAGGTTTAAAATGGGAGGTGGCATTCTCCAGGTTTAAAATGGGAGGAGCGTTTTCCAGGTTTGAAATGTGAGGGGGAATTCACCAGGTTTAAAATGGGAGGTGAGATTCTCCAGGTTGAAAATGGGAGGTGGAATTATCCCGGTTCAAAATGGGAGGTGGGATTCTCCAGGTTCAAAATGGGAGGTGGGATTCTCCAGGTTTAAAATGGGAGGTGAGATTCTCCAGGTTTAAAATGGGAGGTGGAATTATCCCGGTTTAAAATGGGAGTTGGAATTATCCCGGTTTAAAATGGGAGGTGGGATTGTCCAGGTTTAAAATGTGAGGAGCGTTTTCCAGGTTTGAAATGTGAGGGGGAATTCTCCAGGTTTGAAATGGGAGGTGAGATTCTCCAGGTTTAAAATGGGAGGTGGAATTCTCCCGATTTAAAATGGGAGGTAGAATTGTCCAGGTTTGAAATGTGAGGTGGCATTCTCCAGGTTTAAAATGGAAGGGGGAGTTCTCCAGGTTTAAAATGGGAGGTAGGATTCTCCAGCTTTAAAATGGGAGGGGGAGTTCTCCAGGTTTAAAATGGGAGATAGGATTCTTCAGGTTTGAAATGTGAGGTGGAATTCTCCCGATTTAAAATGGGAGGTAGAATAGTCCAGGTTTGAAATGTGAGGGGGCATTCTCCAGGTTCAAAATGGGAGGGGGAGTTCTCCAGGTTTAAAATGTGAGGTGGCATTCTCCAGGTTTAAAATGGGAGGGGGAGTTCTCCAGGTTTAAAATGGGAGGTAGGATTCTCCAGGTTTAAAATGGGAGGGGGCGTTCTCCAGGTTTAAAATAGGAGGCAGGATTCTCCAGGTTTAAAATGGGAGGGGGAGTTCTCCAGGTTTAAAATGGGAGGTAGGATTCTCCAGGTTTGAAATGTAAGGTGACATTCTCCAGGTTTAAAATGTGAGGTGGCATTCTCCAGGTTTAAAATGTGAGGTGGCATTCTCCAGGTTTAAAATGGGAGGGGGAGTTCTCCAGGTTTAAAATGGGAGGTAGGATTCTCCAGGTTTAAAATGGGAGGGGGAGTTCTCCCGATTTAAAATGGGAGGTAGGATTCTCCAGGTTTGAAATGTGTGGGGGAATTCTCCAGGTTTAAAATGGGAGGTGGGATTCTCCAGGTTTAAAATGGGAGGGGGAGTTCTACAGGTTTAAAATGGGAGGGGGGGTTCTCCAGGTTTAGAATGTGAGGTGGGATTCTGCAGGTTTAAAATGGGAGGAGCGTTCTCCAGGTTTAAAATGGGAGGGGTAATTGTCCAGGTTTAAAACGGGAGGTAGGATTCTCCAGTTTTAAAATGGGAGGGGTAATTGTCCAGGTTTAAAATGGGAGGAGCGTTCTCCAGGTTTAAAATGGGAGGGGGCATTCTCCAGGTTTAAAATGGGAGGGGGAATTCTCAAGGTTTAAAATGGGAGGTGAGATTCTCCAGGTTTAAAATGGGAGGTGGAATTATCCCGGTTCAAAATGGGAGATGGGATTCTCCAGGTTCAAAATGGGAGGTGGGATTCTCCAGGTTTAAAATGGGAGGTGAGATTCTCCAGGTTTAAAATGGGAGGTGGAATTATCCAGGTTTAAAATGGGAGTTGGAATTATCCGGTTTAAAATGGGAGGTAGAATTGTCCAGGTTTGAAATGTGAGGTGGCATTCTCCAGGTTTAAAATGGAAGGGGGAGTTCTACAGGTTTAAAATGGGAGGTAGGATTCTCCAGGTTTAAAATTGGAGGGGGAGTTCTCCAGGTTTAAAATGGGAGGTATGA
Source organism: Heterodontus francisci (assembly GCF_036365525.1). Lineage (NCBI taxonomy): Eukaryota > Metazoa > Chordata > Chondrichthyes > Heterodontiformes > Heterodontidae > Heterodontus > Heterodontus francisci. Next base: position 851,466 of record NW_027141586.1, read on the forward strand.
TTCTCCAGGTTTGAAATGTGAGGTCGAATTCTCCCGATTTAAAATGGGAGGTAGAATTGTCCAGGTTTGAAATGTGAGGTGGCATTCTCCAGGTTTAAAATGTGAGGTGGCATTCTCCAGGTTTAAAATGGGAGGGGGAGTTCTCCAGGTTTAAAATGGGAGGTAGGATTCTCCAGGTTTAAAATGGGAGGGGGAGTTCTCCAGGTTTAAAATGGGAGGTAGGATTCTCCAGGTTTGAAATTTGAGGTGGCATTCTCCAGGTTTAAAATGGGAGGTGGCATTCTCCAGGTTTAAAATGGGAGGGGGAGTTCTCCAGGTTTAAAATGGGAGGTAGGATTCTCCAGGCTTAAAATGTGAGGTGGCATTCTCCAGGTTCAAAATGTGAGGTGGCATTCTCCAGGTTTAAAATGGGAGGGGGAGTTCTCCAGGTTTAAAATGGGAGGTAGGATTCTCCAGGTATTAAATGGGAGGGGGAGTTCTCCAGGTTTAAAATGGGAGGTAGGATTCTCCAGGTTTGAAATTTGAGGTGGCATTCTCCAGGTTTAAAATGGGAGGTGGCATTCTTCAGGTTTAAAATGTGAGGTGGCATTCTTCAGGTTTAAAATGGGAGGGGGAGTTCTCCAGGTTTAAAATGGGAGGTAGGATTCTCCAGGTTTAAAATGGGAGGGGGAGTTCTCCAGGTTTAAAATGGGAGGTAGGATTCTACAGGTTTAAAATGTGAGGTGGCATTCTCCAGGTTTAAAATGTGAGGTGGCATTCTCCAGGTTTAAAATGAGAGGTAGGATTCTCCAGGTTTAAAATGGGAGGGGGAGTTCTCCAGGTTTAAAATGGGAGGTAGGATTCTCCAGGTTTGAAATGTGAGGGGGAATTCTCCAGGTTTAAAATGGGAGGTGGGATTCTCCAGGTTTAAAATGGGAGGGGGAGTTCTCCAGGTTTAAAATGGGAGGGGGAGTTCTCCAGGTTTAGAATGTGAGGTGGGATTCTGCAGGTTTAAAATGGGAGGGGGCATTCTCCAGGTTTAAAATGGGAGGGGGAATTCTCAAGGTTTAAAATGGGAGGAGCGTTCTTCATGTTTAAAATGGGAGGTGGGATCCTCCAGGTTTAAAATGGGAGGGGGAATTCTCCAGGCATAATACGGGAGGGGGAATTCACGAGGTTTAAAATGGGAATGGGAATTCTCCAGGTTTCAAATAGGAGTTGGGATTCTCCAGGTTTAATATGGGTGGAGGAGTTCTCCAGGTTTAAAATGCGAGGGGGAATTCTCCAGGTTCAAAATGGGAGGTAGGATTTTCCAGGTTTGAAATGGGAGCTGGGATTCTCCAGGTTTAAAACGGGAGAGGGAATTCTCCAGGTTTAAAATGGGAAGGAGAATTCTCCAGGTTTAAAATGGGAGGTGGAATTCTCCAGGTTTAAAATGTGAGAAGCATGCTCCAGATTTAAAATGGGAAGGGGAATTCTCCAGGTTTAAAATTGGAGGAAGAATTCGCCAGGTTTAAAATGGGAGGGGGAATTCTCCAGGCTAAAAATGGGAGGGGGAATTCTCCAGGTTTAAAATGGGAGGTGAGATTATCCCGGTTTAAAATGGGAGTTGGAATTATCCCGGTTTAAAATGGGAGGTGGGATTCTCCAGGTTTAAAATGTGATGAGCGTTTTCCAGGTTTGAAATGTGAGGGGGAATTCTCCAGGTTTGAAATGGGAGGTGAGATTCTCCAGGTTTAAAATAGGAGGTGGAATTCTCCCGATTTAAAATGGGAGGTAGAATTGTCCAGGTTTGAAATGTGAGGTGGCATTCTCCAGGTTTAAAATGGAAGGGGGAATTCTCCAGGATTAAAATGTGAGGTGGCATTCTCCAGGTTTAAAATGGGAGGGGGAGTTCTCCAGGTTTAAAATGGGAGGTAGGATTCTTCAGGTTTGAAATGTGAGGTGGAATTCTCCCGATTTAAAATGGGAGGTAGAATAGTCCAGGTTTGAAATGTGAGGGGGCATTCTCCAGGTTTAAAATGGGAGGGGGAGTTCTCCAGGTTTAAAATGTGAGGTGGCATTCTCCAGGTTTAAAATGGGAGGGGGAGTTCTCCAGGTTTAAAATGGAAGGTAGGATTCTCCAGGTTTAAAATGGGAGGGGGCGTTCTCCAGGTTTAAAATAGGAGGCAGGATTCTCCAGGTTTAAAATGGGAGGGGGAGTTCTCCAGGTTTAAAATGGGAGATAGGATTCTCCAGGTTTGAAATGTGAGGTGACATTCTCCAGGTTTAAAATGTGAGGTGGCATTCTCCAGGTTTAAAATGTGAGGTGGCATTCTCCAGGTTTAAAATGGGAGGGGGAGTTCTCCAGGTTTAAAATGGGAGGTAGGATTCTCCAGGTTTAAAATGGGAGGGGGAGTTCTCCAGGTTTAAAATGGGAGGTAGGATTCTCCAGGTTTGAAATGTGTGGGGGAATTCTCCAGGTTTAAAATGGGAGGTGGGATTCTCCAGGTTTAAAATGGGAGGGGGAGTTCTCCAGGTTTAAAATGGGAGGGGGAGTTCTCCAGGTTTAGAATGTGAGGTGGGATTCTGCAGGTTTAAAATGGGAGGAGCGTTCTCCAGGTTTAAAATGGGAGGGGTAATTGTCCAGGTTTAAAATGGGAGGTAGGATTCTCCAGTTTTAAAATGGGAGGGGTAATTGTCCAGGTTTAAAATGGGAGGTGGGATTCTCCAGGTTTAAAATGGGAGGAGCGCTCTCCAGGTTTAAAATGGGAGGGGAAATTCTCCTGGTTTAAAATGGGAGGTAGGATTCTCCAGGTTTAAAATGGGAGGGGGAATTCTCCAGGTTTAAAATGGGTAAAACGGGAAGTAGGATTCTCCAGGTTTAAAATGGGAGGAGGGATTTTCCAGGTTTAAAATGGGAGAGGGATTTCTCCAGCTTGAAAATGGGAGGAGCGTTCTCCAGGTTTAAAATGGGAGGGGGCATTCTCCAGGTTTAAAATGGGAGGGGGAATTCTCAAGGTTTAAAATGGGAGGTGAGATTCTCCAGGTTTAAAATGGGAGGTGGAATTATCCCGGTTCAAAATGGGAGATGGGATTCTCCAGGTTCAAAATGGGAGGTGGGATTCTCCAGGTTTAAAATGGGAGGTGAGATTCTCCAGGTTTAAAATGGGAGGTGGAATTATCCCGGTTTAAAATGGGAGTTGGAATTATCCGGTTTAAAATGGGAGGTAGAATTGTCCAGGTTTGAAATGTGAGGTGGCATTCTCCAGGTTTAAAATGGAAGGGGGAGTTCTACAGGTTTAAAATGGGAGGTAGGATTCTCCAGGTTTAAAATTGGAGGGGGAGCTCTCCAGGTTTAAAATGGGAGGTAGGATTCTCCAGGTTTGAAATGTGAGGTCGAATTCTCCCGATTTAAAATGGGAGGTAGAATTGTCCAGGTTTGAAATGTGAGGTAGCATTCTCCAGGTTTAAAATGTGAGGTGGCATTCTCCAGGTTTAAAATGGGAGGGGGAGTTCTCCAGGTTTAAAATGGGAGGTAGGATTCTCCAGGTTTAAAATGGGAGGGGGAGTTCTCCAGGTTTAAAATGGGAGGTAGGATTCTCCAGGTTTGAAATTTGAGGTGGCATTCTCCAGGTTTAAAATGGGAGGTGGCATTCTCCAGGTTTAAAATGGGAGGGGGAGTTCTCCAGGTTTAAAATGGGAGGTAGGATTCTCCAGGTTTAAAATGTGAGGTGGCATTCTCCAGGTTGAAAATGTGAGGTGGCATTCTCCAGGTTTAAAATGGGAGGGGGAGTTCTCCAGGTTTAAAATGGGAGGTAGGATTCTCCAGGTTTAAAATGGGAGGGGGGGTTCTCCAGGTTTAAAATGGGAGGTAGGATTCTCCAGGTTTGAAATTTGAGGTGGCATTCTCCAGGTTTAAAATGGGAGGTGGCATTCTTCAGGTTTAAAATGTGAGGTGGCATTCTTCAGGTTTAAAATGGGAGGGGGAGTTCTCCAGGTTTAAAATGGGAGGTAGGATTCTCCAGGTTTAAAATGGGAGGGGGAGTTCTCCAGGTTTAAAATGGGAGGTAGGATTCTCCAGGTTTGAAATTTGAGGTGGCATTCTCCAGGTTTAAAATGGGAGGTGGCATTCTCCAGGTTTAAAATGGGAGGGGGAGTTCTCCAGGTTTAAATTGGGAGGTAGGATTCTCCAGGTTTAAAATGTGAGGTGGCATTCTCCAGGTTCAAAATGTGAGGTGGCATTCTCCAGGTTTAAATTGTGAGGGGGAGTTCTCCAGGTTTAAAATGGGAGGTCGGATTCTCCAGGTTTAAAATGGGAGAGGGAGTTCTCCAGGTTTAAAATGGGAGGTAGGATTCTCCAGGTTTGAAATGTGAGGGGGAATTCTCCAGGTTTAAAATGGGAGGTGGGATTCTCCAGGTTTAAAATGGGAGGGGGAGTTCTCCAGGTTTAAAATGGGAGGGGGAGTTCTCCAGGTTTAGAATGTGAGGTGGGATTCTGCAGGTTTAAAATGGGAGGAGAGTTCTCCAGGTTTAAAATGGGAGGGGTAATTGTCCAGGTTTAAAATGGGAGGTAGGATTCTCCAGTTTTAAAATGGGAGGGGTAATTTTCCAGGTTTAAAATGGGAGGTGGGATTCTCCAGGTTTAAAATGGGAGGAGCGCTCTCCAGGTTTAAAATGGGAGGGGAAATTCTCCTGGTTTAAAATGGGAGGTAGGATTCTCCAGGTTTAAAATGGGAGGGGGAATTCTCCAGGTTTAAAATGGGTAAAACGGGAAGTAGGATTCTCCAGGTTTAAAATGGGAGGAGGGATTTTCCAGGTTTAAAATGGGAGAGGGATTTCTCCAGCTTGAAAATGGGAGGAGCGTTCTCCAGGTTTAAAATGGGAGGGGGCATTCTCCAGGTTTAAAATGGGAGGGGGAATTCTCAAGGTTTAAAATGGGAGGAGCGTTCTTCATGTTTAAAATGGGAGGTGGGATCCTCCAGGTTTAAAATGGGAGGGGGAATTCTCCAGGCATAATACGGGAGGGGGAATTCACGAGGTTTAAAATGGGAATGGGAATTCTCCAGGTTTCAAATGGGAGTTGGGATTCTCCAGGTTTAATATGGGTGGAGGAGTTCTCCAGGTTTAAAATGCGAGGGGGAATTCTCCAGGTTCAAAATGGGAGGTAGGATTCTCCAGGTTTGAAATGGGAGCTGGGATTCTCCAGGTTTAAAACGGGAGAGGGAATTCTCCAGGTTTAAAATGGGAAGGAGAATTCTCCAGGTTTAAAATGGGAGGTGGAATTCGCCAGGTTTAAAATGTGAGAAGCATGCTCCAGATTTAAAATGGGAAGGGGAATTCTCCAGGTTTAAAATTGGAGGAAGAATTCGCCAGGTTTAAAATGGGAGGGGGAATTCTCCAGGTTTAAAATGGGAGGTAGGATTCTCCAGGTTTAAAATGGGAGGGGGAATTCTCCAGGCTAAAAATGGGAGGGGGAATTCTCCAGGTTTAAAATGGGAGGTGAGATTATCCCGGTTTAAAATGGGAGGTGGGATTCTCCAGGTTTAAAATGTGATGAGCGTTTTCCAGGTTTGAAATGTGAGAGGGAATTCTCCAGGTTTGAAATGGGAGGTGAGATTCTCCAGGTTTAAAATAGGAGGTGGAATTCTCCCGATTTAAAATGGGAGGTAGAATTGTCCAGGTTTGAAATGTGAGGTGGCATTCTCCAGGTTTAAAATGGAAGGGGCAATTCTCCAGGTTTAAAATGTGAGGTGGCATTCTCCAGGTTTAAAATGGGAGGGGGAGTTCTCCAGGTTTAAAATGGGAGGTAGGATTCTCCAGGTTTAAAATGGGAGGGGGAGTTCTCCAGGTTTAAAATGGGAGGTAGGATTCTCCAGGTTTGAAATGTGAGGTGGCATTCTCTAGGTTTAAAATGTGAGATGGCATCCTCCAAGTTTAAAATGGGAGGGGGAGTTCTCCAGGTTTAAAATGGGAGGTAGGATTCTCCAGGTTTAAAATGGGAGGGGGAGTTCTCCAGGTTTAAAATGGGAGGTAGGATTCTCCAGGTATGAAATGTGAGGGGGAATTCTCCAGGTTTAAAATGGGAGGTGGGATTCTCCAGGTTTAAAATGGGAGGGGAGTTCTCCAGGTTTAAAATGGGAGGGGGAGTTCTCCAGGTTTAGAATGTGAGGTGGGATTCTGCAGGTTTAAAATGGGAGGAGCGTTCTCCAGGTTTAAAATGGGAGGGGTAATTGTCCAGGTTTAAAATGGGAGGTAGGATTCTCCAGGTTTAAAATGGGAGGGGTAATTGTCCAGGTTTAAAATGGGAGGTAGGATTCTCCAGGTTTAAAATGGGAGGGGGAGTTCTCCAGGTTTAAAATGGGAGGTAGGATTTTCCAGGTTTAAAATGGGAGGGGGAGTTCTCCAGGTTTAAAATGGGAGGTAGGATTCTCCAGGTTTGAAATTTGAGGTGGCATTCTCCAGGTTTAAAATGGGAGGTGGCATTCTTCAGGTTTAAAATGTGAGGTGGCATTCTTCAGGTTTAAAATGGGAGGGGGAGTTCTCCAGGTTTAAAATGGGAGGTAGGATTCTCCAGGTTTAAAATGGGAGGGGGAGTTCTCCAGGTTTAAAATGGGAGGTAGGATTCTCCAGGTTTGAAATTTGAGGTGGCATTCTCCAGGTTTAAAATGGGAGGTGGCATTCTCCAGGTTTAAAATGGGAGGGGGAGTTCTCCAGGTTTAAAATGGGAGGTAGGATTCTCCAGGTTTAAAATGTGAGGTGGCATTCTCCAGGTTCAAAATGTGAGGTGGCATTCTCCAGGTTTAAAATGGGAGGGGGAATTTCTCCAGGTTTAAAATGGGAGGTAGGATTCTCCAGGTTTAAAATGGGAGGGGGAGTTCTCCATGTTTAAAATGGGAGGCAGGATTCTCCTGGTTTGAAATGTGAGGGGGAATTCTCCAGGTTTAAAATGGGAGGGGGAGTTCTCCAGGTTTAGAATGTGAGGTGGGATTCTGCAGGTTTAAAATGGGAGGAGAGTTCTCCAGGTTTAAAATGGGAGGGGTAATTGTCCAGGTTTAAAATGGGAGGTAGGATTCTCCAGTTTTAAAATGGGAGGGGTAATTGGCCAGGTTTAAAATGGGAGGTGGGATTCTCCAGGTTTAAAATGGGAGGAGCGCTCTCCAGGTTTAAAATGGGAGGGGAAATTCTCCTGGTTTAAAATGGGAGGTAGGATTCTCCAGCATTAAAATGGGAGGGGGAATTCTCCAGGTTTAAAATGGGTAAAACGGGAAGTAGGATTCTCCAGGTTTAAAATGGGAGGAGGGATTTTCCAGGTTTAAAATGGGAGAGGGATTTCTGCAGCTTGAAAATGGGAGGAGCGTTCTCCAGGTTTAAAATGGGAGGGGGAATTCTCAAGGTTTAAAATGGGAGGAGTGTTCTTCATGTTTAAAATGGGAGGTGGGATCCTCCAGGCATAATACGGGAGGGGGAATTCACGAGGTTTAAAATGGGAATGGGAATTCTCCATGTTTAAAATGGGAGTTGGGATTCTCCAGGTTTAATATGGGTGGAGGAGTTCTTCAGGTTTAAAATGCGAGGGGGAATTCTCCAGGTTCAAAATGGGAGGTAGGATTCTCCAGGTTTGAAATGGGAGGTGGGATTCTCCAGGTTTAAAACGGGAGAGGGAATTCTCCAGGTTTAAAATGGGAAGGAGAATTCTCCAGGTTTAAAATGGGAGGTGGAATTCTCCAGGTTTAAAATGTGAGAAGCATGCTCCAGATTTAAAATGGGAAGGGGAATTCTCCAGGTTTAAAATTGGAGGAAGAATTCGCCAGGTTTAAAATTGGAGGGGGAATTCTCCAGGTTTAAAATGGGAGGTAGGATTCTCCAGGTTTAAAATGGGAGGGGGAATTCTCCAGGCTAAAAATGGGAGGGGGAATTCTCCAGGTTTAAAATGGGAGGTGAGATTATCCCGGTTTAAAATGGGAGTTGGAATTATCCCGGTTTAAAATGGGAGGTGGGATTCTCCAGATTTAAAATGTGAGGAGCGTTTTCCAGGTTTGAAATGTGAGGGGGAATTCTCCAGGTTTGAAATGGGAGGTGAGATTCTCCAGGTTTAAAATAGGAGGTGGAATTCAACCGATTTAAAATGGGAGGTAGAATTGTCCAGGTTTGAAATGTGAGGTGGCATTCTCCAGGTTTAAAATGGAAGGGGGAATTCTCCAGGTTTAAAATGTGAGGTGGCATTCTCCAGGTTTAAAATGGGAGGGGGAGTTCTCCAGGTTTAAAATGGGAGGTAGGATTCTCCAGGTTTAAAATGGGAGGGGGAGTTCTCCAGGTTTAAAATGGGAGGTAGGATTCTCCAGGTTTGAAATGTGAGGTGGCATTCTCTAGGTTTAAAATGTGAGGTGGCATTCTCCAGGTTTAAAATGGGAGGGGGAGTTCTCCAGGTTTAAAATGGGAGGTAGGATTCTCCAGGTTTAAAATGGGAGGGGGAGTTCTCCAGGTTTAAAATGGGAGGTAGGATTCTCCAGGTATGAAATGTGAGGGGGAATTCTCCAGGTTTAAAATGGGAGGTGGGATTCTCCAGGTTTAAAATGGGAGGGGAGTTCTCCAGGTTTAAAATGGGAGGGGGAGTTCTCCAGGTTTAGAATGTGAGGTGGGATTCTGCAGGTTTAAAATGGGAGGAGCGTTCTCCAGGTTTAAAATGGGAGGGGTAATTGTCCAGGTTTAAAATGGGAGGTAGGATTCTCCAGGTTTAAAATGGGAGGGGTAATTGTCCAGGTTTAAAATGGGAGGTGGGATTCTCCAGGTTTAAAATCGGAGGAGCGCACTCCAGGTTTAAAATGGGAGGGGAAATTCTCCTGGTTTAAAATGGGAGGTAGGATTCTCCAGGTTTAAAATGGGAGGGGGAATTCTCCAGGTTTAAAATGGGTAAAACGGGAAGTAGGATTCTCCAGGTTTAAAATGGGAGGAGGGATTTTCCAGGTTTAAAATGGGAGAGGGATTTCTCCAGCTTGAAAATGGGAGGAGCGTTCTCCAGGTTTAAAATGGGAGGGGGCATTCTCCAGGTTTAAAATGGGAGGGGGAATTCTCAAGGTTTAAAATGGGAGGAGCGTTCTTCATGTTTAAAATGGGAGGTGGGATCCTCCAGGTTTAAAATGGGAGGGGGAATACTCCAGGCGTAAAACGGGAGGGGGAATTCACGAGGTTTAAAATGGGAATGGGAATTCTCCAGGTTTAAAATGGGAGTTGGGATTCTCCAGGTATAATATGGGTGGAGGAGTTCTCCAGGTTTAAAATGCGAGGGGGAATTCTCCAGGTTCAAAATGGGAGGTAGGATTCTCCAGGCTTGAAATGGGAGGTGGGATTCTCAAGGTTTAAAACGGGAGAGGGAATTCTCCAGGTTTAAAATGGGAGGGAGAATTCACCAGATTTAAAATGGGAAGGGCTATTCTCCAGGTTTAAAATTGGAGGGAGAATTCGCCAGGTTTAAAATGGGAGGGGGAATTCTCCAGGTTTAAAATGGGAGGTGGGATTCTCCAGGTTTAAAATGGGAGGTGGAATTCTCCAGGCTTAAAATGGGAGGGGGAATTCTCCAGGTTTAAAATGGGAGGTGAGATTCTCCAGGTTTAAAATGGGAGGTGGAATTATCCCGGTTTAAAATGGGAGTTGGAATTATCCCGGTTTAAAATGGGAGGTGGGATTCTCCAGGTTTAAAATGTGAGGAGCGTTTTCCAGGTTTGAAATGTGAGGGGGAATTCTCCAGGTTTGAAATGGGAGGTGAAATTCCCCAGGTTTAAAATGGGAGGTGGAATTCTCCCGATTTAAAATGGGAGGTAGAATTGTCCAGGTTTGAAATGTGAGGGGGCATTCTCCAGGTTTAAAATGGAAGGGGGTGTTCTCCAGGTTTGAAATGGGAGGTAGGATTCTCCAGGTTTAAAATGGGAGGGGGAGTTCTCCAGGTTTAAAATGGGAGGTAGGATTCTCCAGGTTTGAAATGTGAGGTGGAATTCTCCCGATTTAAAATGGGAGGAAGAATTGTCCAGGTTTGAAATGTGAGGTGGCATTCTCCCGGTTTAAAATGGGAGGGGGAGTTCTCCAGGTTTAAAATGGGAGGCAGGATTCTCCAGGTTTAAAATGGGAGGGGGAGTTCTCCAGGTTTAAAATGGGAGGTAGGATTCTCCAGGTTTGAAATGTGAGGTGGCATTCTCCAGGTTTAAAATGTGAGGTGGCATTATCCAGGTTTAAAATGGGAGGGGGAGTTCTCCAGGTTTAAATTGGGAGGTAGGATTCTCCAGGTTTAAAATGGGAGGGGGAGTTCTCCAGGTTTAAAATGGGAGGTAGGATTCTCCAGGTTTGAAATGTGAGGGGGAATTCTCCAGGTTTAAAATGGGAGGTGGGCTTCTCCAGGTTTAAAATGGGAGGGGGAGTTCTCCAGGTTTAAAATGGGAGGGGGAGTTCTCCAGGTTTAGAATGTGAGGTGGGATTCTGCAGGTTTAAAATGGGAGGAGCGTTCTCCAGGTTTAAAATGGGAGGGGTAATTGTCCAGGTTGAAAATGGGAGGTAGGATTCTCCAGTTTTAAAATGGGAGGGGTAATTGTCCAGGTTTAAAATGGGAGGTGGGATTCTCCAGGTTTAAAATGGGAGGAGCGCTCTCCAGGTTTAAAATGGGAGGGGAAATTCTCCTTGTTTAAAATGGGAGGTAGGATTCTCCAGGTTTAAAATGGGAGGGGGAATTTTCCAAGTTTAAAATGGGTAAAACGGGAAGTAGGATTCTCCAGGTTTAAAATGGGAGGAGGGACTTTCCAGGTTTAAAATGGGAGAGGGATTTCTCCAGCTTGAAAATGGGAGGAGCGTTCTCCAGGTTTAAAATGGGAGGGGGCATTCTCCAGGTTTAAAATGGAGGGGGAATTCTCAAGGTTTAAAATGGGAGGTGAGATTCTCCAGGTTTAAAATGGGAGGTGGAATTATCCCGGTTCAAAATGGGAGGTGGGATTCTCCAGGTTCAAAATGGGAGGTGGGATTCTCCAGGTTTAAAATGGGAGGTGAGATTCTCCAGGATTAAAATGGGAGGTGGAATTATCCCGGTTTAAAATGGGAGTTGGAATTATCCCAGTTTAAAATGTGAGGGGGAATTCTCCAGGTTTGAAATGGGAGGTGAGATTCTCCAGGTTTAAATTGGGAGGTGGAATTCTCCAGATTTAAAATGGGAGGTAGAATTGTCCAGGGTTGAAATGTGAGGTGGCATTCTCCAGGTTTAAAATGGAAGGGGGAGTTCTACAGGTTTAAAATGGGAGGTACGATTCTCCAGGTTTAAAATGGGAGGGGGAGTTCTCCAGGTTTAAAATGGGAGGTAGGATTCTCCAGGTTTGAAATGTGAGGTCGAATTCTCCCGATTTAAAATGGGAGGTAGAATTGTCCAGGTTTGAAATTTGAGGTGGCATTCTCCAGGTTTAAAATGTGAGGTGGCATTCTCCAGGTTTAAAATGTGAGGTGGCATTCTCCAGGTTTAAAATGGGAGGGGGAGTTCTCCAGGTTTAAAATGGGAGGCAGGATTCTCCAGGTTTAAAATGGGAGGGGGAGTTCTCCAGGTTTAAAATGGGAGGTAGGATTCTCCAGGTTTGAAATTTGAGGTGGCATTCTCCAGGTTTAAAATGTGAGGTGGCATTCTCCAGGTTTAAAATGTGAGGTGGCATTCTCCAGGTTTAAAATGGGAGGGGGAGTTCTCCAGGTTTAAAATGGGAGGTAGGATTCTCCAGGTTTAAAATGGGAGGGGGAGTTCTCCAGGTTTAAAATGGGAGGTAGGATTCTCCAGGTTTGAAATGTGAGGGCGAATTCTCCAGGTTTAAAATGGGAGGTGGGATTCTCCAGGTTTAAAATGGGAGGGGGAGTTCTCCAGGTTTGGAATGTGAGGTGGGATTCTGCAGGTTTAAAATGGGAGGAGCGTTCTCCAGGTTTAAAATGGGAGGGGTAATTGTCCAGGTTTAAAATGGGAGGTAGGATTCTCCAGTTTTAAAATGGGAGGGGTAATTGTCCAGGTTTAAAATGGGAGGTGGGATTCTCCAGGTTTAAAATTGGAGGAGCGCTCTCCAGGTTTAAAATGGGAGGGGAAATTCTCCTGGTTTAAAATGGGAGGTAGGATTCTCCAGGTTTAAAATGGGAGGGGGAATTCTCCAGGTTTAAAATGGGTAAAACGGGAAGTAGGATTCTCCAGGTTTAAAATGGGAGGAGGGATTTTCCAGGTTTAAAATGGGAGAGGGATTTCTCCAGCTTGAAAATGGGAGGAGCGTTCTCCAGGTTTAAAATGGGAGGGGGCATTCTCCAGGTTTAAAATGGGAGGGGGAATTCTCAAGGTTTAAAATGGGGGGAGCGTTCTTCATGTTTGAAATGGGAGGTGGGATCCACCAGGTTTAAAATGGGAGGGGGAATTCTCCAGGCGTAATACGGGAGGGGGAATTCACGAGGTTTAAAATGGGAATCAGAATTCTCCAGGTTTAAAATGGGAGTTGGGATTCTCCAGGTTTAATATGGGTGGAGGAGTTCTCCAGGTTTAAAATGCGAGGGGGAATTCTCCAGGTTCAAAATGGGAGGTAGGATTCTCCAGGTTTGAAATGGGAGGTGGGATTCTCCAGGTTTAAAACGGGAGAGGGAATTCTCCAGGTTTAAAATGGGAGTTGGAATTCTCCAAGTTTAAAATGTGAGAAGCATGCTCCAGATTTAAAATGGGAAGGGGAATTCTCCAGGTTTAAAATTGGAGGAAGAATTCGCCAGGTTTAAAATGGGAGGGGGAATTCTCCAGGTTTAAAATGGGAGGTAGGATTCTCCAGGTTTAAAATGGGAGGGGGAATTCTCCAGGCTAAAAATGGGAGGGGGATTTCTCCAGGTTTAAAATGGGAGGTGAGATTATCCCGGTTTAAAATGGGAGTTGGAATTATCCCGGTTTAAAATGGGAGGTGGGATTCTCCAGGTTTAAAATGTGAGGAGCGTTTTCCAGGTTTGAAATGTGAGGGGGAATTCTCCAGGTTTGAAATGGGAGGTGAGATTCTCCAGGTTTAAAATAGGAGGTGGAATTCTCCCGATTTAAAATGGGAGGTAGAATTGTCCAGGTTTGAAATGTGAGGTGGCATTCTCCAGGTTTAAAATGGAAGGGGGAATTCTCCAGGTTTAAAATGTGAGGTGGCATTCTCCAGGTTTAAAATGGGAGGGGGAGTTCTCCAGGTTTAAAATGGGAGGTAGGATTCTCCAGGTTTAAAATGGGAGGAGGAATTCTCCAGGTTTAAAATGGGAGAAGCGTTCTCCAGATTTAAAATGGGAAGGGGGATTCTCCAGGTTTAAAATTGGAGGGAGAATTCGCCAGGTTTAAAATGGGAGGGGGAATTCTCCAGGTTTAAAATGGGAGGTGGGATTCTCCAGGTTTAAAATGGGAGGGGGACTTCTCCAGGCTTAAATTGGGAGGGGGAATTCTCCAGATTTAAAATTTGAGAGGGTATTCTCCAGGTTTAAAATGGGAGGGAATATTCGCCAGGTTTAAAATGGGAAGGGGAATTCTCCAGGTTTAAAATGGGTGGGAGAATTCTCCAGGTTTAAAATGGAAGGGGGAATTCTCCAGGTTTAAAATAGGAGAAGCGTTATCCAGATTTAAAATGGGAAGGGGAATTATCCAGGTTTAAAATGGGAGGGAGAATTCGCCAGGTTTAAAATGGGAAGGGGAATTCTCCAGGTTTAAAATGGGAGGGGGAATTCTCCAGGTTTAAAATGGGAGGAGGGTTCTACTCCAGGTTTGAAATGGGAGGAGGGTTCGACTCCAGGTTGACAAGCGGAGGCAGGGGTCTCCAGGTTTAAAATCGGAGGAGGATCTACTGCAGGTTTAAAACGTGAGGGGGAATTCTCCAGGTTTAATGTGGGAGGTGGTATTCTCCAGGCTTAAAATGGGAGGTGGGATTCTCCATGTTTAAAATGGGAGGAGTGTTCTACTCCAGGTTTAAAATGGGAGGGGGATTTCTCCCGGTTTAAAATGGGAGGAGGAATTCTCCAGGTTTAAAATGGGAGGGGGAATTCTCCAGGTTTAAAATGGGAGGAGGAATTATCCAGGTTTAAAATGGGAGGTGGGATTCTCCAGTCGTTTCATGGGGCCTTCAGATAGGGGACAGCTCATGGGGAGTGGGTGGGAGGTTCATAAGATGGGGGTTTGTTCAACGGGGGTGGCATAATTTGAAGGGGTCTTCATGAGGGATATTAGATGGAGGTCTGGTCACAGTGGGTTGGGGGCGTAGTAGATGGGGTCCATTCTCTGGGGGCTAATTGTATGGGGTATTTTCACGGAGGGAGGTAATTCCAGGGGGTCCGTTCACGAGTGTGAGTGTGTGTGTGAGGAGGGTGTGTGTGTGAGGGTGTGTATGTGTGTGTGTTAGGAGGGGGGTTTGTGTGTGTGAGGGTGTGTGTGGGTGTGGGGAGGGAGGTAATCCTGTGGATATTCACAGAGGGAAGTCGCTAATGTTTAAAATGGAAGGGAGTGTCATTTCTCCAGGTTTAAAATGGGAGGGGATGTGGATGAGTGTGTATTTATGTAAAGGGTCAGCCAGCGAGAGAGGGCAAGGGGGAGAGAGGACAAAGAGAGGGAGAAGGAGACAGAGAAAGAGGGAAAAGGAATTTACTGGGAGTTGTTCAGGGGACAGGGAGAATAGATGGGGAGGGGGGCTATTATCGGGAGGGAAATTTGCAGGAGGTGAATTTGCTGCGGGGGGGGCGGAATTTGCATCGGAAATATTGGCGAGGGGGCAAAATTGGTGGTGGGGGGACGGGGACATTTACAGCTGGGAAATCTGAAGGGGATAGTTTACCCAGGGGACGCCAAAATTTATTGGAGGGGGCGAAAGAAATCCAGAAAGACAGAAAAAAGCCAGAGAGCGAGAGAGATCAAAAGAGAGAGAGCCAGAGAGAGAGAGAGAGAGTGAAAAAGCCAAAGAAAGAGATGTCTGAGAAACAGCTGAAGAGAAAGCCATAGAGAGAGAGAGAAAGACAAAGCCAAAGAGAGAGAGAGTCAAGCAGAAAGAACCAAAGAAAGAGAGGGAAAGCAAAAGAGAAAGAGAAAACCAGAGAGAGAGAAAGAGAAAACCAGAGAGAGGGAATGAGAAAGCTAGAGAGTAATCGAAAGACAAAGCCAGAGAGCGAGAGTGAAAGACATAGAGCCAAGAGAGAGAGAGAGAGAAAGTTAAAGAGGAAGAGCAAGAGAAAGAGAGAAAGCCAGAAAAAGGGAGAGAGAGAAAAAGCGTCAAAGAGAGAACCAGAGAAGAAAGAGAAACAGCCAACGGGGCAGAGAGACAGACAGTGAGAAAGAAATAAAGAGAACGTGAGAGAGAGAAATGTTCATCATTATGTGCAGCTTTTTTACTCTATGCCTCCCATCCACAAAGCCTCTATCGCTTATTAACTGTTTTCTCAATCTGCCCTGTCACCTTCAACGTTTTATGTACATATACACAAAGGTGCCCGGCTCCTGCATCACCTTTCCAATTGAATCCTTTATTTTATGTTCTGTTTCCTCCTTCTTCCCACTAAACTGCATCACTAAACATTCCATTGCATTAAATTTCATCTGCTACGTGTCTCCCTATTCCATCAATCTGTTAATGTCCTACAGAAGTCTGTCACTATCCTCATTACAATGTTGTGTCATTTTCAAACGGTAAAATTGTGCACTTCATAAGTCTAGGTCAGTAATAAAGACCAGGAAATCTGTAGTTCTTGTACTTACCCCCGGTAAACCCCACTATATAAGTCCTTCAGGTTAAAAAAAAAACTATTCTTCACCACTACTTTCCATTTCCTGTCACTTAGCTTGATTGAATTTTTCGAGGAGGTGACTGGATGTGTAGATGAGGGTAAAGTAGTTGATGTAGTCTACATGGACTTCAGTAAGGCTTTTGATAAGGTCCCACATGGGAGATTGGTTAAGAAGGTAGGAGCCCATGTGATTCAGGGCAATTTGGCAAATTAGATGCAAAATTGGCTTCGTGGCAGGAGGCAGAGGCTGATGGTCGAGGGTTGTTTTTGTGAGTGGCAACCTGTGACCAGTGGTGTACCGCACGGATTAGTGCAGGGACCCTTGCTGTTTGTAGTGTAAATTAATAATTTCGACGTGAATATAGGAGGTACGATCAGTAAGTTCACAGATGACGAAAAAATTGGTGGAGTCGTAAATAGTGAGGACGAAAGCCTCAGATTACTGGATGATGTAGATGGGCTGGTAAGATGGGCAGAGCAGTAGCAACTGGAATTTAAACCTGAGAAGTGTGAGGTGATGCATTTTGGGAGGACTAACAAGGCATGGGAACGTACAATGGATGGTAGGACCCTAGGAAGTACAGAAGGTCAGAGGGATCTTGGTGTACTTGTCCATAGATCACTGAAGGCAGCAGCACAGGTAGCTAAGGTTGTTAGGAAGGCTTATGGGATACTTGCCTTTATTAGCCGAGGCATAGAATAGAAGAGCAGGAAGGTTATGATGGAAATGTATAAAACGCAAGTTCGGCCACAGCTGCAGTATTGTGTGCACTTCTGGTCACCACACTATAGGAAGGATGTGATTGCACTGGAGAGGGTGCAGAGGAGATCCACGAGGATATTGCCTGGGCTGGAGCATTTCAGCTATGAAGAGAGACTGGATAGGCTAGGATTGTTTTCCTTAGAGAGGAGAAGGCTGAGGGTGGACCTGATTGAGGTACACAAAATTATGCGGGGCATTGGTAGGATACAGAGAAAGCAACCTTTTCCTTTAGCAGCGGGATTGATAACAGGGGGCATAGATTTAAGGTAAGGGGCAGGAGGTTTAGAGGGGATAAGAGGAAAAAAATCACCCAGAGGGTAGTTGGAATCTGGAATACACTACCTGAAGTGGTGGTAGAGGCAGAAGCCCTCACAACATTTAAGAAGTATTTAGATGAGCATTTGAAACGCCATAGCATACAAGGCTATGGGCCAAGTGCTGGAAAATGGGATTAGGATAAATAGGTGTTTGATGGCACACAGATACGATGGGCTGAAGGGCCTATTTCTGTGCTGTTTTACTCGATGACTGTATGACTCTTACCCAGCTCCATACCCATGCTGCCAATGTCCGTTTTATTCCCGAAGCTTCAAATTTGCTGACAAGGCTGTTATGCGTCACTTTATCAAACCACTTTTGGACGTCTGTGTGCACCCTATCAACTGAATTATCCTCATCAATGTTCTCCGTGAACTCATAAAATTAGTTAAACACGATTTGCCCTGACCAAATCCATGTTCAGTATGAATTCTTAATTAACCCACATTTATCCATGCAACTGTTAATTTTGTCCCACAATATGGTTCCTTAAAGAAAGATCCTGCCACTGATATTAAACTGAATGGCCTGTCATTACAATGCATATCATTTAGTTTTTGTTTCAATCTCTCATAGAATATGGACGTCACTGGCAAGGCCAGAGCTTTCTGCCCTTTCAAATTGCCCTGGGGGGTTGGGGGTAGTGGGGGCGGGGAGTTGAGGGTGGTGGGCGGCGGGGTTGGGGGGCTAGTGGGGGGCGGGGAGTTGGGGTGGTGGGCGGCGTGGTTGTGGGGCTAGTGGGGGGCGGGGAGTTGGTGAGCTGCCTGCTTGACCTGCTTCCGTCCATGTGGTGCAGGTAAAGCAAAAGCGCAGTTGGAAAGAGATTTTCACGTTTTGGATCTGATATGAAGGAACAGCGCTATCGTCCCAAGTCAGGATGGTGTGCGCCTTGAAGATGAATTGACAGCTGGTGGTGTTCCCATGCATCTGCTGTCTTTGTCCTTGGTGGTTGAGGTCACGGGTTTGAAAGGTGCTGTCGAAGGAGACTTGGCGAGTTGTTGCAGTGCATCTTGCAGAAGGTAAGTTTGATGTTTTATAGAATCTGTCCAGTTAATTGGTTCAATTTACATGTGTGAGGACTGAGTACAGCCCTGAAAAGTGGATGGAAATTCTGTGCAATTAAAGACTAGCGCAGGATCACAAAAGTAATTTGAAATCAGTTAACGAATCAGCTCCTACTTCATATCATTCTTGTTAGATAAAGCAATTTGCATCAGCTGCTTAGAATTAGAATATTACAGCGCAGTACAGGCCCTTCGGCCCTCGATGTTGCGCCGAGCTGTGAAACCATCTGACCTACACTATTCCATTTTCATCCATGTGTCTATCCAATGTCCACTTAAATGCCCTTAAAGTTGGCGAATCTACTACTGCTGCAGGCAGGGCATTCCACGCCCTTACTACTCTCTGAGTAAAGAAACTACTTCTCACATCTGTCCTATATCTATCACCCCTCAACTTGAAGCTATGTCCCCTCGTGTTTGCCATCACCATCCGAGGAAAAAGACGCTCACTATCCACCTTATCTAACCCTCTGATTCTCTTATATGTCTCTATTAAGTCACCTCTCCTCCTCCTTCTCTCCAACGAAAACAACCTCAAGTCCCTCAGCCTTTCCTCGTAAGACCTTCCCTCCATACCAGGCAACATCCTAGTAAATCTCCTCTGCACCCTTTCCATAGCTTCCACATCCTTTCGATAATGCGGTGACCAGAACTGCACGCAATACTCCAGGTGCGGTCTCACCAGAGTCTTGTACAGCTGCAGCATGACCTCGTGGCTCCGAAACTCGACCCCCCTACTAATAAAAGCTAACACACCATATGCCTTCTTGACAGCCCTATTAACCTGGTTAGCAACCTTCAGGGATTTATGCACCTGGACACCAAGATCTCTCTGCTCATCTACACTAACAAGAATCTTCCCATTAGCCCAGTACTCTGCATTCCTGTTACTCCTTCCAAAGTGAATCACCTCACACTTTTCCACATTAAACTCCATTTGCCATCTCTCAGCCCAGCTCTGCAGCCTATCTATGTCTCTCTGTACCCTACAACATCCTTCGGCACTATCCACAACTCCACCGACCTTAGTGTCATCTGCAAATTTACTAACCCACCCTTCTACACCCTCTTCCAGGTCATTTATAAAAATGACAAACAGCAATGGCCCCAAAACAGATCCTTGCGGTACACCACTAGTAACTAAACTCCAGGATGAACATTTGCCATCAACCACCACCCTCTGTATTCTTTCAGCTAGCCAATTTCTGATCCAAAGCTCTAAATCACCTTCAACCCCATACTTCCGTATTTTCTGCAATAGCCTACCGTGGGGAACCTTATCAAACGCCTTACTGAAATCCATATACACCACATCCACTGCTTTACCCTCATCCACCTGTTTGGTCACCTTCTCGAAAAACTCAATAAGGTTTGTGAGGCACGACCTACCCGTCACAAAACCGTGCTGACTATCTCTAATGTACTTATTCTTTTCAAGATGATTATAAATCCTGTCTCTTATAACCTTTTCCAACATTTTACCCACAACCGAAGTGAGGCTCACAGGTCTATAATTACCAGGGCTGTCTCTACTCCCCTTCTTGAACAAGGGGACAACATTTGCAATCCTCCAGTCTTCCGGCACTATTCCTGTCGACAATGACGACATAAAGATCAAGGACAAAGGCTCTGCAATCTCCTCCCTAGCTTCCCAGAGAATCCTAGGATAAATCCCATCTGGCCCAGGGGACTTATCTATTTTCACACTTTCCAAAATTGCTAACACCTCCTCCTTGTGAACCTCAATCCCATCTAGCCTTGTATCCTGAATCTCAGTATTCTCAACAACATTTTCTTTCTCTACTGTAAATACTGACGCAAAATATTCATTTAACACTTCCCCTATCTCCTCTGATTCCACACACAACTTCCCACTACTATCCTTGATTGGCCCTAATCTAACTCTAGTCATTCTTTTATTCCTGATATACCTATAGAAAGCCTTAGGGTTTTCCCTGATCCGATCCACCAATGACTTCTCGTGTCCTCTCCTTGCTCTTCTTAGCTCTCCCTTTAGATCCTTCCTGGCTAGCTTGTAACTCTCAAGCGCCCTAACTGAGCCTTCACGTCTCATCCTAACATAAGCCTTCTTCTTCCTCTTGACAAGCGCTTCAACTTCTTTAGTAAACCACGGCTCCCTCGCACGACAACTTCCTCCCTGCCTCACAGGTACATACTTATCAAGGACACGCAGTAGCTGCTCCTTGAATAAGCTCCACATTTCGATTGTTCCCATCCCCTGCAGTTTCCTTCCCCATCCTATGCATCCTAAATCTTGCTTAATCGCATCATAATTTCCTTTCCCCCAGTTATAATTCTTGCCCTGCGGTATATACCTGTCCCTGCCCATCGCTAAGGTAAACCTAACCGAATTGTGATCACTGTCACCAAAGTGCTCACCTACATCTAAATCTAACACCTGTCCGGGTTCATTTCCCAGTACCAAATCCAATGTGGCATCGCCCCTGGTTGGCCTGTCTACATACTGTGTCAGAAAACCCTCCTGCACACACTGGACAAAAACTGACCCATCTAAAGTACTCGAACTATAGTATTTCCAGTCGATATTTGGAAAGTTAAAGTCCCCCATAACAACTACCCTGTTACTCTCGCTCCTGTCGAGAATCATCTTCGCTATCCTTTCCTCTACATCTCTGGAACTATTCGGAGGTCTATAAAAGACTCCCAACAGGGTAACCTCACCTCTCCTGTTTCTAACCTCAGCCCATACTACCTCAGTAGACGAGTCCTCAAACGTCCTTTCTGTCGCTGTAATACTCTCCTTGATTAACAATGCCACACCCCCCCCTCTTTTACCATCTTCTCTGTTCTTACTGAAACATCTAAATCCCGGAATCTGCAACATCCATTCCTGCCCCTGCTCTACCCATGTCTCCGAAATGGCCACTACATCGAGATCCCAGGTACCAACCCATGCTGCAAGCTCACCCACCTTATTCCGGATGCTCCTGGTGTTGAAATAGACACACTTTAAACCAGGTTCTTGCTTGCCAGTGCCCTCTTGCTTCCTTGTAACCATATCCCTGACCTCACTACTCTCAACATCCTGTACACTGGCACTACAATTTGGGTTCCCATTCCCCTGCTGAATTAGTTTAAACCCCCCCCCCCTGCTATTCCCAAAAAGTTATTAAAATGATAATATTCACATTTTTATTCTTCTTTCGGAGCTGTGGGCATCGCTGACAATGCCAGTATTTATTGTCAATCCGTCATTGTCCTTGAGAAGGTAATGGTGAGCTGCCATCTTGAACCACTGCAGTCCTCGTAACGGTGTGATACAGCTGAGTGTATTGCTCGGCAATTTCAGAGGGCATTTTAGAGTCAACTACATTGCTGTGGGTCTGGAGTCACATGTCGGCCAGACTGGATAAGGACTGCAAATTTCCTTCCCTGAAGAACATTAGTGAACCAGATGGGTTTTTACAACAATCGGTAATGGTTTCATGATCTCTACCGTATCTAATTTTAAATATATTGTTGTATAAAAAGACTTAGATTGTAAAGTGTTAATGCAGCTGTTCAGTGACTGGTAGTAATTATACTCAGCTGGAAACCAGATCTCCCTGCTTCGTTTTACTTGCAATAAGTTAATGAGAACAGTTTTATACAATTCAGCCATTAACATTTCTTATGTCGAAGAATATATTTTACGATATTTTCCAAACTAATACAAGGCTCAATTCAGCAATTTAATACCAACCAATTCAATCCTTATACTTACAAATTTTATAATGTGAGAGATTTAACCATGGCTGGGAATGTAACCGGTCCTGTAGCTTTACTCTTCTGGAGGACGTTTCAAAGGGATGTTGTGTTGGACAGTGCCAGCTCAGTATCAACAAATTAGGAACAAAAGGAAAATTTGTACCAGATTGTCAGAACACTCCGGTGCCTCACCTACCCTCTCCACCCCAATGTGGGACCATCCTTATTGTGTGGTTTCTTCCTTATTCGAACGGCTGGGCATTTACACAATGATTCTGTATAAAGTAACAGTTAAAGAGAGGAATTGAGAATACGTGAAAGGTACTGCTAACAATTGTGAGACTATGTTCGCGTATGTTTTCAGCCCTGATATTAAACTAGCACTTTCCACCCAAAAAGACTGTATTTTCAATCCAACACAGTGAGCTGATTCCTAATGTTAAACTTCACTGAGTGAGATGAGCATCGTTTTGTTTTGTACTGAGCATTTAATCATAACATGCTATGAAGTGAATTATTGATGGGTGCAAATCCAGGTCTGTAAAATATTTTGAATATATTCCAATATAATGAGTACTTGAAATAATACTGTGTGAATTTTCGGTGTTCAAATGACTGGAATTAACAAGAAACAGACAATTAGTTCCCAAGGAGACTTGTGTTAATTACAGTCATTTCACAACTGAAATTGACTCATTTTACTCATGTGTTTTACATGTCGAATAGAAAGTGTATATGTATATTTATACAACATAATCTAACATTTGACAGATATTTCGATTCTTTAAAGTGAGTTTCCCAGAGAGCTGACAATTATTTCTTTAACTCTTTGGAAGGACAGATAATATGCGACCCGCAGTCTGATAGCAGCTAGGAAATGGGAACAACATTTCAGTTACCGATTTCAGATCATTTCAGTTGTAAATTGTCATGTCAGAGAATGTCTATAGAATTCTCACAGATCAATTTACACTGAAGACAGGGTCCCTGGATCAGGGAGCAGGTTAGGACTCAATTAAACTTTATGGAACAGTATGATCCAATGATCAAGTTGTATTGGCAGAAGTGGATTGTTCAAGAACTGATCTTTGAGCAAATTGAATTTAGCTGAATGCTGCTCCTTAATGTTGTCATTTAAATAGATTCACTCTGTGAGAAACATAGATACATAGAAACACAGAAAAAGTGCAGCACAGAAGGAGGCCATTCAGCCCATCGTGTCCGCGCTGACTGAATAAACTAGCCACCCATACTGATCTCACCTTCCAGCACATGGTCCATAGTCCTGCAGGTTACAGCAGTTCAGGGACATGTCCAGGTACATTTTAAATGAATTGAGGATTTCTTTCTCCACCACCGTTCCTGGCAGTGAATTCCAGACACCCACCACCCTCTGGGTGAAAAGGTTTCACCTCTTGTCCCCTCTAATCCTTCCACCAATCACCTTAAATCTGTGTCCCCTGGTAACTGACCTCTTTGCCAGGGGAAACATGTCTTTTCTGTCCACTCTATCTGGGCCTGTCATAATTTTGTACACCTCAATCAATTCACCTCTCAGCTTCCTCAGATCCAGGGAAAATAATCCTGGCCTGTCCAATCTTTTCTCATAGCTGCAACTTTAAAGGCCTGGTAATATTCTTGTAAATCTCCTCTGTCCTCTCTCCAGAGCAATTATGTCCCTTCTGTAATGTGACGACCAGAACTGCACGTAACACTCCAGCTGTGGCCTAACCAGCGCGCTGTACAGGTCCAGCATGACATCCTTGCTTCTGTGCTCTCCACCTCGGTCAACAAAGGAAAGCAATCCATATGCCTACTTCGCCACTACATCCACCTGTCCTGCCACATTCATGGACCTGTGCACATGCACTACATGGTCTCTCACTTCTTCTACCCCTCTCAATATCCTCCAGTTTATTGTATATTTCCTTGCTTTATTTGCCCTCCCCAAATGCAATACCTCACATGTCTCTGGATTGCATTCCGTTTGCCACTTTTGT
This sequence comes from Heterodontus francisci, assembly GCF_036365525.1. Classification (NCBI taxonomy): domain Eukaryota; kingdom Metazoa; phylum Chordata; class Chondrichthyes; order Heterodontiformes; family Heterodontidae; genus Heterodontus; species Heterodontus francisci. The sequence continues at coordinate 875,063 of NW_027141586.1, forward strand.
GCTCACTCAACCAAAATATTGACACAATTCTGCAGTCTGGCTGTCATCTTCCCTATTAACTACATGGCCGGTTTTTGTGCCGTCAGCAAATTTCCCATCATGCCTCCCACATTTAAGTCCAAATTGTTAATATATACCGCAAATAGCAAGGGACCAAATCTGAGCCCTGTGGAACATCACTGGAAACAGATTTCCATTCGCAGAAACACCCATCGACTACTACCCTTTGTTTCAAGGCCCTGAGCAAATTCTGAATCCAACATGCCACCTTCCCCTGTATCCCATTGGCTTTCATTTTTCTGGCTGGCCTGCCATGCGGGCCCTTGTCAACAACCTTACTAAAATCCATGCAGCCCCCATGCACTGCACTACCTTCATCGATCCTCCTTGTTACTTCATCAAAAAACTCAATTAAGTTGGCAAAGCATGACCTTCCCCAAACAAATCCATGCTGACTATCCCTGATTAATCCGTGCCTTTCTAAGAGACAGTTTATACTATTCCTCAGAATAGATTCTAACAATAGAACTACCACTGAGGTCAGACTGACAGGCCTATAATTATTTGCCCTATCCCTCGCTCCCTTTTTAAACAATGGAACAACGTTCACAGGCCTCCAATCATCTGGTATCTCGTCTGTATCTAGTGAGGTTCTGAAAAATATCCTCAGCGCATCCACTACTTCCTCTCTGGCTTCCTTGATCAACCTGGGATGCAGTCCATCCGATCCTGGTGATTTACCGACTTTCAGGGATGTCAGACCTTCGAGTGCTTCCTCTCTCATTATGCTTATCATATCTAATATTTGACACTCCTCCTCTTTAGCTACAATGTCTGCATCAACCCTATAACTAAATCCCATTTCATATTCCATTCACTACACTCCCCACAGGACAGAAAGTACATTTTGTATTCACATCACTGAGCCCTGAAATGATTACAAATCTGATTCTGGGATCACATTTTACTGATAATCTGACCAACTGAGGTGGGATTTCCTCTGCAGATGTTTCATGAATTGTTTTGAAAATGTGTCACTGGAGTGCGCAGCTGAATTCAACTAAACCACCCCTGGACCCACAGCTAAATAGACAAAGTTGCAAATCACAGCGATTGTGAGAGGCAGAAACTGCAGTGAATCAGGGACACCAGCAGATGGAGATAGTGAGAAGGGCAGAAAGTGCAGTGAGACAAGGACACCAGCAGATGGAGATGGTCAGGGGGCAGAAACTGCAGTGAATCAGGGACACCAGCAGATGGAGATGGTGAGAGGGGCAGATACTGCAGTGAATCAGGGACAGCAGCAGATGGAGATGGTTAGAGTGGGCAGTAACTGCAGTGAGTCAGAAACACCAGCAGATGGAGATGTGGAGAGGGGTAGTAACTGCAGTGAGACGGGGGCATCAATAGATGGAGATGGTGAGAGGGGGCAATGCTTGCAGTGAGGCAAGGACACCATCAGATTGAGGTGGTGAGAGGGGTCAGTATCTGCAGTAAAGCAGGGATACCAGCAGATGGAGATGGTTAGGGCGGGCAGTAACGTCAGTGAGAAACGGACATCAGCAGTTGGAGATGGTGAGAGGGGATAGTATGTACAGTGAGACAGGGACATCAGCAGAGGGAGTGATGAGAGGGGACAGCAACTGCAGTTTAGGCAGGGAGACGAGCAAATGGAGATGGTGAGACGGGCAGGAACTGCAGTGAAACAGGGACGTCAGCAGATGGAGATGATGTGAGGGGGCATTAACTGCAGTGAGATAAGGGTGAGGAAGAAAGTGCTAGAGAGAGAGACAAGGTGACATCGAAAGTGAAAGGCAGGGAAAGGTGCAGACTGAGGAGGCGAGAAGGTGGTATATGTAAACAGAACTTCACTCCATCTAACCCGTGCTGTACCTGCACTGGGAGTTTGCGGGACAGAGTAGGCAGAGCTTTTCTCTGTATTTATTGTGTACTGCAGCTGCTGTGCATGTTTGACGGAACATAGTAGAGGAAACTTTACTCCAAACCATAACTTGTGCTTTACCTGCCCTGGGAATTTTGAAGGGACAGTGTAAATGTAGAAGCGTGGGACCAACTGCCTCATGAGGAGGTCATAATGGTACCTCATAACTGACTAGTTAGCAAAATGCATTCTCATATGATGAACGAGACAATCACAGAGTGGATGCAACGTTGGCTAGGGTACAGTACACAGTGAGTAGTTTTGAATGGCTGTTTCAGAATGGAGGGCGGTATCTTTACCTGACATAATCTTGTAAACATCTATTGAATCATCCCTCAATCTCCTTTGTTCTAAGGAGAACACACTCAGCTTTGCCAACCTAAGCTTGTAGCTAAAATCTCTCATCCCAGGAACCATTCTGGTAAATCACCTCTGCACCCTCTCACAAGCACCCTCACCTCATTTCTGAAGAGTGGGAAACAGAGCTGGACACAATAACCCAGTTGTGGCCTAACAAGAGCTTTATAAACGTTCAACATAACCTCCCTGCTTTTGTAATCACTGTATACAGTGTCGACTGTGGTACAGTGATATTCCCAGAGGTTTGGATTTGGACGAATGACCTTTTTGATAATATTAATTAGTTTGACTTGGGTTTACGGGGCATAACTTCAATATTCTGCCATCTGCAATGTATTAAACAGGATAGTTAAGAGTTACAGACCTCAGGAGGATAGAGGCAGTCTGGTGAAATGGACAGTCACATGGCAGGATAACTTCAATGCTGAGAAATGTGAAATGATGCATTTTTGAAGGAAGGCTGAGGACAAGTGATATAACCTAAATGGTATAATGTTAAAATGGGTGCAGGGATGACTTTTTTCTGTCTTAAAGATTCAATTTGGGACTTGGAATTTCTCAGCTGAATCCAGTGTTAGCAAATGTGTTAGGTAATGTGTCGTAAGTTTGTTCCATTCAGGCATTCCTGCATTGAGGAAGTCATAGAGAGATACGGCACTGAAACAGACTCTTCAGCCCACCAACTCTGTGCTGAGTAACAATCAGCCATTTATACCAATCCTATATTAATCCCATATTCTCTACCACATCCTCACCATTCTCCTACCTACACTAGGGGCAATTTACAATGGCCAATTTACTTATCAACCTGCAAGTCTTTGGCTGTGGGAGGGAACCAGAGTACCCGGTGGAAAGCCACGTGGACACTGGGAGAACTTGCAAACTTCATACATGCAGTACCCAGAACCAAACCTGGGTTGCTGGAGCTGTGGTGCCAACCACTGCGCCACCTGAGCGATTTTTTTTTTAGAACCAGGAAATAGTGGTGTTTTAATGGACTTGCACGTTTTGGTTCATGGGTTAATGTGTGAATTTGATTTGTGTCCCTTGCAAATGCACAGAATTGAAGGTATTTATGGTGCACCACATGAAGGAAACAATATACAAAACCAGAGACAGTCAAACAATAGCAGTAGGAAAGTCAATCTCTTTTTAATGGTTTTAATTTGAATACCTGAGCTGATGATTGAAAAAGCCACAGTTCAAATCCCAATGGGCTGTTGTGAATTTAAATTCCGTTTTTATCCCCCTAAAAACGAAAACATAAATCTGGAATTAAAGAAAAACTCCAGGATGGAATGATTCACTCCTGTCTGCTAATGCAAAATCCGCCTGTGTCACAGTTTTTCTACATTTATTAACGATTGAAGATGAGGGTTGAATACCACAAGTTCGCCAATGACACAAAAATAGGCAGCATTGTGAGCAGTGTGGCAGGGAGCATACATTTACAGAGATATTAATATTTTAAGTGAATGGGCAAAACTGTGGTGGATGGATTTCAATGTGACATGAAAAAATAACAGAACAGAGTTATTTATAAATGCTGAAAAACTGGAAACACTGGAGGTGCATGGAGACTAAGTGAGAGGGAGCAGTACCTGCAGTGAGACAGGGACATCAGCAAATGGAGTGGTGAGGGTGCAGTAACTGCAGTGAGACAAGGACATCAGTCAATGGAAATGGTGCAAGGGGTGTGGAAGAAGTTTTGCTGTGCTTGCTAATTATTACTTCACTTTGTAGAAACAGAAAAACAGGACACAGCTTGTAGCTAATCTAACCACAATCAACTGTCATAAATTGTAGACAGAGCAGCTAACCACAATCAGACGTTATGGCCAGATATGGTGTTTGGAGTGGGCATTGAATTAAGGAACTAGCTTGTTATTTTTGAAACTGATGTTTTGCTGACATCGGACTCTGCATGGTGCACAGTCACGTAGGCGGTCTTGTGACCATCTTGTGGGCGTTTATCTAATTGTAAAATTGTAAGCTCTGCCTCTGTTATACTATATAAATCCACAGCGATCTGTAGCTCTTTGGGAGTAGCACTGGACCGCCTTTAGGAAAGGTGTGCTCTCCCATGATATCATGCAATAAAGTGTTTGTTCTCAACGCCTGAGTCCGGAGAATTTGTTCAACAATTGGGCACAATCTGGATTTTCTCCAACAAGGGGACAGTAACTGCAGTGAGACAGGAACACCAGCAGATGGAGATAGTGAGAGAGAAGAGTAACTGCAGTGAGAGAGGGGCACCAGCAGATGGAGATGGTGAGAGGGGGACAGTAACTGCAGTGGGACAGGGACACCAGAAGATGGAGATGGTGAGGGTGCAGTAACTGCAGTGAGACCGGGATACCAGCAGATGGCGATGCTGAGCAATTGCTGATGGGCCATTCTGTGTTACTGAGGATTTGGAAGTTTCCACAAGTTTGTGCAATTTATTTTATGTAAACTTGAGATGCTGAATAAAAAAAAAACAGTTTGTGTGAAATTGATGTTTTGCAACTATCTAAGCACTTGTAACATTAACCTGCTTCCTGTTTGGATAATTATTTTGGGTGATTAACGGTAATGCATAAATTAACAACTGCATCAAATAAAACTCAATCACTTACAAATAAAAACTCTCCAAATAAGTTCTGTTGAGTTCGTCATCACTAAAGTTATGGCATCTTTCTCTTTCACATCTCGTTTATGCTGGTATCTTCTCCACTATAACTAAGAGTAATTGAAGTTTTGATCCAGTTGTTTATTGTTTATTGAAAGTTAATATTTAATCTTCTTTCAGTAACCTGTCAGAGAGTGAATTGTCTGTAAATTATGAATTTTACTCCTGCTTCCCAATCCCCTGTAAATTCTATAATGGGTGAATAAGAGTGGTCCAAGTGCCGATGCTTGGGGAATATCAATGACAACCTTCTGTCAAAGTGAGAACACCAGCTAGAAGTCCATTCTGCTTCTTGCCCCCTAACTCCACCTGCTCTGAGATTAGTCATGAGTCTGCTGTGTGGTGCTTATCGAAGGCCGTTGGAATGCTAATTAATATTACATATACCATATTATATTTGTATCTATTATTTCTGACACTTATTCAAGTATCCTTTAAGAATGTCTGCTGGCTTCTCTTCATTATGTCATGTGTTTGTTTTAGATGTTTATCTATTTCATCTTTGAATAAGGGTTCCATTATTTTTCCTACCATTGATGTTATGTGAACTGGACTATAGTTCCTTGAACTTGTTCGATCTTCCTTTTTTAAGTGCCAGGCTCACAGTAGCTGTTCATAATTCCTCTGGTAGTATTCCCTATTCTGATGATTATTAATGAACAGGTAATCGTGCCTCTACAATCTCTCCCCTATCTTTTCAGTCTGTGAATGCAATCCATCCAAATCAGAAAGTTTACCTTCTTTTTGATAACTTGACCAAATATCTCCCATTGCATATTTTGAAGGATTTTTATGTCAAATTTATTCACTCTATTTTCAGAATTTACTTCCATCCCTCAGAGATCTCTATCCCTCCTCCCTCAAGCTCAGAATCCTTATCCACGGGTTCATTAAGCCCCGATGGTCCCACGACACACGAGACTTACTTCCTTCTGAGCTCAGAGGTGTGCTCCAGAATTCCATCTACATTTCTGTCCATGTCAGTCTTCCCCTCTCTGATCCAAATTCCAGTACACCCGAGCTGTCCTTAAAGTCATAGTCGATCGGATCTTGCCTGACAGACACTACGAGGCCATTTGAAGCCAGTTCCCCTTCACCATCTCCTGCTGATACATTCCGAGGGCCCCATTTGTATTTGATTTCTTTCATTCACTCGCTATTCCTGTTGGAACACCTCTTTTCCTCTGCGACTCTCGTCTGGGAATGGAAATCCTCCCAGGATCCTAATCTTGACCTGGAGTCAATGACTCTGTTGTTATGTGGACGTCTCGAGTATAAACATTGGAATATTCCACACTCAAAGGCTGTCGTTAAGGAAGCCTGTTTGGGTCCTAGAGATGAGCCTTTGTGTAGGATAAATGGACCATTCTTTGTTCCAATTCTACTCAGCTTCTTCCCTTTACATATTGTTTTTCTGATACTTTGATGACTGTGCTGGTGCCATTTCCTTCTGCTGCCTTGAACTGGAATCTTTCGTCAACTTTGCTTCTAATTTCTAACCATCCCCCGTCTAAAAATTGTCCATCTCTGACACTCCCCTTCTCTTCCCCGACTTCTGCACCTCCATTGCAGGAAATTGGCTTCCCAATTATATCCGCTATTATCCCACTGACTCCCACAACTACCTTGACTACACTTCCTCCCACCGAAATTAATGGAAAGACTCTGTTCCATTTTCCCAGTTTCTCCACCTCTGTTACTTCTTTTCCAATGATGCTTCCTTCCACACCAGTGCTTACGAAATATATTCATTATTCCTCAACCAGATATTACCCTCTACTGTGGTTAACAGGGCCCTCGACTGTGTCCATCCCGTTTCCCACGTTACTGCCACCACCCCTTCCCCTCCGTGCCAGGACCACAATAATGATCGATTCGTCCTCGCCTTCCATCCTACCGGCCTTCATATTCAAAGCAATATCCGCCAGATTTCTGCCACATTCGGCTATGTCCATGTACAACCGTATATTCTGCTCCCTTCCCGTCCCCCTGCTCATTATGAAACCCTTGTCAACTCCTCAATTCCCCCAATAACTGCTTCCGTTCCTGCCGCACATTTCCATACGAGCGCAGGAGATGCAACACCTGGACTTTCAGTTCCTCGTTTCCCACTATCCAAGGACAAGTACTCCTTCCAGGTGAAACAGGGATTTGCTCCCACTTCTTCTTCATCTTTGGCCTCCTTGTCTCGAGAGACAATGGGTAAGCGCTTGGAGGTGGTCAGTGGTTTGTGGAGCAGATCCTGGAGTGGCTATAAAAGCCAATTCTATCCATTTCTTACACGCCAGTAATTCTATTCACTGCATGCAATGAAGTTCCCTGGGCATTGCGAGAGGAGCGAAGGGAGATTGTGTGATTGCTTTGCTGGACTCCTCCGATCTGTCTGCAAACATTATCCTGGGCTCACAGTCCCTTGTCACGTTAATTCTACATCCAGTCCCACTCTGACCTTTGTAACCCCGACCAATACCACGCTTCCACTGAAGCTCAATGAAGAATGGCACCACATATTTCGACGAGGCATTTTATTGCCTGTCAGATTATAACCATTGTTTCCACTTTCTCGGACGGTTGTGCTGTTAATGGAGGATGGCTACACCAGACACACTGAGAGTGGGGGCATTGCAGGCTGGTACTTTCCCTGGGGATCACCTCTTGGTGCACCGCTGGCAGACTTGTCCATGCCCCCGGTGTTTACTCACCATTCTCTGTCACTTCTCCAGTCGAATGGAACCTTCTGCTCTTTGCCAGATTTTCCATACTTCCCTCCCACTCTGTTATTCTATAACCATTTACACCTCCTCTGGACCCAGCCACTTGCTCTTTAATTATCTCATTCGCCTTGCACCATCATTCTTTTTGTCATTGAATCATTCTTGCCTTCCATTCGATCACAGTCCTTCCCCTTTGTTATTTCTACCCTTTACCCCACTTTTCACTTGCCTTACCATTGCTTTAAATCTGTTATTCAGCAATACATTCAAATTCTGATGAAAAACTTTCAGCCTGAAGCATTAACTCTCTTTCTCTCTCCACAAATGCTGCCTGACCTGCTGAATGTTTTCAGAATTCTCCTAATTTTAGCAGATTTAAAACCGTTTCATTATTTTATTTTTAATCCAGTAATTAGGCCTGGGTATTACAGAGGTGAGTGACATAGGTGGGGTGCGAGTTGCCAGAGTTTTAGCTCCACAGACTGTCTGTTTTTACCTTGACTTGTTCCCATCCTGAAGTCTGAAGTCAGGCTGGTTGTAATTGCCTTGGCTTGGCTTTCGGTCGGACAGGGGGGGACTCTGGAGCAGGACTCGGGCCCAGGATTGTTCAAACAATGAGCCCGAGGTACAGGGAGCTCCCTGGTATTGGGGAGTGTCCAATCACCAACTCCGGAGGTCGGGAGGGTGGTGACATTACTGTTCGCCGGACTGTGGATCCACAAACCCTGGAGTGGTCTCCTATCGGGCAGTGTAGTCAGAGTCTTGAGAGGTGAAGTCAGAGAGAGAGAGTGTGTCTAGTCCTTAAATCCAGGGTAGCGTCTCCCATGATGGAGATTGGTCTGACACCTGGGACAGGGAAGGGTCTGGAGGAGGGAAAGTGATTCCCAACAGCGGGAGTGGTCTCCCATGCTGGAGTGTGGTCTGACAACTGGGACACAGAAGGGTCTGGGGGAGGGAGAGTGATTCCCAAACCTGGGGAGGGGTCTCCCATACTGGAGTGTGATCTGATAACTGGGACAGAGAAGGGTCTCGGGGGGTCGAGAGTGATTCCCAACAGCGGGAGGGATCTCCTATGCTGGAGTGTGGTCTGATACCTGGGACATGGAAGGGTCTGAAGGAGGGAGAGTGATTCCCAACAGCGGGAGGGGTCTCCCAAACTGGGGTGTGGTCCGAGAACTGGGACAGAGAAGGGTCTGGGGATGGGAGAGTGATTCCAAAACCCGGAGAGGGGTCACCTATACTGGAGTGTGGTCTGCCAACTGGGAAAGAGAAGGGTCTGGGGGAGGGAGAGCTGTTCCCAAACCTGGGGAGGGTCTCCCATTCTGGAGTGTGGTCCGAGTCCGGAAGGTGGATGGGGCACGCGGAGTGTCTGATTCCAGACTTGAAGTGCGGTCCTGACACCCGAGATGTCAGATCGATGGGTGGTGTTGCAGTCCCATGTGGGTGGTCGAATCCCTGCGGGACCTCTGATACCAGAATATCCAATTGTGGGAGGGGTTTTTGAGTGCCCAGTCCTGCTAGTGAGTGTGATAAATCTCTGGGAGGGAATCTGATCCAGGGAGGCGGGATTTCAGACCAGGGTGGGTGGTCTGATCCTGAGGAGAATCCAATCTCAATGGATATCTACTCTTATTGGAGGGGAAGTGTCTGATCCTGGGGAGAATCCTATCTCAGGGGATATCCAGTCTTGGTGGAGTGGAAGTATCTGATCCTGGGGAGAATCCAATCTCAGGGGATATCCAATCTTAGTGGAGGGGAAGTGTCTGATCCTGGGGATAATCCAATCTCAGGGGATATCCAATCCTGTTGGAGGGGAAGTGTCCGATCCTGGGGAGAATCCAATCTCAGGGGATATCCAATCTTGGTGGAGGGGAAGTGTCTGATCCTGGGGAGAATCCAATCTCAGGGGATATCCAATCTTGGTGGAGGGGAAGTGACCGATCCTGGAGTGGGTGTCAGTTCTGACTCTGCCAATACTGAGTGTTTTTGTTTGCGGTGTGTTGTTATAATGGGGATAACCAGGGGCCAGAGTTACATGTCAAACACAGATTAGATCAGAAAATTCCAGTCTCATTTAAATATTTGCATTTCCAACGTGCCCCCTGTGAGCAGTTGCCTGCCCCTCCCTGTTTCGGCTCAGTTATACCCAGAACCTGGTGGCTTGGAGGTCAGTTGTGATTTGTTTATTAATTTCTACCTCCAACTGGCCTCCAACAAACCTGTTTTTGGTACTAAAATCCTTCCCTTACTCTTTGGCTCAGACACGCAGAATGTTTGATTAGTAATTCGAGTCCCTTTTCCCTTCTCTCTCTTACAGTTAATTTACTGGCGACTGTGATGCTAAACCGCGGAAATTCCGGCCTCTCCACCTGTCCCATTGGCTTCCTAGTGCCCATGGCAAAGGCGGATCCACTGCTCATTACTACTGCCGTGATAATGAACCGTATCAATTCGTATTACTTTCCAATATCTTTCCTGGATATCACCCCTGTGTTTATAGTGACCACTATCCTGGCTGGTGCTGCCTGAGACTTTTCTGTCTGCTTCACCATCACTTTCACCTTTGATTAATTTGTGGCCATTTGTTGCCAGAAGCTGGAAGGAAAATATTGCACCGAGAAAATTGCGACTGTGGTTCAATCAGCAATCTGCATTCTGCTCAGTTCAGCAAACGTCCGCTTCTATTTTGTACATCAGCCTGCAGAGATCCTCAACAATATATCATGCTTCTGTTTTCCAAAGACAAGCTATTTTACTGATCCTGGATCAGTGTGAATTGACAGGTTTGAAATGTTTTTAACCCTATTGTACCCAATCGCTTTAATTCTGTTTCTCAACGCTCTGACAGGCAAACACATTTTCGTGACCAGTTGAGTCCGTAAGGGACTAAGGGATGAGAGCAAGGGGGAGAATCACAGTGACCTAGAGATGGAGAGCAGAAGGAAATCTGTCATTTTACTCTTCACCATATCCGATAATTTCATGTTCCTGTGTTTGGTATTTGTTACAGATTTCTTATATTACAACATTGCAGGAAGAGGTCCTTTGTATTGCAGGCTCTCCGAATGTATATTCCAATAAGTCGGATGGATGTTGCTGAACTTAAGTTGCTCCCCAAACATATTTATTTCTGTGGTGACTCAGTCCAAGGTCAGAGAGTGGTTCGAGAGTGTGGTGACATATCCAGTTACATCAATTAATGTATAAACAAAACGAATTGCGAGCAGCCCAGAGACTGTCCCAGTGTTTCCAGTCCATGAATGTAATATTTACCCCGAATTTCCAAGGGGTGCCTGACTGTTGAATACCCCAAAATTCACAGGCAGGGTGGAGGTCACACACGCCCAACCATAGCAGCAGGAAAGAGGTGACTGACAGCTGGATGACCGGAAATCCACGGATGAGGGTGGGTGACTCGTGGTCACACACAGCAAAGGACAGCGGGGCAGCAGGAAGATTTCACTTTTAGAGGGCCCGACAGAAAGGTGGCAGGATGATTGTCAGAGCGCTGCCTGCAGGACAGGAGGCGGAACAGCAGCCACACTCTCTCTTCCACCTCCATTGATTGCATTCTCAGTTACATAGATCTGCTCTGAAAATAAAACTTGCTCTTATAAAAGCTGTTATGTGATTCCTTCTATCTTTCTTCGAAAACAATGCTTTAAGGGCTGATATTTGAATTGTGGACTGAATGAATTGAGCTCAGACTGCAAGGCACCTGTTTGCAAACAAGTCAACAGGGAAATGACAGGGAAATTTATGACTGTCTTGTGACATGACTGTTGAAAAAGTTAGTTTCACTTTTGGATTGTGTTCAGTCGCTGCTAGACCTGCCAGAAATATAGTTAATAATGTTTTTTCTTGAAAATAATTCCTGCACAGAGTGTAATTGCAATTTCCTCATGAAGTTAAATGAACTTTGAATGAGTGCGAATTAAATGTATGGGAGCTGATCCCTTCTTGCTGCGTCTGTCTGGAGAGAGGAAGCCTATATTTCACTTGCAACAGATTACTGTTGCCCCTTGTCTCTGAAGAATCTCTGAATTAAGCTGTACTGTTGCCTCTTGTGTTTGAAGAAGTCCTGAATTTGCAGAAATCATGCATTTTTTATGGGAAACTTATGCATTGAGTGTGAGAACTGACAGTTGTTGCTGCAGCCCTGATGGCACACCTTGTGTGATGCCTGCTGCGAGCGAATTGCCTTGACGTCGTACCCATCACAGACTGTTCATCAACGTCGCCTGCAGTTACTTCGAGGGGAATCAGACTGTTTGACTCTGGGACGCTTCACCGACCCGGAAATACCCAACTCGACCGTGAAAACCCAGTTATTTTATTATTTCCAAGTAACAGTTATAATTCAAAAAAGCCTTTTACCCGGTTAACTTGTTTTTTGAGTGCTTGCCTTTGTACATGAGGGTTAAGAAGAATAAGGAGTTTAAAATCTTTCAGATATAGATTTATATCATTATTGTTTAAGATTTCGTTTATTAATAAATAGTTAACGTTGCTGTTAAATTAAACCTGATTTGGTGCACTTCATTCTGGTGCACAAATAGAGTGCTCAATTTGGCTATGTTCCACTAGCTGGTAAACTTTACATGATATGCTACTACCTGCGGAGATGTGGGACTGATTTAACACACGCCTTGGTCGTAACATATTAATTGGGGACTCTTGTTGGGATCGTTTCCAGCACTAATTGCGTGAAGTACAAGGGAAGTAAATAATTGAAAGAGAAAATAAATAACCAGCTTTCCCATATAATAGGTTAAAGGCTATACCATCAGAATTGTATTTGCAGTTGCAGCAGTTCGTTTTTTTTCTGGGAGAGGAGAATATGTCCATCAGTGACTTGAAATCTTTAAGAAACGAGAAAGTTAAAATAGTTGGCAGCACAATTGGGGTTAAAATTGAAATCAGGTACCAAAAAGAAACCAGAGATAATTAATGAAATAGACCAACATTAGAAATTGGAAGAAGAAGAATGGAGTACGTCAGTGAGTGATACCGTTGAATTGGCTAGAATTCAGTAAGAAATGGAAAAAGGAAAAGCTTGAGGCTGAAAAATAATTTTCAAAACTTGACTTGGAAAACGAGGGAAGGGAGAAAGAGAAAGCATTTTAGCGAGAAAGTGAAAGAGGAGAAAGGAAATACAGATTAAAAAAAGATGGAATGAAGATAAATAATAATCCTAGCCCCTCCTTGGTGAATCCTTGTTTTCAATTTTAAGGCAAAGAAAGCAGCACAAACAGGCTTTCTTAGGTTTAAAGAAGAAAAGTTGACATTTATTAAACTTGAACTCTAATTTGGTTGATGTCTACAGATACAAGACGCGCCCACGCTTGCATGCATACACGATACACGCATGCAAATAGTGACAGAAAAGAGCAGAATAAAAAAGTAGAAATGTTTGAGGAAATATCTGCAGAGTTGTTGTTACTGTTCTTTGAGCCCTTTATTGTAGGTAATCTAGCTTTTCGTTGGGGCCCAGTATTCTTCTTCAAGCTTGTTCACTGCAGGAGACTTTTTTCCCTTGTGGTTCTTGTGTCTTCAAAGGCTTGTGAGAAAGAGATGGGAGCAGACAGGAGAGAAATCATCTCAGTCCATGAGCAAAGAGATCTCTGCCTTTTGCAGGCTCTCAGTAGAAAGAGCCAAAGAGAAAGAGCCAAAGAAATAAAAAGCAAGAGGAAGAGAGAGAGAAAAACCAGACAGATATGGAAAGAGATAGCTAGAGGAGAAAGAGAAAGCCACAGAGAAACAGCCAAAGAGAAAGAGCCACAGATAAAAAGCCAGAGAATGAGCGAAAAAAGACAGAGATAGAGAGAAAGAGAAAAATGGCCAGAGAAAGATAGAGAGAAATAAAACCATTGAAAGAGAGAGAGAGAGAGAGAGAGAACCAAAGAAAAAGAGCCAAATATAAAGAGCAAGAGCCACAGATAAAAAGCCAGCGAATGAGCGAAAAAAGACAGAGATAGGGAGAAAGAGAAAAATGGCCAGAGAAAGATAGAGAGAAATAAAACCATGGAAAGAGAGAGAGAGAGAGAGAGAGAGAGAACCAAAGAAAAAGAGCCAAATATAAAGAGAAAAAGCCAGAGAAAGACAGAGAAAGCGAGGAAAAAGAGAAGGAGTCAAAGAAATAGAGCGAATGGAAGCCAGAGAATATGTCAGAGAGGCACCAAGTGAAACAGTCAGAGAGAGAGCCAGAGTAAGACAGAGAAAAAGGGACAAAGGGGAAGCCAGAGAACGAGAAAAAGCGTCTAAGAGAGAGAGAAAATCCCGAGAAAGAGAGAGAACGCCAGAGAAAACGAAAATCAAAGCAACAGCGAAAAAGAAAGTCAGAAAACAGAGAGAAGGAGCCAAAGAGAGAGAGAGATGGAGAGATGAAAGCCTAAGAGAGAGATGGAGAGACAGAGACAGAGCCTGTGAATGAGAGAGATATAAAGAGAAAGAGATAGAGAAAGAAAGCCAGGGAACGAGCGAAAGCGAAGGCCAGAGAGAGAAATAGAGAGCAGATATATATATATATATATATATAGAGAGAGAGAGAGAGAGAGAGAGAACCAGAGAGAGAAAGAGTCAGAGAGAAAGCGAGAAAGAAAGCTTGGGAAGAGAGCGAAAGAGGCAAAGAAAGAAAGGGAAAAGAATGCCTGAGAGTGAGAGAGAAATAAAGACAGCCAGAAAAAGAAAGAAAGAAAGAAAAGAAAGGGAATGCCAGAGAGAGAGAGAGAGAACCAGAGAGAAAAGAAAACCAGAGAGAGAGAGACTGAGAGCGAAAGAGAGACAGAAAGAAGGAAAGCCAGAGAAAGAAAGAGGCACAAAGAAGGGGAAGGAGACACACAAAGAGAGATAGAGGGAGAAAGACAGTGAGGGACATTAAATATTTAGTACTCAGCATCCCACACGGTCTGTGCTCCATCGTTGGACTCTCTCCCCTTCCGTCCATCAGCTCGTTCATGATGGGGGTGGGAGGGGGGTGGGTCGGTGAAAAACCCTGGGACAGGGGGACATTAGTGTTGGAATTGGGGGAAAGGGTTAAAACTGGGACAACGAGAGGGGGATTAAAGCTGGACTCTCTGTCTCACACACACACCCACACTGTAATCAGTTACAATTCACCTGGGCACACAGACACAGAGACTGAAACACAGAAACTCACCTTCAGACAGTGGCCGAAATGCAAAGTTTTGTAAAGGCTTGTTATCATTCACTAATAATGTCGGTCTTTTAGGCTGATGGATGAATTTGACAGTGAAATGTAACTCCTGGGGGATATTTGAATTCAGATTTTCAGGGCTCAGAATGTGGATTTCACTCTCTAGCCTTCTACGGGGAGGGGATGGGGTCAGCAGTGTTTGTGTATTTGTACAATGAGGCAGAAACCATGTAGAGACACACACACAGAAATGGAGAGAGACAGAGAGAGAGAGAGAGAGAAACAGCTGGAAGTACAAGGGCAAACATAGAGCGAGACACACAGGCTCTGGGGGGTCTGCAGTGTTTAGTCACTGCCCAGCTCCCAGCCCCTGTAGAGAAGCTCCACAGCCCATCGCAACACTGCACACCACATTTCCCACTCTTGAAGGTGGCTTGACCTTTAGTTAAATTAAACGCTGGGGCAGTGATTAAGTGTTGGCACGTTAA
Organism: Heterodontus francisci; assembly: GCF_036365525.1. Lineage (NCBI taxonomy): Eukaryota > Metazoa > Chordata > Chondrichthyes > Heterodontiformes > Heterodontidae > Heterodontus > Heterodontus francisci. The sequence goes on from NW_027141586.1 coordinate 890,394, forward strand.
TCGCAGTTTTTTTTTTTAAAGAGAATTTCACAGTTTCTGGGAACAGAATGGAGCTGATTGCTGCAAATGTCTGTCTGTAAATTACAGCAATGTTGTCCACAATGGCGTTTGGACTGGAAAATGTGCAGGTCATCAGGAAGCAGCTCCTTGTCATGTTCTGCTCAGAGCTGGCGATATTACCTGGATTAACAGGACAATGGGCATGTACCCAGCTCCTCAAACCCTCTCACACATCTCCCATCACCTCCCATTCTCTGTATCTGAGGATGTGTTTGTAAGATGGGGAGTCCCTGAGAGATTATTTTATGTCAGTGAGTGAGAGAAAGAGCTGTGGGCTCTTGCTGTGTTTGTTTGGTGTTCAACAATGTTTTGCTTTGTTTTAATCATTTTTTATTTCTCTTATTCCCAAGGAGAATCTTTCCAGAAGTTGCAGCTTTGATGATGCAAAGGGAGAATCTTTTGATACGTGGAATTCTCAGAAAAGAGCTTTAACCAGAGAGGAAAATAATAATAAATATATATGTGTTATTGTCTAATTCAGTTTTAGATTCAGAAAAGAAGGCCTTGTGTTTTCGTGGCTGATACAAAATCAAAGTGCTGTCCTTCTTGGTATTTCTGCCCTCTGCTCTTAGTTTCTCTCACTGTTTGCTGACACCCTGCATCTTTTTCATTCTCCATCTCACTCTCCATTTGTTTCTCTCTCACTCTCTCCCTCACTCAGTTCTGTCCTGATCCCTGGATATCTGTTTTCTGTGCCTATGTTCCTCTCTCCGGGGGTGGATTTGAACTCGCTGCCATGGTATTGTACAGGGTGAGTGTGAACCGGGGTCCTGCTTTCCATCTCTTTCGAGTTCTCCTCCCAATAGAGGTAAATTAGCAGAGAGATGCTGAACCAGCTGCCCCCACCGCAGTTAATACTATTGGCACCAGTTCCAAGTCCAGCCCAGCGTTTCTTTGCCTCTCTGTGTATACGCTCCCCGACTGTCTCTGCCTGTCTTCTTGAGGCTCAGGGGGAAAGGGAAAGTTCAGCCATGATCTAACATCGGTGGGCCAGGTTCAAAGGGCTGAATGGCCCCGTCCTGTCCCTGTTCCAACCAGCGTGCGTGTGTTGTCTGCGTGTGTGTGTATCACTGTGTGTGTGTATGACTCTGTGTGTCTGTGAGTCTGTGTGTGTATGTCTGTGTGCTTGTGTGTGTCTGTGTGTGTGAGTCTGTGTGTGTGCGTGTGTGTCTGTCTGTGTGAGTGTGTGAGTCTGTGTGTGTGTGTATGTCTGTGTGAGTGTGTGCGTGTGTGAGTCTGTGTGTGCGTGTGTGTGTGTCTGTGTGTGTGTGTGCCTGTGTGAGTATGTGAGTCTGTGTGTGTGTGTGAGTCTGTGTGAGTCTGTGTGTGTGTGTGCGTGTGTGCGTGCACCTCAGTCTGATTCACTGATGCTAACGGGGGTGATGGGGAGTACAGTTGAACACCTTTCTCCAGGGAGGGATGCGTCTGGGGCTGGGATCTTGCTGTGCATAAAAGGCTCAGAAGGCCAGGTCGCCTCTTCGGGTCCTTGCTCTCTGCTTGGCCCTGTGTTAGGCCAGAACGAGTTAAAGCTGCCGGGTGCCTGAGAACCATTTGATAGAATTCCAGCTGTTTATCCAGGCCGGAATTAAAATGAACTGAAGACTGTCGGGTGATGGCGCCACACCCGGGAAAGCAATGGCGGTTGGAATTACACAGTGGGCAGTTCACTGGGACGGGAGTTACACATAGGGGGGATGTTCACAAGGGAGATGATACAGAATGGGAATTCATAGAGACGGGCAGCTTTTACTGGGCCGAGAGGGTAACTTAGAAAGGGAGGTGTGTTTACAGTGGAGGCAGGGGGAGAATTAGAGGGTGATGTTCACAGAGGGAATTAGGTAATGTTTAAAATGGGAGGGACAATTTTCCAAGCTGAAAATGGGAGGGGGGCTCTCCAGGTTTAAAATGGGCTGGGGATTCTCTCGGTTTCAAATGGGAGGTGGACTATCCAGTTTCAAATTGGGAGGGGGAATTCAGGTTTAAGATGGGAGCTAGGTCTACTGCAGGTTTAAAATAGGAGGGGGGTGCTCTCCAGGTTTAAAATGGGACGTGGATCTACGCCAGGCTTAAAATCGGAATGGAGTCTACTGCAGGTTTAAAAAGGGAGCGGGGTTTACTCCAGTTTAAACTGTGTGGGGTTGGGGTCTACACCAGATTTAAAATCGGAGGGTAGTCTTCTTAAGGTGTAAAACGGGAGGTGGGTCATATCCAGGATTTAATTTGAATTGGGGAAGGGGCTTTTACTGTCTGTTCATGGAGGGTTTAGATATGGGACTGTTCACGGGACAGGGGGGAAGGGGGTTTGGGGGCGTGGGGATTGGGAGTGGAATTAGATTTGGGGAACCCATTCATAGGATAAACTAGATGGGGGTCATTTCCCGGGAGTTGGGTGGGGGGGGGGGGGTGGGGGGTGGGGTTGATGGGAGGGGTAATTTGCTGTGCTGGGGAATTTATAGTGGGGTGTGGCAGAGAAAGTGTCAGAAAGCAGAGAAAGTGTCATAAATCAGAGAAAGAGACATAAATCAGAGTCAGAATCAGAGAGCAGAGAAAAATAGGGAAAATGGAGAAAGAGACAGAATGCACAGAAAGAGACAGAGAGCAGAGAAAGAGACAGAAAGCAGAGACAGAATCAGAGAGCAGAGAAAAATACGGAAAACAGAGAAAGAGACAGAAATCCGCGACAGAATCAGAAATCAGAGAAAGAGATGGAAAGCATAGGAAGAGGCAGAAACAAGAGAAAGAGTCAGAAAGCCAAGAAAGTCACAGAAAGCAGAAAGTGACAAAAAGCAGAGAAAGGGACAGAAAGCAGAGAAAGAGACAGATTGCAGAGAAAGAGAGGAAAGCAGAGGAAGAGACAGAAAACAGAGAAAGAGATTAAAAGTGGAGAATGAGACTGAAAGCGGAGAAAGAAACAGAAAGCAGAGAAAGAGATAGAAAGCAAAGAAAGAGTCAGAAATCAGAGAAAAAGTCAGGAAGCAGAGAAAGCGATGATTGCAGAGAAAGAGACAGAAAGCAGAGAATGTGCCAGAAAGCAGAGATAGCGACAGATTGCAGAGAAAGAGGCAGAAAGCAGAGAAAGAGACAGAAAACAGAGAAAGTGCCAGAAAGAAGAGGAAGAGACAGAAAGCAGAGAAAGAGACAGAAAGCAGGGAAATATGCAGAAAGCAGAGAAAGGGACAGAAAGCAGAGAAGGAGACAGAAAGCAGAGGAAGAGACAGAAATCAGAGAAAGAGACTGAAAGCGGAGAAAGAGACAGAAATCAGAGAAAGAGTCAGAAAGCAGAGAAAGTGCCAGAAAGCAGAGAAAGAGACAGAAAGCAGAGAAAGCGATGATTGCAGAGAAAGAGACAGAAAGCAGAGAATGTGCCAGAAAGCAGAGATAGCGACAGATTGCAGAGAAAGAGGCAGAAAGCAGAGAAAGAGACAGAAAACAGAGAAAGTGCCAGAAAGAAGAGGAAGAGACAGAAAGCAGAGAAAGAGACAGAAAGCAGGGAAAGATGCAGAAAGCAGAGAAAGGGACAGAAAGCAGAGAAGGAGACAGAAAGCAGAGGAAGAGACAGAAAGCAGAGAAAGAGACTGAAAGCGGAGAAAGAGACAGAAATCAGAGAAAGAGTCAGAAAGCAGAGAAAGTGCCAGAAAGCAGAGAAAGAGACAGAAAGCAGAGAAAGAGACAGAAAGCAGAGAAAGCGATGATTGCAGAGAAAGAGACAGAAAGCAGAGAATGTGCCAGAAAGCAGAGATAGTGACAGATTGCAGAGAAAGAGACAGAAAGCAGAGAAAGAGACAGAAAGCAGGGAAAGACGCAGAAAGCAGAGAAAGGGACAGAACACAGAGAAGGAGACAGAAAGCAGAGGAAGAGACAGAAAGCAGAGAAAGAGACTCAAAGCGGAGAAAGAGACTGAAAGCAGGGAAAGACGCAGAAAGCAGAGAAAGGGACAGAAAGCAGAGAAGGAGACAGAAAGCAGAGAAAGAGACAAAAAGCAGAGAAAGAGACAGATTGCAGAGAAAGAGGCAGAAAGCAGAGAAAGAGACAGAAAACAGAGAAAGTGCCAGAAAGAAGAGGAAGAGACAGAAAGCAGAGAAAGAGACAGAAAGCAGGGAAATATGCAGAAAGCAGAGAAAGGGACAGAAAGCAGAGAAGGAGACAGAAAGCAGAGGAAGAGACAGAAAGCAGAGAAAGAGACTGAAAGCGGAGAAAGAGACAGAAATCAGAGAAAGAGTCAGAAAGCAGAGAAAGTGCCAGAAAGCAGAGAAAGAGACAGAAAGCAGAGAAAGCGATGATTGCAGAGAAAGAGACAGAAAGCAGAGAATGTGCCAGAAAGCAGAGATAGCGACAGATTGCAGAGAAAGAGGCAGAAAGCAGAGAAAGAGACAGAAAACAGAGAAAGTGCCAGAAAGAAGAGGAAGAGACAGAAAGCAGAGAAAGAGACAGAAAGCAGGGAAAGATGCAGAAAGCAGAGAAAGGGACAGAAAGCAGAGAAGGAGACAGAAAGCAGAGGAAGAGACAGAAAGCAGAGAAAGAGACTGAAAGCGGAGAAAGAGACAGAAATCAGAGAAAGAGTCAGAAAGCAGAGAAAGTGCCAGAAAGCAGAGAAAGAGACAGAAAGCAGAGAAAGAGACAGAAAGCAGAGAAAGAGACAGAAAGCAGAGAAAGCGATGATTGCAGAGAAAGAGACAGAAAGCAGAGAATGTGCCAGAAAGCAGAGATAGTGACAGATTGCAGAGAAAGAGACAGAAAGCAGAGAAAGAGACAGAAAGCAGGGAAAGACGCAGAAAGCAGAGAAAGGGACAGAACACAGAGAAGGAGACAGAAAGCAGAGGAAGAGACAGAAAGCAGAGAAAGAGACTCAAAGCGGAGAAAGAGACTGAAAGCAGGGAAAGACGCAGAAAGCAGAGAAAGGGACAGAAAGCGGAGAAGGAGACAGAAAGCAGAGAAAGAGACAGAAAGCAGAGAAAGAGACAGATTGCAGAGAAAGAGAGGAAAGCAGAGGAAGAGACAGAAAACAGAGAAAGAGATTAAAAGTGGAGAAAGAGACTGAAAGCGGAGAAAGAAACAGAAAGCAGAGAAAGAGATAGAAAGCAAAGAAAGAGTCAGAAATCAGAGAAAAAGTCAGAAAGCAACGAAAGAAACAATGTTCTAGAGGATAGAAAATCAGAAAGAGCCAAGAAAGGGACAGAAAATGTCATAGAAATGGTGAAAAGACAGAATGAAATTAGAGCAATGGAGAAAAGACAGCAAGCAGCAAGAGACAGTAAAAAAAACTGGAGGTATGAAGCGGAGGGAAAGAATGGAGGCACAAAGAAATTGAAGGCACCAGAGAGACAGCTAGAAAGCCAGTGAGAGAGAAAGACACATGCAGAATCACAGAGAGAGAGAGGGAAACATACACATAAAGAAAGGAAGAGAGAGACAGAGAGGCAGAGAGAGAGATTGTGAGAGAGAGCTTGAACAAGAGAAAACCAGTGAGAGAGAAAGACACACAGAGAATCATATAGAAAGAAACACGGTGTGAGAGAAAGAAAGATAAAGAGAGAGAATGAACACAAAGTGGCAGTAAGTTAGAGAGAGAGAGAGATTGGGATTGAGAGAGATTGAAAGAAAACCAGTGAGAGAGAAAAACACAGATAGAGAGAGATTGAGAGAGAGATTGAGAGCAAGACATTGAGTCAGAATGAGGGAGAAAGACAGAGGGAGACAACAAACGTGTGATACTCACCATCTCACATTGTCTTCGCTCCATTGTTGGACTCTAGCATCTTCCCTCCATCAGCTCGCCCAAGGGGAAAAATCTTGTACAGGGGCAGTAGGGTGGAATTGTAGAAAAGAGACAGGACTGGGACAGAAAGAGGAGGATTCAGGCTGGAATCTCTCTCTCTCTCGCTTTAATACACACACACACACTCACACGCACGCTGTAATCGGCTCCAATTCACCAGGGCACACAGATACAGAGACTGAGACACAGAAACTCACCTTCAGACACTAGCCGCATGGAAAGAAAGAATGGTGGATGATGTTTAGTTTAGTTATACAGCAGTGAAACAGGCCCTTCGGGCCATCGAGTCTGTGCCGACCATCAACCACCCATTTATACAAATCCGACACTAATCCCATATTCCCCACCTGTCCCTATATTTCCCGACCACCCACCTATACTAGGGGCAATTTATAATGGCCAATTTACCTACCAACCTGCAAGTCTTTTGGCATGTGGGAGGAAACCGGAGTACCCGGAGAAATCCCACGCAGACACAGGGAGAACTTGCAAACACCACTCAGGCAGTACCCAGAATTGAACCCGGATCACTGGAGCTGTGAGGCTGCGGTGCTAACCACTGCGCCACTGTGCCACCCAAAAAAATGTTGTCCCAATATATCCCTATGTTGTTCCAATATATCCCAGAATCGGTCACTCATATAGCTGGTCCACCCAAAATGCTGCACATCCAACTAGCTCTCAGCTTTCTCTATCTGGCCACTCCCTCCCAGGTATGGGACAGCCCAAGCTGAGTCTCTGTGTAAATAGGAAATGAGGGGATGAGGGATCTAACAGCCATATCCCAAATGGACCATTCCAGACAGAAACCTGTCTGCCTGTCTGTCTCTCTCCCTCCACCAAAACATCATTAACAGTTCAGAAAAGCTGCTGTAATTTTAAACCTGGAGGGGCCGCTTTGGATAATGGTCATTTGACACAAATTGCTTTAATGTCTTTCACTATTCATCTCCAGTGAACAGAAAGTTCGTAAAATGACTGAAAATGTCTCATTGTATTTACCTTGAAATTCTGACAGTTTTTTTCTTGAGAGGCCTATTTAACTGCAGCACAAACTGGCAGTTCTTAATCGGTTATTGATGCAGCCAAGAGAACTTTTGCAACTGCTGGCATTTCACACAACAATTTTGACCTGTATTTGCAATTATATTTGTCAATGATTGTTTGTACTTTATTTGATACTGCTGTATTTATGTATTATACTGTAATCAATTAAACAAACTTTCTTAACATTTATCACTTTAATGTTACAGGTGTTACACAGCTGGAAAATGGCCATTTAGGACACATTGTATGAAGGATCTTCCACTTTTCACCGCCTGTTTATATAAAGCTTAGCAAAAAGACCTCCACATTCTGATGAAGAGTTTGTGCTGTTGCAATAAAGTGTCACTTGTTTCCCTTTGCTTTCTGACTGTTTCTTTCCTCTGCTCTCCTGGGGTATTCAGAAGGATTTTTGATCATCGCTTGTCCACATTCAGGAACTATCAGACACTCTGCAACTGCTGTCCTGGAGAAATAAATTGCATTCAGAAGCTTTCCCTCAGTTTGGAAACATGAGGAGGGACTGTTTACACAAGCAGAGAGAAGCAACAAATAGGCAGGGAGTTGTTATGGTCTGGAATTCAATCTCTGACATGTTACTGAAAGCAGATTAAATACTAACTTTCAATAAACAATAAACAAAACTTCAATTACTCGTAGTTACAGTAGAGAAGATACCAGCATAAAAGAGATGTGAAAGAGAAAGATGCCATAACTTTAGTGATGAAGAACTCAACATAACTTATTTAGAGAGTTTTTATTTGTAAGTGATTGAGTTTTATTTGATGCAGTTGTTAATTTATGCATGACCTTGAACCACTCAAAATAATTATCCAAACAGCAACCAGGTTAATCTTATAAGTATTTAGAGAGTTGCAAAACATCCATTTAACACAAATTGCTTTTTTAAAATTCAGCATCTCAAGTTTACTTAAAATAAAATGCACAAAATTGTGGAAACATTCAAACACGCAGGAACACAGAATGGCCCATCAGCAATAGCTCTGCATCTCCATCTGCTGGTGTTCCTGTCTCACTGCAGTTAATACCCCTCTCACCATGTCCATCTTCTGGTGTACCTGTCTCACTGCAGTTACTGCCCCTCTCACCATCTCCATCTGCTGGTGTCCCTGCCTCACTGCAGTTACTGCCCCTCTCACCATCTTCATCTGCTGGACGCCCTGTCTTACTGAAGGTACTGCTCCCTCTAACCAAGTCTGTTTGCAACTCCAGTATTTCTAGTTTTTCAGCATTTATAAAGTACACTGTTCTGTACTTTTTCCCCCTAATATTGAAATCCATCCACCATAGTTTTGCCCATTCACTTATGGTATTAATATCTCTGTAAATGTTATGCTTCCAGCTACACTGCTCACAATGCTGCCTATTTCGGTGACACTAGCGAACTTGGGTATGTGGCATTCAACCACTCATTTTCAATCGTTAATAAATACAGAAAAACTGTGACACAGACGGGTTTTGCACTAGCAGACAGGAGTGAATCATTCCATCCTGGAGTTTTCTTTGATTCCAGATTTATGTTTTAGTTTTTCGGAAAAAAAAAACAGAATTCAAATTCACAACAGCCCAGTGGGATTTGAACTGCGGCTTTTTCAATCATCAGCTCAGGCTTTCAAATTAAAACCATTAAAAAGAAACTGACTTTCCTTCTGCTATTGTCTGACTGTCTCTGGTTTTGTATATTGTTTCCTTCATGTTGTGCACCATAATACCTTCAATTCTGTGCATTTGCAAGGGAAACAAATCAAATTCTCACATTACCAAAACGTGCAAGTCCATTAAAACACCACTATTCCCTGGTTCTACAAAAATCGCTCAAGTGGCGCAGTGGTTAGCACCACAGCTCCAGCAACCCAGGTTTGGTTCTGGGTACTGCATGTGTGGAGATTACAAGTTCTCCCTGTGTCCACGTGGCTTTCCACCGGGTACTCTGGTTTCCTCCCACAGCCAAAGACTTGCAGGTTGATAAGTAAATTGGCCATTGTAAATTGCACCTAGTATAGGTAGGAGAATGGTGAGGATGTGGTAGAGAAAATGGGATTAATATAAGATTAGTATAATTGGCTGGTTATTACTCAGCACAGAGTCGTTGGGCATAAGAGCCTGTTTCAATGCTGTATCTCTCTATGACTACCTCAATGCAGGAATGTCTGAATGGAAGAAACGTATGACACATTACCTAACACGTTTGCTAACACTGGATTCAGCTGAGAAATCCAAGCTCCAAATTGAATCTTTAAGACAGAAAAAAGTCTGTCCCTGCACCCATTTTAACATTGTATCATTTAGGTTATATAACTTCTCCTCAGCCTTCCTTCAAAAATGCTTCATTTCACATGTCTCAGTATTGAAGTTATCCTGCCATGTGACTGTCCATTTCACCAGAGTGCCTCTATCGTCCTGAAGTCTGCAACTCTTCGCTATCCTATTTAATACATTGCAAATACCACAATATTGAAGTTATGCCCCGTAAACTCAAGTACAAGTTATTAATATATGTCAAAAAGATCAGTGGTCCTAATCCAAACCCCTGGCAATACCACGGTACCGCAGTGTACAGTGTATGCAATGATTACAAAAGCAGGGAGGTTATGTTGAACGTTTCTAAAGCTCTGGTTAGGCCACAACTGGAGTATTGTGTCCGGTTCTGTTTCCCAAACTTTGGAAAGGACGTGAGTATCCTTGTGAGACGGTGCAGAGGTGATTTACCAGAATGGTTCCAGGGATGAGGGATTTTAGCTACAAGGTTAGGTTGGCAAAGCTGAGTGTGTTCTCCTTAGAACAAAGGGGATTGAGGGATGATTCAATAGACCTGTACAAGATTCTGTCGGGTAAAGATTCCGCCCTCCATTCTGAAACAGCCATTCAAAACTACTCTCTGTGTACTGTTCCTTAGCCAATGCCGCATCCACTCTGTGAATGTCCCGTTCATTCTATGAGCTTTTTGCTAACCAGTCAATTATGAGGCAACATTATGACTTCCTCATGAGCCAGTTGGTCCCAGACTTCTACATTTACACAGTCTCTTCAAAATTCCCAGGGCAGGTAAAGCACAATTTATGGTATGGAATAAAATTTCCTCTGCTATGTTCCATCAAACATGCACAGGGCAGCGGCAGTACACAATAAATACAGAGCAAAGCTCTGTGCAACCTTTCCCGAAAACTCCCAGTGCTTGTACAACAATGGTTAGCTGGAGTGAAGCTCTGTTTACATATACCAACTTTTCGCCTCCGCAGTCTATACCTCTCCAAATCTCTCACCTTCTGTGTCACCCTGTCTCTCTCTCTTTTGCTCTTTCTTCCTCACCCTCATCTCACTGCAGTTAATGCTCCCTCTCATTATCTCCATCTGCTGGTGTCCCTGTTTCACTGCAGTTACTGCCCATCTCACCATCTCCATTTGTTCATCTCCATGTCTCACTGCAGTTACTGCCCCCTCTCATCACTCCATCTGCTGATGTCCCTGTCCCACAGTACTTACTGTCCCCTCTCACCATCTCCATGTACTGGTGGCCCTATCTCACTGCAGCAACTGTCCCTTTCACCATCTGCAACTGCTGGTGACCCTGTCTCACAACATTTACTATCCCCTCTCAGCAGCTCCAACTGCTGGCATCCGTTTCTCACTGCAGTTACTGCCCCCCTCTCACAAACTCCATCTGCTGGTGTCCCTGTCTCACTGCAGTTACGATCCTCCTCTCAGCATCTCCATCTGCTGGTGTCCCTGTCTTACTGCAGTTACTGACCCCTCTCACCACCTCAATCTGATGCTTTCCCCGTCTCACTGCAGTTACTTCCCCCCTCTGACCTCCTCCAACAGCTGGTGTCTCAGCCTCACTGCAGGCACTGCCCGATCTCACTCTCTGTATCGCTTGGTGTTCCTGCCTCACTGACGTTTCTGCCCCGCTCACCATCTCCATCTGCTGTTGCCCCCGTCTCACTGCAGTTGCTACCCCTCTCAACATTTCCATCTGCTGGTGTCTCTGACTCACTGCAGTTACTGTCCCTCGCACCGTCTCCATCTGCTGGTGTCCCTGACTCACTGCAGTTACAGTCCCCCTCTCAGCATCTCCATCTGCTGGTGTCCCTGACTCACTGCAGTTACAGTCCCCCTCTCAGCATCTCCATCTGCTGGTGTCCCTGTCCTACTGCAGTTACAGACGCCTCTCACCACCTCAAACTGATGGTTGCCCTGTCTCACTGCAGTTACTTCCTCCCTCTGACCTCCTCCATCTGCTGGGGCCCCTGCCTCACTGCAGGCACTGCCCACTCTCACCATCTCCATCTGCTGGTGTCCCTGACTCACAGCAGTTACTGCCCCTCTCATCATCTCCAGCTGCTGGTGTCCCTGTCTCACTGCAGTTCTGCCCCTCTCACCATCTCCATCTGCTGGTGTCCCTGATTCAGTGCAGTTACTGTCCACTCTCACCATCTCCATCTGCTGGTGTACCTGATTCTCCGCAGTTTCTGCCCACTCTCACCATCTCAAAGAACCAAGAACAAAGAACAAAGATAATTACAGAACAGGAACAGGCCCTTCGGCCCTCCAAGCCTGCGCCGATCCAGATCCTCTCTCTAAACATGTCGCCTATTTTCTAAGGTTCTGTATCTCTTTTCTTCCTGCCCATTCATGTATCTGTCTAGATACATCTTAAAAGACTCCATCGTGCCCGCGTCTACCACCTCCGCTGGCAACGCGTTCCAGGTGCCCACCACCCTCTGCGTAAAGAACTTTCCACGCATATCCCCCCTAAACATTTCCCCTTTCACTTTGAACTCGTGTCCTCTAGTAATTGAAACCCCCACTCTGGGAAAAAGCCTCTTGCTGTCCACCCTGTCTATACCTCTCATGATTTTGTACACCTCAATCAGGTCCCCCCTCAACCTCCGTCTTTCTAATGAAAATGATCCTAATCTACTCAACCTCTCTTCATAGCTAGCGCCCTCCATACCAGGCAACATCCTGGTGAACCTCCTCTGCACCCTCTCCAAAGCATCCACATCCTTTTGATAATGTGGCGACCAGAACTGTACGCAGTATTCCAAATGTGGCCGAACCAAAGTCCTATACAACTGTAACATGACCTGCCAACTCTTGTACTCAATGCCCCGTCCGATGAAGGAAAGCATGCCGTATGCCTTCTTGACCACTCTGTTGACCTGCGTTGCCACCTTCAGGAAACAGTGGACCTGAACACCCAAATCTCTCTGGACATCAATTTTCCCCAGGACTTTTCCATTTACTGTATAGTTCACTCTTGAATTGGATCTTCCAAAATGCATCACCTCGCATTTGCCCTGATTGAACTCCATCTGCCACCTCTCTGCCCAACTCTCTAATCTATCTATATTCTGCTGTATTCTCTGACAGTCCCCTTCACTATCTGCTACTCCACCAATCTTAGTGTCGTCTGCAAACTTGCTAATCAGTCCACCTATACTTTCCTCCAAATCATTAATGTATATCACAAACAACAGTGGTCCCAGCACGGATCCCTGTTTAACACCACAGGTCACACGTCTCCATTTTGAGAAACTCCCCTCTACTGCTACTCTCTGTCTCCTGTTGCCCAGCCAGTTCTTTATCCATCTAGCTAGTACACCTTGGACCCCAAGCGCCTTCACTTTCTCCATCAGCCTGCCATGGGGAACCTTATCAAACGCCTTACTGAAGTCCATGTATATGACATCGACAGCCCTTCCCTCATCAATCAACTTTGTCACTTCCTCAAAGAATTCTATTAAGTTGGTAAGACATGACCTTCCCTGCACAAAACCATGTTGCCTATCACTGATGAGCCCATTTTCTTCCAAATGGGAATAGATCCTATCCCTCAGTATCTTCTCCAGCAGCTTCCCTACCACTGACGTCAGGCTCACCGGTCTATAATTACCTGGATTATCCCTGCTACCCTTCTTAAACAAGGGGGCAACATTAGCAATTCTCCAGTCCTCCGGGACCTCACCCGTGTTTAAGGATGCTGCAAAGATATCTGTTAAGGCCCCAGCTATTTCCTCTCTCGCTTCCCTCAGTAACCTGGGATAGATCCCATCCGGGCCTGGGGACTTGTCCACCTTAATGCCCTTTAGAATACCCAACACTTCCTCCCTCCTTATGCCGACTTGATCGAGAGTAATCAAACATCTGTTCCTAACCTCAACATCCGTCATGTCCCTCTCCTCGGTGAATACCGATGCGAAGTACTCGTTTAGAATCTCACCCATTTTCTCTGAGTCCAAGCATAACATTCCTCCTTTGTCCTTTAGTGGGCCAATCCTTTCTCTAGTTACCCTCTTTCTCCTTATATATGAATAAAAGGCTTTGGGATTTTTCTTAACCCTGTTTGCTAAAGATATTTCATGACCCCTTTTAGCCCTCTTAATTCCTCGTTTCAGATTGGTCCTACATTCCCGATATTCTTTCAAAGCTTCGTCTTTCATCAGCTGCCTACATCTTATGTATGCTTCCTTTTTCCTCTTAGCTAGTCTCACAATTTCACCTGTCATCCATGGTTCTCTAATCTTGCCATTTCTATCCCTCATTTTCACAGGAACAAGTCTCTCCTGCACGCTAATCAACCTCTCTTTAAAAGCCTCCCACATATCACATGTGGATTTACCTTCAAACAGCTGCTCCCAATCTACATTTCCCAGCTCCTGCCGAATTTTGGTATAGTTGGCGTTCCCCCAATTTAGCACTCTTCCTTTAGGACCACTATCGTCTTTGTCCATGATTATTTTAAAGCTTACGGAATTGTGATCACTATTCCCAAAGTAGTCCCCTACTGAAACTTCAACAACCTGGCGGGGCTCATTCCCCAACACCAGGTCCAGTATGGCCCCTTCCCGAGTTGGACTATTTACATACTGCTCTAGAAAACCTTCCTGGATGCTCCTTACAAATTCTGCTCCATCTGGACCTCTAACACTAAGCGAATCCCAGTCAATGTTGGGAAAATTAAAATCTCCTATCACCACCACCCTGTTGCTCCTACATCTTTCCATAATCTGTTTACATATTTGTACCTCTATCTCACGCTCGCTGTTGGGAGGCCTGTAGTACAGCCCCAACATTGTTACCGCACCCTTCCTATTTCTGAGTTCTGTCCATATTGCCTCACTGCTCGAGTCCTCCACAGTGCCCTCTTTCAGCACAGCTGTGATATCCTCTTTGACCAGTAATGCAACTCCTCCACCCCTTTTACCTCCCTCTCTATCCCGCCTGAAGCATCGATATCCTGGGATATTCAGTTGCCAATCATGCCCTTCCCTCAACCAAGTCTCAGTAATAGCAATAACATCATACTCCCAGGTACTAATCCAAGCCCTAAGTTCATCTGCCTTACCTACTACACTTCTTGCATTAAAACAAATGCACCTCAGACCACCAGTCCCTTTATATTCATCATCTGCTCCCTGCCTGTTCTTCCCCTTAGTCACACTGACTTCATTATCTAGTTCCTTACAGGCTTTTGTTACTACCTCCTTACTGTCAACTGACCTCAATTGGTTCCCATCCCCCTGCCACATTAGTTTAAACCCTCCCAAACAGCGTTAGCAAAAGCACCTCCAAGGACATTGGTTCCAGTCCGGCCCAGGTGTAGACCGTCCAATTTTTAATAGTCCCACCTCCCCCAGAACCGGTCCCAATGTCCCAAAAATCTGAACCCCTCCTTCCTGCACCATCTCTCAAGCCACGCATTCATCCTGACTATTCTTTCATTTTTACTCTGACTATCACGTGGCACTGGTAGTAATCCTGAGATTACTACCTCAGAGGTCCTACTTTTTAACTTAACTCCTAACTCCCTAAACTCTGCTTGTAGGACCTCATCCCGTTTTTTACCTATATCATTAGTGCCTATGTGCACAATGACAACTGGCTGTTCACCCTCCCCCTTTAGAATGTTCTGCAGCCGATCTGAGACGTCCCTGACCCGTGCACCTGGGAGGCAAGATACCATTCGGGAGCCTCGTTTTCGACCACAGAACCGCCTATCTACTCCCCTTACAATCGAATCCCCTACGACTATAGCCCTTCCACTCTTTTGCCCGCCCTTCTGAACAGCAGAGCCAGCCACGGTGCCATGGACCTGGCTACTGCTGCCTTCACCTGGTGAGCCATCTCCCCCAACAGTATCCAAAACGGTATACTTGTTTTGGAGGGAGATGACCGCAGGGGACTACTGCGCTGCCTTCCTGCTCTTTCTCTGCCTTTTGGTCACCCATTCCCTTTCTCCCTCAGCAATCCTAATCTGCGGTGTGACCAATTCACTAAACGTGCTATCCACGACCTCCTCAGCATCGCGCATGCTCCAAAGTGAGTCCATCCGCAGCTCGAGAGCCGTCATGCGGTCCAACAAGAGCTGCAGCTGGACACACTTCCTGCACGTGAAGGAGTCAGGGACATCAGCCGTGTCCCTGAGCTCCCACATTGAGCAAGAGGAGCATGACACGGGTCTGAGATCTCCTGCCATTTTTAATCTTAAGCTTAATTTAGTTAAATGAAAAAGGAACGAAAAGTTTTTGCCAATCACAATAAAACCAGAGAAATCGAAAAAGCCTTACCTTATAAACACCCCACCGAGTCCTTTTTTTTTTGGTTAGAGGAGGAGGGCGGGTGGGAGACACGACAAGTGTGGTGCCTCGGGTTCAGAAACCGCCCAAATATATAGTGTTTTACTTACCCAGCAGCCCCCTGGCCTCCGCCGAAAAACAAAAGGAAATTAAATTTACTTTCAAACTGACCTTCCCAGCTGCTCACTCGCTCACTCTCTGCTCCCGAAAAAGCTGCTGCAATGAAAGGAAAGTTATTTTAAACCGCCCAAATATATAGTGTTTTACTTACCCAGCAGCCCCCTGGCCTCCACCGAAAAACAAAAGGAAATTAAATTTACTTTCAAACTGACCTTCCCAGCTGCTCACTCGCTCACTCTCTGCTCCCGAAAAAGCTTCCCAGCTGCTCACTCGCTCACTCTCTGCTCCCGAAAAAGCTGCTGCAATGAAAAAAAAAAAAGAGAAAAAAAAAAGAAAAAACAAAAAAGCATGCAATGAAATGGTGTCCCTGATTCACCGCAGTTGCTGCCCACTCTCACCATCTCCATCTGCTGGTGGCCCTGATTCACTGCAGTTACTGCCCACTCTCACCATCTCCATCTGCTGGTGTCCCTGATTCACTGCAGTTTCTGCTCACTCTCACCATCTCCATCTGCTCGTGTCCCTGATTCACTGTAGTTTCTGCCCCACTCACCATCTCACAATCGCTGTGATTTGCAACTTTGTCCATTTTCTGTGGATCCAGGGGTGGTTTAGTTGAATTTTGCTGCGCATTCCAGTGACACATTTTCAAAACAATTCATGAATCATCTGCAGAGGACATCCCACCTCAATCGGTCCGAATATCAGTAAAATGTGATCTCTGAATCACATTTAAAATCGTTTCAGGGCTCTGTGCTACGAATATAAAATGTACTTTCTGTCCTGTGGGGCGTGTAGGAAATGGAATATGAAATGTGATTTAGTTTCAGTTGTTGAAATCTTTCAGATATTTCTATGATTTTACTAATTTAACAATGAGATTGACAGGGTATTTCACCGCCCTCTTCAGCTCCTGTCTGAATTTAGTCTGGGTCACAACGTAAATGCACGTGTTGGTGCAGGAACTGAGAACCTGCAGCATCAGTGATGTATAATTTGCGGTATCCTGAGGGTCAGTGTCGGAGAATTTTATGTGAATTTCTGCAATTCGCTTATAAATGACATACACAACCCGGGTCAGCCATAACAATATAAAACTGCCAGAGACTGTGAAGAGTAAAATAATTGATTTTCTCCGATTCTCCATCTCTGGGTCTTTGTGATTCTGTCCATTGCTGTGGCGCCGGAATGCCCTTCGGACTTTACTGGAGAATAAAATGCGTCTGACCGTCAGAATATTGAGCAGCAAAATCAGAAATACCGGGACACAAGGGATTAAAATGAGGTCAAACAATTCAAATGCCCCCCAGGTGGAGGAAGTAAAGAAGCTCGGTTCATAAACACAACCCATGGGAACATTATCAATAAAGTACCTTGGTTTAAATGCAAAGTAAATTGGGACATTCTCTACACAGCCCAGCACACTCACTGTTCCTGCAATCACAGCCGCCGTTTTCTTGGTGCAATATTTTGTTTTTAGCTTCTCACAACAAATGGCCAAAAATCGATCAAAGGTGAAAATGACTGTCAGCCAGACAGAAATAAATGTGGCTGCAGAAAACAGAACAGCAATGACAGAAATCACAGGAGTAATGATCAGGAAGGAATATGGGAAATAAAAGAAAGCAATCCATCCCAATATGGGACCAGTAATAACGACCAGGAGATCAGACACTGCCATTCCCACCAGGTAGGTAGTGATACATTTGGAGAGACCGCACTTTCCTCGGGACAGGATCACAATCGCCACCAAATTTACTGGAAGAGAGAGAAAAGGAAGCAGATAAATCACTGACCAGAGCTGGAAAGAAAGCAGCAGTTTGACAGGAACTGGGCTGAAATTTCCAGTTTTGTTGCTGCATTGAACAGCAAAACTGATTCATTGACCTGGGCATTGCTTTACCACAGTGAAATGTTGGAAACACAATTATTAATAATGAACTGGGAAATTGATACAGAAAGTGAATATGGTCAAAACTGGATCTACTGGAAGTACTGAGTGAGGATGCAGTACCGGTGGGTAAATGAGAAGGGGTTTTACAGAGATGGAATCCAATGGGTTAAATGGGGATTTATCTCCAGATTGTCAGTCGGGAAGGTTTGAGAACAGCGGGATGTGCAGCTGGTTCGTTTCTGTGGGTTCAGAGAGCCGATAGGTGCCGGTACAAGGTGGGAAATGTCTGAGAACAGCTGCGGTGAGTTTGAGGGTTGGAATTTATTTGTAAGAGGCAGCTGGAGGTGGAACAAGTGAGTGAGATTGGGAGACAGAGAAGGAAAAGGACATGTTAGAGCTGGAGAGGGGACTGGAGCAGATGGTCTGGGAAAGGGGATACAAAGAAGCAATGAACAGAGGATTCAATGCAGTGAGAAGACAGGCTGAGATTCAGAGGGAGAAACTGCTGCAAAGTGTTAGTGCAAAGCTAATTTATAGATCCCAGTAACACAACTCAATTAATACATTCAAACAATAATACCTGTAGTTATTGGTGCTGGAGAACATTTCATTGGTTATACAATTTAGTCAATACATTTAAATGTGCACAGTCAGTTAAATGTCAATTTAAATATATGATTAGATGATTAAAGATACAGCACTGAAACAGGCCCTTCGGCCCACCGAGTCTGTGCCGAACATCAACCACACATTTATACTAATCCTACACTAATCCCATATTCCTACCAAACATCCCCACCTGTTCCTATATTTCCCTACCACCTACCTATACTAGTGACAATTTATAATGGCCAATTTACCTATCAACCTGCAAGTCTTTCGGCTTGTGGGAGGAAACCGGAGCACCTGGAGAAAACCCACGCTCTCTGAACCCACAGAAACGAACCAGCTGCACATCCCGCTGTTCTCAAACCTTCCCGACTGACAATCTGGAGATAAATCCCCATTTAACCCATTGGATTCCATCTCTGTAAAACCCCTTCTCATTTACCCACCGGTACTGCATCCTCACTCAGTACTTTTCTGACATCAGCCTCGCTCTTTATTGAATTCAATGGTCACAGAGATTTTGAAGTGCAGTATTTAAATAATGAACTACCATCAATGAAGAAATGACTTTATTATGTTTATTAAGCCAGGAAGTAAGCAATAGGAACTTTCTACAATACAAAATGATGACCTGACAGAAATAAACACTGAGGGACCAAGTCCAACAGTAAAATTAACACAATGTGAAAACTGACAACTTCAACTCTCAGTTTCTCTCACTAATTACCCTGGATATTCCAGCAATTTAAGTTAGTGATTTATTCTACCTCTGCTTATTCCTCTTTCACTTTCCTTCGGGTTATCTTTTCCCTTCTGTTTCATTCTCCCTGCTCCTTTTCTAAGTTGCTCACCCTTGCTCACTGGACTCCTCAAACCTTGCAAACTGTTACTTAATGCCACTTTTCACATGCGATTTGTTCCTCACATTCTGTGCTTGTGTTCTGTTCACCAGCCCCATGTTCAATGATTCTATTCTCAGAGTCAGTTTGCTCAATGGTGAAACCTCTGTGAATAATTTAATGTCTCAACAGAGCACACAAAACTCCACCTGTTCACCTCCACTCGTCACTTCATCTGCAATACATGGAATAAACAGAATCGAAAGCTTCTTCCAGACCAACCTCAGAATCATTGAAATTCATTCTCCTGGAATTATAAAGTACACCGTTGGAATATAGGATTGTTTAATTAATAAAACACCAACATCAGTGCTGCAGCAGGCAATATGCAGATAAATGGAAAGTCTCTTGATTCCAACTGATAGAGTGTAAGCCAATAAAACATCACATCAATACTTGTGTTTTACAATCTAGTTCGGTGACAGTGAAGCCTCCACTGTGAAGCAGAGAAGGAGAAGTGAAAGAAGCAGCAGCAAACTCAGTTCAGTAGCCAGACCTCTGAAGGAGCGTCAGACACACACAGTTTGGAATAATATTTTATAGCAGTGATAAGCAATAAATACATTGACATCCCAGTTAAACTGAAACATGTTATTGGGTTGGGAAAACATTGTGCTTCCTCCTTGTAACATTGATACAGTGGGAGGTCGCGTTATCATACAGCGAAAGAAAACATCATAAAAATATTACGGGACCGGTTAGTTGCACATCAGGAAACTGTGAAAATCTCCTGATGCTCTTATTCTTGATTCGAACCGAGACATCTGATTCAAGTACATTAAATAGACACAATAATCCAGTAACTATTCCAGGGTTACTAAGACCAATACCCTTAAAGAAAATGCAGCTCCTACAAGACTGAAAGAGTTGACAATGAGGAGATTCCATCAGTAAATTGCTGGTAAAGAACAGGTGGCTGTGTAAAACACATAGTGAGAAATAATACTGAGTACAGCAACACAGTCAACATCGAGTCACACCATTATCAACTAATTATACAGGCTTACCAGGAACTCCAATTGCAGCAAGTACCGGATAATAAATGGATGCGATCTGAAGGATTACTGAATATCCCATTTCTGTCAGAAGCAGAGACTTCTGTTAGCCTGGAACCCACAGCTCCAGCACTGTGAGCTGATCCATTCCAATGGGTGCTGATTTATACAGGGAATACGTCGCCACTGATACGGTTATACCCCTGATTGTTGTGATTAGTTACACTCACCTGAACAAACACATTACCTCAGTGGCTTTGACCTTTTACACTTAAGTAAATAATGTGGTTGATAAAACACAATCATTTCAATGTCAATGACATTTTCTTTCAGCCAAAGTGAATACCTGACTTTTCTCCACAGTATATTCCATCAGCCACTTTCTTGCCCACTCATTGAAGAAGTCCATACTCCATACTCCATACCCTCTCTGTGTCCTCCTCACAGCTGACTGTCTCACCTCAATTTATGTTATCAGCGAACTGGATACATTACACTCCATCCCTTCATCCCCAAATCAAACAGCCCCACGATTAGCGACTTTGTCTTCATCTGTTTCGGACCAGCAATCTATTTCAGTTATTACTGCATTACTGCCTCCGTTCATAAAACATGAGACCTTGCCTCTATTATTACTGCACTAGACAAGGTCTCGGTTTGTTACACTGGACCACGTCTCTAGTTCTGCTATGGTTCACCTGGTCTCAGTTTGTACTGCACAAGACCACTTCCTTGTTTATAATACAGTAGGCCCCGTCTTTACCCTGTATCTCACCCCAGGTTGCTCATTCCCTGGGAGTGTTTATCAGTACAGTGCAGAGGGAAATATACTCTGTGTCTAACCCCACACTGTGCTTGGCTTCGAAGTGTTTAATGGGACATTGTCGGTGGAGATTTACTCAGTGTCCCTGGAATTTAGAAGATTAAGGGGTGATTTGATTAATGTTTTCAAGACAATAGGGGAAAATAATAATGTATGGAGAGAATAACTATTCCCACTGTCTGCGGAGTCAGAAACTTTGGGCAATAGTCTAAAAATCTAAACATAGCCTAAAAACTTTCAGGAGTGAAATGAAGAAACACTTCAACACACCAGGTGTGGTATTAGTTTGGAACTCTCTGACACAAATGGCTATTGATGCTGAGCCACAGATTTTATTTACTTTACATATAATGATTAGAAAAAAATCATTTAAAAAACTGATACACTTTACAAGCAGGGGAAAAGGGAGACTGGGTGTAAGCAGAGCTTGACAGAACTGTAATAATAATCCCCACGTTCTGTCCAATTAATTATTGGGGCTTTCGTGTGAGTGTTTTAGGGTGAATATTGCATCTGTGTTTGACATTTTTAACGACAGTGACATTCACAGCAAGGTCAAGAGTTACAGGTTCGAAATTAACGACAAAATGACTGAAAGCATGGTTG
This sequence comes from Heterodontus francisci, assembly GCF_036365525.1. NCBI lineage: Eukaryota > Metazoa > Chordata > Chondrichthyes > Heterodontiformes > Heterodontidae > Heterodontus > Heterodontus francisci. The sequence continues at coordinate 911,820 of NW_027141586.1, forward strand.
TCCAAGAACAGAGGGAAGGAGAGAGAGATGAAAGGAGACAGAGGGAGAGATAGTGTTGGAGTGACACAGATAAAGTCATGGAGAGGGGTAGAGAAAGAGAGGGAGAGAGACGGGGGGTGAGAGACACAGAGAGATAGACAAAGAGAGCGGGGAGAGATAGAGGGAGAGGGAGGAGGATAGAGAGTGAACAAACAGGAAACACACGTGGGAACACAGCCACCTGCAAGCTTCCCTTCAAGTCATACACCATCCTGACTTGCAATGACATCACTGCTCCTTCACTGTCCCTGGGTCAACATCCTTGAACTGTCTTCTAACAGCACGATGGATGTACCGACATCACATAAAGAGCAATAGTTTAAGAACGAGATTCACTACCACTTTCTCAAGAGTGATTAGACATGGGCATTAAATGCTGGCCTAGCCAGTAATGCACACATCCAACAAATAAATAAAGAAAACGCAAATTTGACACTGAGTCACCTAAGGAGGTATTAGACGAGACGACCAAAAACTTGGTCAAAGAGTTTGGTCTGAGGGAGCGTCTTCAAAGAGGAAAGAGAGGTAGTGAGATGGAGAGGAATACGAAAGGAATTCCAGAGTTAGGGCCTTGGCAGATGGAAGGTATGGCCACGAATGGTCGGGCGATTAAAACTGGGGATGTTCAAGAGACCATAATTAGAGGATCTCAGATATTGGAGGATTGTGGAGCTGCAGGACATTGCAGAGATAGGGATAGAGAGGGGGGACTTGTGGAAGACATTTCCAAACTTCTGCCATGCTTTGTTTGTACAAATGTTTCTTAATTTCACTCTTGAAAGTGTTTTAGAATAATGTTCGATTTTTAGACTTTGCCCCTGGTCGAAGACTCCCCCAGCCAGTGAGAAGGATTTCTTTCTATCGACCCTTAGTTCCATTATAATCTTGTGAACTTTGATCATCCCTTAATCATCTAAATTCCAGCGATATAGAGTAGAGCTCCGTCTACACTGTCCCATCAAATACTGACAAGCAATGTACCAAGAGTACAGCCCATCGTCAGCTGCAGAGCAAATCTCCATCTTCTCTGTTCTATCAAACACTCCCAGGGCAGGTACAGTATGGGATTAGATGCTGAGTAAAGCTGCCCGACAAGTGGACTGTAACACTGCAACAAACAGCAAGACAAAAAAGGAAAGAATGTACCAACCCTTTATTTTGCAAGTTGGAACGTGAGAACTATGTGTCCCGGCCTGTTGGAAGGCCTTACACAAATCAACGATTCTCGGAAGACCGCCATCATTAACAACAAGCTCAGTAGACTCAATGTGGACATTGCAGCACTTCAGGAGACACGCCTCCCTGCGAACGGATCTTTAAGCGAGCAAGACAACACCTTCTACTGGCAGGGCAGGGAACCTGAAAATCCAAGACAGCATGGAGTGGGCTTCACCATCATAAACTTGTTGCTCAGCATGATAGAGCCACCTTCAAATGGCACGGAGTGCATACTGTCCATCCGACTGCTCAGCACCTCTGGTCCAGAACACTTACTCAGCATCTATGCTCCATCAGTCTGCTCCCCCCACCCACCAAAGAACTCCAGAATATCATCAGCAGCATTCCTAGTATCGATCATTTGTTCCTGCTGGGGGACTTGAATGCCAGGGTTGGGGCCGACCATGTCACAAGGCCCTTCTGCCTTGGGAACTATGGATTTGGAAGGATGAATGAGAATGGACAGAGACTGCTTGAGTTGCGTACCTGCCACAACCGCTGCATCACCAACTCGTTCTTTCACACTAAACCCTGTCACCAGGTTTCTTGGAGGCACCCAAGAGCACGTCATTGGCACCAGCTGGACCTCATCATCACAAGGCGAGCCTCTATAAACAGTGTCCAAATCACATGCAGCTTCCACAGTGCGGACTGTGACACTGATCGCTCCCTGGTGTGCAGCAAAGTTAGACTCAAACCAACGAAGCTGCATCACTCCAAGCAGAAGGGCCCCCCACCCGCAAATCAACACATCAGAATTTCTTATCTACAGTTTTACATAAGTTTCTAAATTCACTTCAAAAGCCCTTCAAAACACTCCTACAGGGGATGCAGAGACCAGGTGGGCCCACATCCGAAACACCATCTGTGACTCAGCAATGACCACTGATGGCAAATGTGAGAAGCAGAATGCAGACTGGTTTCAATCTCACTTCGAAGAGCTGGAACCTGTCATAGCTGCTAAGCATTGCACTGTTGAACTACAAGAAAGCCCCCAGTGAGTTAAAATCTGTAGCACTTGAAGTAGCCAGAAGCGCTGCACCAAGAACACGCCAGGCGCTTTGCAAATGACTACTGGCAACACCTATGCAGTCGTATTCAGCTGGCCTCCGACACCGGAAACATCAGAGGAATGTATGATGGCATTAAGAGAGCTTTTGGGTCAACCATCAAGAAGATCACCCCCTCAAGTCTAAGCCAGGGTACACGATCACTGACCAACGCAAGCAAGTGGACTGCTGGGTGGAGCTTTACCTAGAACTGTACTTCAGGGAACCTGTTGTCACTGATACCTTCCTCAATACAGCCCAGTCTCTGCCAGTCATGGATGAGCTGTAAAGTCAGCCAACAAAATCGGAACTCAGTGATGCTATTTTTTCTCTGGCCAGTGGATAAGCTCCTGGAAAGGACAGCATTACCCTTGAAATAATCAAGAGTGTCAAGCCTGCTATAATCTCAGCACTCCATGAACTGCTTTGCCTGTTCTGAAATGAGGAAGCAGTACCACAATACACGCAAGATGCCAATATCATCATCCTCTATAGGAACAAGGGTGTCCGTGGTGACTGCAACAACTACCATGGAATCTCCCTGCTCAGCATAGTGGGGAAAGTCGTCGCTCCAGTCGTTTTAAACAAACTCCAGACGCTGGCTGAGCGTGTTTGCCCTGAGGCACAGTGTGGCTTTCGAGCAGAGAGATCCACCATTGACATGCCATTCTCCCTTCGTCAGATACAGGAGAAATGGCGTGAACAACAGATGCCCTTCTACATTGCTTTCATAGATATCACCAAATTCTTTGACCTCCTCAGCAGATGTGTTCTCTTCAGACCATTAGCAAAGATCGGATGTCCACCAAAGCTAATAAGTATCATCACCTCATTCACTGATAATATCAAAGGCACAATTCAGCAAAGCGGTGCCACATCAGACCCCTTTCCAATCCTGAGTGGCGTGAAGCAGGGCTGTGTTCTCGTACCTACACTGTTTGGGATCTTCTTCTTCCTGCTGCTCTCACATGCATTCAAATCTTCAGAAGAAGGAATTTTCTTCCACACAAGATCAGGTGGCAGGTTCTTCAACCTTCCCATCTTAGAGTGAAGAACAAAGTACGGAAAGTCCTCATCAGGGAACTCCTCTTTGCTGACGATGTTGCTTTAACATCTCACACTGAAGAGTGTCTGCAGAGTCTCATCGACAGGTTTGCATCTGCCTGCAACGAATTTGGCCTAACCGTCAGCCTCAAGAAAACGAACATCATGGGACAGGACGTCAGAAATGCTCCATCCATTAATATCGGCGACCATGCTCTGGAAGTGGTTCAAGAGTTCACCTACCTAGGCTCAAGTATCACCTGTCTCTTGATGCAGAAATCAACAAGCGCATGGGAAAGGCGTCTGCTGCTATGTCCAGACTGGCCAAGAGAGTGTGGGAAAATGGCGCACTGACACGGAACACAAAATTCCGAGTGTTTCAAGCCTGTGTCCTCAGTATCTTGCTCTACGGCAGCGAGGCCTGGACAATTATGTTAGCCAAGAGCGACGTCTCAATTTATTTCATCTTCGATTACTCTGGAGAATCCATGGCATCAGGTGGCAGGACCGTATCTCCAATGCAGAAGTCCTCGAGGTGGCCAATATCCCCAGCATACTGAGCCTTACTGAGCCAGTGGCGCTTGAGATGGCTTGGCCATGTGAGCCGCCTGGAAGATGGCAGGATCCCCAATGACGCATTGTACAGCGAGCTCGTCACTGGTATCAGACCCTTCGGCCATCCAAGTCTCCGCTTTAAAGACCTCTGCAAACACGACATAAAGTCTTGTGACATTTACCACAAGTCGTGGGAGTCAGTTGCCAGTGATCTCCAGAGCTCGCGGACAGCCGTGAAGGTGGAGCTAAAGAGTGGCGAGTCGAAGATGCTTAGCTGTTGGCAGGAAAAAAAGTCAGAAGTGCAAGGAGAGAGCCAAGTGTGTAACAGCCCCGACAACCAATTTTATCTGCAGCGCCTGTGGAAGTGTCTGTCACTCTAGAATTGGCCTTTATAGCCACTCCAGGCGTTGCTTCACAAACCATTGACCACCTCTAGGCACTTACCTATTGTCTCTCGAGACAAGGAGGCCAAAGAAGAGGAAGAGAAGACAACTGCCTCTATATATACCTCTCTGTCGCCTCCTCCATCCGGATGGAGAGAGCAACAGTGAGAATGAACAGGGATAGAGAGGGAGAGAGAATAACAAAGAGAGGGAGGTATGGCAATGGGGAGAAAGAACCAGCGAGAAAGAGGAAGAGACTGGGTAGGAGATTGTCGCTCAGTGTTACTGCAAAGCTGTCTGCAGCAATCTGGAAGGCACCGTGCAGGTCCTGTTCTGTGATACAGTACATGTGTCTGCAAAGATTCTTGAACAATTTCACGGCATTGCTCATGAAAAAAAAACTGGGCACTCACAACAACTATACTTTCACGGGAACATTGGCACCAGCAGAGGATATGGGTTTCTTGCCTGCATATTGAAGTGCACACTATGCAGTTGTGCTGTCACCAAAAGCAGCCAACCAGATGTATGTGGAGTTTTACAAAGGTTATGAAAAGAGAGAGAAATAGGCATAGCCAGACACACTCATGGAGGCACACACACAAACACACACAAACACACACACAAACACACAGAACACACACATGCACACAGAAACACATTCACACAGACACACATTCACACAGAACATCCTGACAAAAACACACGCACTGAAACACAGAGAGAAACAGAGTGACTCAGGGACAGAGAGCGACAGAAGAATATTTCAATTTCCAAAAGGCATTCCATGAGGTCAGCTTTAGATTTTAAAATGAACAATTGGTTTATCATCAAAGGACGAATACCACCTTATGTGTGTAGAAGTCTTGCCTAAATTCACTCCTGAAATGTCCGCCTCTTTTTTTATACTATGCTCACTAGTCCCAGACTACCCGACCTGCCGAAATATTATTTTTTCCCCCAATATATCCCATCAGTTCCATTTAACATCTCACCAGCTTTGAGTCAATCATGCCTGATCCTGCAAAATTACAGGGAATGCATCCCTAGTTTGTTCAATATTGCCCTGTAATTGAACCCTTGGAGCCCGGTAAACATTCTGGTAAATCCATGATGCACTCAAATTGACGTGGACCCCCGAGTCACTTTGAAACTTACGGGGGAGAAATTGGTGGGCGATGAAATTGGCGGAAAGAGAAAGTCAGAAAATGCCAAAGAAAGCGAGAGAAAGCAGAGAAAGAGACAGACAAAGTCAGAGAGGGAGTGAAAGTCAGACAGAGTGAGGTCAGTGACACAGACACAATGGGGACAGTCTGCTTTCCCCTCGGGTCTTTGATACAGACACAGTGGGGTCAGTCTGGTCTCCCCAGGTCAGTGCTATAGACACAGTGGGGTCAGTCTGCTTTCTCGTGGGGTCAGTGAAAGAGACACAGTGGGATCAAACTGCATTCCACGAGGTCAGTGATACAGACACAGTGGGGTCAGTTTGTTCTCCACAGGGGTCAGTGATACACAGACACAATGGGGATAGTCTGTTCTCCACAGGGGTCAGTGATACACAGTTTTTTCAGATTGCCGTACCCCTGGGGTCAGGGAAACAGGCACAGTGGGGTCAATCTGCTCTCCACAGTGTCAGTGATCCACAGAGGGGCCAGCCTGCAATCCCCTTCAGTCAGTGACACAGACACAGTGGGGTCGGTCTGCTCTCCCACGGAGTCAGTGATACAGAGGCAATGGAATCAGACTGCTCTCCCCGGAGTCAGTGATACAGACACTGTGGGGTCAGTCTGCTCTCCCCGGGCACAGTAGTGCAGACAGATTGTGGTCAGACTGCTCTCCCCGGGTCAGTTATATAGAGACATTGGGGTCAGTCTGCTCTCCCGTGGGGTCAGTGAAAGAGACACAGTGGGGTCAATCTGCACTCCACGAGGTCAGTGATACAGATACAGTGGGGTCAATATGCTCTCCACAGTGTCACTGATACACAAAGGGGCCAGTCTGCTGTCCCGTTCGGTCAGTGATAGAGACACAATGTTGTCAGTCTCCTCTCTCCGTGCTCTATAATACAGACACAGTGGGGTCAGAATGCACTCCTCTGGGGCCAGTGACACAGACACGTTGTGGTCAGTCTGTTCTCTGGCGGTGTCAGTGATAAAGACAGAGTGGTGTCTGTCTGCTTTCCCAGGGGTCAGTGATGCAGACACAGTGGGATCAATCTGCTGGATCCCGGGGTCAGTGATACAGACACAGTGGGGTCAGTCTTGCCTCCCCGGGGTCTGTAATACAGACAGTCGGGGGTCAGTCTGTTCTCCTCCAGGGTCAGTGACACGGACACTTTGGGGTCAGTCTCCTCTCAGACGGGGTCACTGATAGAGGCACTTTGGGTTCAGTCTGCTCTCCCCGGGTCAGTGATACAGACACATCGGGGTCAGTCTGTTCTCCCCGGGTTTTGTGTTATAGACACAGACAGGTCACTCTGCTCTCCTGCGGAGTCAGTGATACAAACACAGTGGGAAAAGTCTGCTGTCCCCGGGGTCTGTGATACAGACACAATGGGATCATCCTGCTCTCCGCAGGGTCTGTGATACAGACTCAGGGCGGTCTGTCTGCTCTCCCCTGGCGTCAATAATCCAGCCACAGTGGGCTCATTCTGCTGTCCCATTTGTTCAATGATACAGATGCTGGGGTGATAAAGGGAAAACATTACATAAAATATTGTGATATATTAGCCTATGTTGTGGAAATTGAAAAAGAGATAGTTGGAACGACGTTTTCTGAGTGTAATCTGGAAAACCAGGTGGTCAAATGTCCTCATCCTAAATCTAAAACAGCACAGTCAAAATGTGGATTTAATGCCTCTGTGAATTGCATCATGGAAACCAGAAAAGCATTGTCAGGGCTAACCCAGGTGGCCTATATGGGAGAGGGGAGATATTTCTTAAAAACCACAGCGAAGGAATACCAGTGTAGACATAACCGGACTTGTCCAGTGAGCAACAGTACGTTCCATTTCAACCCACAAATACCAAGCAGAGTAGGAAAAATTGAATTGGTAGACATACATAAACGAAAGACAGAAACGATAAGTGTGATAGAAATATTAAAGAGAACTTGATAACTTACCTCCAGGAATACAAATATATTATTCAGACATTGCCCACATGTTTGAGTAAAGAGAGAAAGCAGCTAGGATCCATTGCTGTAGTGCAAAACAATCTGGAACAACAGTCAAAGAAGCCACACGATGAGGTTGATGAGATAAACGATTCTACTTGGTGGGAGGACTTCTCGAACTGTGGGTCAAATGTGCAGATTCACCCCTGGTTTAACATGATCTCCCATGTCCTGATAGTGATTTTGGTTATTACGGTGATATATGCGCCGTGCTTAATTTGAAATCATAAGGGAGTGCTGCACTACCGCAGGGTCAGTAGTGAGGGAGTGTTCCACTGTCGGAGGGTGAGTACTGAGGGAGTTCTGCACTGTCATAGGGTCAGTATTGAGGGAGTGCTCCACTGTCAGAGGATCAGTACTGAGGGAGTGCTGCACTGTCTGAGGGTCAATACTGAGTCAGTACTGAGGGAGTGCTGCACTGTTATAAGGTATACACTGAGTGAGTGCTGCAATGTCAGATGGTCAGAACTGAGCACGTTCTGCAGAATCAGAGGGTCAGAACTGAGGGAGTGCTGCAATGTCAGAGGGTCAGCACTGAGGGAGTGCCACACAGTCAGAGCATAGGTACTGAGGGAGTGCCACACTGTCGGAGCATCAGTACTGAGGGAGTGCTGCACTCTCGGAGGGTCAGTACTGAGGGAGTACTACATTGTCGGTGGGTCAGTATTGTGGCAATGCAGCAGCATCAAAGGGTCAGTACTGACTGTGTGCTGCACTGTCGAAGGGTAAGTACTAAGGGAGTGCTGCACTGTTGGAGGGTCAGTTTTGAGGCTGTACTTTACTGTCAGAAGGTCGGCAGTGAGGGAGTGCTACAGTATCGGATGGTCAGTACTGAGGCTGTAATGCACTGTCGGATGGTCAGTAGTGAGGGAGTGCCACATTGTCAGAGGGTTAGTACTGAGGGAATGCTGCAGTATCGGGGGGTCAGCACTGAGGGAGCGCTGCACTGTCGGATGGCTAGTCCTGAGGGACTGCTGCACTGTTGAATGATCAGTACTGAAGGGTGTGCCTCACTGCAGGAGGGTCAGAACGGTGTGACTGTCACATTATCAGAGGTGCGGTTTTTCGCGATGAGACATTAAACTGAGGCCACCTCTGCCCTCCTGGGCGGATGTAAAAGATCCCAAGGGCACGATTCCAAGAAGAGCAGGGGGTGGGCTGTTTTCCCAGATGTTCTTGGGCCCAATATTTAACTCTAAGCAACATCAGTTCAAAATAAAAGCAGAAAGTGCTCGAAAAACTCAGCAGGTCTGGCAGTATCTGTGGAGACCGAAACAGAGTTAATGTTTCAGGTCAGTGACAGGCCTTTCCGTGGGATCTTGCTGTGCACACATTGCCTGTCACATTTCCTACAACACAACAGTGACCTCACTTCCGATGTCCCTCGTTGGCTGTGAAAAAGTTTGGTATTTCTGGAGCTGGTGTCAGGCTCTGTATCATTGGGAATTCTGTCTTTCCGATTGGCAGGTCTGAGTTTGGGAATTCTATTTTTCTGATTGTCAGGTTGGATTTTGGGAATTCTGTCTTTCTGATTGGCTGGTTGGATTTTGTGAATTTGGTCTTTCTGATTGGCAGGTCGGAGTTTGGTCAGTTTGTCGTCCAATGGCCATGGGGAATCTTGTGGTGATTCCAAAGTAAACCCAGAGCTGAACCTGGTGCAATTTTCCGCTGCCTGTTACTTCACACAGGCAGATGACTGGGATGACATGGCAATACAACATCTGTGGAAAGATCTGCGGAATGACTCAGAATTTGAGAAGATCTGGAACGAGGAAAAAGAAAAATCTCAACGCCTGGGTGGGTCTCTGAGAGGACATGATCACGGTGACAGCTTACACCATTAACGGGAGCCTGGTGCAAGAACTTGAACAATGATGTGGAAAGCTACGGAGCCGTCAACGCTGAGTTTAAACACAAGAGCTTCCATGACCTCCTAACCATCATCCTGAAGAGTTTGAGAAAAGATTCCAGAGTGTCATAGAGCCATTTGCAGCACAGAAGGAGGCCATTCAGCCCATTGGGTCCATGCTGGCTCCCCATGGAACTATCCAGTCAGTCCCACTCCCGTGCTCGATCCCCAGAGACATGCACGTTTATTTCTTTAAGTTATCATCCAATTTCCTTTTGAAATCATTTGTCTCCACTTCCATCACACTCATGGGCAGTGAGTTCCAGTCATTTCTGCACGCTGTGTAAAAAAATCTTCCTCACCCTCCCTCTTGCATCTTTCATACTAAGCCTTCAATCTGCATCCCTTAGTCCTTGTCCCAGCAGTTAATGGGAAGAGATTTTACTTGTCTAACTTATCAAATCCTGACATAATCTTGTAAACCTCTATCAAATGTCCCCTCAATCTCATTTGCTCTAAGGAGAACAATCCCAGCTTTTCCAATCTAACCTTGTAACTAAAATCCCTCGACCCTGGAACCATTCTGGCAAATCTCCTCTGCGCCCTCTAAAGGGCCCTCACATTCTCCCTGAAGTGTTGTGAAGGAATATAGGTATAATAGGCTTGATTAAGTAGAATTTGGAAATAGTTGGTAGATTATACCTTTCGAGTTAAATATTTAATAAATGGTTAGTTTTCAGCGCTCACTGAGGTCCCCTTTAAGATGGTAGAGGAAAACATTTCAAGGTCGTAGTCAGAATAGATTCGCCATTACCAGGGACATGGGCGATAAACACACAGATTGAAATTACATGTGCGACCTCAGTAAGAGGTAGCAATAAAACATAATTAGTTTATGGGGTTGTAGTTCAGACAGGGCGGCTCCTGAAGTTGCTTTTGAGTGCCATAGAAAGGGTAATTAACAACAAATGGGAATGTACTCGCAGGAATAAGGGAGGTCAGGTAAACACCATTATAAACATTTTCACCAGATAAAAGCTCACGAACTGCAAATTCCTGTAAAACAAAGATATGGATTTTCAAAGGAACAACAGAAAGGTCACATGTAAACTGCAAAAATCATATAACACTGTTGGAGAATTTTCTGAGCTTTGCTAATTATTACTTAACTTTGTAGAAGCAGAAAAGCAGGACACAGCTTGTAGCTAATCTAACCACAACCAACGGTCATAAAATGTAGACAGAGCAGTTAACCACAATCAGACATTACGGCCAGATATGGTGTCTGGAGTGGGCATTGAATTAAGGAACTAGCTTGTTATTGTTGAAACTGATGTTTTGCTGACCTCGGACCCTGCATGGTGCACCGTTACGTAGGCAGTCTTGTGGGTGTTTATCTAATTGTGAAACTGTTAGCTCTGCCTCTTTTATACTATATAAATCCACGGCGATCTGTAGCTCTTTGGGGAGCAGCACTGGACCGCATTTAGGTAAGGTGTGCTTCCCCATGATATCATGCAATAAAGTGTTTGATTCTCAACGTCTGAGTCCGGAGAATTTGTTCAACAATTGGGCACAATCTGGATTTTCTCCAACAGACACCTTAGACATAGTATAGAAATACAAGGTACGAAAGAAAACACTTAGTGGTGTTGAATCCTCGACACCACTTCTCATCCCATGCCTTAATCGGGGATGTAAGGTACACGTTTACTTTAAATTTTGATGAATCTCCTGGATATTCCAAGATAATTTTTCTGCAGCATTAGCAAGGGCAAAATTTGGATTCTATGTTAGGAATAAGAATGTGTGTTGCATCTCTCAGTAATATTTGATATTGTGATATACGTGTCCACTTATGAAGTTTATTGCAGGTTAAATATTTTAACAAATACATAAAAGTTAGTAAATTGTCTCATGTAGCATTCTGTATACAACTGTAAGATCCACCTCTCTGTGTCTCTTTAAGTGGAGAGATACGCATTGAAGAGAGTTTCCCAGACCCTTATAATATCTGGAATATTTATGACTAAGCGAAAAAAATAGTAGAAATAGGTTATCTGAAAGATGGTAAAATTCTCTGTTGGTTTTCTTTCTTTGTGGGAAAGCTGGTGCAATTCTTTGGACTCAAATAAGTGTCTGAGAGTTTGTCTGGTTTCAACTTGATTAAAGGACATTTGTGGGGATGTGCTCCTGATTTGGTTTAGTCCCTACAAGGGGTAAACGTCATAAATCACTTCACTGTGGTGACCAGAACTAGACGCAATACTCCAGGTGGAGCTGAACCAGAGCTTTATAATGGTTCAGCACAATTTCCCTGTTTTTATACTCAATGCCTACATTTATGAAGCCAAAGATCCCAAATGCTTTGCTGACGACTCTCTCAAAGTGTATTGGGGGATGAGCAACTATCATTTTGGTTGATGGAACAAAGAGGTGGGAGTTGGGAAATCTGCCTCCACTTCCCACAAGGAGACGGTGTCCAAGGGTGGCAGCAAACACTTTCTTTGTTGTAACCACGTCTTATTGTGTCGCACTCTGAATCGTCTTGCTTGATGAGATGCTGTCGGGGTAGGTGGTGTCGGCCTGGACATGTGCTGCTGTCTCAACTGCAGTATTGTGGCCAGTTCATGGAAACTACACTTTATGAAAGACATGAAGGCTTTAGAAAGGGTGAAAGAGCAGATTGACCAGAATGGGAGCAGGGATGAGTGACTTCAGTGAATGTGGAAAGAATGGAGAAACTGTGATTATTCACCTTGGAGCAGGGAATGTTAAGAGGGAGATTGACCAGAATATGAGCAGGGATGAGGTCTTCAGTTCATGTGGAGAGATTGGAGAAGCTGGGATTGTTATCCTTAGAGCATGAAGGGTGAGATTGAATAGAATGGTCCCAGGGATGAGGGACCTCAGAGCCCATGAAGTCTCATGGTATCAGGTAAAACATGGGCAAGAAAACCTCCTACTGATTAACACATACCACCCTTCACCCCCTCACTCAGCTGATGAATCAGTACTCCTCTAAGTTGAACAGCACTTGGAGGAGGCATTAAGTGTGGCAAGGGCACAGAATATACTCTGCTTGGGGGACTTCACTGTCCATCACCAAGAGTGGCTCGTTAGCACCACTACTGACAATAGTGGCTGTGTACCAAAGAGCATAGCTGCTCTATCGAGTCTGTGGCAGGTGGTGAGCTAACCAGCAAGAGGGAAAAACGTACTTGACCTCGTCCTCACCAATCTGCCTATCGCAGATACATGTGTCCATGGCAGCATTGAAATGGGCTGTGGCAGCAATATGTACCATCAGCAGGATGCACTGGAGTAACACACAAAGGCTCCCCTGACAGCACCTTCCAAAACCGCGAACTCTTCCACCTAGAAGGACAAGGACAGCAGATAGATGGGAACACCACCACCTGCAAGTTTCCATCCAAGCCACAGACCATCCTGACTTGGAACAATGTTGCGTTCCTTCACTATCAATGATTTAAAATCCTGGAACTTCCTTTCTAACAGCACAGCGGTGCATCTAACCAAGATGGACTGTAACGGTTCAAGAAGGCAGCTCACAACCAGCCTCTGAAGGGCAATTAGGGATGGGCAATAAATGCTGGCCTAGCCAGCGATGCCTACATCCTATGAACAAATAAAGAACAAAAAAGTTTCTCAGGTTCAATGTAAAACTAACTGCAGCTTTCTTTTCACTTTGTATTATTTATCAAGACCAATATAACAATGAACTGCTATATAATTCGCCAATACCTTATGAAGCCAAAGATAACAATCAACAATAACTTTATTCAACGTCGTTTAGAAGCACAGATCGTGAGTATTGCTGAAAATAGAGACATGTTATCGCAGTTTTTCATCTTGCACTCATCGGGAAAATTCGCAAGAATAACCAATGTAAAAAGAGAAAAACAGCTTTTCCTGCTGAGAAGAGAGTGTTGATGGTTTGACAACTGAACTCTGATTAGTAGAGGTGTTGCCATGGAGAATGCACCAGTTTACGGTGACTGACAGGTAATTGCCAAGCTTTGTTTTAAATTTAAACCAGTGAGCTTGACTCGTAGTGGTCAAGTTATTACCCTGAAGAATGAACCAGCGAATGGCAGTCACTTGTTTGGTTCAGCTCAAACAGGCGCAATGCTTGTACATATTCTTTCTGTCTGCAAAGAAGAAATAAGTGACAGTCATTCGCTGGTGAAATGAGAGAAAAGGTGGGCAAGGAAGCCTCCTGCTCAAGGCCAGTTGATGAATCAGTTCTCCTCCATGTTGTACACAACAAGTCAGAAGGAACGGGTAGAAAGGGCATAAAATGTACATTGGAGTGGGGACTTCAAGGTCCATCACCATGAATGTCTTAGTTACAGCACTACTCACCGACCTGGCCGATTGTTGAAGGACAAATACTCCAGCCGAGGACAAACTATCATCTTTTAGAGGTTTAGCACCACTTCCTCACTTTTGTACTCTCTACCTCTGCATCCTCGATAACTTTTACACTAATCTCAGTTATGGTGGAGTCTCAGATGGAGATGGTGCGATGGGACAGTAACTGCAGTGAGACAGCGAAACCAGCAGATGGAATGGAAGAAGTCCCTGGTGGGAGCAATTTGCAGATCCCCAAACAGTAGTTCAGCAGTGGGGCACAGTATAAACCAGGAAAACCTGGGAGCGTGTAAGAAAGATACGACAATAATCATGGGTGATTTTAATGTATATATATACTGGTTTAATGAAATTGGCATGGGTAACATCGAGCGAGAGTTCAATGACTGCATGAGAGATTGTTTTTTTGCAGCAATATATTGTGGAACCAACCAGGGATCAGGCTATACCAGGTTTGGTATTGTGTAACAAGGTGGGATTAATTGATGATCTCATAGTTAATGATTCTCCAGGGAAAAGTGATCATAGCAAGCTAGAATTACAAATTTAGTTTAAGGTGAGAAGCTGGAGTCCAATATTAGCGTTCTGGAGTTAAAGAAAGGTAATTACATAGGCATTAGGACAGATTTGGCCCTAGTGGACTGGGCAGGAAGACTAAAATTTAGGACAGTAAATGAGTGTGGCAGATATTTAAGGAGATATTCACTTCCTCCCAACTAAAATATATTCCAGAGAGGAAGAAAGATTCGAAGAGGGGGAGAAAAACATCCATGGCGAAGCAAGGATGTTAATGACAACATAAAGACAAAAACTAAGGCATACCATATTTCAAAGGCCAGTGGTAGGCTGGAAAATGGGAAACTTTTAAAGATCAATAAAGGGGTACTTAAAGAGAAATAAAAAGAGCAAAGGCAATTTATGGAAGAAAAGTAGCACAAAATATAAAAACGAATAACAAAAGCTTCTATAAGTATATAAAAGGTAATAGAGTAGCTAAAGTGAATGTTGGTTCCGTTGAAGGATGAGACTGGGGAGTTCATAGAGGGGAACACAGAAATGACGGAGACATTAAATCAGTATTTTGCCTCAGTTTTTAAGGTGGAGGGCACTTGCACCATCCAGACAGTAACTGGTCATTCAGCTCCTGACCTCATTACAGCCTTGGTTCAAACATGGACAAAAGAGCTGAACTCAAGAGGTGAGGCAAGAGTGACTGCCCTTGACATCAAGGCAGCATTTGACCGAGTATGGCATCAAGGAGCCCTCGCAAAACTGGAGTCAATGGGAATCAGGGGGAAAACCCTCCGCTGGCTGGAGTCATACCGAGTGCAAAGGAAGATGGTTGTGGTTGTTGGAGGTCAATCATCTGAGCTACAGGACATCACTGCCGGAGTTTCTCAGGGTAGTACCCTAGGCCCAACCATCTTCAGCTGCTTCATCAATGATCTTCCTTCAATCATAAGGTCAGAAGTGGGGATGGTCGCTAAAGATTGCACAATGTTCAGCACCATTCGTGACTCCTCAAATACTCAAGCAGTCCGTGAGAAATGCAGCAAGACCTGGACAATATCCAGGCTTGGGATGATAAGTGCCAAGTAACATTCGTGCCACACAAGTGCCAGGCAATGACCATCTCCAACAACAGAGAATCTAGCCATCTCCCCTTGACATTCAACGGCATTACCATCGCTGAATCCCCCACTATCAACATCCTAGGGGTTACCATTGACCAGAAACTGAACTGGAGTAGCCATATAAATACCGTGGCTACAAGAGCAGGTCAGAGGCTAGGAACCCTGAGGCGAGTAACTCACCTCCTGACTCCCCGAAGCCTGTCCACCATCTACAAGGCACAAGTCAGGAGTGTGATGGAATACTCTCCACTTGCCTGGATGGGTGCAGCTCCAACAACACTCAAGAAGCTCGACACCATCCAGGACAAAGCATCCCGCTTGATTGGCACCCCATCTACAAGCATTCACTCCCTCCACCACCGACGCGCAGTAGCAGCAGTGTGTACCATCTACAAGATGCACTGCAGCAATGCACCAAGGCTCCTTAGACAGCACCTTCCAAACCCCCGACCTCTACCAACAAGAAGGACAAGGGCAGCAAATACATGGGAACACCACCATCTGCAAGTTCCCCTCCAAGTCGCACACCATCCTGACTTGGAACGAAATCGCCGTTCCGTCACTGTCACTGGGTCAAAATCCTGGAACTTCCTTCCTAACAGCACTGTGGGTGTACCTACCCCAAATGGACTGCAGTGGTTCAAGAAGGCAGCTCACCACCACCTTCTCAAGGGCAATTATGGATGGGCAATAAATGCTGGCCTGGACACCGTCGCCCACATCCCATGAATGAATAAAAATAAACCTTTTTCTGGATATTTGGAAGACTGCATTCCTCAATCTTTATTAATGACTTAGACTTGGATGTGCAGTGCACAAATTCAAAGTTTGCAGCTAACACAAAATTTGAAAGCATTGCAGTCTGTGAGGATAGCGATAAACTTCAAGAGAATATAGACAGGCTGGAGGAATGAGCAGCCACGAAGGCAGATGAAACGTAATGCAGGAAAGTGTGAAGTGATACATTTTTGGAAGAAGAACGAGGAGAGACAATATAAAAGAAAGGGTACAATTGTAAGTGCAGGAGCAGAGGGAACTTGGGGTTTGTAGGTACAAATTGTTGAAGGAAGCAGGCAGGCCAGTTTCAGAAAGTATTTAATAAGGCTTGTGGGATCCTGGCTTTTATAAAATAGAAGCATAGAGTAAAAAAGCAAGGAAGTTATGAGGACGTGTTATCGAACACTGCTTCAGCCTCAACTGCAGTATTGGAGGAACTGTTCCCATTGGCTGAAGGGACAAGAACAAGAGGACACAAATTTAAAGTGATTGGCAAAATATCAGCAGCTACATGTTGAAAATGTATTTTTTTCTGCAGTGAGTTGTTAGGATCTGGAATGCAATGCCTGAGTGCATGGTGGAAGCAGATCCAATCATGGCTTTCCAGAGGAAATTTCATATTTTTCTCAATGCAGTGTCAGGTTTAAAGTGGGGGTCTGGGACTAGGTGAGTTGCTCTCGCAGAGAGCTGGCACGAACACAACGAGCAGAATGGCTTCCTCCTGTGCTGTAACCAATCTATGATTCTATCTGTCTCAATCTGTTGCTTCCTATTGTTATGACCGGCCGCTCCTGTCAAAGTCCCCTATCGAAATATATGATTCTGATTGTGTTGGGACCAATGCATTGTAAATTCAAGCCCGTCACTCCACAGATCGGCTAACATATCATTTTAAAATGTCCAAGTTAAAGAAAGAACCAACCAAATTGTACCAACTATTGACCCCAGAATGAGGCTAACCAAACAAGGTGTCTTTAAATCAATACATCAACTGTTTAATTAGAAGAACTAAACGCTATGAAGATAAAAGCAACATTTGAAATAGAAAAAAGTAGAGTCCTTGCAAATTTACAGTCCAATGTTGCTTCAAGTCAACAAAGGATGTTGCTCGTAGTTCTCACAGGATGTTTGTTGCTTGAAGTCTTCATGGAATGTTGCTTTCCTTCTCGAGCGAATTTCAATAATTAACGACTTGCAAACTCTTTCAATGGAATCAAGCTGACTTTATTGTTTTTGAGGGGTAAAAGATTGTCACTGTCCAACTTCCCTTCCTTCAGTTTAAATTACCAGAGATCTCTGTCTTGTCTTGCGTTTTTATAATTTTGAAAGATAATAACGAGACTAAATTCCCATTCCTTCAGTTTAAATGGTTGAGAGCTCTTTTTCCAAGTGCTGACACCACAGCGGTGTCTTCTGTTAGTCTGCCTGTTAGAAAAAAATGTCTTCAACTCATAAGCCAGTTCAAAACTGAATTGTAACAAATGTATTGCATCAGGTTCACTCCCAGTGACTATATCTATGGTAATGAGAATGCACCCTTTAATCGCAGTCTCCAAATGGCTGTTTCTAAGGCAATGAAAATGCACCTTCCTCTAACTCCTATGGCGTGCCGGCTGTTAAAGCAATATGGATGACTTGAAAGCCTCAAAGGCAAACCACATATTCTGGAAAAACTACAGGACCATGACACCTCCACCCCAGTGGAATGAAACGCCATTCCTGAAATGCGTTTCATTACAATGACTAAAAAAAATTGAAAAAATGCAAATATCTTTTTTCCACGCATTTACAGATATACACATTTCTAAAAAAAAAAGTTTAAACTACGGTAACAATTTCCACCAGAATATTTCGGCTTTAAATTTTCAAAAGGTTGTTGCAATTAACCCATTAAAATTTACAAGCAGCATCTTGCAACTGTTTCGTGTTTTCATTCCAAGTGTCCATCACCTCAGCCAGGTGAGCTGCACAACTAGGAGCACCGACCATTACTGGGTTCGCTATTCTCTCAGAAGTTGCTCGAGTACCCCTTTACCTATGTGGCATCACTTGACACTGAAAAGCCCTGTCCGGTGTAACAGAAGCTGATTTTTTCTTACTCTGGGGTGTCAAAGAAATTTGACAGTATCCTTCCAACATAGCTGTCTCTTTAAGAGACATTGTGTTGCCCACTCTGTCCATACAGTCATTTAAATCATATTTTGGGTAGGAGTCTGCCTTCTTTACCACAGTGACGTTTCTAGAGTCTATGCAAGTTTGAGCCGTCCCACCAGGCTTAGTCATTAAGACCATCTAGGAATTCCAGCTGTCCTGACCAGGTTCATCTCAGCTGCCCTTCAGCATGCATTGTACCTCTGCTTCCACGTGGGCCTGTCTATCTGGACCGAAACTACAAGGATGTCAGTTTAAAGGAATGGCTCCCCATATACCCACATCATGTGTGGCTAAGGTTGTACATCATGGCTTATCCCGACATACTTTTTGAAACGTTTTGAAAACCCTGGTTAGGACTTCACGCTGTTTTGCCTCTAACTGTAAAAGCCTATTGTTTAATTTTTTCCTCGCCATTCTGCATTCGCTAATGGAATAGTTGGAGGTTCAATCTGAGAATTTCCTAGGCATACTTCTGCCTCACCCTCACTATCCTTTTCCTTCTCCACAGACCTGATCACCTGACACACCTGTACTGGCTTATCCTCCTCCCTGCGGTAATATAGTTTGAGCATATTAATTTGACACAACCGATTCTTCACCCAGCGATCAGGGGTTTCAATCAAGTAATCTACGTTACCCACTCTTTTGATCACTCTATGTGGGTCACTAAACAGTGTTTTCACTGATTCTCCCTGTCTCGGTAACAACACTAATACCTCATCCCCTGGATTTATGGTAGGTTGTGGATTCCCCACTATTTGACAGGTGTGGCATGCCCTACAATATTGTCTCACATCCTTTGTAAGACCGGCCACTGATAATGCTTGTTTATGTGTGATTTGGTCATCCGAATTCTCCTACATCCTGGAAAAGGAATGTAGTGTGCAAACCGTAATAATCCTAATCGATATTCAGGTGGTACCACAATCTGTTCAACAACTGTCCAGTTTTCACTGGCAGGTCTTTGAGGCAGTCTCCATTTCCTCCTCAAAACCCCGTTGTCTATATACTAGCTTTCCAGAACCCCTTTCACCTCATCTTCTGACAGAGCCATCTGTACTATTTGGCAGATCTCTGGATCAGCTTGCTGTGCTGCAATGATAGATTATCTGTTAAACATCTCATTTGGATTGTCTAATTGTCTAAACCCCCAAATAAGTTTTAAGATGCTTGATTATCTATTTGTGGTGCCCCAGTTACCTCCAACAATGGATCCTGTTTAGCCATTGCTCGGGTAACTAAACTTGCAGGACATATTCCAGGACGTTGTTCTAGTAATTGATCCTTTTCCTTAATTTCACATGATTCCTCTGTGATAGGAGAAACTGAAATTTTTGATCCTGCAAAATTAATTTCCTAGGAGTAGATAAATTCCCTTCAATGGTAAACTGTGGACAACACCTAGAGTTACTATCCCAGATATTAAGTCACTCTCTTGGCGTACTTTATACAAAGGTACGGGTATACAAACCTACAATTCCATTTACTAAACATTTAGCGTTCGGGGCGCTCTCTGGTGGAAACCTCATATGTTTCCCCAGCAAGAGGGCTTCGGTCGCTCCTGAGTCCCTGAGTATAATGATAGGTTTTCCTGCCTCACAACCTGTCTTTGGCAGGAGGCAGTGGCGTAGTGCTATTATCACTGGAGATTGTGAGAGGGAGACAGTAGCTGCAGTGAGACAGGGACATCAGCAGATGGAGATGGTAAGATGGGCAGTAACTGCAGTGAGACAGGAACAACAGCAGATGGAGATGGTGAGAGGGGGACAGTAACTGCGGTGAAACAGCGACAGCAGCAGATGGAAATAGCGAGAATGGGTAGGTCGTGTTGGCATCACGGTATTATGAATGGACTAGTAACCCAGAGACCCAGGGTATTTTCCTGCACACTTGGGTTCGATTCCCACCACAACCGAAGGTGGAATTTGAATTTAATTAATAAATCTGGAATTTCAAGCTAGTCTAATGATGGCCATGAAATCATTGTCTATTGCTGTAAAAACACATCTGGTTCGTTCCGAAAAAGGGTCACTGACTCGAAACGTTAACTTTGCTTCTCTTTCCACAGATGCTTCCAGACCTGCTGAGTGGTTCCAGCATTCCTTGTTTTTATTTCTGGTTCTTTAGGGAAGGAAATCTGCTGTGCGTACCTGGTATGGCCTACATGTGACTCCAGACCCACAGCAATGTGCTTACATGCCCTCTGAAATGGCCTAACAAGCCATTCAGTTGTACCTAACTGCTACAATTCAATAAAAAGGAATGAAACCGGATGGACCACCCGGAAACAACAACGGCAAATCCAGCCCTGTCGATCCTGCAATGTCCTCCTTACTAACATTGGGGGCTTGTGCCAAAGTTGGGAGAGCTGTCCCACAGAGTAGTCAAGCAACAGCCTGACATAGTCATACTCCCAGAATCATACCTTACAGACAATGTCCGAGACACTGCAATCACTATCCCTGGGTATGTCCTTTCCCACCGGCAGGACAAACCCCAGCAGAGGTGACGGGACAATGGCCTACAGTAGGGAGGGAGTTGCCGTGGGAGTCCTCAACATCGACTCTGGACCCCATGAAGTCTCATGGCATCAAGTCAAACATGGGCAAGGTAACCTCCTACTGATTGCCACCTGCTGCCCTCCCTCAGCTGATGACTCAGTACTCCACCATGTTGAACAGCACTTGGAGGAAGCACTGAAGGTGACAAGGGCACAAAATGTACTCTGTGTGGGGGTCTTCAATCTCCTTCACCAAAAGTGGCTCAGTAGCACCACTACTGGCCGAGGACTAAAGGACATAGCTGATAGTCTAGGCATGCGACAGGTGGTGGGGAACCAACACGAGGGAAAAACATACTTGACATTGTCCTCACCAGTCTGTCTGCTGCAGACGATTCTGTCCATGACAGTATTGTTAGGAGTGACCACCGCACTGTCCTTGTGGAGACGAAGTCCCGCCTTCACATTGAAGGTAACGTCCATCGTGCTGTGTGGCACTAGCACCGTGCTAAATGGGATAGATTTCGAACGGATTTAGCAATGCAAAATTGGGCATCCATGAGGCGCTGTGGGACATCATCAGCAGCAGAATTGTACTCAACCACAATCTGTAACCTCATAGCCCGGCATATACCCCACTCTACCATTACCATCAAGCCAGAAGACCAACCATGGTGCAATGAAGAGTGCAGGAGGGTTGGAAGAAACAGCATCAGATATACCTCAAAATGAGGTGTCAATCTGGTGAAGCTGCTACCCAGGACAAGTTGCATGCCAAACTGTCTCCCTCTGTCTCTCGCCTTTCCCCTCTGATTCGATCTCACTCCATCTGCCTCGCCCTAACGATCGCTCTGTCTTGCCCTACGCGAGGTAGTTCAATCTGAAGCCAGGGTGTTAATTTTGAACAAAGGAAATTATGAAGGATGAGGGGCTGAGGTGGATTGGGAAAATACATGAAAAGATATTACAGTACATGGGAAATCGATAGTCTTTAAATAAATATTGCATAGTTTAGAGCAACTATACAATCCTTCAAGGCACAAAAACCCCAAAAGTAAAGGCAGTCAAAAGAGGATAACAAAGGAAGTTAAGGATTGTATAAGTTTAAAGAAAAGGCCTTTAAAGTTGCCAGAAATAGTAGTAAACCTGAGGATTGGGAAGATTTTAGAATGCAGCAAAGGATGGCGAAGAAACTGAAAAAGAAAGGGGGAATAAAATATGAATGTAAACAGGCAAAAAAAAACATATTAATGGACTTAAAAGCTTCTACAGGTATGTAAAAAGGGAATGTTTGGCTAAGACAAATGTGGGTCCATTGCAGGCAGAATCATGTGAATTTATAATGGGGTATAGAGAAATGGCAGAGAAGCTAAATGATTACTTTGTGTCTGTCGTCACTGAGGACGATACAAGAAATCTCCCAGAATTTGAGATCCAAGCGATTAGGAGGAATGAGGAATTGAAGGAAATAAGTATTAGTAAGAATGTTGTATTGGAGGAATTAATGGGGCTGAAGGTTGATAAATCCGCAGGGCCTGATATTCTACATCCCAGTGTATTGAAAGAGTAACTATGGAGATAGTGGATGCATTGGTGATCATCTCCCAAAATTCTACAGACTCTGGAGCGGTTCTTGCAGTTTCGAAAGTTGCAAATGTCACCCCACTATTTAAACAGGGAGGGAGAGAGAAACCAGGGAGTTACAGTCCTGTCAGCCTTACATCAGTAGTTGGGAAAATGCTGGAATCTATTCTAAAGGATTTGTTAAATGGACACTTGGATAATAATGCTCTGATTGGGCATAGTCAACATGGCGTTATGAATGTGAAATCATGTTTGGTGAAGCTGATGTAGTGTTTTAGTACCCAAAGCCTATCGCCAAAAGTTAAGAAAGATATGAATCAAACCTATCTGGAGGTTGAAAGAAGCAAAAATCTGGTTTTTGACCAGTGACTGAGGGCTCTTAAAGTACAGCCCAGCGATGAGAATCTCAGAGAAGTAATTCTGTTAGAGGAATTTAAAAACTCTCTCCCACTCTCAATAAAGACCCATGTGGAGGAGCAACGGGTCCATAGAGCCCGGTAAGAGGCCCTTTTAACTAATGAGTTTGCTTTAATTTATAAGTCGGTTACCCAGGGGAGAACCTTTCTTAGTCACCCCCACAAATCTTAAAAGGAAGACGGGTGGGAAGGTGAGAGGAGCCAAGGCAGTCGTGGGAGAGAAAGAAAAACTGCAATCAGAAAGGGACACCAGCAGTTGGAGATGATGAGAGGGGGCACTAACTGCAGAGAGACAAAGACACCAGCAGATGGATCCGGTGAGGGGAGCAGTAACTACAGTGAGAAAGGGACACCAGCACATGGCGATGGAGGGAGCGGGGCAGTAACTGCAGTGTGACAGGAATACCAGCAGATGGAGATGGTGAGAGGGCAGAAACTACAGTGAGACAAGGACAACAGCAGATGGCGATGGTGAGAGGAGTAGTAACTGTACTGAATTGGACAGGAGGGTATGTTAACAAGGGGAATTAGACAGGAGGAGGGTGTTCACAGAGGGAATTTGACAATAGGGGGTCTCACAGTATGAAGTAGACTAGAGGGGTGTATTCACAGGGGAAATTAGACAAGAGGTTGTGTTCAGAGGGGGAATTAGACACAATAGCAGTTCACAGTGGGAATTAGACAGGATGGTCAGAGAGCCGAATATCATAGGGTATTTTGAATGCACGGCAATGGGTGCCTTCAAACCTTCCCCTCCCTCCTAGGACCGCGATAGGGTTCCCCTTGTCCTCACTTTCCACGCCACCATCCTCCACGTCCAAAGGATCATCCTCCACCATTTCTGCCACCTTCAGCGTGTTGCCAACACCAAACGCATCTTTCCCTCTCCTCCCTGTCATCATTCCAAATGGATCGTTCCCTCTGCAACACCTTGGTCCACTCCTCCATTACTCCTGATTCCTTGTCCCCTTTCTGGACACCTTCCCGTCCAATTACATGAGGTGCAATACCTGCCCTTTTACCACCTCCCTCTTCACCATCCAAGGTGCCAAATACTCCTTCCAGGTGAAGCAGCGATTGACTGGTACTTCTTCCAATTCAGTATATTGCATTCATTGCTCACAGTGCGGTTTACTCTACAGTGGGGAGATTAAACGAAGATTGGGGAACTGCTTTGCAGAACACTCCACTCAGTCTGCAAGCATGATCCCAAACTTCTGGTTGCTTGTCATTTTAATTCTCCACATTTTTCTCAAGCCCACATTTCTGTGCTCGGCCTGCTGCAGTCTTCCAGTGAACATCAACACAAGCTCGAGGAGCAGTACCTCATTTTCCGATTGCACACTTTACATCCTTCTGTACTCAATATTGAGTTCAATAATTTCAAACAATGAGCACCATTATTTTGTATTTACTTTTTAATTTATTTATGCATTTTTAAAATTTTTAAACATGTTATAATCTCAAACTTATTTTTCATGTTTTTGCTCTCGTACAGACCTATTCATTTTTCTGCGATTAACATTCTAACTGGACTCATGCTTTTTCTTTTGCTCCAATGAGTTACCTCTCCAGTTGCTTTCTGCTCCATGACAACTGTCACCTAGCCTCTCTCCTCTTCCCCCATCACAGACCTTCCTTCTTGATCTTCTTCCCCTTCCCCCCTCTCACTTGCTCTAGCTTTTTCCAGTTCTGAGGTAGGATCGCAAACCTGAAATGTTAACTCTGTTTCACTCTCTGCAGATGCTGCCAGACCTTCTTAGTATTTCAAACACTTTCTGGTCGCATTTCACGGAACAGAAGGCGACGTTCACATGGGCAGTTAGACAGGAGGTGATGTTCACATGGGGAATTCGATGGTAGGGGGTGTTAACGGGGGAGTTAGACAGGAGGGGTGTTCACAGGGGGAATTAGACAGGAGGGGATGTTCACAGGTGGAATTAGACAGGAGGATTGTTTTCACAGTGGGGACTTATATCGGAGGGGGATGTGCAAATTGGGAATTATACAGGAGAGGGTATTCAGAGGGGGAATTAGACAGGAGGGGGTGTTGAACAGCGTGGGAAATTATACATGAGGGTGTGATGTTCTTTGGGCAGTTCGACAGCAGTACAGTGCTCACGGTTGTGGGGAATTACACAGCAGGGTTGGATGTTCACGAGGGCTGAATTAGACAAGAAGGGATTAGAAAGAAAGGTTTTCTTCAAAGACGGCTCTGAAGATTGTAGGAATTGCAGTAAGGGTGTGAGGGCATTGGCGTGGGTACAGAAAAGATTCACGAGAATGGCTCCAGGGGTGAGGAACTTCAGTTATGAAGATAGATTGGAGAATTTACGATAATCTTAATGAGAGAAGAAGTAGAAGAGGGCCTGAAATCCTTAAAAATGGATAAATCATCAGGGCCGCATGGAATGTATCCCAGACTATTAACAGAAGTCAGTGAGGATTACTCAGGGATAATGAGTGTGAATTTGCTAAGGGAAGGTCGTGTCTTTCTAATTTTATTGAATTGTTTGAGTAAGTAACAAGTAGGATTGATGAGGGTAGTTCAGTGGATGTTGTCTACATGGATTTGACAAGGTCCCACATGGCAACCTGTCGGTAAGTTTATAGATCATGGGACTCCGGGGAATGTGGCCAGTTGGTTCCAAAATTGGCTCAGTGACAGGAAATAACGAGCAATGCTCGAAGTATGTTTTTGCTAATGGAAAGCCGTTTCCAGTGGTGTTCCACAGGGCTCAGTGCTGGGTCCCTTGCTGTTTGTGGTATATATTAATGATTTGAGACTTAAATGTGGGAGGTAAGATTGGGAAAGTTGCAGCTGACACAAAAATTGGCCGTGTAGTTGTTAGTGAAGAGGATAACTGTAGACCCCAGAATTATATCAATGGTCTGGTTGAGTGGGAAGAAAAGTGGCAACTGGTATTCAATCCAGAGAAGCGTGAGGTAATGTATTTGGGGAGCGCGAACAAAGTGAGGGAATACACGGGAGTATATTGAGAGGGGTAGAGGAAGTGAGAGACCTTGTAATGCATGTCCACAGGTCCCTGAAGGTGGCAGGACAGGTAGATAGAGTGGTGAAGAAGGCATATGGATTTCGTTCCTTCATTGACAGAAGTATAGAATTCAAAAGCAGGGATGTAATGCTGGAACTATATAAAATACGGGTTTGACCACAATTGAAGGATTGTGTAGAGTTCTGGTCACCATATTACAAGAAGTACATAATTGCTCTGAAGAGAGTACAGAGGAGATTTACTGGAATGTTGCCAGGGCTCGGAAGTTGCAGCAATGAGAAAAGATTGGTTAGGCTAGGTTTGTTTTCCATAAAACAGAGGAGGCAGAGGGGTGACTTAATAGATATGTACAAAATTATGAGGGGCCTAGATAGAGTAGACAGGCAGGATCTGTTTTCCCCAGCGGAGAGGTCAATTACCAGGAGACACAGATTTAAGGTGATTGGTGGAAGGATTAGAGGGGACATGAGGAAAAGCTTTTTTCACCCAGAGGGTTGTGGGTGCCTGGAATTAACTGCCAGGAATGGTGGTGGACGATGAAATCCTCGATTCTTTTAAAAAGTACCTGGACATGCACCTGAAGTGCTGTAACCGGCAAGGCTATGGACCAGGTGCTGGAAAGTGGGATTAGATTGGGCGGCTAGTTTTTTAGGCCGGCACAGACACGATGGGCTGAATGGCTTCCTTCTGTGCCATAATGTTTCTCTGGTTCTATGGTCCTAATGGAACCAAGCAATGTCAGTCGCAGTGAAAGAGGCCAAATTCAGAGGTATGAAGAGATCATGTATAGGTTTGCTGCAGGTTTGACAGAGAGGCTAGAGATGGGGAGGGGTGAGGATGCAGAGGTATTTTAACTCGATAGTAAGAACTTTAACTATAAGGTGTTAGAGAAATGGGAGCCAAAGTGGGTGAGTGAATGTGAGGGTGATGGGTGAGCGGGACTTGGTAAAGAGTGGACATCAGCAGCATAGTTTTGGACTGGTTGACCTTGACATGTGGCCGGTTAGAATTGTAGATATGGAGTCAGAAGGAGGCACAGTTCTAATTTTACTGGAGACATTACCCAATGTGGAAGAAACAGGTAAATGTACGAACATATGGACATACGAATGAGGAGCAGAAGTAGGCCATTCGGTCCCTCGAGTCTCCTCTGCCATTCAATAAGGACATGGGCTATCTGTTATGTCTCGAATTCCACACTCCCATCTACCCGCGATAAGCTTCGATTCCCTTGCCTAACAAGAATCTAACTCCCTCCGCCTTAAAATCATTCAATGACCCCGCCTCCACGACCTGCTAAAGCAAAAAATTCCAACGTCGCACAACCCTTTGAGAGAGAAAAAAATCGCTTCATCTCGACCCTAAAAGGGCGAAACTCGAATTTTAAAACAGTGCCCCCTAATTCTGGACTCGCCCACAAGAGGAGACATCCTTTCCACATCCACGTTATCAAGACCATTGAGGATCTTATATACGTCAATCAAGTCTCCCTTCACTCTTCTAAACTCCAGTGAATACAAGCCCAGTCTGTCCAAACTTTCCAGTATCAATCTAATAAACCTCCTCTGAACCGCCTCCAAAGCATTCAATGCTGCTGATGTAATGTGTTTGTTCAGGTGAATGTAACTAATAGCAATGATCAGGGGTATAACCGTATCAGTAGAGACTTATCCCCTGTATAAATCCGCACCCATTGGAATGGATCAGCTCAGAGTGTCTGGTGGAGCTTTGCTTTCCAGTGGAACAGAAGTCTCTGCTTCTCACAAAAATGGGATATCCATGATTGCCTCAGATCCTATCCATTTATTATCCAGTAGTTGCTGCAATTGGAGTTCCTGGTAAGCCTGTATATCAGTTGTGAATGGTATAAATCAATGTAAACTGTGCTTCTGTACTTGGTATTATTTCTCACTATGCGATTTACACAGCTTCCTGTTCTAGCAGTTGATTGATGGCACCTCCTAACTTGCAGCTCTTTCAGTCTTGTAGAAGCTACATTATTTCTGTCATGACCTTCGTTTATCCAAATCCGGTATTGTTACTGGATTATTCTGTGTAATGAATGCATTCGAATCAGATGTCTCGGCTCAGAGCAGGAATCAGACTATCAGGAGCTTTGAATAGTTTCATGTTGTGGGTCTAACCTGTCCTGCAATATTTTAATGAATGCGTTTTCAGTGACTGATAATGAGATAGCTCATCAACTCTGTATTACAAGGGGACAGAGAAATGTCCTCCCTCCCAAATGAATTGGTTCAGTTGAACTGGGATTTCAATCTATTTATTCGTTATCACTGATATAAAATATTATTTTATATTGTGTGTATCCGACGCTGCTTCAGAGGTCTCGCCACTAAACTGGGTTTGCTGCTGGCTCTTTCACATCTCCTTCTCTGCTTCACTGTGGAGCCTTCACTGTCACTGGACTACATTGTAAAATAGAAAGTATTGATGTGATGGTTTATTGGTTTACATTCTATCAGTTGGAATCAAGAGTATTTCCACTTAACTGTAGGTTATCAGCTGCAGCACAGATGTTGGTGTTTTATTAATTTATTTCATTCTGTGTGTGTCTGACGCTGCTTCAGAAGTCTGGTTACTGAACTGAGTTTGCTGCTGACTCTTTCACATCTCCTTCTCTGCTTCACTGCGGACCCTTCACTGTCACTGGACTACATTGTAAAACTGAAAGTATTGATGTGATCTTTTATTGGTTTACATTCTATCAGTTGGAATCCAGAGTCTTTCCATTTATCTGTAGATTATCAGCTGCAGCGCTGATGTCGGTGTTTTATTAATTTAACAATCCCACATTCTAACGGTGTACTTTATAATTCCAGGAGAAGGAATTTCAATGATTGTGAGGTTTGTCAGGAAGAAGCTTTCGATCCTGTTTATTCCATGTATTGTAGATGAAGTGTAGGTGCACAGGTGGAGACTTGGGTAATCTGTAAATAGATCAAATATATTCACAGAGGCTTTATCATTGAACAAACTAACTCTCAGAATAGAATCATTCAACACAAGAACAGATCCGCCATTCAATACGTTGCTGGCTGATCTTCTGATTCAATTCCCATTTCCTGCCTGCTTACCATATCCCTTGATTCGCTGAGAGAACAAAGATCGGTTAATCCTATTGAATTTGGGGCTGGTGAAGAGACTACAGGTGTGGGATCTTAAGATTGAATAGGATGCGAGAAAGGAGCATTGAGGAACAGTTTGCAGAGGGGGTGTGATCCAGAGTGCTGGAGATGGCGACTGAGAGAAGAAAGGAGAGAAGGAGAAGGGAGAATGGAACAGAAAGAGATAAACAGAAGGACAGAGAGAGAAGGAGAGACAGAGAGAGAGAGACAGAGAGAGAGAAGTAGTGGTGTGAATAATTCACGAGGATAAACTTCTGGGAAGTCCAGAACAATTAGTGAGAGAAAGTGTGAGTTGAAGTTGTTATTCGGATGTTGTCAGATTGGGGGAGTTCTATTGTTGATATCGCTGCCTTTGTGTTTATCCCTCTCAGATCCTCATTTCATTTTGGAGAAAGTTCATTTTCTTTACATACTGACTGAATAAATAAACAGAACAGAATCAGTAATTCACTAATGGTGATTTGTTCATTAAATCTGTGCTTCACGATCACTGTGAATGATAAATTCAATAAAGACCAAGGCTGATTTCATGAATACATTGCTATTTAAATTTAATTGAATGTATAAAGTAGATGTATTGAACATATTTTATAACCAATGAACTGTTCTCTATCATCAATGACGACAGAGATTAATGTTTCAATGCATTAATTGAGTTGTGTTACTGGGATCTCTCCATTACATTTCCTCTAACACGCTGCTGCAGTCTCTCCCTGTGAATCTCATCCTCTCCTCTCACTGTATTGAATACTCTGTCTCCTCATCCAGTGCATCAGTTTATCCACTTTGCCAAACCATCTGCTTCTTTCTCCCCTCCAGCTCTAACATGTACTTTTCCTTTTGGCTTAAATCTGTCATTTCGTTCTCTATACTTTCACGAGTGGGAACAGTTTCTCTCTATCTACTCTGTCTGGACCCCTCATGATTTTGAATACCTCATCAAATCACCTCTCCGCCTTCTGTTCTCCATGGAAAACACTCTCATTTCTCCAATCTATCTTCAGAACTGAAATCCCTCAAGCCTGGAACCATTCTAGGGAATCTGTTCTGTACTCTCTCCAATGCCTTGACATCTTTCCTTAAATGTGGTGCCCAGAACTCGACACAATACTCCAACTGAGGCCGAACTAGTGCCTTATACAATTTAAACATAACCAAATGAAAGATGCTGTCATGGATACACAAATGGGTCCCTGTTATGGCAGTCTTTTTGTGGTGTATGTCGAAAATTCCTTGTTCCATTACTACTCATCCTCCTTCCCCCAACCCTTTTTCCAGTACATTGATGAATGTATCAGTGATGTTTCCTGCTCCCGTTCCGAACTGGAAAACTTCAAACATCATCAACTTTGCTTCCAATTTCCACCTTTCTCTACCCTTCACATGGTCCATCTCCGAGATATTCCTTCCCTTCCTCGACTTCTCTCTCTCCAGCACTGGTGATCGCTTGTCCACTAATATTCAATATAAGCCCATCGGCTCCCACAGCTACTTCGACTACACTTCTTCACACTGCCTCCTGCACAGACCCCATATCTGCATAGCTGCAGGCGTATCTTTAAATACTTTTCTGAACCAGGGTGTAATATTTTCAATTCTCCAGTCCTCTACTACCAACCCTGAGTGCAAGGAAGACTGAAAAATTATGATCAATGCCTTCACAATTTCCACTCTCATTTCCGTCAGTATCCTTGGATGCATCTCATCCGGCCTGCTGCGTTATCAACTTTATGTATTGACAATCTTTCTAATACCTCTTCCTTCTCAATTTGCCGATTTTTCAAGTGTATTAATTACCCCCACTTTCACTGTGATTTGGGTAGCATTTTATTCCTTTGAAAAGGCAGTACAAAGTATTCATTTAATACCTCATCTTTTCCCCATGCCGCCATGTGTACATCCCTATTTTGGTCCCGAATCAACTTTAAGCACCTTTTACCACCCTTTTGCTATTTATATTCCGATAGAAGACTTTGAGATTCCCTTTTATGTTAGCTGCCAGACTCTTTTCATACTCTCTCCTAGCTTCTCTGAAATGCTTTTTCACTTCTACTCTGCACTTGATATAATCAGCCATGTTCTCCATTGTACTATGTACCTGAAGTCCGTCATCAGGTCACTTCTTTATTCTTCATCTTCATTCTTTTCTCCTTTGTCATTTACGGGGTCCTGGATTTGTTTGCCGGATCTTTCCCCTTCGAGGGAATATTGCTTTGCCGTGCCTGAACTGTCTCATCTTTGGGAGGTTGAATTAATGACCTCATAGTTAAGGCACCCCTAGATAGCAGCGATCGTAATATGATTGAATTTTACACTCAGTTTTATGGTGAGAAGAGTGGGTCCAAGACTAGTATTTTAAATTTAAAAATGGACAATTATAAGGTCATGAAAAGAGAGCTAGATAAAGTGAACTGGCAAATCAGGTTAAAGGATAGGCCAATAGAGATGCAGTGGCAGACATTTAAGGGGATATTTCATAATACACACAGAATAGATATATTTCAACGAGAAGGAAAAATTCCAAAGGTGGGACCCACCATCCGTGGTTAACTAAAACAGTTAAAGTTAGTATAAAACTTTTTTAAAAAGCCTATAATTGTGCAACGATGGGAGGCAGGTTAGAAGATTGGTCAGAATATAATAAACATCAAAGAATGCCGGAAAGATTGATAAGGAGTGTAAAATTACAGGACGAGAGCAAACTAGCTAGAAGTAAAAAAAAGCCAGATAGTAAGAGTTTCTATAGATATTTAAAGAAAAGAGGTAACAAAGTAAGCGTTGGTTTGGTAAAATGTGAGTCTGGAGAATGAATAATGGATAATAAGGAGATGGCAGATGAACTGAACTATTATTAAAAGCAGGGAATTTGGAAGAAAATCAAGGTAATCAGGCAAAATCAACATGGTTTAGTGTAAGGGAAATCATGTTTAACCAATTTAATGGAGTTCTTTGACAGAGTTACATGTGCTATGGATAAAGGGGAACCGGTCAATATATTGTATTTGGATTTACAGAAGGCATTTGTTAAGTTGCCACATTAAAGGCTATTGCAGAAAATAAAAGTTCATGGTGTGGGGGTATCATATTGGCATGGACAGAAGATTGCTTAGCTGACAGAAAACAGAGAGTAGGCATAAATGGGTCATACTCTGGTTGGAAAGTTTTAACGAGTGGTGTGTCACAGGGATCAGTGCTGGGGCCTCAACGTTTTACAATTTATATAACTGACTTAGATGAAGGGCCCGAAGGTATGGTTGCTAAATTTGCTGATGACACAAAGATAGGTAGGAAAGTAACTTGTGAAGCGGACATAAGGAGTTTACAAAGGGATACAGATTGGTTAAGTGAGTGGGCAACACCTGGCACATGGAGTATAAAGTGGGACAATGGGAAATTGTCCACTCTGGCAGGAATAATAAAAAATAAGCATAAGTCTTTTCTTTTATATCATGTCTTTCACAAAGGTTTCAAGCTGCTTCACAAAAGGAACTATGGACAATAAACAGGGCGGCACGGTGGCGCAGTGGTTAGCACCACAGCCTCACAGCTCCAGAGACCCAGGTTCAATTCTGGTTACTGCCTGTGTGGAGTTTGCAAGTTCTCCCTGTGACCACGTGGGTTTCCCCTGGGTGCTCCAGTCTCCTCCCACAGCCAAAGACTTGAAGATTGATCGGTAAATTGGCCATGAGAAATTGCCCCTGGTATAAGTAGGTGGTCGGGGAATTGAGGGAAGGTGGGGATGTGGTAGGAATATGGGATTAATGCAGGATTAGTATAAATGGGTGGTTGATGGTCGGCACAGACTCGGTGGGCCCAAGGGCCTGTTTCAGTGCTGTATCTCTAAATAAAAAATAAAATATCTAAATGGTGAGAGATTTCAGATCTCTGAGATGCAGAGGAATCTGGGTTTCCTAGTGCATGAATCGCAGAGGTTAGTATGCAGTAATTAGGAAAGCTAATAGAATGTTATCGTTTATTGTGAGGGGAATTGAACGAAAATGTAGGGAGGTTATGCTTCAGCTACAAAGGGCATTGATGAGAACACATCTGGAGTCCTGTGTGCAGCGCTGGTCTCCTGATTTAAGGAAGGATGTAAATTCGTTGGAAGCAGTACAGAGAAGGTTAATTTGACTAATACCTGGAATGGGCGGGCTGACTTATGAGGAAAGGTTGGTCAGGCTAGGCTTGTATCCACTGGAATGTATAAGAGTAAGATGCGATTGGATTGAAACATATAAGATCCTGAGGGGCCTTGACAGGGTTGATGTTGAAAGGATGTTTCCCCTTGTGGCATATCTAGAACTAGGGGTCACTGTTTAAAAATAAGGGGTTTCGCATCGAAGACAGAGATGAGATATTTTTCCTCTCAGAGCGTTGTGAGTCTTTGGAATTCTCTTGCTCAAAATGTTGTGAGCAGAGCCTTTGAATATTTTTAAGGCAGAGGTAGATAGATTCCTGATAAGTAAGGGTGTGGAAGGTTATCAGGTGTAGATGGAAATGTTTAGTAATCAGTTCAGCCATGAACTTATTGAATGGCAGAGCAGGCTTGAACGAGGAAGTGATCTACCCCTGCTCCTAATTCATATGTTCGTATGTTCATTTGAAAGTAAGCCATTGTTCAGCTATTGTTTCTTCCTGCCAAATGTTGATTCAAACTTATTCCACCCAGATCCATTCTTACCTCATTTAGATTGTCTTTTCCCAATTAACTGTTTTTGACTCTCGATTATACGAGGCAGATTGCATATGGCATTGGAAGGATGCATGAGAATGAACAGAGGCTGCTGGAGTTGTGTACCTATCAGAATCTCTGCATCACCAACTCGTTCTTTCATACTAAACCCTGTCACCAGGTTTCACGGTGGCACGCAAGCTCACGACATTGGCACCAGCTGGACCTCATCATCACAAGGCGAGTCTCTTTAAACAGTGTCCAAATCACACGCAGCTTCCACAGTGCAGACTGCGACACTGAGCACTCCCTGGTGTGCAGCAAGGTTACAGTCAAAACAAAGAAGCTGCATCACTCCAAGCAGCAGAGCCGCCCACGCATCAAAACTAACAGAATTTCTTATCAACACCTGTTGCATAAGTTTCTAAATTCACTTGAAAAAGCCCTTCAATACATTCCTACAGGTGATGCAGAGACCAAGTGGGCCCACATCAGAGACGCCATCTACAACTCAGCAATGACCACCTATGGCAAACGTGAGAAGCAGAATGCAGACTGGTTTCAATCTCACTTTGAAGAGCTGGAAACTGTCATTGCCGCTAAACGCGTTGCACTGTTTAACTACAAGAAAGCCCCCAGTGAGTTAACATCCGTCGCACTTAAAGGGCAAGAATTATAACTGGGGGAAAGGAAATTATGATGCGATTAGGCAAGATTTAGGATGCGTAGGATGGGGAAGGAAACTGCAGGGGATGGGAACAATCGAAATGTGGAGCTTATTCAAGGAGCAGCTACTGTGTGTCCTTGATAAGTATGTACCTGTCAGGCAGGGAGGAAGTTGTCGTGCGAGGGAGCCGTGGTTTACTAAAGAAGTTGAAGCGCTTGTCAAGAGGAAGAAGAAGGCTGATGTTAGGATGAGACGTGAAGGCTCAGTTAGGGCGCTTGAGAGCTACAAGCTAGCCAGGAAGGATCTAAAGGGAGAGCTAAGAAGAGCAAGGAGAGGACACGAGAAGTCATTGGTGGATCGGATCAGGGAAAACCCTAAGGCTTTCTATAGGTATATCAGGAATAAAAGAATGACTAGAGTTAGATTAGGGCCAATCAAGGATAGTAGTGGGAAGTTGTGTGTGGAATCAGAGGAGATAGGGGAAGCGTTAAATGAATATTTTGCGTCAGTATTTACAGTAGAGAAAGAAAATGTTGTTGAGAATACTGAGATTCAGGCTACGAGGCTAGATGGGATTGAGGTTCAATAGGAGGAGGTGTTAGCAATTTTGGAAGGTGTGAAAATAGATAAGTCCCCTGGGCCAGATGGGATTTATCCTAGGATTCTCTGGGAAGCTAGGGAGGAGATTGCAGAGCCTTTGTCCTTGATCTTTATGTCGTCATTGTCGACAGGAATAGTGCTGGAAGACTGGAGGATTGCAAGTGTTGTCCCCTTGTTCAAGAAGGGGAGTAGAGACAGCCCTGGTAATTATAGACCTGTGAGCCTTACTTCGGTTGTGGGTAAAATGTTGGAAAAGGTTATAAGAGACAGGATTTATAATCATCTTGAAAAGAATAAGTACATTAGAGATAGTCAGCACGGTTTTGTGACGGGTAGGTCGTGCCTCACAAACCTTATTGAGTTTTTCGAGAAGGTGACCAAACAGGTGGATGAGGGTAAAGCAGTGGATGTGGTGTATATGGATTTCAGTAAGGCGTTTGATAAGGTTCCCCACGGTAGGCTATTGCAGAAAATACGGAAGTATGGGGTTGAAGGTGATTTAGAGCTTTGGATCAGAAATTGGCTAGCTGAAAGAAGACAGAGGGTGGTGGTTGATGGCAAATGTTCATCCTGGAGTTTAGTTACTAGTGGTGTACCGCAAGGATCTGTTTTGGGGCCATTGCTGTTTGTCATTTTTATAAATGACCTGGAAGAGGGTGTAGAAGGGTGGGTTAGTAAATTTGCAGATGACACTAAGGTCGGTGGAGTTGTGGATAGTGCCGAAGGATGTTGTAGGGTACAGAGAGACATAGATAGGCTGCAGAGCTGGGCTGAGAGATGGCAAATGGAGTTTAATGCGGAGAAGTGTAAGGTGATTCACTTTGGAAGGAGTAAAAGGAATGCAGAGTACTGGGCTAATGGGAAGATTCTTGTTAGTGTAGATGAGCAGAGAGATCTTGGTGTCCAGGTGCATAAATCCCTGAAGGTTGCTAACCAGTTTAATAGGGCTGTCAAGAAGGCATATGGTGTGTTAGCTTTTATTAGTAGGGGGGTCGAGTTTCGGAGCCACGAGGTCATGCTGCAGCTGTACAAGACTCTGGTGAGACCGCACCTGGAGTATTGCGTGCAGTTCTGGTCACCGCATTATAGAAAGGATGTGGAAGCTATGGAAAGGGTGCAGAGGAGATTTACTAGGATGTTGCCTGGTATGGAGGGAAGGTCTTACGAGGAAAGGCTGAGGGACTTGAGGTTGTTATCGTTGGAGAGAAGGAGGAGGAGAGGTGACTTAATAGAGACATATAAGATAATCAGAGGGTTAGATAGGGTGGATAGTGAGCGTCTTTTTCCTCGGATGGTGATGGCAAGCACGAGGGGACATAGCTTCAAGTTGAGGGGTGATAGATATAGGACAGATGTGAGAGGTAGTTTCTTTACTCAGAGAGTAGTAAGGGCGTGGAATGCCCTGCCTGCAGCAGTAGTAGATTCGCCAACTTTAAGGGCATTTAAGTGGACATTGGATAGACACATGGATGAAAATGGAATAGTGTAGGTCAGATGGTTTCACAGCTCGGCGCAACATCGAGGGCCGAAGGGCCTGTACTGCGCTGTAATATTCTAAAAAAAAAGTACTGCACAAAGAACAGCCAGGTGCTGCACAAATGACTACTGACAACATCTATACAGTCGTATTCAGGTGGTCTCCGAGACTGGAAACATCACAGGAATGTATGATGGCATTAATTGAACTTTTGGGCCAACCATCAGGAAGATCGCCCCTCAAATCTAAATCAGGGGACACGATCACTGACCAACGCAAGCAAATGGACCGCTGGGTGGAGCACTACCTCGAACTGTACTCCAGGGACAATGTTGCCACTGAGACCGCCCTCAATGTAGCCCAGTCTCTGCCAGTCATGGATGAACTGGACAAACACCCAACAAAATCGGAACTCAGTGATGCCATTGATCATCTAGCCAGTGGAAAAGCTACTGGGAAGGATAGCATTACCCCTGAAATAATCAAGAGTCCCAAGCCTGCTAGACTCTCAGAACTCCATGAACTGCTTTGCCTGTGCTGGGATGAGGGAGCAGTACCACAGGACATGCGCGATGCCAATATCATCACCTTCTATAAGAACAGGGTGACCGTGGTGACTGCAACAACAATTTCCCTGCTCAGCATAGTGGGGAAAGTCTTTGGTCGAGTCGTTTTCAACAGGCTCCAAAAGCTGGCTGAGCATGTCTACCCTGAGGCACAGTGTGTCTTTCGAGCAGAGAGATCCACCATTGACATGCTGTTCTCCCATCGTCAGCTACAGGAGAAATGCTATGAACAACAGATGCCCCTCTATGTTGCTTTCATAGATCTCACCAAAGCCTTTGACCTCATCAGCAGACGTGGTCTCTTCAAACTACTAACAAAGATCGGATGTCCACCAAAGCTACTAAGTATCATCACCTCATTCCATGACAATATGAAAGGCACAATTCAGCACAGCGGCACCACATCAGACCCCTTTCCTATACTGAGTGGCGTGAAACAGGGCTGTGCTCTCGCACCCACACTGTTTGGGATCTTCTTTGCCCTGCTGCTCTCACATGCGTTCAAGTCTTCATAAGAAGGAATTTTCCTCCACACAAGATCAGATGGCAGGTTGTTCAACCTTGCCCGTCTGAGAGCGAAGACCAAAGTATGGAAGGTCGTCATCAGGGAACTCCTCTTTGCTGGCGGTGCTGCTTTAACATATCACACTGAAGAGTGTCTGCAGAGACTCATCGACAGGATTGCAGCTGCCTGCAACGAATATGGCCTAACCATCAGCCTCAAGAAAATAAACATCGTGGACCAGGACATCAGAAATGCTCCATCCATCAATATCGGCGACCACACTCTGGAGGTGGTTCAAGAGTTCACCTACCTAGGCTCAACTATCACCAGTAACCTGTCTCTCGATGCAGAAATCAACAAGCAGATGGAAAAGACATCTGCTTCTATGTCGAAACTGGCCAAGAGAGTGTGGGAAAATGGCACACTGGCAGGGATCATAAATTTCCAAGTGTTTCAAGCCTATGTCCTCAGTACCTTGCTCTACGGCAGCGAGGCCTGGACAATGTATGTCAGCCTAGAGCGACATCTCAATTCATTCCATCTTTGCTGCCTCCGGAGTATCCTTGGCATCAGGTGGCAGGACCATATCTCCAACGCAGAAGTCCTCGAGGTGGCTAACATCCCCAGTATATACACCCTACTGAGCCAGTGGCACTTGAGATGTGTTGGCCATGTAAGCCGCATGGAAGATGGCAAGATCCCCAAGGACACATTGTACAGCGAGCTCGTCACTGGTATCTGACCCAGCGGCCGTCCATGTCTCCGCTTTAAAGACATCTGCAAATGCGACATGAAGTCCTCTGACATTGATCACAATTCTTGGTAGTCAGTTGCCAGTGATCGCCAGAGCTGGCGGGCAGCCATAAAGGCGGGGCTAAAGATTGCTGAGTCGAAGAGACTTAGCTGTTGGCAGGACAAAAGACAGAACCGCCAGGGGAGAGCCAACTGTGTAACAGTCCCAACAACGAATTTTATCTGCAGCACCTGTGGAAGAGTCTGTCACTCTAGAATTGGCCTTTATAGCCACTCCAGTCGCTGCTTCACAAACCACTGACCACCTCCAGGCGCTTACCCATTGTCTCTAGAGACTAGGAGGCCAAAGAAGAAGACTCTGGATTGCTCTTTGTCGTTTCCCAGAGCCAACCTAAACCTTATGATACGATGATCACTGTCCTCTAAATATGCTCCGACTGTCACTTGATCAACTTGTCCCACCTCATTCCCATGAACCAGGTCGAGCAGAGCTTCCTTTCAGAAACATAATGCTGCAGAATTCTTTTTCCTAATCACTGTCTATGAACAGTTCCTCTGTAACCTTTACATGACAAGCATCCCAGTCTATATTCAGATAATTCAAGGTCCCCATTATAACGACTCTATCATTTGAGTTTTCCTGAAAATAGACGCATTTTGTTGAAGCCTTTATCTTGCACTCATTTGGACAAATCACATGAATACAGATGCAAGGGAAAGCTACTAATTTATACCGTATGAAAAGAGAATGCTGATTTGTGAGAAAGTGCACTCCAACTGGTAGAGGCGTTGCCATGGAGAATGAATTAGCTTGTTCTGACTGATAGTTAACTCCCAACCTTTTTTGAAATTGAAATCAGGCAGGTTGTCTCTGATTGTTGGAGGCATTGCCCTAAGGAATGAACCAGCGAATGGCTGCCACTTATTTGTTTCACTGAAACAATTGTAATGTGTTTTGAACAGGGTCCTGTGTGTTAATATATGTAGCTTCCAGTCCACACAAAAGCACCACACTGCGAACTCCACTGACAATCTTAAATTGATTGTCAGCGTAATTCTTGGCACACTGAGGATTATTTAGCAAATGTTGTCCAATTGCAGAATTGCAGTGGGTTGGGTACAGCCTGTACTTTGCCCTTTGCGAACATCGGAAGAGATGTGTTCTTTGATATGATCCACCAGTCTTTGGGATGTAAGGCCTGTTTACCTCGCATCATACTGGCATTGACATCCATATTTCACATTATTCAATTGTGTGATAGGCAGGGCGTTTTTTTGGCTTGACGGAATCATCCTGTTGGTTGAGAACACTACGCGTGTTGTTGCTGCATAGCAGCAGTGTCAAACAGCTAGCTTCATCCGTTCATGAGGATTTGGTGCTTTTTAAATCTGCAATTCCACTCTCCCTCTCTCCAGGTCTCCAGTCTTTGGTGCTTTTTAAATCCGCTCCTCTCTCGCTGCTCCTCTCCAGGTATCCAAAGCACCAAAGCCAAATAATTACAGGCCGGTCAGTCTAACCTCAACAATGGAAAAATTATTTGAATCTCCTCTGAGAGACAGGATAAACTGTCAGTTAGAAAGACATGGGTTAATCAAGGAGAGTCAGCATGGATTTGTTCAGGGATGATCTCGTCTGACCAACGTGATCGAATTTTTTGAAGGATTAACAGGGAAGACAGATGAGGGTAGTTCAGTTGATGTGGTCTATATGAATTTTAGCAAGGCTTTTGACAAGATACTATATGGCAGACTGGTTAAAAAATAAAATCCCGTGAATCCATAGAAATGCAGCAAATTGGCTCAGTGACAGGAAACAAAGGGTAATTGTTGACGGCTATTTCAGTGACTGGAGAGCTGCTTCCAGTGGCGTTCCACAGGGCTCAGTACTGGGTCGCTTGCTTTTTGTGGTGTATATTAACGAGTTGGTCATAAATGTAGGGGGCATGATCAAGAAATTTGCGGACGACAGAAAGATTGGCCGTGTGGTAGAGAGCGAGGAGGATAGCTGTTGGCTGCAGGAAGATATTGATGGTCTGTTCCAATGGGCAGAAAAGTGGTAAATGGAATTCAGTCTGCAGAAGTGTGAGGTGATGCATTTAGGGGTGTCAAAAAAGGCAAAGGAGTATTTGATTAATGGGAAAATACTGAGAAGTGTAGAGCAAGTGAGGGATCTTGGACTGAATGCCCACAAATCCCTGAAGACAACAGAACAGGTCGATAAGGTGGTTAAGGAGGCATATGGAATCCTTTCCTTTATTAACCGAGGTATAGAAGACAAGAGCTGGGAGGTTATGCTGGCGCTGTTTAACTCATTGGTCAGGCCACAAATTGAGTACTGTGTGCAGTTATGGTCACTCATTGCAGAAAGGATGTAATTGCACAAGAGAAGGTACAGAGGAGATTTACGAGCATGTTGCCAGGAGTGGACAAATGCAGTTGAGATGAAAGATTGGATAGGCTGGGATTGTTATCCGTGGAACAGAGACGGCTGAGTGGAGATCTGATTGAACTGGACAAAAATATGAGGGGCCTGGATAGAATGGAGGTGAAGGGTCTTTTCACCTTAGCAGAGAGGTCAGTGACGAGGGGGCATAGATTTAAACTGATTTATAGAAGAATTAGAGGGGATATGAGGAAAAACATTTTCACCCAGAGGGTGGTGATAGTCTGGAACTCACTGCCTGAAAGGGTAGTTGAAGTAGAGACCTTCAATTCTTTCAAAGTGAGTCTGCATATGCACCTCGAGTTCCGCAATCTGCAGGGCTATGGAGCAAATGCTGGAAGGTGGGATTCGAATAGATGCATAGTTTTTCAGCCGGCACAGACACGATGGGTCAAGTGGTCTCTTTCTCTGTCTTAAACATTCTACGATTCTATGAAATTCCGAAGTTTTCTTTCGGCATGTAAGTAGTAAAAGGGTGGTAAGAGGAGGGGTGGGGCCGATTAGAGGCTAGAAAGGGGATTTACACATAGAGGCAGAGGGCATAGCTGAGGTATTAAATGAATGCTTTGCATCTGTCTTTCCCAAGGAAGAAGATGCAACTCAGGCAATCTTCCTTAGAATCAGGGCTGTCCCCAGAGGACTGGAGAGTTGTAAAGGTTACACCCTTGTTCACAAAAGGGACTAGAGAAAAACCCAGCAACTATAGGACAGTCATTTTAACTTCAGTGGTCGGAAAACATCGAGAAAAAATAATTCGGGACAAAATCAATAGTCACGTGGATAAATGTGGGTTAATTATGGAAATCCAGCATGGAGTTCCTATGGAAAATCATGCTGAACCAACTTGCTGGAATTTTGTGAGGAGGCAACAGAGAGGGTTGATGAAGGCAATGCTGTTGATGTGGTGTACATGGACATTCAAAAGGCGCTTGATACAGTGCTACACAACAAACTTGTGAGAAAACTTGTAGCTCATGAAATAAAAGGGATGTTCGCAACATGGATACGGAATTGTCTTGATAGGAAGGAAACAAAGATCCGTGATGGGACTCTTGCTTTTCCTGATACATATTAATAAACTACACCTTGGTGTACAGGGCACAATTGCAACGTTTGCAGATGATACGAAACTTGGAGTCATTGTGAATTGTGAGGAAGAGATTGTAGAATTTCAAAAGGACATAGACAAGTTGGTGGAATGGGCAGACAGGTGGCACATGAAGTTCAATGCCAAGAAATGTAACGTAATTCATTTTGGTAGGGAGAACATAGAGAGACAATATAAAATAAAGGGCACAATTCTAAAGGGGTGCAGGAGCAGAGGTACCTGGGTGTAATTGTGCATACGTCAGTGAAGGTGGCAGGATCGGCTGAGAGAGCAGCTAATAACGCATATAGTATTCCAGACTTCATTAATAGGGGGCATAGAGTACAAGAGC
Organism: Heterodontus francisci; assembly: GCF_036365525.1. NCBI lineage: Eukaryota > Metazoa > Chordata > Chondrichthyes > Heterodontiformes > Heterodontidae > Heterodontus > Heterodontus francisci. Next base: position 953,876 of record NW_027141586.1, read on the forward strand.
ATGGAAGCTATGTTGAACTTGTACAAGACACTAGTTCCTCCTCAGGTGGAGTATTGGGTCTATTTCAGTGTGCCACACTTTCGGAAAGACATGAGGGTATTGGAGAGAGTAGAAAAGAGATTCGTGAGAATGGTTCCAGAGGTGAAGAATTTCAGTTACGAATATAGATCGGAGAAGAATGACGAGAGTTAGATTAGATCCAATCAAGGATAGTAGTGGGAAGTTGTGTGTGGAATCAGAGGAGATAGGGGAAGTGTTAAATGAATATTTTGCGTCAGTATTTACAGTAAAGAAAGAAAATGTTGTCGAGGAGAATACTGAGATTCAGACTACTAGGCTAGATGGGATTGAGGTTCACAAGGAGGAGGTGTTATCAATTTTGGAAAGTGTGAAAATAGATAAGTCCCCTGGGCCAGATGGGATTTATCCTAGGATTCTCTGGGAAGCTAGGGAGGAGATTGCAGAGCCTTTGTCCTTGATCTTTATGTCGTTATTGTCGACAGGAATAGTGCCGGAAGACTGGAGGATAGCAAATGTTGTCTCCTTGTTCAAGAAGGGGAGTAGAGACAGCCCTGGTAATTATAGACCTGTGAGCCTTATTTCGGTTGTGGGTAAAATGTTGGAAAAGGTTATAAGAGACAGGATTTATAATCATCTTGAAAAGAATAAGTTCATTAGCGATAGTCAGCACGGTTTTGTGAAGGGTAGGTCGTGCCTCACAAACCTTATTGAGTTTTTCGAGAAGGTGACCAAACAGGTGGATGAGGGTAAAGCCGTGGATGTGGTGTATATGGATTTCAGTAAGGCGTTTGATAAGGTTCCCCACGGTAGGCGATTGCCGAAAATACGGAAGTATGGGGTTGAAGGCGATTTAGAGCTTTGGATCAGAAATTGGCTAGCTGAAAGAAGACAGAGGGTGGTGGTTGATGGCAAATGTTCATCCTGGAGTTTAGTTACCAGTGGTGTACCGCAAGGTTCTGTTTTGGGGCCACTGCTGTTTGTCATTTTTATAAATGACCTGGAAGAGGGTGTAGAAGGGTGGGTTAGTAAATTTGCGGATGACACTAAGGTCGGTGGAGTTGTGGATAGTGCCAAAGGATGTTGTAGGGTTCAGACAGACATAGATAGGCTGCAGAGCTGGGCTGAGAGATGGCAAATGGAGTTTAATGCGGAAGAGTGCGAGGTGATTCACTTTAGAAGGAGTAACAGGAATGCAGAGTACTGGGCTAATGGGAAAATTCTTGGTAGTGTAGATGAACAGAGAGATCTTGGTGTCCAGGTGCATAAATCTCTGACTGTTGCCACCCAGGTTAATAGGGCTGTTAAGAAGGCATATGGTGTGTTAGCTTTTATTAGTAGGGGGATCGAGTTTCGGAGCCACGAGGTCATGCTGCAGCTGTACAAAACTCTGGTGAGACTGCACCTGGAGTATTGCGTGCAGTTCTGGTCACCGCATTATAGGAAGGATGTGGAAGCTATGGAAAGGGTGCAGAGGAGATTTACTAGGATGTTGCCTGGTATGGAAGGAAGGTCTTACGAGGAAAGGCTGAGGGACTTGAGGTTGTTTTCGTTGGAGAGAAGGAGGAGGAGAGGTGACTTAATAGAGACATATAAGATAATCAGAGGGTTAGATAGGGTGGATAGTGAGAGTCTTTTTCCTCGGATGGTGATGGCAAACATGAGGGGACATAGCTTTAAGTTGAGGGGTGATAGATATAGGACAGATGTCAGAGTTAGTTTCTTTACTCAGAGAGTAGTAGGGGTGTGGTACGCCCTGCCTGCAGCAGTAGTAGACTCGCCAACTTTAAGGGCATTTAAGTGGTCGTTGGATAGACATATGGATGAAAATGGAATAGTGTAGGTCAGATGGTTTCACAGGTCGGCGCAACATCGAGGGCCGAAGGGCCTGTACAGCGCTTTAATGTTCTAATTCTAATTCTAAGTTAGGACAATTTTATTTGAGGAACAGAAGGCTAAGAGGTGATTTGATAGAGGTATTCAAAATCATGAGGTGTCTGGACAGAGTCGATAGAGAGAAACTGTCCCACACGTGAAAGGATCAAGAATTAGAGGGCACAGATTTAAAGTATTTGGCAACAGAAGCAAAAGTGACATGAGGAAAAACTTTTTCACGCAGCAAGTGGTTAAGGTCTGGAATGTGCTGCCTGGGAACCTGGTGGAGGCAGCTTCAATTGAAGCATTCAAAAGGGAATTAGATAGTTATGTGAAAAGGAAGAATGTGCAGGGTTATGGGAAGAAGGAAGGGGAATGGACCTGAGGGAATGTCTCTTTCAGAGAGCCAGTGCAAACATGATGGGCCGAATGGCCACCTTCTGCGCTGTAACAATTCTGTTATTCTGTGATGTTTTGGTGCTTTTTTTTAATCTACTCTTCTCCCGCTGCTCCTCTCTTATTGACCAGCTTTTGGTTCTTTTTAAATCAGCACCATTCGTGACTCCTCAGATACTGAAGCAGTCCGTGTTGAATTGCAGCAAGACCGGGACAATATCCAGGCTTGGGCTGATAAGTGGCAAGTAACATTCGCACCACACAAGTGCCAGGCAATGATAATCTCCAAAAAGAGAGAATCTAACCATGTCCCCTTGAAATTCAACAGCATGACCATCGCTGAATTCCCCACTATCAACATGCTAGGGGTTACCATTGACCACAAACTGAACTTGAGTAGCCATATAAACACTGTGGCTACAAGAGCAGGTCAGAGGCTAGGAATCCTGAGGTGAGTAACTCACCTCCTGTCTCCCCAAAGCCTGTCCACAATCTACAAGGCACAAGTCAGGAGTATGATGGAATACTCTCCACTTTCCTGGATGGGTGCAGCTCCAACAACACTCAAGAAGCTCGACAACATCCAAGACAAAGCAGCCCGCTTGATTGCCACCCCATCTACAAACATTCACTCCCTCCATCACCGACACACAGTGACAGCAGTGTGTACCATCTACAAGATGCACTGCAGCAATGCGCCAAGGCTCCTTAGACAGCACCTTCCAAACCCACGACCTCTACCAACTAGAAGGAAAAGGGCAGCAAATACATGGGAACACCACCACCTGCAAGTTCCCCTCCAAGTCATGCACCATCCTGACTTGGAACTATATCGCCATTCCTTCACTGCCACTGGGTCAAAATTCTGGAACACCCTTCCTAACAGCACTGTGGGTGTACCTACCCCAAATGGACTGCTGCGGTTCAAGAAGGAAGCTCACCACCATCTTCTGAAGGGCAATTAGGGATGGGCAATAAATGCTGGCCTGGCCTGCGACGCCCACATCCCATGAATGAATATAAACTCCTCTCCCACTGCCCCTCTCTAATTCACCAGGTTTTGCTGCTTTATAAGTCCACTCCTCTCCCGCTGTTTTTGGGGCTGTTACACAGTTGGCTCTCCCAATGCGCTTCTGTCTTTTTTCCTGCCAACTGTTAAGTCTCTTCGACTCGCCGCTCTTTAGCCCCGCCTTTATGGTTGCCCGCCAGCTCTGGAGATCACTGGCAACTGACTCCCACGACTTGTGATCAATGTCACAGGACTTCATGTTGCTTTTGCAGATGTCTTTAAAACGGAGAGACGGACGGCCGGCGGGTCTGATACCAGTGATGAGCTCGCTGTAGAATGCCTCCTTGGGGATTCTGCCATCTTCTATGTGGCTCACATGGCTAAGCCATGTCAAGCGCCGCTGGCTCAGTAGGATGTATATGCTGGGGATGTTGGCCGCCTCAAGGACTTCTGAGTTGGAGATACAGTCCTGCCACCTGATGCCAAAGATTCTCCGGAGGCAACGAAGATGGAATGAATTGAGACGTTGCTCTTGGCTGACATACGTTGTCCAGGCCTCGCTGCTGTTGAGCAAGGTACTGAGGATACAGGCTTGAAACATTCGGTATTTCCCATGCGCTTGTTGATTTCTGCATCGAGAGACAGGTTACTGGTGATAGTTGAGCCTAGGTAGGTGAACACTTGAACCACTTCCAGAGCGTGGTCACCAATATTGATGGATGGAGCATAACGAAGCATTGCTTAGTTACTAATGAAGAAGGGTCACTGACCCGAAACGTTAACTCTGCTTCTCTTTCCACAGATGCTGCCAGACCTGCTGAGTGATTCCAGCATTTCTTGTTTTTATTTCAGATTTCCAGTATCCGCAGTATTTTGCTTTTATTATTGCTTAGTTACTGACTAAATAAACATAATAACATCAGTTCTTCACTGATGCTAATGCATTATTTAAATACTGCACTTTAAAATCTCTGTGACTGCTGAATTCAATAACAAGTGAGGCTGTCATCGTAATGTATTTAAATTTATATTTAATTGCCTGTAAATACTAAATACATTGACTATATTGTTTAACAGATGAACAGTTCTCCAATACCAATAACCACAGATATTTTTGTTTGAATGTATTAATTAAGTTGTGTTACTGGGATCTATAGATTAGATTTCCTCTAACACTCTGCTGCAGTCTTACCCTGTGAATCTCAGCATCTCCTCTCACTGTATTGAACCCTCTGTCTCCTCAGGCATTGTGTCAGTTTATCCACTTTCCCAAACCATCTGCTCCAGCCTCCCCTTCAGTACCAACATATCCTTTTCCTTCTCTCCTTCCCAAACACATTCACTGGTTCCACCTCCAGCTGCGTCTTCCAACTAAATCCCAACCCTCAAACTCACCGCAGCAGCTCTCAGAATTGTCCCATTTTGTACCAGTCCCTGTCGGCTTTCTGAACCCACAGCAAGAAACCATCTGCACATCCCGCTGCCCGAAACATTCCCGATCAACAGTCTGGAGACAAATTCCCGTTTAACCCATGAGATTCCATCTCTGTAAAACCCTTTCTCATTCCCCCACCGGCACTGATTCCTCACTCTGTACTTCCAGTAGATCCAGTGTTGACCATATTCACTTTCTGTCTCAATTTCCCAATTCATTATTAATAATTGTGTTTTCTAACATTTTACTGTGACAAAGCACTGCCCAGGTCAATGAATCAGTTTTCACTGCTCGATGCAGCAACAAAGCTGGAAATTTCAGCCCAGATCCTGTCAAACTGTTGCTTTGTCTCCAGGTCTGATCAGTAATTTCTCTGCTTCCTTTTCTCTCTCTTCCAGTTAACCTGGTGGCGATTGTGATCCTGTCCCGAGGAAAGTGTGGTCTCTCCAAATGTACCAGTGTCTACCTGGTGGGAATGGCAGTGGCTGATCTCCTGGTCGTTATCAATCATCTCATATTGTTGTGGATTGTTTTATTTTATTTCCCAGATTCCTTCCTGAGTACTATGCCCATGTGTGCTCTTATTACAGTTCTGAGTTCTGCAGCCATAGCAACTTCTGTCTGGCTCACAGTCACTTTCACCTTTGATAGATTTGTGGCCATTTGTTGTGAGAAGCTGAGAGCAAAATATTGCACCAAGAAAATGGCAGCTGTGGATGTAGGAACAGTGAGTGTGCTGGGATTTTTACTGTCTGTCCCCTGGTACTTTACACTTGAAAACGAGGAAATTATTGATAATGTTCCCATGGGATGTGCTTTTAAACCAAGCTTCTTCACTTCCGCCACATGGGGGGCATTTCAATTGTTGTACTACATTTTAAACCCTTGTGTCCTGCTCTTTATGATTTTACTGCTCAATGTTCAGACGGTCAGACGTATTTTATTCTCCAGTAAAGTCCGCAGGGGTTCCCGGTGCCACAGCAATGGAGAGAATCACAAAGACCCAGAGATGGAGAATCGCATAAAATCTATTATTTTACTCTTCAATATATCTGACAGTTTTATATTGTTATGGATGACCCGGGTTGTGTTTATCATTTATAAACGAATTGCAGATATTCGGTATTATCCATCCTACACTGACCCTCACTTAATCACTGAACACACATCACTAATGCTGCAGGCTCTCAGTTCCTGCACCAACATGTGTATTTACACTGTGACCCAGACTAAATTCAGAGAGGAGCTGAAGAAGGCGGTGAAATACCCTTTCAATCTCATTGTTAAATTAGTGAAATCATAGGAAGAGAGAAACACTGCAACTAAATCCCATTTCGTATTCTAGTCCCTACACTCCCCACAGGACAGAAAGTGCAGATTACATTCACAGCACTGAGTACTGAAATTATTTTTAATCTGATTCTGAGTAGACATATTGTTGAGAATCTGACCTGTTGAGGAGGGACTTGCTCTGCCCGCCCTCTCACCATTTCCATCTGCTGGTGTCCCTGTCTCACTACAGTTACTGTCTCCCTCTCACCATTTCCATCTGCTGGTGTCCCTGTCTCACTGCAGTTACTGTCTCCCTCCCACCATCTCCATCTGCTGATGTCCCTGTCTCACTGCAGTTACTGTCTCCCTCCCACCATCTCCACCTGCTGGTGTCCATCTCTCAAAGCAGTTACTGCGCCCCCCCCCCCCCCCCCCCCTCACAACCTCCACCTGCTGGTGTCCCAGTCTCACTGCAGTTACTGTCCCCCTCCCACCATCTCCACCTGCTGGGGTCCATCTCTCAATGCAGTTACTGCCCCCCCCCCCCCCCCCTCACAACCTCCACCTGCTGGTGTCCATCTCTCAAAGCAGTTACTGCTCCCTCCCCCTCACAACCTCCACCTGCTGGTGTCCCAGTCTCACTGCAGTTACTGTCCCACTCACCATCTCCACCTGCTGGTGTCCATCTCTCAATGCAGTTACTGCCCCCCCCCCCCTCACAACCTCCACCTGCTGGTGTCCCTGTCTCACTGCAGTTACAGCCCCCCTCTCACCATCGCCACCTGCTGGTGTCCCTGTCTGACTGCAGTTACTGCTCCTCTCAACAATTCCTTCTGCTGGTGTCACTGACTCACTGCAGTTATTGCGCCGCTCTCACCACCTCCATCTGCTGGCGTCCCCGTCTCACTTCAGTTACTGCTTCCTGTCACTATCTCCACCTGCTGGTGTCGCTGGCTCACTGCAGTTACTGTTCCCCTCTCACTATCTCCATCTGCAGGTGTCCCTGTCTTACTGCAGTTACTGCCCCTCGCACCAGCTCTATCTGCTGGTGTTCCTGTCACACTGCAGTTAATGGCCCCTCTCACTACCTCCATCTGCTGGTGCCCTGTCTAACTCCAGTTAATGCCCACTTCTCACCATCTCCATCTGCTGGTATCCCTGTCACACTGCATTTACATCCCCCTCTCATCATCGACATCTGCTGCAGTCCTTGTATCACTGCAGTTACTGCCCCCTCTCACCATCTCCATCTGCTGGTGTCCCTGCCGCACTGCAGTTACTCCCCCCCCCCCCACCCGCCCTCACCATCTCCATCAGCTGATGTCCCTGACTTAATGCAGTTACTCACCCTCGATTTCCATATGCTAAAACAGGATCTTGCCATCGTGGACTGGGAGTAGCTACTTGAAGGAAAGTCTACATTAGACCAGCAGGAGCCATTCAAAGAGGAAATAGTGGAGGTTCAAAGCCAACATGTACCCGTTAAGATGAAGGGTAGGACCAACAAGTCCAGACAACCCTGGATGTCAAGGGATATAGAGGATTGGTTCAGGCAAAAAACGGAAGCTTATTGCAGATTCCAAGCACTGAAAACAGCCGAGGCACTGGAGGTGTATAGAAACTGCATTGGGTCCTTCAAAAAATGCAATTAGGAGAGTGAAGAAGGGAGATGAAAACACACTGGTGGGCAAGATAAAACAAAATCCTAAGGTGTGTCATAAGTATATTAAGTGCAAGAGGATAACTAGGAAAGAGTAGGGCCTATTAGGGACCAAAGTGGCAATCTGTGTGTGGAGCCGGAGGACATAGGTGAGGTTTTCAATGATGGCTTTTCATTTGTGTTCAATATGGAGAAGGACGATTTATGTGCAGAGATCAGGCAGGGGGATTGTGATATACTTGATCATATTAGCAATGAAAGGGAGGAAGTATTAGCTGTTTTAGCGGGAGTAAAAGACGATAAACCCCCAGACCCAGATGAGATGTATCCCAGGCTGTTATGTGAGGCAAGGGAGGAGTTAGCAGGGGCTCTGACACAAATTTTCAAATCCTCTCTGTTTACGGTTGTGAAAGCTCCGCATTTCCCCCAGGACCTGTCTTTAAAGTTGTGACAGCTCAGTATTTACCCCAGGACCTGTCCTTAAAGTTGTGACAGCTCAGTATTTACCCCAGGACCTGTCCTTAAAGTTGTGACAGCTCGGTATTTTACCCAGGACCTGTGTTTAAAGTTGTGACAGCTCAGTATTTTACCCGCGATCTGTGTTTAAAGTTGTGACAGCTCAGTATTTCCCCCAGGAACTCTCTTTAAAGTTGTGACAGCTCAGTATTTTACCCAGGACCTGTGTTTAAAGTTGTGACAGCTCAGTATTTTACCCGTGATCTGTGTTTAAAGTTGTGACAGCTCAGTATTTCCCCCAGGACCTGTGTTTAAAGTTGTGACAGCTCAGTATTTCCCCCAGGACCTGTCTTGAAAGTTGTGACAGTTCAGGATTTCCCCCAGGCCCTGTCTTTAAAGTTGTGACAGCTCGGTATTTCCCCCAGGACCTGTGTTTAAAGTTGTGACAGCTCAGTATTTCCCCCAGGATATGTCTTTAAAGTTGTGACAGCTCAGTATTTCCCCCAGGACCTGTGTTTAAAGCTGTGACAGCTCAGTATTTCCCCCAGGATATGTCTTTAAAGTTGTGACAGCTCAGTATTTCCCCCAGGACCTGTGTTTAAAGCTGTGACAGCTCAGTATTTCCCCCAGGATATGTCTTTAAAGTTGTGACAGCTCAGTATTTCCCCCAGGACCTGTGTTTAAAGTTCTGACAGTGCAGTCTTTCCTCCAGGATCTGTATTTAAAGTTGTCACAGATCAGTATTTTACGCAGGACCTGTGTTTAAAGTTGTGACAGCTCAGTCTTACCCCCAGGCACTGTCTCTAAAGTTGTGGCAGCTCAGTATTTCCCCCAGGACCTGTCTTTAAAGTTGTGACAGCTCAGTATTTTACGCAGGACCTGTGTTTAAAGTTGTGACAGCTCAGTATTACCATCAGGACCTGTCTTTAAAGTTGTGACAGCTCGGGATTTCCACAAGAACCTGTGTTTTAAGTTGTAACAGCTCAGTATTTTACCCAGGACCTAGGATTAAAATTGTGACAGCTCAGTATTTCCACAAGAACCTGTGTTTAAAGTAGTGACAGCTCAGTATTTCCACAAGAACCTGTGTTTAAAGTTGTGACAGCTCAGCATTTTACCCAGGACCTGTGTTTAAAGTTGTGACAGCTCAGTATTTCCCCCAGGACCTGTGTTTCAAGTTGTGACAGTTCAGTATTTCCTGCAGGACCTGTCTTTAAAGTTGTGACAGTTCAGTATTTCCGGCAGGGCCTGTGTTTAAAGTTGTGACAGCTCAGTATTTCCCCCAGGCCCAGTGTTTAAAGTTATGACAACTCAATATAACCCTCCAGGACCTGTGTTTAAAGTTGTGACAGCTCAGTATTTCCCACAGGACCTGTCTTTAAAGTTGTGACAACTCAGTATTTCCCACAGGACCTGTCTTTAAAGTTGTGACAGTTCAGTATTTCCCCCAGGACCTGTGTTTAAAGTTGTGACAACTCAGTATTTCCCACAGGACCAGTCTTTAAAGTTGTGACAGCTCAGTATTTCCCACAGGACCTGTGTTTAAAGTTATGACAACTCAGTATAACCACCCAGGACCTGTGTTTAAAGTTGTGACAGCTCAGTATTTCCCACAGGACCTGTGTTTAAAGTTGTGACAGTTCAGTATTTCCCCCAGGACCTGTGTTTAAAGTTGCGACAACTCAGTATTTCCCACAGGACCTGTCTTTAAAGTTGTGACAGCTCAGTATTTCCCACAGGCCCTGTGTTTAAAGTTATGACAACTCAGTATAACCACCCAGGACCTGTGTTTAAAGTTGTGACAGCTCAGTATTTCCTTCCAGGCCCTGTGTTTAAAGTTGTGACAGATCAGTATTTTACCCAGGACCTGTCTTTTAAGTTGTGACAGCTCAGCCTTTACCCCAGGACCTGTCTTTTAAGTTGTGACAGCTCAGTCTTTCCCCCAGGACCTGTGTTTAAAGTTGTGACAGCTCAGTCTTTCCCCCAGGCCCTGTCTTTAAAGTTGTGACAGCTCAGTATTTCCCACAGGACCTGTGTTTAAAGTTGTGACAGTTCAGTATTTCCCCCAGGACCTGTCTTTAAAGTTGCGACAACTCAGTATTTCCCCCAGGATCTGTGTTTAAAGTTGTCACAGATCAGTATTTTACACAGGACCTGTCTTTTAAGTTGTGACAGCTCAGCCTTTACCCCAGGACCTGTGTTTTAAAGTTGTGACAGATCAGTATTTTACCCAGGACCTGTCTTTTAAGTTGTGACAGCTCAGCCTTTACCCCAGGACCTGTGTTTAAAGTTGTGACAGCTCAGTCTTTCCCCCAGGCCCTGTCTTTAAAGTTGTGACAGCTCAGTATTTCCCCCAGGACGTGTCTTTAAAGTTCTGACAGCTCAGTATTACCCTCAGGACCTGTCTTTAAAGTTGTGACTGCTCGGTATTTCCACAAGAACCTGTGTTTTAAGTTGTGACAGCTCAGTATTTTACTCAGAACCTATGTTTAAAATTGTGACAGCTCAGTATTTCCACAAGAACCTGTGTTTAAAGTTGTGACAGTTCAGTATTTCCTGCAGGGCCTGTGTTTAAAGTTGTGACAGCTCAGTATTTCCCCCAGGACCTGTGATCAAAGTTGTGACAGCTCAGTCTTTCCCCAGGCCCTGTGTTTACAGTTGAGACAGCTCAGTATTTCCACCAAGATCTGCGTTTCAAGTTGTGTCTGTTCAGTATTTCCCCCTGTTTGTGTTTAAAGTTGTGACAGATCAGTTATTCCCCCAGGCCCTGTGTTTAAAGTTATGACAACTCAGTATAACCACCCAGGACCTGTGTTTAAAGTTGTGACAGCTCAGTATTTCCCCCAGGACCTGTGTTTAAAGTTGTGTTAGATCAGTATTTCCCCCAGTATTTGTCTTTAAAGTTGTTACAGCTCAGTATTTCCCCCAGGCCCTGTGTTTACAGTTGTGACAGCTCAGTATTTCCCCCAGGCCCTGTGTTTACAGTTGAGACAGCTCAGTATTTCCACCAAGATCTGCGTTTCAAGTTGTGTCTGTTCAGTATTTCCCCCTGTTTGTGTTTAAAGTTGTGACAGATCAGTTATTCCCCCAGGCCCTGTGTTTAAAGTTATGACAACTCAGTATAACCACCCAGGAACTGTATTTAAAGTTGTGACAGCTCAGTATTTTACCTAGGACTTGAGTTTAATGTTGTGACAGTTCAGTATTTTACCCAGGACCTGTGTTTAAAGTTGTGACAGCTCAGCATTTTCAACAGGACCTGTCTTCAAAGTTGTGACAGCTCAGTATTTTCCCCAGGACCTGTGTTTAAAGATGTGACAGCTCAGTATTTCCCCCAGGACCTGTGTTTAAAGATGTGACAGCTCAGTATTTCCTCCAGGCCCTGTCTTTAAAGTTGTGAGAGCTCAGTATTTCCTCCAGGCCCTGTCTTTAAAGTTGGGACAGCTCAGTATTTCCCCCAGGACCTGTGTTTAAATTTGTGACAGCTCAGTCTTTTCCCCAGGACTTGTCTTTAAAGTTGTGACAGCTCAGTATTTCCCCAAGAACCTGTGTTTACAGTTGAGACAGCTCAGTATTTCCACCAAGATCTGCGTTTCAAGTTGTGTCTGTTCAGTATTTCCCCCTGTTTGTGTTTAAAGTTGTGACAGATCAGTTATTCCCCCAGGCCCTGTGTTTACAGTTGTGAAAGCTCAGCATTTCCCCCAGGAACTGTATTTAAAGTTGTGACAGCTCAGTATTTCCTCCAGGCCCTGTGTTTACCTTTTGTCAAAGCTCAGCATTTCCCCCAGGACCTGTCTTTAAAGTTGTGACAGCTCAGTATTTCCCCCAGGACCTGTCTATAAAGTTCTGACAGCTCAGTATTTCCCCCAGGACCTGTGTTTAAAGTTGTGTTAGATCAGTATTTCCCCCAGTATTTGTCTTTAAAGTTGTGACAGTTCAGTATTTCCCCCAGGACCTGTGATCAAAGTTGTGACAGCTCAGTATTTCCCCCAGGACCTGTCTTTAAAGTTGTGACAGCTCAGTATTTCCCCCAGGCCCTGTCTTTAAAGTTGTGACAGCTCAGTATTTCCCCTAGGACCTGTGTTTAAAGTGGTGACAGCTCAGTATTTCCCCCAGGACCTGTCTTTAAAGTTGTGACAGCTCAGTATTTTACCCAGGACCCGCGTTTAAAGTTGTGACAGCTCAGTATTTTACCCAGGACCTGTCTTTAAAGTTGTGAAAGCTCAGTATTTTACCCAGGACCTGTCTTTAAAGTTGTGACAGCTCAGTCTTTCCCCAAGGACCTGTCTTTAAAGTTGTGACAGCTCAGTATTTCCCCTAGAAACTGTGTTTCAAGTTGTGACAGCTCAGTCTTTCCCCCAGGACCTGCGTTTCCAGTTGTGACAGTACAGTATTTCCTGCAGGGCCTGTGTTTACAGTTGTGACAGTACAGTATATCCCCCAGGACCTGTGATCAAAGTTGTGACAACTCGATATTTCCCCCAGGACCTGTGATCAAAGTTGTGACAACTCAGTATTTTCCCCAGAACCTGTCTTTAAAGTTGTGACAGCTCAGTATTTCACGGAGGAACTGTATTTAAAGTTGTTACAGCTCAGTATTTCCCCCGGGAACTGTATTTAAAGTTGTGACAGCTCAGTATTTCACGGAGGAACTGTATTTAAAGTTGTTACAGCTCAGTATTTCCCCCGGGAACTGTATTTAAAGTTGTGACAGCTCAGTATTTCCCCCAGGAACTGTATTTAAAGTTGTGACAGCTCAGTATTTCCCCCAGGCCCTGTGTTTAAAACTGCGACAGCTCAGTATTTTCATCAGGACCTGTGTTTGCAGTTGTGAAAGTTCAGTATTTTACCCAGGACCTGTATTTAAAGTTGTGACAGCTCAGTATTTCCTCCCGACCCAGTGTTTACAGCTGTGACAGCTCAGTATGTCCCCCAGCGTCTCTGTTTAAAGTTGTGACAGCTCAGTATTTCCCCCAGTCCCTGTCTTTAAAGTTGTGACGTTTCAGTATTTCCCCCAGGCCCTGTCTTTAAAGTTGTGACAGTTCAGTATTTCCCCCAGGCCCTGTCTGTAAAGTTGTGACAGCTCAGTATTTTTCCCAGGATCCGTCTTTAAAGTTGTGACAGCTCAGTATTTCCTCCAGGCCCTGTCTTTAAAGTTGTGACAGCTCAGTATTTCCTCCAGGCCCTGTCTTTAAAGTTGTGACAGCTCAGTATTTCCTCCAGGCCCTGTCTTTAAAGTTGTGAGAGCTCAGTATTTCCTCCAGGACCTGTGTTTAAAGTTGTGACAGCTCAGTATTTTCCCCAGAACCTGTGTTGAAAGTTGTGACAGATCAGTTATTCCCCCAGGACTTGTCTTTAAAGTTGTGACAGCTCAGTCTTTCCCCCAGGACTTGTCTTTCAAGTTGTGACAGCTCAGTATTTCCCCCAGGACTTGTCTTTAAAGTTGTGACAGCTCAGTATTTCCCCAAGAACCTGTGTTTACAGTTGTGACAGCTCAGTCTTTCCCCAGGCCCTGTGTTTACAGTTGAGACAGCTCAGTATTTCCACCAAGACCTGCGTTTCAAGTTGTGTCAGTTCACTATTTCCCCCTGTTTGTGTTTAAAGTTGTGACAGCTCAGCATTTCCCCCAGGAACTGTATTTAAAGTTGTGACAGCCCAGTATGTCCTCCAGGCCCTGTGTTTAAAGTTGTGACAACTCAGTATTTCCCACAGGACCTGTCTTTAAAGTTGTGACAGCTCAGTATTTTACCCAGGACCTGTCTTTAAAGTTGTGACAGCTCAGTCTTTCCCCAAGGACCTGTCTTTAAAGTTGTGACAGCTCAGTATTTCCCCTAGAAACTGTGTTTCAAGTTGTGACAGCTCAGTCTTTCCCCCAGGACCTGCGTTTCCAGTTGTGACAGTACAGTATTTCCTGCAGGGCCTGTGTTTACAGTTGTGACAGTACAGTATATCCCCCAGGACCTGTGATCAAAGTTGTGACAACTCGGTATTTCCCCCAGGACCTGTGATCAAAGTTGTGACAACTCAGTATTTTCCCCAGAACCTGTCTTTAAAGTTGTGACAACTCAGTATTTCCCCCAGGACCTGTCTTTAAAGTTGTGACAGCTCAGTATTTTACCCAGGACCTGTCTTTAAGGTTGTGAAAGCTCAGCATTTCACGGAGGAACTGTATTTAAAGTTGTGACATCTCAGTATTTCCTCCAGGCCCTGTCTTTAAAGTTGTGACAGCTCAGTATTTCTTCCAGGACCTGTGTTTAAAGTTGTGACAGCTCAGTATTTTCCCCAGAACCTGTGTTGAAAGTTGTGACAGATCAGTCTTTCCCCCAGGACTTGTCTTTAAAGTTGTGACAGCTCAGTATTTCCCCAAGAACCTGTGTTTACAGTTGTGACAGCTCAGTATTTCCCCAAGAACCTGTGTTTACAGTTGTGACAGCTCAGTCTTTCCCCAGGCCCTGTGTTTACAGTTGAGACAGTTCAGTATTTCCACCAAGACCTGCGTTTCAAGTTGTGTCAGTTCACTATTTCCCCCTGTTTGTGTTTAAAGTTGTGACAGATCAGTTATTCCCCCAGGCCCTGTGTTTACCTTTTGTGAAAGCTCAGCATTTCCCCCAGGAACTGTATTTAAAGTTGTGACAGCCCAGTATGTCCTCCAGGACCTGTGTTTAAAGTTGTGACAACTCAGTATTTCCCACAGGACCTGTCTTTAAAGTTGTGACAGCTCCGTAAATCGCCCAGGACCTGTCTTTAAAGTTGTGACAGCTCAGTATTTTACCCAGGACCTGTCTTTAAAGTTGTGACAGCTCAGTATTTTACCCAGGACCTGTCTTTAAAGTTGTGACAGCTCAGTATTTCCCCCAGGACCTGTGTTTAAAGTGATGACAGCTCAGTATTTCCCACAGGACCTGTCTTTAAAGTTGTGACAGCTCAGTATTTTACCCAGGACCTGTCTTTAAAGTTGTGACAGCTCAGTATTTCCCCCAGGACCTGTGTTTATCTTTGTGACAGTTCAGTATTTTCCCCAGGCCCTGTCTTTAAAGTTGTGACAACTCAGTATTTCCCCCAGGACCTGTCTTTAAAGTTGTGACAGCTCAGTATTTCCCCCAGGACCTGTCTTTAAAGTTGTGACAGCTCAGTATTTCCGTCAGGACCTGTGTTTAAAGTGATGACAGCTCAGTATTTCCCCCAGGCCCTGTCTTTAAAGTTGTGACAGCTCAGTATTTTACCCAGGACCTGTCTGTAAAGTTGTGAAAGCTCAGTATTTTACCCAGGACCTGTCTTTAAAGTTGTGACAGCTCAGACTTTCCCCAAGGACCTGTCTTTAAAATTGTGACAACTCAGTATTTCCCTCAGGACCTGTCTTTAAAGATGTGACAGCTCAGTATTTACCCCAGGACCTGTCTTCAAAGTTGTGCCAGCTCAGTATTTCCCCCAGGACCTGTCTTTAAAGTTGTGACAGCTCAGTAAATCCCCCAGGACCTGCCTTTAAAGTTGTGACAGCTCAGTATTTCCGTCAGGACCTGTGTTTAAAGTGATGACAGCTCAGTATTTCCCACAGGCCCTGTCTTTAAAGTTGTGACAGCTCAGTATTTCCGTCAGGACCTGTGTTTAAAGTGATGACAGCTCAGTATTTCCCACAGGCCCTGTCTTTAAAGTTGTGACAGCTCAGTATTTCCGTCAGGACCTGTGTTTAAAGTGATGACAGCTCAGTATTTCCCACAGGCCCTGTCTTTAAAGTTGTGACAGCTCAGTATTTTACCCAGGACCTGTCTTTAAAGTTGTGACAGCTCAGTATTTTACCCAGGCCCTGTCTTTAAAGTTGTGACAGCTCAGTATTTCCCCCAGGACCTGTCGTTAAAGTTGTGACAGCTCAGTATTTTACCCAGGACCTGTCTTTAAAGTTGTGAAAGCTCAGTATTTTACCCAGGACCTGTCTTTAAAGTTGTGACAGCTCAGACTTTCCCCAAGGACCTGTCTTTAAAATTGTGAAAGCTCAGCATTTCACGGAGGAACTGTATTTAAAGTTGTGACATCTCAGTATTTCCCCCGGGAACTGTACTTTAAGTTGTGAAAGCTCAGTATTTCCCCCAGGACCTGTGTTTATCTTTGTGACAGTTCAGTATTTTCCCCAGGCCCTGTCTTTAAAGTTGTGACAACTCAGTATTTCCCCCAGGACCTGTCTTTAAAGTTGTGACAGATCAGTAAATCCCCCAGGCCCTGTCTTTAAAGTTGTGACAACTCAGTATTTCCCCCAGGACCTGTGTTTATCTTTGTGACAGTTCAGTATTTTCCCCAGGCCCTGTCTTTAAAGTTGTGACAGCTCAGTATTTCCCCCAGGACCTGTGTTTATCTTTGTGACAGTTCAGTATTTTCCCCAGGCCCTGTCTTTAAAGTTGTGACAACTCAGTATTTCCCCCAGGACCTGTCTTTAAAGTTGTGACAGATCAGTAAATCCCCCAGGCCCTGTCTTTAAAGTTGTGACAACTCAGTATTTCCCACAGGCCCTGTCTTTAAAGTTGTGAAAGCTCAGTATTTTACCCAGGACCTGTCGTTAAAGTTGTGACAGCTCAGACTTTCCCCAAGGACCTGTCTTTAAAATTGTGACAACTCAGTATTTCCCACAGGACCTGTCTTTAAAGTTGTGACAGCTCAGTATTTCCTCCAGGCCCTGTGTTTACATTTGTGACATTTCAGAATTTCCCTCAGGCCCTTTGTTTACAGTTATGACAGCTCAGTATTTCCCTCAGGACCTGTCTTTAAAGATGTGACAGCTCAGTATTTACCCCAGTACCTGTCTTCAAAGTTGTGCCAGCTCAGTATTTCCCCCAGGACCTGTCTTTAAAGTTGTGACAGCTCAGTAAATCCCCCAGGACCTGCCTTTAAAGTTGTGACAGCTCAGTATTTCCCCCAGGACCTGTGTTTATCTTTGTGACAGTTCAGTATTTCCCCCAGGACCTGCGTTTCAAGTTGTGACATTACAGTATTTCCTGCAGGGCCTGTGTTTACAGTTGTGACAGTACAGTATATCCCCCAGGACCTGTGATCAAAGTTGTGACAACTCGATATTTCCCCCAGGACCTGTGATCAAAGTTGTGACAACTCGGTATTTCCCCCAGGACCTGTGATCAAAGTTGTGACAACTCAGTATTTCCCCCAGGACCTGTCTTTAAAGTTGTGACAGCTCAGTATTTCACGGAGGAACTGTATTTAAAGTTGTTACAGCTCAGTATTTCCCCCGGGAACTGTATTTAAAGTTGTGACAGCTCAGTATTTCCCCCAGGAACTGTATTTAAAGTTGTGACAGCTCAGTATTTCCCCCAGGCCCTGTGTTTAAAACTGCGACAGCTCAGTATTTTCATCAGGACCTGTGTTTGCAGTTGTGAAAGTTCAGTATTTTACCCAGGACCTGTATTTAAAGTTGTGACAGCTCAGTATTTCCTCCCGACCCAGTGTTTACAGCTGTGACAGCTCAGTATGTCCCCCAGCGTCTCTGTTTAAAGTTGTGACAGCTCAGTATTTCCCCCAGTCCCTGTCTTTAAAGTTGTGACGTTTCAGTATTTCCCCCAGGCCCTGTCTGTAAAGTTGTGACAGCTCAGTATTTTTCCCAGGATCCGTCTTTAAAGTTGTGACAGCTCAGTATTTCCTCCAGGCCCTGTCTTTAAAGTTGTGACAGCTCAGTATTTCCTCCAGGCCCTGTCTTTAAAGTTGTGAGAGCTCAGTATTTCCTCCAGGACCTGTGTTTAAAGTTGTGACAGCTCAGTATTTTCCCCAGAACCTGTGTTTAAATTTGTGACAGCTCAGTCTTTCCCCCAGGACTTGTCTTTCAAGTTGTGACAGCTCAGTATTTCCCCAAGAACCTGTGTTTACAGTTGTGACAGCTCAGTCTTTCCCCAGGCCCTGTGTTTACAGTTGAGACAGCTCAGTATTTCCACCAAGACCTGCGTTTCAAGTTGTGTCAGTTCACTATTTCCCCCTGTTTGTGTTTAAAGTTGTGACAGATCAGTTATTCCCCCAGGCCCTGTGTTTACCTTTTGTGAAAGCTCAGCATTTCCCCCAGGAACTGTATTTAAAGTTGTGACAGCCCAGTATGTCCTCCAGGCCCTGTGTTTAAAGTTGTGACAACTCAGTATTTCCCACAGGACCTGTCTTTAAAGTTGTGACAGCTCAGTATTTTACCCAGGACCTGCGTTTAAAGTTGTGACAGCTCAGTATTTTACCCAGGACCTGTCTTTAAAGTTGTGACAGCTCAGTCTTTCCCCAAGGACCTGTCTTTAAAGTTGTGACAGCTCAGTATTTCCCCTAGAAACTGTGTTTCAAGTTGTGACAGCTCAGTCTTTCCCCCAGGACCTGCGTTTCCAGTTGTGACAGTACAGTATTTCCTGCAGGGCCTGTGTTTACAGTTGTGACAGTACAGTATATCCCCCAGGACCTGTGATCAAAGTTGTGACAACTCGATATTTCCCCCAGGACCTGTGATCAAAGTTGTGACAACTCGGTATTTCCCCCAGGACCTGTGATCAAAGTTGTGACAACTCAGTATTTCCCCCAGGACCTGTCTTTAAAGTTGTGACAGCTCAGTATTTCACGGAGGAACTGTATTTAAAGTTGTTACAGCTCAGTATTTCCCCCGGGAACTGTATTTAAAGTTGTGACAGCTCAGTATTTCCCCCAGGAACTGTATTTAAAGTTGTGACAGCTCAGTATTTCCCCCAGGCCCTGTGTTTAAAACTGCGACAGCTCAGTATTTTCATCAGGACCTGTGTTTGCAGTTGTGAAAGTTCAGTATTTTACCCAGGACCTGTATTTAAAGTTGTGACAGCTCAGTATTTCCTCCCGACCCAGTGTTTACAGCTGTGACAGCTCAGTATGTCCCCCAGCGTCTCTGTTTAAAGTTGTGACAGCTCAGTATTTCCCCCAGTCCCTGTCTTTAAAGTTGTGACGTTTCAGTATTTCCCCCAGGCCCTGTCTGTAAAGTTGTGACAGCTCAGTATTTTTCCCAGGATCCGTCTTTAAAGTTGTGACAGCTCAGTATTTCCTCCAGGCCCTGTCTTTAAAGTTGTGACAGCTCAGTATTTCCTCCAGGCCCTGTCTTTAAAGTTGTGAGAGCTCAGTATTTCCTCCAGGACCTGTGTTTAAAGTTGTGACAGCTCAGTATTTTCCCCAGAACCTGTGTTTAAATTTGTGACAGCTCAGTCTTTCCCCCAGGACTTGTCTTTCAAGTTGTGACAGCTCAGTATTTCCCCAAGAACCTGTGTTTACAGTTGTGACAGCTCAGTCTTTCCCCAGGCCCTGTGTTTACAGTTGAGACAGCTCAGTATTTCCACCAAGACCTGCGTTTCAAGTTGTGTCAGTTCACTATTTCCCCCTGTTTGTGTTTAAAGTTGTGACAGATCAGTTATTCCCCCAGGCCCTGTGTTTACCTTTTGTGAAAGCTCAGCATTTCCCCCAGGAACTGTATTTAAAGTTGTGACAGCCCAGTATGTCCTCCAGGCCCTGTGTTTAAAGTTGTGACAACTCAGTATTTCCCACAGGACCTGTCTTTAAAGTTGTGACAGCTCAGTATTTTACCCAGGACCTGCGTTTAAAGTTGTGACAGCTCAGTATTTTACCCAGGACCTGTCTTTAAAGTTGTGACAGCTCAGTCTTTCCCCAAGGACCTGTCTTTAAAGTTGTGACAGCTCAGTATTTCCCCTAGAAACTGTGTTTCAAGTTGTGACAGCTCAGTCTTTCCCCCAGGACCTGCGTTTCCAGTTGTGACAGTACAGTATTTCCTGCAGGGCCTGTGTTTACAGTTGTGACAGTACAGTATATCCCCCAGGACCTGTGATCAAAGTTGTGACAACTCGATATTTCCCCCAGGACCTGTGATCAAAGTTGTGACAACTCGGTATTTCCCCCAGGACCTGTGATCAAAGTTGTGACAACTCAGTATTTCCCCCAGGACCTGTCTTTAAAGTTGTGACAGCTCAGTATTTTACCCAGGACCTGTCTTTAAGGTTGTGAAAGCTCAGCATTTCGCGGAGGAACTGTATTTAAAGTTGTGACATCTCAGTATTTCCTCCAGGCCCTGTCTTTAAAGTTGTGACAGCTCAGTATTTCTTCCAGGACCTGTGTTTAAAGTTGTGACAGCTCAGTATTTTCCCCAGAACCTGTGTTGAAAGTT
Source organism: Heterodontus francisci (assembly GCF_036365525.1). Classification (NCBI taxonomy): domain Eukaryota; kingdom Metazoa; phylum Chordata; class Chondrichthyes; order Heterodontiformes; family Heterodontidae; genus Heterodontus; species Heterodontus francisci. Next base: position 974,157 of record NW_027141586.1, read on the forward strand.
GTGACAGATCAGTCTTTCCCCCAGGACTTGCCTTTAAAGTTGTGACAGCTCAGTATTTCCCCAAGAACCTGTGTTTACAGTTGTGACAGCTCAGTCTTTCCCCAGGCCCTGTGTTTACAGTTGAGACAGTTCAGTATTTCCACCAAGACCTGCGTTTCAAGTTGTGTCAGTTCACTATTTCCCCCTGTTTGTGTTTAAAGTTGTGACAGATCAGTTATTCCCCCAGGCCCTGTGTTTACCTTTTGTGAAAGCTCAGCATTTCCCCCAGGAACTGTATTTAAAGTTGTGACAGCCCAGTATGTCCTCCAGGACCTGTGTTTAAAGTTGTGACAACTCAGTATTTCCCACAGGACCTGTCTTTAAAGTTGTGACAGCTCAGTATTTCCCCCAGGACCTGTCTTTAAAGTTGTGACAGCTCAGTATTTCCGTCAGGACCTGTGTTTAAAGTTGTGACAGCTCAGCATTTCCCACAGGCCCTGTCTTTAAAGTTGTGACAGCTCAGTATTTTACCCAGGACCTGTCTGTAAAGTTGTGAAAGCTCAGTATTTTACCCAGGACCTGTCTTTAAAGTTGTGACAGCTCAGACTTTCCCCAAGGACCTGTCTTTAAAATTGTGACAACTCAGTATTCCCACAGGACCTGTCTTTAAAGTTATGACAGCTCAGTATTTCCCCCAGGACCTGTCTTTAAAGTTGTGACAGCTCAGTAAATCCCCCAGGACCTGCCTTTAAAGTTGTGACAGCTCTGTATTTCACACAGGCCCTGTGTTTAAAGTTGTGACAGCTCAGTATTTCCGTCAGGACCTGTGTTTAAAGTGATGACAGCTCAGTATTTCCCACAGGCCCTGTCTTTAAAGTTGTGACAGCTCAGTATTTCCCCCAGGACCTGTCTTTAAAGTTGTGACAGCTCAGTATTTTACCCAGGACCTGTCTTTAAAGTTGTGAAAGCTCAGTATTTTACCCAGGACCTGTCTTTAAAGTTGTGACAGCTCAGACTTTCCCCAAGGACCTGTCTTTAAAATTGTGAAAGCTCAGCATTTCACGGAGGAACTGTATTTAAAGTTGTGACATCTCAGTATTTCCCCCGGGAACTGTACTTAATGTTGTGACATCTCAGTATTTCCCCCGGGAACTGTACTTAATGTTGTGACATCTCAGTATTTCCCCCGGGAACTGTACTTAATGTTGTGACAGCTCAGTATTTCCCCAAGGACCTGTCTTTAAAGTTGTGACAGCTCAGTATTTCCCCCAGGCCCTGTATTTAAAGTTATGACAGCTCAGTATTTCCCTCAGGACCTGTCTTTAAAGATGTGACAGCTCAGTATTTACCCCAGGACCTGTCTTCAAAGTTGTGCCAGCTCAGTATTTCCCCCAGGACCTGTCTTTAAAGTTGTGACAGCTCAGTAAATCCCCCAGGACCTGCCTTTAAAGTTGTGACAGCTCTGTATTTCCCACAGGCCCTGTCTTTAAAGTTGTGACAGCTCAGTATTTTACCCAGGACCTGTCTTTAAAGTTGTGAAAGCTCAGTATTTTACCCAGGACCTGTCTTTAAAGTTGTGACAGCTCAGACTTTCCCCAAGGACCTGTCTTTAAAATTGTGAAAGCTCAGCATTTCACGGAGGAACTGTATTTAAAGTTGTGACATCTCAGTATTTCCCCCGGGAACTGTACTTAATGTTGTGACATCTCAGTATTTCCCCCGGGAACTGTACTTAATGTTGTGACAGCTCAGTATTTCCTCCAGGAACTGTCTTTAAAGTTGTGACAGCTCAGTATTTCCCCCAGGCCCTGTATTTAAAGTTGTGACAGCTCAGTATTTCCCCCAGGCCCTGTATTTAAAGTTGTGACAGCTCAGTATTTCCCCCAGGCCCTGTGTTTACATTTGTGACATCTCAGTATTTCTCCCAGGCCCTGTGTTTAAAACTGCGACAGCTCAGTATTTTCATCAGGACCTGTGTTTGCAGTTGTGAAAGTTCAGTATTTTACCCAGGACCTGTATTTAAAGTTGTGACAGCTCAGTATTTCCTCCCGACCCAGTGTTTACAGCTGTGACAGCTCAGTATGTCCCCCAGCGTCTCTGTTTAAAGTTGTGACAGCTCAGTATTTCCTCCAGGCCCTGTCTTTAAAGTTGTGAGAGCTCAGTATTTCCTCCAGGCCCTGTCTTTAAAGTTGTGAGAGCTCAGTATTTCCTCCAGGCCCTGTGTTTAAATTTGAGACAGCTCAGTATTTCCTCCAGGCCCTGTCTTTAAAGTTGTGACAGCTCAGTATTTCCTCTAGGCCCTGTCTTTAAAGTTGTGACAGCTCAGTATTTCTTCCAGGACCTGTGTTTAAAGTTGTGACAGCTCAGTCTTTCCCCCAGGACTTGTCTTTAAAGTTGTGACAGTTCAGTATTTCCCCAAGAACCTGTGTTTACAGTTGTGACAGTTCAGTATTTCCACCAAGACCTGCGTTTCAAGTTGTGTCAGTTCACTATTTCCCCCTGTTTGTGTTTAAAGTTGTGACAGATCAGTTATTCCCCCAGGCCCTGTGTTTACCTTTTGTGAAAGCTCAGCATTTCCCCCAGGAACTGTATTTAAAGTTGTGACAGCCCAGTATGTCCTCCAGGCCCTGTGTTTAAAGTTGTGACAACTCAGTATTTCCCACAGGACCTGTCTTTAAAGTTGTGACAGATCAGTATTTCCGTCAGGACCTGTGTTTAAAGTGATGACAGCTCAGTATTTCCCACAGGCCCTGTCTTTAAAGTTGTGAAAGCTCAGTATTTTACCCAGGACCTGTCGTTAAAGTTGTGACAGCTCAGACTTTCCCCAAGGACCTGTCTTTAAAGTTGTGAAAGCTCAGTATTTTACCCAGGACCTGTCGTTAAAGTTGTGACAGCTCAGACTTTCCCCAAGGACCTGTCTTTAAAGTTGTGACAGCTCAGTATTTCCCTCAGGACCTGCCTTTAAAGTTGTGACAGCTCAGTATTTCCCCCAGGACCTGTGTTTATCTTTGTGACAGTTCAGTATTTCCCCCAGGACCTGTCTTTAAAGTTGTGACAGCTCAGTATTTCCCCCAGGACCTGTGCTTGAAGTAGTGACAGCTCTGTATTTCCCACAGGCCCTGTCTTTAAAGTTGTGACAGCTCAGTATTTCCCCCAGGACCTGTGTTTGAAGTTGTGACAGTTCAGTATTTTACCCAGGTCCTCTGTTTAAAGCTGTGACAGCACAGTATTTCCTCCAGGCCCTGCGTTTAAAGTTGTGACAACTCAGTATTTCCCACATAACCTGTCTTTAAAGTTGTGACAGCTCAGTATTTCCCCCAGGCCCTGTGTTTAAAGTTGTGACAACTCAGTATTTCCCACATAACCTGTCTTTAAAGTTGTGACAGCTCAGTATTTCCCCCAGGCCCTGTATTTAAAATTGTGACAACTCAGTATTTCCCCCAGGATCTGTCTTTAAAGTAGTGACAGCTCAGTATTTTCCCCAGGACCTGTCTTTAAAGTTGTGACAGCTCAGTATTTTACCCAGGACCTGTCTTTAAAGTTCTGACAGCTCAGTATTTCCCCCAGGATCTGTCTTTAAAGTTGTGACAGCTCAGTATTTCCCCCAGGACCTGTCTTTAAAGGTGTGACAGCTCAGTATTTCCCCCAGGCCCTGTGTTTAAAGTTGTGACAACTCAGTATTTCCCCCAGGACCTGTCTTTAAAGGTGTGACAGCTCAGTATATCCCCCAGGACCTTTGCTTAAAGTGGTGACAGCTCAGTATTTCCCCCAGACCCTGTCTTTAAATTTGTGACAGCTCAGTATTTCCCCCAGGATCTGTCTTTAAAGTTGTGACAGCTCAGTATTTCCCCCAGACCCTGTCTTTAAAGTTGTGACAACTCAGTATTTCCTCCAGGACCTGTCTTTAAAGTTGTGACAACTCAGTATTTCCCCCAGACCCTGTCTTTAAAGTTGTGACAACTCAGTATTTCCCCCAGGACCTGTCTTTAAAGTTGTGACAACTCAGTATTTCCCCCAGACCCTGTCTTTAAAGTTGTGACAACTCAGTATTTCCCCTAGGACCTGTCTTTAAAGTTGTGACAACTCAGTATTTCCCCCAGGACCTGTCTTTAAAGTTGTGACAGCTCAGTATTTCCCCCAGACCCTGTCTTTAAAGTTGTGACAACTCAGTATTTCCTCCAGGACCTGTCTTTAAAGTTGTGACAACTCAGTATTTCCCCCAGACCCTGTCTTTAAAGTTGTGACAACTCAGTATTTCCCCCAGGACCTGTCTTTAAAGTTGTGACAGCTCAGTATTTCCCCCAGGCCCTGTCTTTAAAGTTGTGACAACTCAGTATTTCCCCCAGACCCTGTCTTTAAAGTTGTGACAACTCAGTATTTCCCCCAGGACCTGTCTTTAAAGTTGTGACAACTCAGTATTTCCCCCAGGACCTGTCTTTAAAGTTGTGACAACTCAGTATTTCCCCCAGGACCTGTCTTTAAAGTTGTGACAACTCAGTATTTCCCCCAGACCCTGTCTTTAAAGTTGTGACAACTCAGTATTTCCCCTAGGACCTGTCTTTAAAGTTGTGACAACTCAGTATTTCCCCCAGGACCTGTCTTTAAAGTTGTGACAGCTCAGTATTTCCCCCAGACCCTGTCTTTAAAGTTGTGACAACTCAGTATTTCCTCCAGGACCTGTCTTTAAAGTTGTGACAACTCAGTATTTCCCCCAGACCCTGTCTTTAAAGTTGTGACAACTCAGTATTTCCCCCAGGACCTGTCTTTAAAGTTGTGACAGCTCAGTATTTCCCCCAGGCCCTATCATTAAAGTTGTGACAGCTCAGTATTTCCCCCAGGCCCTGTCTTTAAAGTTGTGACTGCTCAGTATTTCGCCAGGACCTGTCTTTAAAGTTGTGACAGTTCAGTATTTCCCCCAGGACCTGTGTTTAAAGTTGTGACAGCTCAGTATTTCCCCCAGGACCTGTCTTTAAAGTTGTGACAGCTCAGTATTTTACCCAGGACCTGCATTTAAAGTTGTGACAGCTCAGTCTTTCCCCCAGGACCTGTGTTTGAAGTTGTGACAGCTCAGTATTTTACCCAGGACCTGTCTTTAAAGTTGTGAAAGCTCAGTATTTTACCCAGGACCTGTCTTTAAAGTTGTGACAGCTCAGACTTTCCCCAAGGACCTGTCTTTAAAGTTGTGACAGCTCAGTATTTCCCCTAGAACCTGTGTTTCAAGTTGTGACAGCTCAGTCTTTCCCCCAGGACCTGCGTTTCATTTTGTGACAGTACAGTATTCCCTGCAGGGCCTGTGTTTACAGTTGTGACAGTACAGTATATCCCCCAGGACCTGTGATCAAAGTTGTGACAACTCGGTATTTCCCCCAGTACCTGTGATCAAAGTTGTGACAGCTCAGTATTTCCCCCAGGACCTGCCTTTAAAGTTGTGACAGCTCAGTATTTTACCCAGGACCTGACTTTAAGGTTGTGAAGTTCAGCATTTCCCCGAGGAACTGTATTTAAAGTTGTTACAGTTCAGTATTTCCCCCAGGAACTGTATTTAAAGTTGTTACAGTTCAGTATTTCCCCCAGGAACTGTATTTAAAGTTGTGAAAGCTCAGTGTTTTACCCAGGACCTGTCTTTAAGGTTGTGAAGTTCAGCATTTCCCCGAGGAACTATATTTACAGTTGTGACAGCTCAGTATTTCCCCCAGGACCTGTGTTTGAAGTTGTGACAGCTCAGTCATTCCCTCAGGAGCTGTCTTTAAAGTTGTGGCAGCTCAGTCATTCCCCCAGGACCAGTGTTTAAAGTTGTGACAGTTCAGTATTTCCCCCAGGCCCTGTGTTTAAAGTTGTGAGAGCTCAGTATTTCCTCCAGGCCCTGTGTTTACAGTTGTGAGACTTCAGCATTTCCCCCAGGAACTGTATTTAAAGTTGTGACAGCCCAGTATGTCCTCCAGGCCCTGTGTTTAAAGTTGTGACAGCTCAGTATTTCCCCCAGAACCTGTGTTTCAAGTTGTGACAGCTCAGTATTTTACCCAGGACCTGTGTTTAAAGTTGTGACAACTCAGTATTTCCCCCAGGCCCTGTGTTTAAAGTTGTGAGAGCTCAGTATTTCCCCCAGGACCTGTGTTTAAAGTTGTGACAGTTCAGTATTTTACCCAGGTCTTGTGTTTAAAGCTGTGACAGCACAGTATTTCCTCCAGGCCCTGTGTTTACAGTTGTGACACTTCAGCATTTCCCCCAGGAACATTATTTAAAGTTGTGGCAGCCCAGTATGTCCTCCAGGCCCTGTGTTTAAAGTTGTGACAACTCAGTATTTCCCACAGGACCTGTCTTAAAAGTTGTGACAGCTCAGTATTTCCCCCAGAACCTGTGTTTCAAGTTGTGACAGCTCAGTATTTCCCCCAGGACCTGAGTTTAAAGTTGTGACAGTTCAGTATTTCCCCCAGGACCTGTGTTTAAAGTTGTGACAACTCAGTATTTCCCCCAGGACCTGAGTTTAAAGTTGTGACAACTCAGTATTTCCCCCAGGACCTGAGTTTAAAGTTGTGACAGTTCAGTATTTCCCCCAGGACCTGTGTTTAAAGTTGTGACAACTCAGTATTTCCCCCAGGACCTGAGTTTAAAGTTGTGACAGCTCAGTATTTCCCCCAGGCCCTGAGTTTACAGTTGTGAGACTTCAGCATTTCCCCCAGGAACTGTATTTAAAGTTGTGACAGCTCAGTATTTTACCCAGGACCTGTGTTTAAAGTTGTGACAACTCAGTATTTCCCCCAGGCCCTGTGTTTAAAGTTGTGAGAGCTCAGTATTTCCCCCAGGACCTGTGTTTAAAGTTGTGACAACTCAGTATTTCCCCCAGGACCTGTGTTTATCTTTGTGACAGTTCAGTATTTTCCCCAGGCCCTGTCTTTAAAGTTGTGACAGCTCAGTATTTCCCCCAGGACCTGTGTTTATCTTTGTGACAGTTCAGTATTTTCCCCAGGCCCTGTCTTTAAAGTTGTGACAACTCAGTATTTCCCCCAGGACCTGTCTTTAAAGTTGTGACAGATCAGTAAATCCCCCAGGCCCTGTCTTTAAAGTTGTGACAACTCAGTATTTCCCACAGGCCCTGTCTTTAAAGTTGTGAAAGCTCAGTATTTTACCCAGGACCTGTCGTTAAAGTTGTGACAGCTCAGACTTTCCCCAAGGACCTGTCTTTAAAATTGTGACAACTCAGTATTTCCCACAGGACCTGTCTTTAAAGTTGTGACAGCTCAGTATTTCCTCCAGGCCCTGTGTTTACATTTGTGACATTTCAGAATTTCCCTCAGGCCCTTTGTTTACAGTTATGACAGCTCAGTATTTCCCTCAGGACCTGTCTTTAAAGATGTGACAGCTCAGTATTTACCCCAGTACCTGTCTTCAAAGTTGTGCCAGCTCAGTATTTCCCCCAGGACCTGTCTTTAAAGTTGTGACAGCTCAGTAAATCCCCCAGGACCTGCCTTTAAAGTTGTGACAGCTCAGTATTTCCCCCAGGACCTGTGTTTATCTTTGTGACAGTTCAGTATTTCCCCCAGGACCTGCGTTTCAAGTTGTGACATTACAGTATTTCCTGCAGGGCCTGTGTTTACAGTTGTGACAGTACAGTATATCCCCCAGGACCTGTGATCAAAGTTGTGACAACTCGATATTTCCCCCAGGACCTGTGATCAAAGTTGTGACAACTCGGTATTTCCCCCAGGACCTGTGATCAAAGTTGTGACAACTCAGTATTTCCCCCAGGACCTGTCTTTAAAGTTGTGACAGCTCAGTATTTCACGGAGGAACTGTATTTAAAGTTGTTACAGCTCAGTATTTCCCCCGGGAACTGTATTTAAAGTTGTGACAGCTCAGTATTTCCCCCAGGAACTGTATTTAAAGTTGTGACAGCTCAGTATTTCCCCCAGGCCCTGTGTTTAAAACTGCGACAGCTCAGTATTTTCATCAGGACCTGTGTTTGCAGTTGTGAAAGTTCAGTATTTTACCCAGGACCTGTATTTAAAGTTGTGACAGCTCAGTATTTCCTCCCGACCCAGTGTTTACAGCTGTGACAGCTCAGTATGTCCCCCAGCGTCTCTGTTTAAAGTTGTGACAGCTCAGTATTTCCCCCAGTCCCTGTCTTTAAAGTTGTGACGTTTCAGTATTTCCCCCAGGCCCTGTCTGTAAAGTTGTGACAGCTCAGTATTTTTCCCAGGATCCGTCTTTAAAGTTGTGACAGCTCAGTATTTCCTCCAGGCCCTGTCTTTAAAGTTGTGACAGCTCAGTATTTCCTCCAGGCCCTGTCTTTAAAGTTGTGAGAGCTCAGTATTTCCTCCAGGACCTGTGTTTAAAGTTGTGACAGCTCAGTATTTTCCCCAGAACCTGTGTTTAAATTTGTGACAGCTCAGTCTTTCCCCCAGGACTTGTCTTTCAAGTTGTGACAGCTCAGTATTTCCCCAAGAACCTGTGTTTACAGTTGTGACAGCTCAGTCTTTCCCCAGGCCCTGTGTTTACAGTTGAGACAGCTCAGTATTTCCACCAAGACCTGCGTTTCAAGTTGTGTCAGTTCACTATTTCCCCCTGTTTGTGTTTAAAGTTGTGACAGATCAGTTATTCCCCCAGGCCCTGTGTTTACCTTTTGTGAAAGCTCAGCATTTCCCCCAGGAACTGTATTTAAAGTTGTGACAGCCCAGTATGTCCTCCAGGCCCTGTGTTTAAAGTTGTGACAACTCAGTATTTCCCACAGGACCTGTCTTTAAAGTTGTGACAGCTCAGTATTTTACCCAGGACCTGCGTTTAAAGTTGTGACAGCTCAGTATTTTACCCAGGACCTGTCTTTAAAGTTGTGACAGCTCAGTCTTTCCCCAAGGACCTGTCTTTAAAGTTGTGACAGCTCAGTATTTCCCCTAGAAACTGTGTTTCAAGTTGTGACAGCTCAGTCTTTCCCCCAGGACCTGCGTTTCCAGTTGTGACAGTACAGTATTTCCTGCAGGGCCTGTGTTTACAGTTGTGACAGTACAGTATATCCCCCAGGACCTGTGATCAAAGTTGTGACAACTCGATATTTCCCCCAGGACCTGTGATCAAAGTTGTGACAACTCGGTATTTCCCCCAGGACCTGTGATCAAAGTTGTGACAACTCAGTATTTCCCCCAGGACCTGTCTTTAAAGTTGTGACAGCTCAGTATTTCACGGAGGAACTGTATTTAAAGTTGTTACAGCTCAGTATTTCCCCCGGGAACTGTATTTAAAGTTGTGACAGCTCAGTATTTCCCCCAGGAACTGTATTTAAAGTTGTGACAGCTCAGTATTTCCCCCAGGCCCTGTGTTTAAAACTGCGACAGCTCAGTATTTTCATCAGGACCTGTGTTTGCAGTTGTGAAAGTTCAGTATTTTACCCAGGACCTGTATTTAAAGTTGTGACAGCTCAGTATTTCCTCCCGACCCAGTGTTTACAGCTGTGACAGCTCAGTATGTCCCCCAGCGTCTCTGTTTAAAGTTGTGACAGCTCAGTATTTCCCCCAGTCCCTGTCTTTAAAGTTGTGACGTTTCAGTATTTCCCCCAGGCCCTGTCTGTAAAGTTGTGACAGCTCAGTATTTTTCCCAGGATCCGTCTTTAAAGTTGTGACAGCTCAGTATTTCCTCCAGGCCCTGTCTTTAAAGTTGTGACAGCTCAGTATTTCCTCCAGGCCCTGTCTTTAAAGTTGAGAGAGCTCAGTATTTCCTCCAGGACCTGTGTTTAAAGTTGTGACAGCTCAGTATTTTCCCCAGAACCTGTGTTTAAATTTGTGACAGCTCAGTCTTTCCCCCAGGACTTGTCTTTCAAGTTGTGACAGCTCAGTATTTCCCCAAGAACCTGTGTTTACAGTTGTGACAGCTCAGTCTTTCCCCAGGCCCTGTGTTTACAGTTGAGACAGCTCAGTATTTCCACCAAGACCTGCGTTTCAAGTTGTGTCAGTTCACTATTTCCCCCTGTTTGTGTTTAAAGTTGTGACAGATCAGTTATTCCCCCAGGCCCTGTGTTTACCTTTTGTGAAAGCTCAGCATTTCCCCCAGGAACTGTATTTAAAGTTGTGACAGCCCAGTATGTCCTCCAGGCCCTGTGTTTAAAGTTGTGACAACTCAGTATTTCCCACAGGACCTGTCTTTAAAGTTGTGACAGCTCAGTATTTTACCCAGGACCTGCGTTTAAAGTTGTGACAGCTCAGTATTTTACCCAGGACCTGTCTTTAAAGTTGTGACAGCTCAGTCTTTCCCCAAGGACCTGTCTTTAAAGTTGTGACAGCTCAGTATTTCCCCTAGAAACTGTGTTTCAAGTTGTGACAGCTCAGTCTTTCCCCCAGGACCTGCGTTTCCAGTTGTGACAGTACAGTATTTCCTGCAGGGCCTGTGTTTACAGTTGTGACAGTACAGTATATCCCCCAGGACCTGTGATCAAAGTTGTGACAACTCGATATTTCCCCCAGGACCTGTGATCAAAGTTGTGACAACTCGGTATTTCCCCCAGGACCTGTGATCAAAGTTGTGACAACTCAGTATTTCCCCCAGGACCTGTCTTTAAAGTTGTGACAGCTCAGTATTTTACCCAGGACCTGTCTTTAAGGTTGTGAAAGCTCAGCATTTCGCGGAGGAACTGTATTTAAAGTTGTGACAGCTCAGTATTTCTTCCAGGACCTGTGTTTAAAGTTGTGACAGCTCAGTATTTTCCCCAGAACCTGTCTTGAAAGTTGTGACAGATCAGTCTTTCCCCCAGGACTTGCCTTTAAAGTTGTGACAGCTCAGTATTTGCCCAAGAACCTGTGTTTACAGTTGTGACAGCTCAGTCTTTCCCCAGGCCCTGTGTTTACAGTTGAGACAGTTCAGTATTTCCACCAAGACCTGCGTTTCAAGTTGTGTCAGTTCACTATTTCCCCCTGTTTGTGTTTAAAGTTGTGACAGATCAGTTATTCCCCCAGGCCCTGTGTTTACCTTTTGTGAAAGCTCAGCATTTCCCCCAGGAACTGTATTTAAAGTTGTGACAGCCCAGTATGTCCTCCAGGACCTGTGTTTAAAGTTGTGACAACTCAGTATTTCCCACAGGACCTGTCTTTAAAGTTGTGACAGCTCAGTATTTCCCCCAGGACCTGTCTTTAAAGTTGTGACAGCTCAGTATTTCCGTCAGGACCTGTGTTTAAAGTTGTGACAGCTCAGCATTTCCCACAGGCCCTGTCTTTAAAGTTGTGACAGCTCAGTATTTTACCCAGGACCTGTCTGTAAAGTTGTGAAAGCTCAGTATTTTACCCAGGACCTGTCTTTAAAGTTGTGACAGCTCAGACTTTCCCCAAGGACCTGTCTTTAAAATTGTGACAACTCAGTATTCCCACAGGACCTGTCTTTAAAGTTATGACAGCTCAGTATTTCCCCCAGGACCTGTCTTTAAAGTTGTGACAGCTCAGTAAATCCCCCAGGACCTGCCTTTAAAGTTGTGACAGCTCTGTATTTCACACAGGCCCTGTGTTTAAAGTTGTGACAGCTCAGTATTTCCGTCAGGACCTGTGTTTAAAGTGATGACAGCTCAGTATTTCCCACAGGCCCTGTCTTTAAAGTTGTGACAGCTCAGTATTTCCCCCAGGACCTGTCTTTAAAGTTGTGACAGCTCAGTATTTTACCCAGGACCTGTCTTTAAAGTTGTGAAAGCTCAGTATTTTACCCAGGACCTGTCTTTAAAGTTGTGACAGCTCAGACTTTCCCCAAGGACCTGTCTTTAAAATTGTGAAAGCTCAGCATTTCACGGAGGAACTGTATTTAAAGTTGTGACATCTCAGTATTTCCCCCGGGAACTGTACTTAATGTTGTGACATCTCAGTATTTCCCCCGGGAACTGTACTTAATGTTGTGACATCTCAGTATTTCCCCCGGGAACTGTACTTAATGTTGTGACAGCTCAGTATTTCCCCAAGGACCTGTCTTTAAAGTTGTGACAGCTCAGTATTTCCCCCAGGCCCTGTATTTAAAGTTATGACAGCTCAGTATTTCCCTCAGGACCTGTCTTTAAAGATGTGACAGCTCAGTATTTACCCCAGGACCTGTCTTCAAAGTTGTGCCAGCTCAGTATTTCCCCCAGGACCTGTCTTTAAAGTTGTGACAGCTCAGTAAATCCCCCAGGACCTGCCTTTAAAGTTGTGACAGCTCTGTATTTCCCACAGGCCCTGTCTTTAAAGTTGTGACAGCTCAGTATTTTACCCAGGACCTGTCTTTAAAGTTGTGAAAGCTCAGTATTTTACCCAGGACCTGTCTTTAAAGTTGTGACAGCTCAGACTTTCCCCAAGGACCTGTCTTTAAAATTGTGAAAGCTCAGCATTTCACGGAGGAACTGTATTTAAAGTTGTGACATCTCAGTATTTCCCCCGGGAACTGTACTTAATGTTGTGACATCTCAGTATTTCCCCCGGGAACTGTACTTAATGTTGTGACAGCTCAGTATTTCCTCCAGGAACTGTCTTTAAAGTTGTGACAGCTCAGTATTTCCCCCAGGCCCTGTATTTAAAGTTGTGACAGCTCAGTATTTCCCCCAGGCCCTGTATTTAAAGTTGTGACAGCTCAGTATTTCCCCCAGGCCCTGTGTTTACATTTGTGACATCTCAGTATTTCTCCCAGGCCCTGTGTTTAAAACTGCGACAGCTCAGTATTTTCATCAGGACCTGTGTTTGCAGTTGTGAAAGTTCAGTATTTTACCCAGGACCTGTATTTAAAGTTGTGACAGCTCAGTATTTCCTCCCGACCCAGTGTTTACAGCTGTGACAGCTCAGTATGTCCCCCAGCGTCTCTGTTTAAAGTTGTGACAGCTCAGTATTTCCTCCAGGCCCTGTCTTTAAAGTTGTGAGAGCTCAGTATTTCCTCCAGGCCCTGTCTTTAAAGTTGTGAGAGCTCAGTATTTCCTCCAGGCCCTGTGTTTAAATTTGAGACAGCTCAGTATTTCCTCCAGGCCCTGTCTTTAAAGTTGTGACAGCTCAGTATTTCCTCTAGGCCCTGTCTTTAAAGTTGTGACAGCTCAGTATTTCTTCCAGGACCTGTGTTTAAAGTTGTGACAGCTCAGTCTTTCCCCCAGGACTTGTCTTTAAAGTTGTGACAGTTCAGTATTTCCCCAAGAACCTGTGTTTACAGTTGTGACAGTTCAGTATTTCCACCAAGACCTGCGTTTCAAGTTGTGTCAGTTCACTATTTCCCCCTGTTTGTGTTTAAAGTTGTGACAGATCAGTTATTCCCCCAGGCCCTGTGTTTACCTTTTGTGAAAGCTCAGCATTTCCCCCAGGAACTGTATTTAAAGTTGTGACAGCCCAGTATGTCCTCCAGGCCCTGTGTTTAAAGTTGTGACAACTCAGTATTTCCCACAGGACCTGTCTTTAAAGTTGTGACAGATCAGTATTTCCGTCAGGACCTGTGTTTAAAGTGATGACAGCTCAGTATTTCCCACAGGCCCTGTCTTTAAAGTTGTGAAAGCTCAGTATTTTACCCAGGACCTGTCGTTAAAGTTGTGACAGCTCAGACTTTCCCCAAGGACCTGTCTTTAAAGTTGTGAAAGCTCAGTATTTTACCCAGGACCTGTCGTTAAAGTTGTGACAGCTCAGACTTTCCCCAAGGACCTGTCTTTAAAGTTGTGACAGCTCAGTATTTCCCTCAGGACCTGCCTTTAAAGTTGTGACAGCTCAGTATTTCCCCCAGGACCTGTGTTTATCTTTGTGACAGTTCAGTATTTCCCCCAGGACCTGTCTTTAAAGTTGTGACAGCTCAGTATTTCCCCCAGGACCTGTGCTTGAAGTAGTGACAGCTCTGTATTTCCCACAGGCCCTGTCTTTAAAGTTGTGACAGCTCAGTATTTCCCCCAGGACCTGTGTTTGAAGTTGTGACAGTTCAGTATTTTACCCAGGTCCTCTGTTTAAAGCTGTGACAGCACAGTATTTCCTCCAGGCCCTGCGTTTAAAGTTGTGACAGCTCAGTATTTCCCACATAACCTGTCTTTAAAGTTGTGACAGCTCAGTATTTCCCCCAGGCCCTGTGTTTAAAGTTGTGACAACTCAGTATTTCCCACATAACCTGTCTTTAAAGTTGTGACAGCTCAGTATTTCCCCCAGGCCCTGTATTTAAAATTGTGACAACTCAGTATTTCCCCCAGGATCTGTCTTTAAAGTAGTGACAGCTCAGTATTTTCCCCAGGACCTGTCTTTAAAGTTGTGACAGCTCAGTATTTTACCCAGGACCTGTCTTTAAAGTTCTGACAGCTCAGTATTTCCCCCAGGATCTGTCTTTAAAGTTGTGACAGCTCAGTATTTCCCCCAGGACCTGTCTTTAAAGGTGTGACAGCTCAGTATTTCCCCCAGGACCTTTGCTTAAAGTGGTGACAGCTCAGTATTTCCCCCAGACCCTGTCTTTAAAGTTGTGACAGCTCAGTATTTCCCCAAGGATCTGTCTTTAAAGTTGTGACAGCTCAGTATTTCCCCCAGGCCCTGTGTTTAAAGTTGTGACAACTCAGTATTTCCCCCAGGACCTGTCTTTAAAGGTGTGACAGCTCAGTATATCCCCCAGGACCTTTGCTTAAAGTGGTGACAGCTCAGTATTTCCCCCAGACCCTGTCTTTAAATTTGTGACAGCTCAGTATTTCCCCCAGGATCTGTCTTTAAAGTTGTGACAGCTCAGTATTTCCCCCAGACCCTGTCTTTAAAGTTGTGACAACTCAGTATTTCCCCCAGGACCTGTCTTTAAAGTTGTGACAGCTCAGTATTTCCCCCAGACCCTGTCTTTAAAGTTGTGACAACTCAGTATTTCCTCCAGGACCTGTCTTTAAAGTTGTGACAACTCAGTATTTCCCCCAGACCCTGTCTTTAAAGTTGTGACAACTCAGTATTTCCCCCAGGACCTGTCTTTAAAGTTGTGACAGCTCAGTATTTCCCCCAGGCCCTATCATTAAAGTTGTGACAGCTCAGTATTTCCCCCAGGACCTGTCTTTAAAGTTGTGACAGCTCAGTATTTCCCCCAGGCCCTATCATTAAAGTTGTGACAGCTCAGTATTTCCCCCAGGCCCTGTCTTTAAAGTTGTGACTGCTCAGTATTTCGCCAGGACCTGTCTTTAAAGTTGTGACAGTTCAGTATTTCCCCCAGGACCTGTGTTTAAAGTTGTGACAGCTCAGTATTTCCCCCAGGACCTGTCTTTAAAGTTGTGACAGCTCAGTATTTTACCCAGGACCTGCATTTAAAGTTGTGACAGCTCAGTCTTTCCCCCAGGACCTGTGTTTGAAGTTGTGACAGCTCAGTATTTTACCCAGGACCTGTCTTTAAAGTTGTGAAAGCTCAGACTTTCCCCAAGGACCTGTCTTTAAAGTTGTGACAGCTCAGTATTTCCCCTAGAACCTGTGTTTCAAGTTGTGACAGCTAAGTCTTTCCCCCAGGACCTGCGTTTCATTTTGTGACATTACAGTATTCCCTGCAGGGCCTGTGTTTACAGTTGTGACAGTACAGTATATCCCCCAGGACCTGTGATCAAAGTTGTGACAACTCGGTATTTCCCCCAGGACCTGTGATCAAAGTTGTGACAACTCGGTATTTCCCCCAGTACCTGTGATCAAAGTTGTGACAGCTCAGTATTTCCCCCAGGACCTGCCTTTAAAGTTGTGACAGCTCAGTATTTTACCCAGGACCTGACTTTAAGGTTGTGAAGTTCAGCATTTCCCCGAGGAACTGTATTTAAAGTTGTTACAGTTCAGTATTTCCCCCAGGAACTGTATTTAAAGTTGTTACAGTTCAGTATTTCCCCCAGGAACTGTATTTAAAGTTGTGAAAGCTCAGTGTTTTACCCAGGACCTGTCTTTAAGGTTGTGAAGTTCAGCATTTCCCCGAGGAACTATATTTACAGTTGTGACAGCTCAGTATTTCCCCCAGGACCTGTGTTTGAAGTTGTGACAGCTCAGTCATTCCCTCAGGAGCTGTCTTTAAAGTTGTGGCAGCTCAGTCATTCCCCCAGGACCAGTGTTTAAAGTTGTGACAGTTCAGTATTTCCCCCAGGCCCTGTGTTTAAAGTTGTGAGAGCTCAGTATTTCCTCCAGGCCCTGTGTTTACAGTTGTGAGACTTCAGCATTTCCCCCAGGAACTGTATTTAAAGTTGTGACAGCCCAGTATGTCCTCCAGGCCCTGTGTTTAAAGTTGTGACAGCTCAGTATTTCCCCCAGAACCTGTGTTTCAAGTTGTGACAGCTCAGTATTTTACCCAGGACCTGTGTTTAAAGTTGTGACAACTCAGTATTTCCCCCAGGCCCTGTGTTTAAAGTTGTGAGAGCTCAGTATTTCCCCCAGGACCTGTGTTTAAAGTTGTGACAGTTCAGTATTTTACCCAGGTCTTGTGTTTAAAGCTGTGACAGCACAGTATTTCCTCCAGGCCCTGTGTTTACAGTTGTGACACTTCAGCATTTCCCCCAGGAACATTATTTAAAGTTGTGGCAGCCCAGTATGTCCACCAGGCCCTGTGTTTAAAGTTGTGACAACTCAGTATTTCCCACAGGACCTGTCTTAAAAGTTGTGACAGCTCAGTATTTCCCCCAGAACCTGTGTTTCAAGTTGTGACAGCTCAGTATTTCCCCCAGGACCTGAGTTTAAAGTTGTGACAGTTCAGTATTTCCCCCAGGACCTGTGTTTAAAGTTGTGACAACTCAGTATTTCCCCCAGGACCTGAGTTTAAAGTTGTGACAACTCAGTATTTCCCCCAGGACCTGAGTTTAAAGTTGTGACAGTTCAGTATTTCCCCCAGGACCTGTGTTTAAAGTTGTGACAACTCAGTATTTCCCCCAGGACCTGAGTTTAAAGTTGTGACAGCTCAGTATTTCCCCCAGGCCCTGAGTTTACAGTTGTGAGACTTCAGCATTTCCCCCAGGAACTGTATTTAAAGTTGTGACAGCCCAGTATGTCCTCCAGGCCCTGTGTTTAAAGTTGTGACAGCTCAGTATTTTACCCAGGACCTGTGTTTAAAGTTGTGACAACTCAGTATTTCCCCCAGGCCCTGTGTTTAAAGTTGTGAGAGCTCAGTATTTCCCCCAGGACCTGTGTTTAAAGTTGTGACAGTTCAGTATTTTACCCAGGTCTTGTGTTTAAAGCTGTGACAGCTCAGTATTTCCTCCAGGCCCTGTGTTTACAGTTGTGAGACTTCAGCATTTCCCCCAGGAACATTATTTAAAGTTGTGGCAGCCCAGTATGTCCTCCAGGCCCTGTGTTTAAAGTTGTGACAACTCAGTATTTCCCACAGGACCTGTCTTAAAAGTTGTGACAGCTCAGTATTTCCCCCAGAACCTGTGTTTCAAGTTGTGACAGCTCAGTATTTCCCCCAGGACCTGAGTTTAAAGTTGTGACAGTTCAGTATTTCCCCCAGGACCTGTGTTTAAAGTTGTGACAGCTCAGTATTTCCCCCAGGACCTGAGTTTAAAGTTGTGACAGCTCAGTATTTCCCCCAGGACCTGAGTTTAAAGTTGTGACAGCTCAGTATTTCCCCCAGGACCTGTGTTTAAAGTTGTGACAGTTCAGTATTTTACCCAGGTCCTGTGTTTAAAGCTGTGACAGCACAGTATTTCCTCCAGGCCCTGTGTTTACAGTTGTGAGACTTCAGCATTTCCCCCAGGAACATTATTTAAAGTTGTGGCAGCCCAGTATGTCCTCCAGGCCCTGTGTTTAAAGTTGTGACAACTCAGTATTTCCCACAGGACCTGTCTTAAAAGTTGTGACAGCTCAGTATTTCCCCCAGGACCTGAGTTTAAAGTTGTGACAGCTCAGTATTTCCCCCAGGACCTGTGTTTAAAGTTGTGACAGCTCAGTATTTCCCCCAGGACCTGTGTTTAAAGTTGTGACATTTCAGTATTTCCCCCAGGATCTGTCTTTAAAGTTGTGACAGCTCAGTATTTTCCCCAGGACCTGTCTTTAAAGTTGTGACAGTTCAGTATTTCCCCCAGGACCTGTGTTTAAAGTTGTGACAGCTCAGTATTTCCCCCAGGATCTGTCTTTAAAGTTGTGACAGCTCAGTATTTTCCCCAGGACCTGTCTTTAAAGTTGTGACAGCTCAGTATTTTCCCCAGGACCTGTCTTTAAAGTTGTGACAGTTCAGTATTTCCCCCAGGACCTGTGTTTAAAGTTGTGACAACTCAGTATTTCCCCCAGGACCTGTCTTTAAAGTTGTGACAGTTCAGTATTTCCCCCAGGATCTGTCTTTAAAGTTGTGACAGCTCAGTATTTTCCCCAGGACCTGTCTTTAAAGTTGTGACAGTTCAGTATTTCCCCCAGGACCTGTGTTTAAAGTTGTGACAACTCAGTATTTCCCCCAGGACCTGTCTTTAAAGTTGTGACAGCTCAGTATTTCCCCCAGGACCTGTGTTTAAAGTTGTGACAGCTCAGTATTTCCCCCAGGCCCTGTGTTTAAAGTGGTGACAGCTCAGTATTTTCCCCAGGACCTGTCTTTAAAGTTGTGACAGCTCAGTATTTTACCCAGGACCTGTCTTTAAAGTTGTGACAGCTCAGTATTTCCCCCAGGACCTGTGTTTAAAGTGGTGACAGCTCAGTATTTCCCCCAGGCCCTGTATTTAAAGTTGTGACAGCTCAGTATTTTACCCAGGACCTGTCTTTAAAGTTGTGACAGCTCAGTATTTCCCCTAGAACCTGTGTTTAAAGTTGTGACAGCTCAGTCTTACCGCCAGGAACTCCCTTTAAAGTTGTGACAGCTCAGTCTTTCCCCCAGGACCTGCGTTTCAAGTTGTGACAGCTCAGATGGAGCAGAATTTGTAAGGAGCATCCAGGAAGGTTTTCTAGAGCAGTATGTAAATAGTCCAACTCGGGAAGGGGCCATACTGGACCTGGTGTTGGGGAATGAGCCCGGCCAGGTTGTTGAAGTTTCAGTAGGGGACTACTTTGGGAATAGTGATCACAATTCCGTAAGCTTTAAAATACTCATGGACAAAGACGAGAGTGGTCCAAAAGGAAGAGTGCTAAATTGGGGGAAGGCCAACTATACCAAAATTCGGCAGGAGCTGGGAAATGTAGATTGGGAGCAGCTGTTTGAAGGTAAATCCACATGTGATATGTGGGAGGCTTTTAAAGAGAGGTTGATTAGCGTTCAGGAGGGACATGTTCCTGTGAAAATGAGGGATAGAAATGGCAAGATTAGGGAACCATGGATGACAGGTGAAATTGTGAGACTAGCTAAGAGGAAAAAGGAAGCATACATAAGGTGTAGGCGGCTGATGAAAGACGAAGCTTTGAAAGAATATCGGGAATGTAGGACCAATCTGAAACGAGGAATTAAGAGGGCTAAAAGGGGTCATGAAATATCTTTAGCAAACAGGGTTAAGGAAAATCCCAAAGCCTTTTATTCATATATAAGGAGAAAGAGGGTAACTAGAGAAAGGATTGGCCCACTAAAGGACAAAGGAGGAATGTTATGCGTGAAGTCAGAGAAAATGGGTGAGATTTTAAATGAGTACTTTGCATCGGTATTCACCGAGGAGAGGGACATGACGGATGTTGAGGTTAGGAACAGATGTTTGATTACTCTCGGTCAAGTCGGCATAAGGAGGGAGAAAGTGTTGGGTATTCTAAAAGGCATTAAGGTGGACAAGTCCCCAGGTCCGGAGGGATCTATCCCAGGTTACTGCGGGAAGCGAGAGAGAAATAGCTGGGGCCTTAACAGATATCTTTGCAGCATCCTTAAACACGGGTGAGGTCCCGGAGGACTGGAGAATTGCTAATGTTGTCCCCTTGTTTAAGAAGGGTAGCAGGGATAATCCAGGTAATTATAGACCGGTGAACCTGACGTCAGTGGTAGGGAAGCTGCTGGAGAAGATACTGAGGGATAGGATCTATTCCCATTTGGAAGAAAATGGGCTCATCAGTGATAGGCAACATGGTTTTGTGCAGGGAAGGTCATGTCTTACCAACCTAATAGAATTCTTTGAGGAGGTGACAAAGTTGATTGATGAGGGAAGGGCTGTCGATGTCATATACATGGACTTCAGTAAGGCGTTTGATAAGGTTCCCCATGGCAGGCTGATGGAGAAAGTGAAGGCGCTTGGGGTCCAAGGTGTACTAGCTAGATGGATAAAGAACTGGCTGGGCAACAGGAGACAGAGAGTAGCAGTAGAAGGGAGTTTCTCAAAATGGAGACGTGTGACCAGTGGTGTTCCACAGGGATCCGTGCTGGGACCACTGTTGTTTGTGATATACATAAATGATTTGGAGGAAAGTATAGGTGGACTGATTAGCAAGTTTGCAGACGACACTAAGATTGGTGGAGTAGCAGATAGTGAAGGGGACTGTCAGAGAATACAGCAGAATATAGATAGATTAGAGAGTTGGGCAGAGAAATGGCAGATGGAGTTCAATCAGGGCAAATGCGAGGTGATGCATTTTGGAAGATCCAATTCAAGAGTGAACTATACAGTAAATGGAAAAGTCCTGGGGAAAATTGATGTCCAGAGAGATTTGGGTGTTCAGGTCCACTGTTCCCTGAAGGTGGCAACGCAGGTAAATAGAGTGGTCAAGAAGGCATACGGCATGCTTTCCTTCATCGGACGGGGCATTGAGTACAAGGGTTGGCAGGTCATGTTACAGTTGTATAGGACTTTGGTTCGGCCACATTTGGAATACTGCGTACAGTTCTGGTCGCCACATTATCAAAAGGATGTGGATGCTTTGGAGAGGGTGCAGAGGAGGTTCACCAGGATGTTGCCTGGTATGGAGGGCGCTAGCTATGAAGAGAGGTTGAGTAGATTAGGATTATTTTCATTAGAAAGACGGAGGTTGAGGGGGGACCTGATTGAGGTGTACAAAATCATGAGAGGTATAGACAGGGTGGATAGCAAGAGGCTTTTTCCCAGAGTGGGGGTTTCAATTACTAGAGGACACGAGTTCAAAGTGAGAGGGGAAAAGTTTAGGGGGGATATGCGTGGAAAGTTCTTTACGCAGAGGGTGGTGGGTGCCTGGAACGCGTTGCCAGCGGAGGTGGTAGATGCGGGCACGATGGAGTCTTTTAAGATGTATCTAGACAGATACATGAATGGGCAGGAAGAAGAGATACAGAACCTTAGAAAATAGGCGACATGTTTAGAGAGAGGATCTGGATCGGCGCAGGCTTGGAGGGCCGAAGGGCCTGTTCCTGTGCTGTAATTATCTTTGTTCTTTGTTCTTTGTAGTACAGTATTTCCTGCTGGGCCTGTGTTTACAGTTGTGACAGTACAGTATATCCCCCAGGACCTGTGATCAAAGTTGCGACAACTCGGTATTTCCCCCAGGACCTGTGATCAAAGTTGTGACAACTCAGTATTTCCCCCAGGACCGGTCATTAAAGTTGTGACAGCTCAGTATTTTACCCAGGACCTGTCTTTAAGGTTGTGAAAGCTCAGCATTTCCCCGAGGAACTGTATTTAAATTTGTGACAGCTCAGTATTTCCCCCAGGAACTGTATTTAAAGTTGTGACAGCTCAGTATTTCCCCCGGGAACTGGACTTAATGTTGTGACAGCTCAGTATTGCCTCCAGGAAATGTATTTAAAGTTGTGACATTTCAGTATTTCCCCCAGGAACTGTATTTAAAGTTGTGACAGCTCAGTATTTCCCCCAGGACCTGTGTTTACAGTTGTGACATCTTAGTATTTCTCCCAGGCCCTGTGTTTAAAACTGCGACAGCTCAGTATTTTCATCCGGACCAGTGTTTACAGTTGTGAAAGTTCAGTATTTTACCCAGGACCTGTCTTTAAAGTTGTGACAGCTCAGTATTTCCTCCAGACCCAGTGTTTACAGTTGTGACAGCTCAGTATTTCCCCCAGGCCCTGTCTTTAAAGTTGTGACAGTTCAGTATTTCCCCCAGGCCCTGTCTTTAAAGTTGTGACAGCTCAGTAGTTTTCCCAGGATCCGTCTTTAAAGTTGTGACAGCTCAGTATTTCCTCCAGGCCCTGTCTTTAAAGTTGTGACAGCTCAGTATTTCCCCCAGGAAGTATTTAAAGTTGTGACAGCTCAGTCTTTCCCCAGGACCTGTGTTTAAAGTTGTGACAGTTCAGTATTTCCCCCCGGACCTGTGTTTAAAGTTGTGACAACTCAGTATTTCCCCCAGGACCTGTGTTTACAGTTGTGACGGCTCAGTATTTGATCCAGGACCTGCGTTTAAAGTTGTGACAGCTCAGATGGAGCAGAATTTGTAAGGAGCATCCAGGAAGGTTTTCTAGAGCAGTATGTAAATAGTCCAACTCGGGAAGGGGCCATACTGGACCTGGTGTTGGGGAATGAGCCCGGCCAGGTTGTTGAAGTTTCAGTAGGGGACTACTTTGGGAATAGTGATCACAATTCCGTAAGCTTTAAAATACTCATGGACAAAGACGAGAGTGGTCCAAAAGGAAGAGTGCTAAATTGGGGGAAGGCCAACTATACCAAAATTCGGCAGGAGCTGGGAAATGTAGATTGGGAGCAGCTGTTTGAAGGTAAATCCACATGTGATATGTGGGAGGCTTTTAAAGAGAGGTTGATTAGCGTTCAGGAGGGACATGTTCCTGTGAAAATGAGGGATAGAAATGGCAAGATTAGGGAACCATGGATGACAGGTGAAATTGTGAGACTAGCTAAGAGGAAAAAGGAAGCATACATAAGGTGTAGGCGGCTGATGAAAGACGAAGCTTTGAAAGAATATCGGGAATGTAGGACCAATCTGAAACGAGGAATTAAGAGGGCTAAAAGGGGTCATGAAATATCTTTAGCAAACAGGGTTAAGGAAAATCCCAAAGCCTTTTATTCATATATAAGGAGAAAGAGGGTAACTAGAGAAAGGATTGGCCCACTAAAGGACAAAGGAGGAATGTTATGCGTGAAGTCAGAGAAAATGGGTGAGATTTTAAATGAGTACTTTGCATCGGTATTCACCGAGGAGAGGGACATGACGGATGTTGAGGTTAGGAACAGATGTTTGATTACTCTCGGTTAAGTCGGCATAAGGAGGGAGAAAGTGTTGGGTATTCTAAAAGGCATTAAGGTGGACAAGTCCCCAGGTCCGGAGGGATCTATCCCAGGTTACTGCGGGAAGCGAGAGAGAAATAGCTGGGGCCTTAACAGATATCTTTGCAGCATCCTTAAACACGGGTGAGGTCCCGGAGGACTGGAGAATTGCTAATGTTGTCCCCTTGTTTAAGAAGGGTAGCAGGGATAATCCAGGTAATTATAGACCGGTGAACCTGACGTCAGTGGTAGGGAAGCTGCTGGAGAAGATACTGAGGGATAGGATCTATTCCCATTTGGAAGAAAATGGGCTCATCAGTGATAGGCAACATGGTTTTGTGCAGGGAAGGTCATGTCTTACCAACCTAATAGAATTCTTTGAGGAGGTGACAAAGTTGATTGATGAGGGAAGGGCTGTCGATGTCATATACATGGACTTCAGTAAGGCGTTTGATAAGGTTCCCCATGGCAGGCTGATGGAGAAAGTGAAGGCGCTTGGGGTCCAAGGTGTACTAGCTAGATGGATAAAGAACTGGCTGGGCAACAGGAGACAGAGAGTAGCAGTAGAAGGGAGTTTCTCAAAATGGAGACGTGTGACCAGTGGTGTTCCACAGGGATCCGTGCTGGGACCACTGTTGTTTGTGATATACATAAATGATTTGGAGGAAAGTATAGGTGGACTGATTAGCAAGTTTGCAGACGACACTAAGATTGGTGGAGTAGCAGATAGTGAAGGGGACTGTCAGAGAATACAGCAGAATATAGATAGATTAGAGAGTTGGGCAGAGAAATGGCAGATGGAGTTCAATCAGGGCAAATGCGAGGTGATGCATTTTGGAAGATCCAATTCAAGAGTGAACTATACAGTAAATGGAAAAGTCCTGGGGAAAATTGATGTCCAGAGAGATTTGGGTGTTCAGGTCCACTGTTCCCTGAAGGTGGCAACGCAGGTAAATAGAGTGGTCAAGAAGGCATACGGCATGCTTTCCTTCATCGGACGGGGCATTGAGTACAAGGGTTGGCAGGTCATGTTACAGTTGTATAGGACTTTGGTTCGGCCACATTTGGAATACTGCGTACAGTTCTGGTCGCCACATTATCAAAAGGATGTGGATGCTTTGGAGAGGGTGCAGAGGAGGTTCACCAGGATGTTGCCTGGTATGGAGGGCGCTAGCTATGAAGAGAGGTTGAGTAGATTAGGATTATTTTCATTAGAAAGACGGAGGTTGAGGGGGGACCTGATTGAGGTGTACAAAATCATGAGAGGTATAGACAGGGTGGATAGCAAGAGGCTTTTTCCCAGAGTGGGGGTTTCAATTACTAGAGGACACGAGTTCAAAGTGAGAGGGGAAAAGTTTAGGGGGGATATGCGTGGAAAGTTCTTTACGCAGAGGGTGGTGGGTGCCTGGAACGCGTTGCCAGCGGAGGTGGTAGATGCGGGCACGATGGAGTCTTTTAAGATGTATCTAGACAGATACATGAATGGGCAGGAAGAAGAGATACAGAACCTTAGAAAATAGGCGACATGTTTAGAGAGAGGATCTGGATCGGCGCAGGCTTGGAGGGCCGAAGGGCCTGTTCCTGTGCTGTAATTATCTTTGTTCTTTGTTCTTTGTAGTACAGTATTTCCTGCTGGGCCTGTGTTTACAGTTGTGACAGTACAGTATATCCCCCAGGACCTGTGATCAAAGTTGCGACAACTCGGTATTTCCCCCAGGACCTGTGATCAAAGTTGTGACAACTCAGTATTTCCCCCAGGACCGGTCATTAAAGTTGTGACAGCTCAGTATTTTACCCAGGACCTGTCTTTAAGGTTGTGAAAGCTCAGCATTTCCCCGAGGAACTGTATTTAAATTTGTGACAGCTCAGTATTTCCCCCAGGAACTGTATTTAAAGTTGTGACAGCTCAGTATTTCCCCCGGGAACTGGACTTAATGTTGTGACAGCTCAGTATTGCCTCCAGGAAATGTATTTAAAGTTGTGACATTTCAGTATTTCCCCCAGGAACTGTATTTAAAGTTGTGACAGCTCAGTATTTCCCCCAGGACCTGTGTTTACAGTTGTGACATCTTAGTATTTCTCCCAGGCCCTGTGTTTAAAACTGCGACAGCTCAGTATTTTCATCCGGACCAGTGTTTACAGTTGTGAAAGTTCAGTATTTTACCCAGGACCTGTCTTTAAAGTTGTGACAGCTCAGTATTTCCTCCAGACCCAGTGTTTACAGTTGTGACAGCTCAGTATTTCCCCCAGGCCCTGTCTTTAAAGTTGTGACAGTTCAGTATTTCCCCCAGGCCCTGTCTTTAAAGTTGTGACAGCTCAGTAGTTTTCCCAGGATCCGTCTTTAAAGTTGTGACAGCTCAGTATTTCCTCCAGGCCCTGTCTTTAAAGTTGTGACAGCTCAGTATTTCCCCCAGGAAGTATTTAAAGTTGTGACAGCTCAGTCTTTCCCCAGGACCTGTGTTTAAAGTTGTGAGAGCTCAGTATTTCCCCCCGGACCTGTGTTTAAAGTTGTGACAACTCAGTATTTCCCCCAGGACCTGTGTTTACAGTTGTGACGGCTCAGTATTTGATCCAGGACCTGCGTTTAAAGTTGTGACAGCTCAGTATTTCCCACAGGATCTATGTTTAAAGTTGTGACAACTCGGTATTTCCTCCAGGACCTGTCATTATAGTTGTGACAGTTCAGTATTTTACCCAGGTCCTGTCTTTAAGTTTGTGAAAGCTCAGCATTTCCCCGAGGAACTTTATTTAAAGTTGTGACAGCTCAGTATTTCCCCCAGGAACTCTCTTTAAAGTTGTGACAGCTCAGTATTTCCCCCAGGAACGGTATTTAAAGTTGTGACAGCTCAGTCTTTCCCCAGGCCTTGTGTTTACAGGTGAGACAGCTCAGTATTTTACCAAGGACCTGTCTTTAAAGTTGTGACAGCTCAGTATTTCCCCCAGGATCTGTCATTAAAGTTGTGACAGCTCAGTATGTCCCCCAGCTTCTCTGTTAAAAGTTGTGACAGCTCAGTTTTTCCCCCAGCACCTGTCTTTAAAGTTGTGACAGCTCAGTATTTTTCCCAGGATCCTTCTTTCAAGTTGTGACAGATCAGTCTTTCCCCAGGCCCTGTGTTTACAGTTGAGACAGCTCAGTATTTCCTCCAGGACCTGTGTTTAAAGTTGTGACAGTTCAGTATTTCCCCCAGGCCCTGCGTTTATCTTTGTGACAGCTCAGTATTTCCCCCAGGACCTGTGTTTAAAGTTGTGACAGTTCAGTATTTCCCCCAGGACCTGTGTTTAAAGTTGTGGCACCTCTGTCTGTCCCCCAGGACCTGTGTTTAAAGTTGTGACAGCTCAGTACTTCCTCCAGGTCCTGTGTTTAAATTTGTGACAGCTCAGTATTTCCCCCAGGACCAGTTTTTAAAGTTGTGACAGTTCAGTATTTCACCCAGGACCAGTGTTTAAAGTTGTGGCAGCTCAGTCTTTCCCCCAGGACCTGTCTTTAAAGTTGTGGCAGCTCAGTCTTTCCCCCAGGACCTGTCTTTAAAGTTGTGACAGCTCCGTATTTCCCCCAGGACCTGTGTTTAAAGTTGTGTTAGCTCAGTATTTCCCCCAGGATCTGTGTTTAAAGTTGTGACAGCTCAGTATTTCCCCCAGGACCTGTCTTTAAAGTTGTGACAGTTCAGTCTTTCCCCTAGGACCTGTCTTTAAAGTTGTGACAGTTCAGTATTTCCCCTAGGACCTGTCTTTAAAGTTGTGACAGTTCAGTATTTCCACCAGGACCAGTGTTTAAAGTTGTGACAGTTCAGTATTTCCCCCAGGACCTGTGTTTAAAGTTGTGACAGTTCAGTATTTCCCCAGGACCTGTCTTTAAAGTTGTGACAGTTCAGTATTTCCCCCAGGACCTGTCTTTAAAGTTGTGACAGTTCAGTATTTTACCAAGGACCTGTCCTTAAAGTTGTGACAGCTCAGTATTTCCCCCAGGATCTGTCATTAAAGTTGTGACAGCTCAGTATGTCGCCCAGCATCTCTGTTAAAAGTTGTGACAGCTCAGTTTTTCCCCCAGCATCTGTCTTTAAAGTTGTGACAGCTCAGTATTTTTCCCAGGATCCGTCTTTCAAGTTGTGACAGATCAGTCTTTCCCCAGGCCCTGTGTTTACAGTTGAGACAGCTCTGTATTTCCTCCAGGACCTGTGCTTACAGTTGTGAAAGCTCAGCATTTCCCCCAGGACCTGTGTTTAAAGTTGTGTCAGCTCACTATTCCCCCCAGGACCTGTGTTTATCTTTGTGACAGTTCAGTATTTCCCCCAGGCCCTGTGTTTATCTTTGTGACAGTTCAGTATTTCCCCCAGGCCCTGTGTTTATCTTTGTGACAGTTCAGTATTGCGTCCAGGCCCTGTGTTTATCTTTGTGACAGCTCAGTATTTCACCCAGGACCAGTGTTTAAAGTTGTGGCAGCTCAGTATTTCCCCCAGGACCTGTCTTTAAAGTTGTGACAGCTCTGTATTTGCCACAGGACCTGTGTTTAAAGTTGTGACAGCTCAGTATTTCCCCCAGGCCCTGTCTTTAAAGTTGTGACAGCTCAGTATTTTTCCCAGGATCCGTCTTTAAAGTTGTGACAGCTCAGTATTTTTCCCAGGATCCGTCTTTAAAGTTGTGAAAGCTCAGTAATTCCCCCAGACCCTGTCTTTAAAGTTGTGACAGCTCAGTATTTCCTCCAGGACCTGTCTTTAAAGTTGTGACAGCTCAGTATTTCCTCCAGGCCCTGTCTTTAAAGTTGTGACAGTTCAGTAATTCCCCCAGGCCCTGTCTATAAAGTTGTGACAGCTCAGTATTTTTCCCAGGAACCGTCTTTAAAGTTGTGACAGCTCAGTATTTCCCCCAGGAACTGTATTTAAAGTTGTGACAGCTCAGTCTTTCCCCAGGACCTGTGTTTAAAGTTGTGAGAGCTCAGTATTTCCCCCCGGACCTGTGTTTAACGTTGTGACAGCTCAGTCTTTCCCCCAGGACCTGTCTTTAAAGTTGTGACAGCTCAGCATTTCCCCTGGAACCTGTGTTTAAAGTTGTGACAGCTCAGTCTTACCCCCAGGACCTGTCTTTAAAGTTGTGAGAGCTCAGTATTTCCCCCCGGACCTGTGTTTAACGTTGTGACAGCTCAGTCTTTCCCCCAGGACCTGTCTTTAAAGTTGTGAGAGCTCAGTATTTCCCCCCGGACCTGTCTTTAAAGTTGTGACAGCTCAGCATTTCCCCTGGAACCTGTGTTTAAAGTTGTGACAGCTCAGTCTTACCCCCAGGAACTCTCTTTAAAGTTGTGACAGCTCAGTCTTTCCCCCAGGACCTGCGTTTCCAGTTGTGACATTACAGTATTTCCTGCAGGGCCTGTGTGTACAGTTGTGACAGTACAGTATATCCCCCAGGACCTGTGATCAAAGTTGTGACAACTCGGTATTTCCCCCAGGACCTGTGATCAAAGTTGTGACAACTCAGTATTTCCCACAGGATCTATGTTTAAAGTTGTGACAACTCGGTATTTCCACCAGGACCTGTCATTATAGTTGTGACAGTTCAGTATTTTACCCAGGTCCTGTCTTTAAGTTTGTGAAAGCTCAGCATTTCCCCGAGGAACTTTATTTAAAGGTTGTGACAGCTCAGTATTTTTCCCAAGATCCTTCTTTCAAGTTGTGACAGATCAGTCTTTCCCCAGGCCCTGTGTTTACAGTTGAGACAGCTCAGTATTTCCTCCAGGACCTGTGTTTAAAGTTGTGTCAGCTCAGTATTTCCCCCACGACCTGTCTTTAAAGTTGTGACAGCTCAGTATTTCCCCCAGGACCTGTGTTTAAAGTTGTGGCACCTCTGTCTGTCCCCCAGGACCTGTGTTTAAAGTTGTGACAGCTCAGTACTTCCTCCAGGTTCTGTGTTTAAATTTGTGACAGCTCAGTATTTCCCCCAGGACCAGTCTTTAAAGTTGTGACAGCTCAGTATTTCCCCCAGGACCTGTGTTTAAAGTTGTGACAGCTCAGTATTTCCTTCAGGCCCTGTGTTTAAATTTGTGAATGTTCAATATTTACTCCAGGCCCTGTGTTTAACATTGTGACAGTTCAGTATTGCGACCAGGCCCTGTGTTTCAAGTTGTAACAGCTCAGTATTTCCCCCAGGCCCTGTGTTTATCTTTGTGACAGCTCAGTGTTTCCCCCAGGACCTGTGTTTAAAGTTGTGACAGTTCAGTATTTCACCCAGGACCACTGTTTAAAGTTGTGGCAGCTCAGTCTTTCCCCCAGGACCTGTCTTTAAAGTTGTGACAGCTCCGTATTTCCCCCAGGACCTGTGTTTAAAGTTGTGACAGCTCCGTATTTCCCCCAGGACCTGTGTTTAAAGTTGTGACAGCTCAGTATTTCCCCCAGGACCTGTGTTTAAAGATGTGACAGCTCAGTATTTCCCCCAGGACCTGTGTTTAAAGATGTGACAGCTCAGTATTTCCCCCAGGACCTGTCTTTAAAGTTGTGTTAGCTCAGTATTTCCCCCAGGACCTGTGTTTAAAGTTGTGACAGCTCAGTATTTCCCCCAGGACCTGTGTTTAAAGATGTGACAGCTCAGTATTTCCCCCAGGACCTGTGTTTAAAGATGTGACAGCTCAGTATTTCCCCCAGGACCTGTGTTTAAAGTTGTGACAGCTCAGTATTTCCCCCAGGACCTGTCTTTAAAGTTGTGTTAGCTCAGTATTTCCCCCAGGACCTGTGTTTAAAGTTGTGACAGCTCAGTATTTCCCCCAGGACCTGTGTTTAAAGATGTGACAGCTCAGTATTTCCCCCAGGACCTGTGTTTAAAGATGTGACAGCTCAGTATTTCCCCCAGGACCTGTGTTTAAAGATGTGACAGCTCAGTATTTCCCCCAGGACCTGTGTTTAAAGTAGCGTTAGCTCAGTATTTCCCCCAGGACCTGTGTTTAAAGTTGTGACAGCTCAGTATTTCCCCCAGGACCTGTCTTTAAAGTAGCGTTAGCTCAGTATTTCCCCCAGGACCTGTGTTTAAAGTTGTGACAGCTCAGTATTTCCCCCAGGACCTGTGTTTAAAGTTGTGACATTTCAGTATTTCCCCTAGGACCTGTCTTTAAAGTTGTGACAGTTCAGTATTTCCCCTAGGACCTGTCTTTAAAGTTGTGACAGTTCAGTATTTCACCCAGGACCTGTCTTTAAAGTTGTGACAGCTCAGTCTTTCTCCCAGGACCTGTCTTTAAAGTTGTGACAGTTCAGTATTTCCCCTAGGACCTGTCTTTAATGTTGTGACAGCTCAGTATTTTACCAAGGACCTGTCTTTAAAGTTGTGACAGCTCAGTATTTCCCCCAGGATCTGTCTTTAAAGTTGTGACAGCTCAGTATTTTTCCCAGGATCCTTCTTTCAAGTTGTGACAGCTCAGTATTTCCTCCAGGACCTGTATTTAAAGTTGTGACAGTTCAGTATTTCCCCCAGGACCTGTGTTTAAAGTTGTGACAGCTCAGTATTTCCCCCAGGACCTGTGTTTAAAGTTGTGACAGTTCAGTATTTCCCCCAGGACCTGTGTTTAAAGTTGTGACAGCTCAGTATTTCCCCCAGGCCCTGTGTTTATCTTTGTGACAGCTCAGTATTTCCCCCAGGACCTGTGTTTAAAGTTGTGACAGTTCAGTATTTCCCCCAGGACCTGTGTTTAAAGTTGTGGCAGTTCAGTATTTCCCCCAGGACCAGTCTTTAAAGTTGTGACAGCTCAGTATTTCCCCCAGGACCAGTCTTTAAAGTTGTGACAGTTCAGTATTTCCCCCAGGACCAGTCTTTAAAGTTGTGACAGCTCAGTATTTTTCCCAGGATCCGTCTTTAAAGTTGTGACAGATCAGTCTTTCCCCCAGGCCCTGTCTTTAAAGTTGTGACAATTCAGTATTTCCCCCAGGACCAGTCTTTAAAGTTGTGACAGTTCAGTATTTCCCCCAGGACCAGTCTGTAAAGTTGTGACAGTTCAGTATTTCCCCCAGGACCTGTCTTTAAAGTTGTGACAGTTCAGTATTTTCCCCAGGCCCTGTGTTTAAAGTTGTGACAGTTCAGTATTTCCCCCAGGACCAGTCTTTAAAGTTGTGACAGTTCAGTATTTTCCCCAGGACCTGTGTTTAAAGTTGTGACAGCTCAGTATTTCCTTCAGGCCCTGTGTTTATATTTGTGAATGTTCAATATTTACTCCAGGCCCTGTGTTTAACATTGTGACAGTTCAGTATTGCGTCCAGGCCCTGTGTTTCAAGTTGTAACAGCTCAGTGTTTCCCCCAGGATCTGTGTTTAAAGTTGTGACAGCTCCGTATTTCCCCCAGGACCTGTGTTTAAAGTTGTGACAGCTCAGTATTTCCCCCAGGACCTGTCATTAAAGTTCTGACAGTTCAGTATTTCACCCAGGACCTGTCTTTAAACTTGTGACAGCTCAGTATTTTTCCCAGGATCCGTCTTTAAAGTTGTGACAGCTCAGTATTTCCCCCAGACCCTGTCTTTAAAGTTGTGACAATTCAGTATTTCCCCCAGGACCTGTCTTTAAAGTTGTGACAGTTCAGTATTTCACCCAGGACCTGTCTTTAAAGTTGTGACAGTTCAGTATTTCACCCAGGACCTGTCTTTAAAGTTGTGACAGCTCAGTCTTTCCCCCAGGACCTGTCTTTAAAGTTGTGACAGTTCAGTATTTCCCTCAGGACCTGTCTTTAAAGTTGTGACAGTTCAGTATTTCACCCAGGACCAGTGTTTAAAGTTGTGACAGCTCAGTATTTCATTCAGGACCAGTGTTTAAAGTTGTGACAGCTCCGTATTTCCCCCAGGACCTGTGTTTAAAGTTGTGACAGCTCAGTATTTCCCCCAGGACCTGTGTTTAAAGTTGTGACAGCTCAGTATTTCCCCCAGGACCTGTGTTTAAAGTTGTGACAGCTCAGTCTTTCCCCCAGGACCTGTCTTTAAAGTTGTGACAGCTCAGTATTTCCCCCAGGACATGTCTTTAATGTAGCGTTAGCTCAGTATTTCCCCCAGGACCTGTGTTTAAAGTTGTGACAGTTCAGTATTTCCCCCAGGACCTGTCTTTAATGTTGTGACAGCTCAGTATTTTACCAAGGACCTGTCTTTAAAGTTGTGACAGCTCAGTATTTCCCCCAGGATCTGTCATTAAAGTTGTGACAGCTCAGTATGTCCCCCAGCTTCTCTGTTAAAAGTTGTGACAGCTCAGTATTTCCACCAGGATCTGTCATTAAAGTTGTGACAGCTCAGTATGTCCCCCAGCTTCTCTGTTAAAAGTTGTGACAGCTCAGTTTCTCCCCCAGCACCTGTCTTTAAAGTTGTGACAGCTCAGTATTTTTCCCAGGATCCGTCTTTCAAGTTGTGACAGATCAGTCTTTCCCCTGGCCATGTGTTTACAGTTGAGACAGCTCTGTCTGTCCCCCAGGACCTGTGTTTAAAGTTGTGACAGTTCAGTATTTCCCCCAGGCCCTGTGTTTATCTTTGTGACAGTTCAGTATTTTCCCCAGGACCTGTGTTTAAAGTTGTGACAGTTCAGTATTTCCCCCAGGACCTGTGTTTAAAGTTGTGACAGCTCAGTATTTCCCCCAGGACCTGTCTTTAAAGTTGTGTGAGCTCAGTATTTCCCCCAGGACCTGTGTTTAAAGTTGTGACAGCTCAGTATTTCCCCCAGGACCTGTCTTTAAAGTTGCCTTAGCTCAGTATTTCCCCCAGAACCTGTCTTTAATGTTGTGACAGTTCAATATTTCCCCTAGGACCTGTCTTTAAAGTTGTGACAGTTCAGTATTTCACCCAGGACCAGTGTTTAAAGTTGTGGCAGCTCAGTCTTTCCCCCAGGACCTGTATTTAAAGTTGTGACAGCTCAGTATTTCCCCCAGGACCTGTGTTTAAAGCTGTGACAGCTCAGTATTTCCCCCAGGACCTGTCTTTAAAGTTGCGTTAGCTCAGTATTTCCCCCAGGACCTGTGTTTAAAGTTGTGACAGCTCAGTATTTCCCCCAGGACCTGTCTTTAAAGTTGCGTTAGCTCAGTATCTCCCCCAGGACCTGTGTTTAAATTTGTGACAGTTCAGTATTTCCCCCAGGACCTGCCTTTAAAGTTGTGACAGTTCAGTATTTCCCCCAGGACCTGTGTTTAAAGTTGTGACAGTTCAGTATTTCCCCCAGGACCTGTCTTTAAAGTTGTGACAGTTCAGTATTTCCCCTAGGACCTGTCTTTAAAGTTGTGACAGTTCAGTATTTCCCCTAGGACCTGTCTTTAAAGTTGTGACAGTTCAGTATTTCCCCCAGGACCTGCCTTTAAAGTTGTGACAGTTCAGTATTTCCCCCAGGACCTGTGTTTAAAGTTGTGACAGTTCAGTATTTCCCCCAGGACCTGTCTTTAAAGTTGTGACAGTTCAGTATTTCCCCTAGGACCTGTCTTTAAAGTTGTGACAGTTCAGTATTTCCCCTAGGACCTGTCTTTAAAGTTGTGACAGTTCAGTATTTCCCCCAGGCCCTGTCTTTAAAGTTGTGACAGTTCAGTATTTCCTCCCGGCCCTGTCTATAAAGTTGTGACAGCTCAGTATTTTTCCCAGGATCCGTCTTTAAAGTTGTGACAGCTCAGTATTTCCTCCAGGCCCTGTCTTTAAAGTTGTGACTGCTCAGTATTTCACCCAGGACCTGTCTTTAAAGTTGTGACAGTTCAGTATTTCCCCCAGGACCTGTGTTTAAAGTTGTGACAGTTCAGTATTTCCCCTAGGACCTGTCTTTAAAGTTGTGACAGTTCAGTATTTCACCCAGGACCAGTGTTTAAAGTTGTGGCAGCTCAGTCTTTCCCCCAGGACCTGTATTTAAAGTTGTGACAGCTCAGTATTTCCCCCAGGACCTGTGTTTAAAGTTGTGACAGCTCAGTATTTCCCCCAGGACCTGTCTTTAAAGTTGTGACAGCTCAGTATTTCCCCCAGGACCTGTGTTTAAAGTTGTGACAGCTCAGTATTTCCCCCAGGACCTGTCTTTAAAGTTGTGACAGTTCAGTATTTCCCCTAGGGCCTGTCTTTAAAGTTGTGACAGTTCAGTATTTCCCCTAGGACCTGTCTTTAAAGTTGTGACAGTTCAGTATTTCCCCTAGGACCTGTCTTTAAAGTTGTGACAGTTCAGTATTTCCCCTAGGACCTGTCTTTAAAGTTGTGACAGTTCAGTATTTCCCCCAGGCCCTGTCTTTAAAGTTGTGACAGTTCAGTATTTCCCCTAGGACCTGTCTTTAAAGTTGTGACAGTTCAGTATTTCCCCTAGGACCTGTCTTTAAAGTTGTGACAGTTCAGAATTTCCCCTAGGGCCTGTCTTTAAAGTTGTGACAGTTCAGTATTTCCCCCAGGACCTGTCTTTAAAGTTGTGACAGTTCAGTATTTCCCCTAGGACCTGTCTTTAAAGTTGTGACAGTTCAGTATTTCCCCTAGGACCTGTCTTTAAAGTTGTGACAGCTCAGTATTTCCTCCCGGCCCTGTCTATAAAGTTGTGACAGCTCAGTATTTTTCCCAGGATCCGTCTTTAAAGTTGTGACAGCTCAGTATTTCCTCCAGGCCCTGTCTTTAAAGTTGTGACTGCTCAGTATTTCCCCTAGGACCTGTCTTTAAAGTTGTGACAGTTCAGTATTTCACCCAGGACCTGTCTTTAAAGTTGTGACAGTTCAGTATTTCACCCAGGACCAGTGTTTAAAGTTGTGGCAGCTCAGTCTTTCCCCCAGGACCTGTCTTTAAAGTTGTGACAGTTCAGTATTTCACCCAGGACCTGTGTTTAAAGTTGTGACAGTTCAGTCTTTCCCCCAGGACCTGTCTTTAAAGTTGTGACAGCTCAGTATTTCCCCCAGGACCTGTGTTTAAAGTTGTGACAGTTCAGTCTTTCCCCCAGGACCTGTCTTTAAAGTTGTGACAGCTCAGTATTTCCCCCAGGACCTGTGTTTAAAGTTGTGACAGTTCAGTCTTTCCCCCAGGACCTGTCTTTAAAGTTGTGACAGTTCAGTCTTTCCCCCAGGACCTGTCTTTACAGTTGTGACAGCTCAGTATTTCCCCCAGGACCTGTCTTTAAAGTTGCGTTAACTCAGTATTTCCATCAGGACCTGTGTTTAAAGTTGTGACATCTCAGTATTTCCCCCAGGACCTGTCTTTAAAGTTGTGACAGTTCAGTATTTCCCCTCGGACCTGTCTTTAAAGTTGTGACAGTTCAGTATTTCCCCTGGGACCTGTCTTTAAAGTTGTGACAGTTCAGTATTTCCCCCAGGCCCTGTCTTTAAAGTTGTGACAGCTCAGTATTTCCTCCCGGCCCTGTCTTTAAAGTTGTGACATCTCAGTATTTCCTCCAGGCCCTGTCTTTAAAGTTGTGACAGCTCAGTATTTTTGCCAGGATCCGTCTTTAAAGTTGTGACAGCTCAGTATTTCCTCCAGGCCCTGTCTTTAAAGTTGTGACAGCTCAGTATTTCCCCCAGGAACTGTATTTAAAGTTGTGACAGCTCAGTCTTTCCCCAGGACCTGTGTTTAAATTTGTGAGAGCTCAGTATTTCCCCCAGGACCTGTGTTTAAAGTTGTGACAGCTCAGTATTTCCCCCAGGACCTGTCTTTAAAGTTGCCTTAGCTCAGTATTTCCCCCAGAACCTGTCTTTAATGTTGTGACAGTTCAATATTTCCCCTAGGACCTGTCTTTAAAGTTGTGACAGTTCAGTATTTCACCCAGGACCAGTGTTTAAAGTTGTGGCAGCTCAGTCTTTCCCCCAGGACCTGTATTTAAAGTTGTGACAGCTCAGTATTTCCCCCAGGACCTGTGTTTAAAGCTGTGACAGCTCAGTATTTCCCCCAGGACCTGTCTTTAAAGTTGCGTTAGCTCAGTATTTCCCCCAGGACCTGTGTTTAAAGTTGTGACAGCTCAGTATTTCCCCCAGGACCTGTCTTTAAAGTTGCGTTAGCTCAGTATCTCCCCCAGGACCTGTGTTTAAATTTGTGACAGTTCAGTATTTCCCCCAGGACCTGCCTTTAAAGTTGTGACAGTTCAGTATTTCCCCCAGGACCTGTGTTTAAAGTTGTGACAGTTCAGTATTTCCCCCAGGACCTGTCTTTAAAGTTGTGACAGTTCAGTATTTCCCCTAGGACCTGTCTTTAAAGTTGTGACAGTTCAGTATTTCCCCTAGGACCTGTCTTTAAAGTTGTGACAGTTCAGTATTTCCCCCAGGACCTGCCTTTAAAGTTGTGACAGTTCAGTATTTCCCCCAGGACCTGTGTTTAAAGTTGTGACAGTTCAGTATTTCCCCCAGGACCTGTCTTTAAAGTTGTGACAGTTCAGTATTTCCCCTAGGACCTGTCTTTAAAGTTGTGACAGTTCAGTATTTCCCCTAGGACCTGTCTTTAAAGTTGTGACAGTTCAGTATTTCCCCCAGGACCTGCCTTTAAAGTTGTGACAGTTCAGTATTTCCCCCAGGACCTGTGTTTAAAGTTGTGACAGTTCAGTATTTCCCCCAGGACCTGCCTTTAAAGTTGTGACAGTTCAGTATTTCCCCCAGGACCTGTCTTTAAAGTTGTGACAGTTCAGTATTTCCCCCAGGCCCTGTCTTTAAAGTTGTGACAGTTCAGTATTTCCTCCCGGCCCTGTCTATAAAGTTGTGACAGCTCAGTATTTTTCCCAGGATCCGTCTTTAAAGTTGTGACAGCTCAGTATTTCCTCCAGGCCCTGTCTTTAAAGTTGTGACAGTTCAGTATTTCCCCCAGGACCTGTGTTTAAAGTTGTGACAGTTCAGTATTTCCCCTAGGACCTGTCTTTAAAGTTGTGACAGTTCAGTATTTCACCCAGGACCAGTGTTTAAAGTTGTGGCAGCTCAGTCTTTCCCCCAGGACCTGTATTTAAAGTTGTGACAGCTCAGTATTTCCCCCAGGACCTGTGTTTAAAGTTGTGACAGCTCAGTATTTCCCCCAGGACCTGTCTTTAAAGTTGTGACAGCTCAGTATTTCCCCCAGGACCTGTGTTTAA
Source organism: Heterodontus francisci (assembly GCF_036365525.1). Lineage (NCBI taxonomy): Eukaryota > Metazoa > Chordata > Chondrichthyes > Heterodontiformes > Heterodontidae > Heterodontus > Heterodontus francisci. Next base: position 1,011,075 of record NW_027141586.1, read on the forward strand.
AGTTGTGACAGCTCAGTATTTCCCCCAGGACCTGTCTTTAAAGTTGTGACAGTTCAGTATTTCCCCTAGGGCCTGTCTTTAAAGTTGTGGCAGTTCAGTATTTCCCCTAGGACCTGTCTTTAAAGTTGTGACAGTTCAGTATTTCCCCTAGGACCTGTCTTTAAAGTTGTGACAGTTCAGTATTTCCCCTAGGACCTGTCTTTAAAGTTGTGACAGTTCAGTATTTCCCCCAGGCCCTGTCTTTAAAGTTGTGACAGTTCAGTATTTCCCCTAGGACCTGTCTTTAAAGTTGTGACAGTTCAGTATTTCCCCTAGGACCTGTCTTTAAAGTTGTGACAGTTCAGTATTTCCCCTAGGGCCTGTCTTTAAAGTTGTGACAGTTCAGTATTTCCCCCAGGACCTGTCTTTAAAGTTGTGACAGTTCAGTATTTCCCCTAGGACCTGTCTTTAAAGTTGTGACAGTTCAGTATTTCCCCCAGGCCCTGTCTTTAAAGTTGTGACAGTTCAGTATTTCCCCTAGGGCCTGTCTTTAAAGTTGTGACAGTTCAGTATTTCCCCTAGGACCTGTCTTTAAAGTTGTGACAGCTCAGTATTTCCTCCCGGCCCTGTCTATAAAGTTGTGACAGCTCAGTATTTTTCCCAGGATCCGTCTTTAAAGTTGTGACAGCTCAGTATTTCCTCCAGGCCCTGTCTTTAAAGTTGTGACTGCTCAGTATTTCCCCTAGGACCTGTCTTTAAAGTTGTGACAGTTCAGTATTTCACCCAGGACCTGTCTTTAAAGTTGTGACAGTTCAGTATTTCACCCAGGACCAGTGTTCAAAGTTGTGGCAGCTCAGTCTTTCCCCCAGGACCTGTCTTTAAAGTTGTGACAGCTCAGTATTTCCCCCAGGACCTGTGTTTAAAGTTGTGACAGTTCAGTCTTTCCCCCAGGACCTGTCTTTAAAGTTGTGACAGCTCAGTATTTCCCCCAGGAACTGTGTTTAAAGTTGTGACAGTTCAGTCTTTCCCCCAGGACCTGTCTTTAAAGTTGTGACAGTTCAGTCTTTCCCCCAGGACCTGTCTTTACAGTTGTGACAGCTCAGTATTTCCCCCAGGACCTGTCTTTAAAGTTGCGTTAACTCAGTATTTCCATCAGGACCTGTGTTTAAAGTTGTGACATCTCAGTATTTCCCCCAGGACCTGTCTTTAAAGTTGTGACAGTTCAGTATTTCCCCTCGGACCTGTCTTTAAAGTTGTGACAGTTCAGTATTTCCCCTAGGACCTGTCTTTAAAGTTGTGACAGTTCAGTATTTCCCCCAGGCCCTGTCTTTAAAGTTGTGACAGCTCAGTATTTCCTCCCGGCCCTGTCTTTAAAGTTGTGACATCTCAGTATTTCCTCCAGGCCCTGTCTTTAAAGTTGTGACAGCTCAGTATTTTTGCCAGGATCCGTCTTTAAAGTTGTGACAGCTCAGTATTTCCTCCAGGCCCTGTCTTTAAAGTTGTGACAGCTCAGTATTTCCCCCAGGAACTGTATTTAAAGTTGTGACAGCTCAGTCTTTCCCCAGGACCTGTGTTTAAATTTGTGAGAGCTCAGTATTTCCCCCCGGACCTGTGTTGAACGTTGTGACAGCTCAGTCTTTCCCCCAGGACCTGTGTTTAAAGTTGTGACAACTCAGTATTTCCCCCAGGACCTGTGTTTAAAGTTGTGACAGCTCAGTATTTGATCCAGGACCTGCGTTTAAAGTTGTGACAGCTCAGTCTTTCCCCCAGGACCTGTGTGTATAGTTGTGACAGCTCAGTATTTTACCCAGGACTTGCGTTTAAAGTTGTGACAACTCAGTATTTCCCCCAGGACCTGTGTTTAAAGTTGTGACAGCTCAGTCTTTGCCTCAGGACCTGTGGTTAAAGTTGTGACAGCTCAGTATTTTACCCAGGACCTGTCTTTAAAGTTGTGACAGCTCAGCATTTTACCAAGGACCTGTCTTTAAAGTTGTGACAGCTCAGCATTTTACCCAGGACCTGTCTTTAAAGTTGTGACAGCTCAGTATTTCCCCTGGAACCTGTGTTTAAAGTTGTGACAGCTCAGTCTTACCCCCAGGAACTCTCTTTAAAGTTGTGACAGCTCAGTCTTTCCCCCAGGACCTGCGTTTCAAGTTGTGACATTACAGTATTTCCTGCAGGGCCTGTGTTTACAGTTGTGACAGTACAGTATATCCCCCAGGACCTGTGATCAAAGTTGTGACAACTCGGTATTTCCCCCAGGACCTGTGATCAAAGTTGTGACAACTCAGTATTTCCCACAGGATCTATGTTTAAAGTTGTGACAACTCGGTATTTCCTCCAGGACCTGTCATTATAGTTGTGACAGTTCAGTATTTTACCCAGGTCCTGTCTTTAAGTTTGTGAAAGCTCAGCATTTCCCCGAGGAACTTTATTTAAAGTTGTGACAGCTCAGTATTTCCCCCAGGAACTCTCTTTAAAGTTGTGACAGTTCAGTATTTCCCCCAGGAACGGTATTTAAAGTTGTGACAGCTCAGTCTTTCCCCAGGCCTTGTGTTTACAGGTGAGACAGCTCAGTATTTTACCAAGGACCTGTCTTTAAAGTTGTGACAGCTCAGTATTTCCCCCAGGATCTGTCATTAAAGTTGTGACAGCTCAGTATGTCCCCCAGCTTCTCTGTTAAAAGTTGTGACAGCTCAGTTTTTCCCCCAGCACCTGTCTTTAAAGTTGTGACAGCTCAGTATTTTTCCCAGGATCCTTCTTTCAAGTTGTGACAGATCAGTCTTTCCCCAGGCCCTGTGTTTACAGTTGAGACAGCTCAGTATTTCCTCCGGGACCTGTGCTTACAGTTGTGACAGCTCAGTATTTCCCCCAGGACCTGTGTTTAAAGTTGTGTCAGCTCACTATTGCCCCCAGGACCTGTGCTTACAGTTGTGAAAGCTCAGCATTTCCCCCAGGAACTGTATTTAATTTTGTGACAGCTCACTATTCCCCCCAGGACCTGTGTTTAAAGTTGTGACAGCTCAGTATTTCCCCCAGGACCTGTGTTTAAAGTTGTGACAGCTCAGTATTTCCCCCAGGACCTGTCTTTAAAGTTGTGTTAGCTCAGTATTTCCCCTAGGACCTGTCTTTAAAGTTGTGACAGTTCAGTATTTCCCCTAGGACCTGTCTTTAAAGTTGTGACAGTTCAGTATTTCCACCAGGACCTGTCTTTAAAGTTGTGACAGTTCAGTATTTCACCCAGGACCAGTGTTTAAAGTTGTGGCAGCTCAGTATTTCCCCCAGGCCCTGTGTTTATCTTTGTGACAGCTCAGTGTTTCCCCCAGGACCTGTGTTTAAAGTTGTGACAGTTCAGTATTTCCCCCAGGACCTGTGTTTAAAGTTGTGACAGCTCAGTATTTCCCCCAGGACCTGTCTTTAAAGTTGTGTTAGCTCAGTATTTCCCCTAGGACCTGTCTTTAAAGTTGTGACAGTTCAGTATTTCCCCTAGGACCTGTCTTTAAAGTTGTGACAGTTCAGTATTTCCACCAGGACCTGTCTTTAAAGTTGTGACAGTTCAGTATTTCACCCAGGACCAGTGTTTAAAGTTGTGGCAGCTCAGTCTTTCCCCCAGGACCTGTATTTAAAGTTGGGACAGCTCAGTATTTCCCCCAGGACCTGTGTTTAAAGCTGTGACAGCTCAGTATTTCCCCCAGGACCTGTCTTTAAAGTTGCGTTAGCTCAGTATTTCCCCCAGGACCTGTGTTTAAAGTTGTGACAGCTCAGTATTTCCCCCAGGACCTGTCTTTAAAGTTGCGTTAGCTCAGTATCTCCCCCAGGACCTGTGTTTAAATTTGTGACAGTTCAGTATTTCCCCCAGGACCTGCCTTTAAAGTTGTGACAGTTCAGTATTTCCCCCAGGACCTGTGTTTAAAGTTGTGACAGTTCAGTATTTCCCCCAGGACCTGTCTTTAAAGTTGTGACAGTTCAGTATTTCCCCTAGGACCTGTCTTTAAAGTTGTGACAGTTCAGTATTTCCCCTAGGACCTGTCTTTAAAGTTGTGACAGTTCAGTATTTCCCCCAGGACCTGCCTTTAAAGTTGTGACAGTTCAGTATTTCCCCCAGGACCTGTGTTTAAAGTTGTGACAGTTCAGTATTTCCCCCAGGACCTGTCTTTAAAGTTGTGACAGTTCAGTATTTCCCCTAGGACCTGTCTTTAAAGTTGTGACAGTTCAGTATTTCCCCTAGGACCTGTCTTTAAAGTTGTGACAGTTCAGTATTTCCCCCAGGCCCTGTCTTTAAAGTTGTGACAGTTCAGTATTTCCTCCCGGCCCTGTCTATAAAGTTGTGACAGCTCAGTATTTTTCCCAGGATCCGTCTTTAAAGTTGTGACAGCTCAGTATTTCCTCCAGGCCCTGTCTTTAAAGTTGTGACTGCTCAGTATTTCACCCAGGACCTGTCTTTAAAGTTGTGACAGTTCAGTATTTCCCCCAGGACCTGTGTTTAAAGTTGTGACAGTTCAGTATTTCCCCTAGGACCTGTCTTTAAAGTTGTGACAGTTCAGTATTTCACCCAGGACCAGTGTTTAAAGTTGTGGCAGCTCAGTCTTTCCCCCAGGACCTGTATTTAAAGTTGTGACAGCTCAGTATTTCCCCCAGGACCTGTGTTTAAAGTTGTGACAGCTCAGTATTTCCCCCAGGACCTGTCTTTAAAGTTGCGTTAGCTCAGTATCTCCCCCAGGACCTGTGTTTAAATTTGTGACAGTTCAGTATTTCCCCCAGGACCTGCCTTTAAAGTTGTGACAGTTCAGTATTTCCCCCAGGACCTGTGTTTAAAGTTGTGACAGTTCAGTATTTCCCCCAGGACCTGTCTTTAAAGTTGTGACAGTTCAGTATTTCCCCTAGGACCTGTCTTTAAAGTTGTGACAGTTCAGTATTTCCCCTAGGACCTGTCTTTAAAGTTGTGACAGTTCAGTATTTCCCCCAGGACCTGCCTTTAAAGTTGTGACAGTTCAGTATTTCCCCCAGGACCTGTGTTTAAAGTTGTGACAGTTCAGTATTTCCCCCAGGACCTGTCTTTAAAGTTGTGACAGTTCAGTATTTCCCCTAGGACCTGTCTTTAAAGTTGTGACAGTTCAGTATTTCCCCTAGGACCTGTCTTTAAAGTTGTGACAGTTCAGTATTTCCCCCAGGCCCTGTCTTTAAAGTTGTGACAGTTCAGTATTTCCTCCCGGCCCTGTCTATAAAGTTGTGACAGCTCAGTATTTTTCCCAGGATCCGTCTTTAAAGTTGTGACAGCTCAGTATTTCCTCCAGGCCCTGTCTTTAAAGTTGTGACTGCTCAGTATTTCACCCAGGACCTGTCTTTAAAGTTGTGACAGTTCAGTATTTCCCCCAGGACCTGTGTTTAAAGTTGTGACAGTTCAGTATTTCCCCTAGGACCTGTCTTTAAAGTTGTGACAGTTCAGTATTTCACCCAGGACCAGTGTTTAAAGTTGTGGCAGCTCAGTCTTTCCCCCAGGACCTGTATTTAAAGTTGTGACAGCTCAGTATTTCCCCCAGGACCTGTGTTTAAAGTTGTGACAGCTCAGTATTTCCCCCAGGACCTGTCTTTAAAGTTGTGACAGCTCAGTATTTCCCCCAGGACCTGTGTTTAAAGTTGTGACAGCTCAGTATTTCCCCCAGGACCTGTCTTTAAAGTTGTGACAGTTCAGTATTTCCCCTAGGGCCTGTCTTTAAAGTTGTGACAGTTCAGTATTTCCCCTAGGACCTGTCTTTAAAGTTGTGACAGTTCAGTATTTCCCCTAGGACCTGTCTTTAAAGTTGTGACAGTTCAGTATTTCCCCTAGGACCTGTCTTTAAAGTTGTGACAGTTCAGTATTTCCCCCAGGCCCTGTCTTTAAAGTTGTGACAGTTCAGTATTTCCCCTAGGACCTGTCTTTAAAGTTGTGACAGTTCAGTATTTCCCCTAGGACCTGTCTTTAAAGTTGTGACAGTTCAGTATTTCCCCTAGGGCCTGTCTTTAAAGTTGTGACAGTTCAGTATTTCCCCTAGGACCTGTCTTTAAAGTTGTGACAGTTCAGTATTTCCCCCAGGACCTGTCTTTAAAGTTGTGACAGTTCAGTATTTCCCCTAGGACCTGTCTTTAAAGTTGTGACAGTTCAGTATTTCCCCTAGGACCTGTCTTTAAAGTTGTGACAGTTCAGTATTTCCCCTAGGGCCTGTCTTTAAAGTTGTGACAGTTCAGTATTTCCCCTTGGACCTGTCTTTAAAGTTGTGACAGTTCAGTATTTCCCCCAGGACCTGTCTTTAAAGTTGTGACAGTTCAGTATTTCCCCTAGGACCTGTCTTTAAAGTTGTGACAGTTCAGTATTTCCCCCAGGCCCTGTCTTTAAAGTTGTGACAGTTCAGTATTTCCCCTAGGACCTGTCTTTAAAGTTGTGACAGTTCAGTATTTCCCCTAGGACCTGTCTTTAAAGTTGTGACAGCTCAGTATTTCCTCCCGGCCCTGTCTATAAAGTTGTGACAGCTCAGTATTTTTCCCAGGATCCGTCTTTAAAGTTGTGACAGCTCAGTATTTCCTCCAGGCCCTGTCTTTAAAGTTGTGACTGCTCAGTATTTCCCCTAGGACCTGTCTTTAAAGTTGTGACAGTTCAGTATTTCACCCAGGACCTGTCTTTAAAGTTGTGACAGTTCAGTATTTCACCCAGGACCAGTGTTTAAAGTTGTGGCAGCTCAGTCTTTCCCCCAGGACCTGTCTTTAAAGTTGTGACAGCTCAGTATTTCCCCCAGGACCTGTGTTTAAAGTTGTGACAGTTCAGTCTTTCCCCCAGGACCTGTCTTTAAAGTTGTGACAGCTCAGTATTTCCCCCAGGACCTGTGTTTAAAGTTGTGACAGTTCAGTCTTTCCCCCAGGACCTGTCTTTAAAGTTGTGACAGTTCAGTCTTTCCCCCAGGACCTGTCTTTACAGTTGTGACAGCTCAGTATTTCCCCCAGGACCTGTCTTTAAAGTTGCGTTAACTCAGTATTTCCATCAGGACCTGTGTTTAAAGTTGTGACATCTCAGTATTTCCCCCAGGACCTGTCTTTAAAGTTGTGACAGTTCAGTATTTCCCCTCGGACCTGTCTTTAAAGTTGTGACAGTTCAGTATTTCCCCTGGGACCTGTCTTTAAAGTTGTGACAGTTCAGTATTTCCCCCAGGCCCTGTCTTTAAAGTTGTGACAGCTCAGTATTTCCTCCCGGCCCTGTCTTTAAAGTTGTGACATCTCAGTATTTCCTCCAGGCCCTGTCTTTAAAGTTGTGACAGCTCAGTATTTTTGCCAGGATCCGTCTTTAAAGTTGTGACAGCTCAGTATTTCCTCCAGGCCCTGTCTTTAAAGTTGTGACAGCTCAGTATTTCCCCCAGGAACTGTATTTAAAGTTGTGACAGCTCAGTCTTTCCCCAGGACCTGTGTTTAAATTTGTGAGAGCTCAGTATTTCCCCCAGGACCTGTGTTTAAAGTTGTGACAGCTCAGTATTTCCCCCAGGACCTGTCTTTAAAGTTGCCTTAGCTCAGTATTTCCCCCAGAACCTGTCGTTAATGTTGTGACAGTTCAATATTTCCCCTAGGACCTGTCTTTAAAGTTGTGACAGTTCAGTATTTCACCCAGGACCAGTGTTTAAAGTTGTGGCAGCTCAGTCTTTCCCCCAGGACCTGTATTTAAAGTTGTGACAGCTCAGTATTTCCCCCAGGACCTGTGTTTAAAGCTGTGACAGCTCAGTATTTCCCCCAGGACCTGTCTTTAAAGTTGCGTTAGCTCAGTATTTCCCCCAGGACCTGTGTTTAAAGTTGTGACAGCTCAGTATTTCCCCCAGGACCTGTCTTTAAAGTTGCGTTAGCTCAGTATCTCCCCCAGGACCTGTGTTTAAATTTGTGACAGTTCAGTATTTCCCCCAGGACCTGCCTTTAAAGTTGTGACAGTTCAGTATTTCCCCCAGGACCTGTGTTTAAAGTTGTGACAGTTCAGTATTTCCCCCAGGACCTGTCTTTAAAGTTGTGACAGTTCAGTATTTCCCCTAGGACCTGTCTTTAAAGTTGTGACAGTTCAGTATTTCCCCTAGGACCTGTCTTTAAAGTTGTGACAGTTCAGTATTTCCCCCAGGACCTGCCTTTAAAGTTGTGACAGTTCAGTATTTCCCCCAGGACCTGTGTTTAAAGTTGTGACAGTTCAGTATTTCCCCCAGGACCTGTCTTTAAAGTTGTGACAGTTCAGTATTTCCCCTAGGACCTGTCTTTAAAGTTGTGACAGTTCAGTATTTCCCCTAGGACCTGTCTTTAAAGTTGTGACAGTTCAGTATTTCCCCCAGGACCTGCCTTTAAAGTTGTGACAGTTCAGTATTTCCCCCAGGACCTGTGTTTAAAGTTGTGACAGTTCAGTATTTCCCCCAGGACCTGCCTTTAAAGTTGTGACAGTTCAGTATTTCCCCCAGGACCTGTGTTTAAAGTTGTGACAGTTCAGTATTTCCCCCAGGACCTGTCTTTAAAGTTGTGACAGTTCAGTATTTCCCCCAGGCCCTGTCTTTAAAGTTGTGACAGTTCAGTATTTCCTCCCGGCCCTGTCTATAAAGTTGTGACAGCTCAGTATTTTTCCCAGGATCCGTCTTTAAAGTTGTGACAGCTCAGTATTTCCTCCAGGCCCTGTCTTTAAAGTTGTGACAGTTCAGTATTTCCCCCAGGACCTGTGTTTAAAGTTGTGACAGTTCAGTATTTCCCCTAGGACCTGTCTTTAAAGTTGTGACAGTTCAGTATTTCACCCAGGACCAGTGTTTAAAGTTGTGGCAGCTCAGTCTTTCCCCCAGGACCTGTATTTAAAGTTGTGACAGCTCAGTATTTCCCCCAGGACCTGTGTTTAAAGTTGTGACAGCTCAGTATTTCCCCCAGGACCTGTCTTTAAAGTTGTGACAGCTCAGTATTTCCCCCAGGACCTGTGTTTAAAGTTGTGACAGCTCAGTATTTCCCCCAGGACCTGTCTTTAAAGTTGTGACAGTTCAGTATTTCCCCTAGGGCCTGTCTTTAAAGTTGTGGCAGTTCAGTATTTCCCCTAGGACCTGTCTTTAAAGTTGTGACAGTTCAGTATTTCCCCTAGGACCTGTCTTTAAAGTTGTGACAGTTCAGTATTTCCCCTAGGACCTGTCTTTAAAGTTGTGACAGTTCAGTATTTCCCCCAGGCCCTGTCTTTAAAGTTGTGACAGTTCAGTATTTCCCCTAGGACCTGTCTTTAAAGTTGTGACAGTTCAGTATTTCCCCTAGGACCTGTCTTTAAAGTTGTGACAGTTCAGTATTTCCCCTAGGGCCTGTCTTTAAAGTTGTGACAGTTCAGTATTTCCCCCAGGACCTGTCTTTAAAGTTGTGACAGTTCAGTATTTCCCCTAGGACCTGTCTTTAAAGTTGTGACAGTTCAGTATTTCCCCCAGGCCCTGTCTTTAAAGTTGTGACAGTTCAGTATTTCCCCTAGGACCTGTCTTTAAAGTTGTGACAGTTCAGTATTTCCCCTAGGACCTGTCTTTAAAGTTGTGACAGCTCAGTATTTCCTCCCGGCCCTGTCTATAAAGTTGTGACAGCTCAGTATTTTTCCCAGGATCCGTCTTTAAAGTTGTGACAGCTCAGTATTTCCTCCAGGCCCTGTCTTTAAAGTTGTGACTGCTCAGTATTTCCCCTAGGACCTGTCTTTAAAGTTGTGACAGTTCAGTATTTCACCCAGGACCTGTCTTTAAAGTTGTGACAGTTCAGTATTTCACCCAGGACCAGTGTTTAAAGTTGTGGCAGCTCAGTCTTTCCCCCAGGACCTGTCTTTAAAGTTGTGACAGCTCAGTATTTCCCCCAGGACCTGTGTTTAAAGTTGTGACAGTTCAGTCTTTCCCCCAGGACCTGTCTTTAAAGTTGTGACAGCTCAGTATTTCCCCCAGGACCTGTGTTTAAAGTTGTGACAGTTCAGTCTTTCCCCCAGGACCTGTCTTTAAAGTTGTGACAGTTCAGTCTTTCCCCCAGGACCTGTCTTTACAGTTGTGACAGCTCAGTATTTCCCCCAGGACCTGTCTTTAAAGTTGCGTTAACTCAGTATTTCCATCAGGACCTGTGTTTAAAGTTGTGACATCTCAGTATTTCCCCCAGGACCTGTCTTTAAAGTTGTGACAGTTCAGTATTTCCCCTCGGACCTGTCTTTAAAGTTGTGACAGTTCAGTATTTCCCCTAGGACCTGTCTTTAAAGTTGTGACAGTTCAGTATTTCCCCTGGGACCTGTCTTTAAAGTTGTGACAGTTCAGTATTTCCCCCAGGCCCTGTCTTTAAAGTTGTGACAGCTCAGTATTTCCTCCCGGCCCTGTCTTTAAAGTTGTGACATCTCAGTATTTCCTCCAGGCCCTGTCTTTAAAGTTGTGACAGTTCAGTATTTCCCCTGGGACCTGTCTTTAAAGTTGTGACAGTTCAGTATTTCCCCCAGGCCCTGTCTTTAAAGTTGTGACAGCTCAGTATTTCCTCCCGGCCCTGTCTTTAAAGTTGTGACATCTCAGTATTTCCTCCAGGCCCTGTCTTTAAAGTTGTGACAGCTCAGTATTTCCTCCCGGCCCTGTCTTTAAAGTTGTGACATCTCAGTATTTCCTCCAGGCCCTGTCTTTAAAGTTGTGACAGCTCAGTATTTTTGCCAGGATCCGTCTTTAAAGTTGTGACAGCTCAGTATTTCCTCCAGGCCCTGTCTTTAAAGTTGTGACAGCTCAGTATTTCCCCCAGGAACTGTATTTAAAGTTGTGACAGCTCAGTCTTTCCCCCAGGACCTGTGTTTAAAGTTGTGACAACTCAGTATTTCCCCCAGGACCTGTGTTTAAAGTTGTGACATTTCATTATTTCCTCCAGGACCTGTGTTTAAAGTTGTGACGGCTCAGTATTTGATCCAGGACCTGCGTTTAAAGTTGTGACAGCTCAGTCTTTCCCCCAGGACCTGTGTGTATAGTTGTGACAGCTCAGTATTTTACCCAGGACTTGCGTTTAAAGTTGTGACAACTCAGTATTTCCCCCAGGACCTGTGTTTAAAGTTGTGACAGCTCAGTCTTTGCCTCAGGACCTGTGGTTAAAGTTGTGACAGCTCAGTATTTTACCCAGGACCTGTCTTTAAAGTTGTGACAGCTCAGCATTTTACCAAGGACCTGTCTTTAAAGTTGTGACAGCTCAGCATTTTACCCAGGACCTGTCTTTAAAGTTGTGACAGCTCAGTATTTCCCCTGGAACCTGTGTTTAAAGTTGTGACAGCTCAGTCTTACCCCCAGGAACTCTCTTTAAAGTTGTGACAGCTCAGTCTTTCCCCCAGGACCTGCGTTTCAAGTTGTGACATTACAGTATTTCCTGCAGGGCCTGTGTTTACAGTTGTGACAGTACAGTATATCCCCCAGGACCTGTGATCAAAGTTGTGACAACTCGGTATTTCCCCCAGGACCTGCGTTTAAAGTTGTGACAGCTCAGTATTTCCCACAGGATCTATGTTTAAAGTTGTGACAACTCGGTATTTCCTCCAGGACCTGTCATTATAGTTGTGACAGTTCAGTATTTTACCCAGGTCCTGTCTTTAAGTTTGTGAAAGCTCAGCATTTCCCCGAGGAACTTTATTTAAAGTTGTGACAGCTCAGTATTTCCCCCAGGAACTCTCTTTAAAGTTGTGACAGTTCAGTATTTCCCCCAGGAACGGTATTTAAAGTTGTGACAGCTCAGTCTTTCCCCAGGCCTTGTGTTTACAGGTGAGACAGCTCAGTATTTTACCAAGGACCTGTCTTTAAAGTTGTGACAGCTCAGTATTTCCCCCAGGATCTGTCATTAAAGTTGTGACAGCTCAGTATGTCCCCCAGCTTCTCTGTTAAAAGTTGTGACAGCTCAGTTTTTCCCCCAGCACCTGTCTTTAAAGTTGTGACAGCTCAGTATTTTTCCCAGGATCCTTCTTTCAAGTTGTGACAGATCAGTCTTTCCCCAGGCCCTGTGTTTACAGTTGAGACAGCTCAGTATTTCCTCCGGGACCTGTGCTTACAGTTGTGACAGCTCAGTATTTCCCCCAGGACCTGTGTTTAAAGTTGTGTCAGCTCACTATTGCCCCCAGGACCTGTGCTTACAGTTGTGAAAGCTCAGCATTTCCCCCAGGAACTGTATTTAATTTTGTGACAGCTCACTATTCCCCCCAGGACCTGTGTTTAAAGTTGTGACAGCTCAGTATTTCCCCCAGGCCCTGTGTTTATCTTTGTGACAGCTCAGTGTTTCCCCCAGGACCTGTGTTTAAAGTTGTGACAGTTCAGTATTTCCCCCAGGACCTGTGTTTAAAGTTGTGACAGCTCAGTATTTCCCCCAGGACCTGTCTTTAAAGTTGTGTTAGCTCAGTATTTCCCCTAGGACCTGTCTTTAAAGTTGTGACAGTTCAGTATTTCCCCTAGGACCTGTCTTTAAAGTTGTGACAGTTCAGTATTTCCCCTAGGACCTGTCTTTAAAGTTGTGACAGTTCAGTATTTCCCCCAGGCCCTGTCTTTAAAGTTGTGACAGTTCAGTATTTCCTCCCGGCCCTGTCTATAAAGTTGTGACAGCTCAGTATTTTTCCCAGGATCCGTCTTTAAAGTTGTGACAGCTCAGTATTTCCTCCAGGCCCTGTCTTTAAAGTTGTGACTGCTCAGTATTTCACCCAGGACCTGTCTTTAAAGTTGTGACAGTTCAGTATTTCCCCCAGGACCTGTGTTTAAAGTTGTGACAGTTCAGTATTTCCCCTAGGACCTGTCTTTAAAGTTGTGACAGTTCAGTATTTCACCCAGGACCAGTGTTTAAAGTTGTGGCAGCTCAGTCTTTCCCCCAGGACCTGTATTTAAAGTTGTGACAGCTCAGTATTTCCCCCAGGACCTGTGTTTAAAGTTGTGACAGCTCAGTATTTCCCCCAGGACCTGTCTTTAAAGTTGTGACAGCTCAGTATTTCCCCCAGGACCTGTGTTTAAAGTTGTGACAGCTCAGTATTTCCCCCAGGACCTGTCTTTAAAGTTGTGACAGTTCAGTATTTCCCCTAGGGCCTGTCTTTAAAGTTGTGACAGTTCAGTATTTCCCCTAGGACCTGTCTTTAAAGTTGTGACAGTTCAGTATTTCCCCTAGGACCTGTCTTTAAAGTTGTGACAGTTCAGTATTTCCCCTAGGACCTGTCTTTAAAGTTGTGACAGTTCAGTATTTCCCCCAGGCCCTGTCTTTAAAGTTGTGACAGTTCAGTATTTCCCCTAGGACCTGTCTTTAAAGTTGTGACAGTTCAGTATTTCCCCTAGGACCTGTCTTTAAAGTTGTGACAGTTCAGTATTTCCCCTAGGGCCTGTCTTTAAAGTTGTGACAGTTCAGTATTTCCCCTAGGACCTGTCTTTAAAGTTGTGACAGTTCAGTATTTCCCCCAGGACCTGTCTTTAAAGTTGTGACAGTTCAGTATTTCCCCTAGGACCTGTCTTTAAAGTTGTGACAGTTCAGTATTTCCCCTAGGACCTGTCTTTAAAGTTGTGACAGTTCAGTATTTCCCCTAGGGCCTGTCTTTAAAGTTGTGACAGTTCAGTATTTCCCCTTGGACCTGTCTTTAAAGTTGTGACAGTTCAGTATTTCCCCCAGGACCTGTCTTTAAAGTTGTGACAGTTCAGTATTTCCCCTAGGACCTGTCTTTAAAGTTGTGACAGTTCAGTATTTCCCCCAGGCCCTGTCTTTAAAGTTGTGACAGTTCAGTATTTCCCCTAGGACCTGTCTTTAAAGTTGTGACAGTTCAGTATTTCCCCTAGGACCTGTCTTTAAAGTTGTGACAGCTCAGTATTTCCTCCCGGCCCTGTCTATAAAGTTGTGACAGCTCAGTATTTTTCCCAGGATCCGTCTTTAAAGTTGTGACAGCTCAGTATTTCCTCCAGGCCCTGTCTTTAAAGTTGTGACTGCTCAGTATTTCCCCTAGGACCTGTCTTTAAAGTTGTGACAGTTCAGTATTTCACCCAGGACCTGTCTTTAAAGTTGTGACAGTTCAGTATTTCACCCAGGACCAGTGTTTAAAGTTGTGGCAGCTCAGTCTTTCCCCCAGGACCTGTCTTTAAAGTTGTGACAGCTCAGTATTTCCCCCAGGACCTGTGTTTAAAGTTGTGACAGTTCAGTCTTTCCCCCAGGACCTGTCTTTAAAGTTGTGACAGCTCAGTATTTCCCCCAGGACCTGTGTTTAAAGTTGTGACAGTTCAGTCTTTCCCCCAGGACCTGTCTTTAAAGTTGTGACAGTTCAGTCTTTCCCCCAGGACCTGTCTTTACAGTTGTGACAGCTCAGTATTTCCCCCAGGACCTGTCTTTAAAGTTGCGTTAACTCAGTATTTCCATCAGGACCTGTGTTTAAAGTTGTGACATCTCAGTATTTCCCCCAGGACCTGTCTTTAAAGTTGTGACAGTTCAGTATTTCCCCTCGGACCTGTCTTTAAAGTTGTGACAGTTCAGTATTTCCCCTGGGACCTGTCTTTAAAGTTGTGACAGTTCAGTATTTCCCCCAGGCCCTGTCTTTAAAGTTGTGACAGCTCAGTATTTCCTCCCGGCCCTGTCTTTAAAGTTGTGACATCTCAGTATTTCCTCCAGGCCCTGTCTTTAAAGTTGTGACAGCTCAGTATTTTTGCCAGGATCCGTCTTTAAAGTTGTGACAGCTCAGTATTTCCTCCAGGCCCTGTCTTTAAAGTTGTGACAGCTCAGTATTTCCCCCAGGAACTGTATTTAAAGTTGTGACAGCTCAGTCTTTCCCCAGGACCTGTGTTTAAATTTGTGAGAGCTCAGTATTTCCCCCAGGACCTGTGTTTAAAGTTGTGACAGCTCAGTATTTCCCCCAGGACCTGTCTTTAAAGTTGCCTTAGCTCAGTATTTCCCCCAGAACCTGTCGTTAATGTTGTGACAGTTCAATATTTCCCCTAGGACCTGTCTTTAAAGTTGTGACAGTTCAGTATTTCACCCAGGACCAGTGTTTAAAGTTGTGGCAGCTCAGTCTTTCCCCCAGGACCTGTATTTAAAGTTGTGACAGCTCAGTATTTCCCCCAGGACCTGTGTTTAAAGCTGTGACAGCTCAGTATTTCCCCCAGGACCTGTCTTTAAAGTTGCGTTAGCTCAGTATTTCCCCCAGGACCTGTGTTTAAAGTTGTGACAGCTCAGTATTTCCCCCAGGACCTGTCTTTAAAGTTGCGTTAGCTCAGTATCTCCCCCAGGACCTGTGTTTAAATTTGTGACAGTTCAGTATTTCCCCCAGGACCTGCCTTTAAAGTTGTGACAGTTCAGTATTTCCCCCAGGACCTGTGTTTAAAGTTGTGACAGTTCAGTATTTCCCCCAGGACCTGTCTTTAAAGTTGTGACAGTTCAGTATTTCCCCTAGGACCTGTCTTTAAAGTTGTGACAGTTCAGTATTTCCCCTAGGACCTGTCTTTAAAGTTGTGACAGTTCAGTATTTCCCCCAGGACCTGCCTTTAAAGTTGTGACAGTTCAGTATTTCCCCCAGGACCTGTGTTTAAAGTTGTGACAGTTCAGTATTTCCCCCAGGACCTGTCTTTAAAGTTGTGACAGTTCAGTATTTCCCCTAGGACCTGTCTTTAAAGTTGTGACAGTTCAGTATTTCCCCTAGGACCTGTCTTTAAAGTTGTGACAGTTCAGTATTTCCCCCAGGACCTGCCTTTAAAGTTGTGACAGTTCAGTATTTCCCCCAGGACCTGTGTTTAAAGTTGTGACGGTTCAGTATTTCCCCCAGGACCTGCCTTTAAAGTTGTGACAGTTCAGTATTTCCCCCAGGACCTGTGTTTAAAGTTGTGACAGTTCAGTATTTCCCCCAGGACCTGTCTTTAAAGTTGTGACAGTTCAGTATTTCCCCCAGGCCCTGTCTTTAAAGTTGTGACAGTTCAGTATTTCCTCCCGGCCCTGTCTATAAAGTTGTGACAGCTCAGTATTTTTCCCAGGATCCGTCTTTAAAGTTGTGACAGCTCAGTATTTCCTCCAGGCCCTGTCTTTAAAGTTGTGACAGTTCAGTATTTCCCCCAGGACCTGTGTTTAAAGTTGTGACAGTTCAGTATTTCCCCTAGGACCTGTCTTTAAAGTTGTGACAGTTCAGTATTTCACCCAGGACCAGTGTTTAAAGTTGTGGCAGCTCAGTCTTTCCCCCAGGACCTGTATTTAAAGTTGTGACAGCTCAGTATTTCCCCCAGGACCTGTGTTTAAAGTTGTGACAGCTCAGTATTTCCCCCAGGACCTGTCTTTAAAGTTGTGACAGCTCAGTATTTCCCCCAGGACCTGTGTTTAAAGTTGTGACAGCTCAGTATTTCCCCCAGGACCTGTCTTTAAAGTTGTGACAGTTCAGTATTTCCCCTAGGGCCTGTCTTTAAAGTTGTGGCAGTTCAGTATTTCCCCTAGGACCTGTCTTTAAAGTTGTGACAGTTCAGTATTTCCCCTAGGACCTGTCTTTAAAGTTGTGACAGTTCAGTATTTCCCCTAGGACCTGTCTTTAAAGTTGTGACAGTTCAGTATTTCCCCCAGGCCCTGTCTTTAAAGTTGTGACAGTTCAGTATTTCCCCTAGGACCTGTCTTTAAAGTTGTGACAGTTCAGTATTTCCCCTAGGACCTGTCTTTAAAGTTGTGACAGTTCAGTATTTCCCCTAGGGCCTGTCTTTAAAGTTGTGACAGTTCAGTATTTCCCCCAGGACCTGTCTTTAAAGTTGTGACAGTTCAGTATTTCCCCTAGGACCTGTCTTTAAAGTTGTGACAGTTCAGTATTTCCCCCAGGCCCTGTCTTTAAAGTTGTGACAGTTCAGTATTTCCCCTAGGACCTGTCTTTAAAGTTGTGACAGTTCAGTATTTCCCCTAGGACCTGTCTTTAAAGTTGTGACAGCTCAGTATTTCCTCCCGGCCCTGTCTATAAAGTTGTGACAGCTCAGTATTTTTCCCAGGATCCGTCTTTAAAGTTGTGACAGCTCAGTATTTCCTCCAGGCCCTGTCTTTAAAGTTGTGACTGCTCAGTATTTCCCCTAGGACCTGTCTTTAAAGTTGTGACAGTTCAGTATTTCACCCAGGACCTGTCTTTAAAGTTGTGACAGTTCAGTATTTCACCCAGGACCAGTGTTTAAAGTTGTGGCAGCTCAGTCTTTCCCCCAGGACCTGTCTTTAAAGTTGTGACAGCTCAGTATTTCCCCCAGGACCTGTGTTTAAAGTTGTGACAGTTCAGTCTTTCCCCCAGGACCTGTCTTTAAAGTTGTGACAGCTCAGTATTTCCCCCAGGACCTGTGTTTAAAGTTGTGACAGTTCAGTCTTTCCCCCAGGACCTGTCTTTAAAGTTGTGACAGTTCAGTCTTTCCCCCAGGACCTGTCTTTACAGTTGTGACAGCTCAGTATTTCCCCCAGGACCTGTCTTTAAAGTTGCGTTAACTCAGTATTTCCATCAGGACCTGTGTTTAAAGTTGTGACATCTCAGTATTTCCCCCAGGACCTGTCTTTAAAGTTGTGACAGTTCAGTATTTCCCCTCGGACCTGTCTTTAAAGTTGTGACAGTTCAGTATTTCCCCTAGGACCTGTCTTTAAAGTTGTGACAGTTCAGTATTTCCCCTGGGACCTGTCTTTAAAGTTGTGACAGTTCAGTATTTCCCCCAGGCCCTGTCTTTAAAGTTGTGACAGCTCAGTATTTCCTCCCGGCCCTGTCTTTAAAGTTGTGACATCTCAGTATTTCCTCCAGGCCCTGTCTTTAAAGTTGTGACAGCTCAGTATTTTTGCCAGGATCCGTCTTTAAAGTTGTGACAGCTCAGTATTTCCTCCAGGCCCTGTCTTTAAAGTTGTGACAGCTCAGTATTTCCCCCAGGAACTGTATTTAAAGTTGTGACAGCTCAGTCTTTCCCCCAGGACCTGTGTTTAAAGTTGTGACAACTCAGTATTTCCCCCAGGACCTGTGTTTAAAGTTGTGACATTTCATTATTTCCTCCAGGACCTGTGTTTAAAGTTGTGACGGCTCAGTATTTCCCCCAGGACCTGTGTTTAAAGTTGTGACAGCTCAGTCTTTCCCCCAGGACCTGTGTGTATAGTTGTGACAGCTCAGTATTTTACCCAGGACTTGCGTTTAAAGTTGTGACAACTCAGTATTTCCCCCAGGACCTGTGTTTAAAGTTGTGACAGCTCAGTCTTTGCCTCAGGACCTGTGGTTAAAGTTGTGACAGCTCAGCATTTTACCAAGGACCTGTCTTTAAAGTTGTGACAGCTCAGCATTTTACCCAGGACCTGTCTTTAAAGTTGTGACAGCTCAGTATTTCCCCTGGAACCTGTGTTTAAAGTTGTGACAGCTCAGTCTTACCCCCAGGAACTCTCTTTAAAGTTGTGACAGCTCAGTCTTTCCCCCAGGACCTGCGTTTCAAGTTGTGACATTACAGTATTTCCTGCAGGGCCTGTGTTTACAGTTGTGACAGTACAGTATATCCCCCAGGACCTGTGATCAAAGTTGTGACAACTCGGTATTTCCCCCAGGACCTGTGATCAAAGTTGTGACAACTCAGTATTTCCCACAGGATCTATGTTTAAAGTTGTGACAACTCGGTATTTCCTCCAGGACCTGTCATTATAGTTGTGACAGTTCAGTATTTTACCCAGGTCCTGTCTTTAAGTTTGTGAAAGCTCAGCATTTCCCCGAGGAACTTTATTTAAAGTTGTGACAGCTCAGTATTTCCCCCAGGAACTCTCTTTAAAGTTGTGACAGTTCAGTATTTCCCCCAGGAACGGTATTTAAAGTTGTGACAGCTCAGTCTTTCCCCAGGCCTTGTGTTTACAGGTGAGACAGCTCAGTATTTTACCAAGGACCTGTCTTTAAAGTTGTGACAGCTCAGTATTTCCCCCAGGATCTGTCATTAAAGTTGTGACAGCTCAGTATGTCCCCCAGCTTCTCTGTTAAAAGTTGTGACAGCTCAGTTTTTCCCCCAGCACCTGTCTTTAAAGTTGTGACAGCTCAGTATTTTTCCCAGGATCCTTCTTTCAAGTTGTGACAGATCAGTCTTTCCCCAGGCCCTGTGTTTACAGTTGAGACAGCTCAGTATTTCCTCCGGGACCTGTGCTTACAGTTGTGACAGCTCAGTATTTCCCCCAGGACCTGTGTTTAAAGTTGTGTCAGCTCACTATTGCCCCCAGGACCTGTGCTTACAGTTGTGAAAGCTCAGCATTTCCCCCAGGAACTGTATTTAATTTTGTGACAGCTCACTATTCCCCCCAGGACCTGTGTTTAAAGTTGTGACAGCTCAGTATTTCCCCCAGGCCCTGTGTTTATCTTTGTGACAGCTCAGTGTTTCCCCCAGGACCTGTGTTTAAAGTTGTGACAGTTCAGTATTTCCCCCAGGACCTGTGTTTAAAGTTGTGACAGCTCAGTATTTCCCCCAGGACCTGTCTTTAAAGTTGTGTTAGCTCAGTATTTCCCCTAGGACCTGTCTTTAAAGTTGTGACAGTTCAGTATTTCCCCTAGGACCTGTCTTTAAAGTTGTGACAGTTCAGTATTTCCACCAGGACCTGTCTTTAAAGTTGTGACAGTTCAGTATTTCACCCAGGACCAGTGTTTAAAGTTGTGGCAGCTCAGTCTTTCCCCCAGGACCTGTCTTTAAAGTTGTGACAGCTCAGTATTTCCCCCAGGATCTGTGTTTAAAGTTGTGACAGCTCAGTATTTCCCCCAGGATCTGTCTTTAAAGTTGTGACAGCTCAGTATTTCCCCCAGGACCTGTCTTTAAAGTTGTGACAGTTCAGTATTTCCTCCAGGACCTGTGTTTAAAGTTGTGACAGCTCAGTATTTCCCCCAGGACATGTCTTTAAAGTAGCGTTAGCTCAGTATTTCCCCCAGGATCTGTGTTTAAAGTTGTGACAGCTCAGTATTTCCCCCAGGACCTGTGTTTAAAGTTGTGACAGCTCAGTCTTTCCCCCAGGACCTGTGTTTAAAGTTGGGGCAGCTCAGTCTTTCCCCAGGACCTGTCTTTAAAGTTGTGACAGCTCAGTATTTCCCCCAGGACCTGTGTTTAAAGTTGTGACAGCTCAGTATTTCCCCCAGGACCTGTGTTTAAAGTTGTGACAGCTCATTATTTCCCCCTGGACCTGTGTTTAAAGTTGTGACAGTTCAGTATTTCCCCGAGGACCTGTGTTTAAAGTTGTGACAGTTCAGTATTTCCCCGAGGACCTGTCTTTAAAGTTGTGACAGTTCAGTATTTCCCCTAGGACCTGTCTTTAATGTTGTGACAGCTCAGTATTTTACCAAGGACCTGTCTTTAAAGTTGTGACAGCTCAGTATTTCCCCCAGGATCTGTCATTAAAGTTGTGACAGCTCAGTATGTCCCCCAGCTTCTCTGTTAAAAGTTGTGACAGCTCAGTATTTCCCCCAGGACCTGTCTTTAAAGTTGTGACAGCTCAGTATTTCCCCCAGGACCTGTGTTTAAAGTTGTGACAGTTCAGTATTTCCCCCAGGATATGTCTTTAAAGTTGTGACAGCTCAGTATTTCCCCCAGGCCCTGTGTTTAAAGTTGTGACAGCTCAGTATTTCCCCCAGGACCTGTGTTTAAAGTTGTGACAGTTCAGTATTTCCCCCAGGACCTGTGTTTAAAGTTGTGACAGTTCAGTATTTCCCATAGGACCTGTCTTTAAGATTTAGATTAGATTCGAGATACAGCACTGAAACAGGCCCTTCGGCCCACCGAGTCTGTGCCGAACATCAACCACCCATTTATGCTAATCCTACACTAATCCCATATTCCTACCAAACATCCCCACCTGTCCCTATATTTCCCTACCACCTACCTATACTGGTTACAATTTATAATGGCCAATTTACCTATCAACCTGCAAGTCTTTTGGCTTGTGGGAGGAAACCGGAGCACCCGGAGAAAACCCACGCAGACACAGGGAGAACTTGCAAACTCCACACAGGCAGCACCCAGAAGCGAACCCGGGTCCCTGGAGCTGTGAGGCTGCGGTGCTAACCACTGCGCCACTGTGCCGACCCAGGACCAGTGTTTAAAGTTGTGGCAGCTCAGTCTTTCCCCCAGGACCTGTCTTTAAAGTTGTGACAGCTCCGTATTTCCCCCAGGACCTGTGTTTAAAGTTGTGACAGCTCAGTATTTCCCCCAGGACATGTCTTTAAAGTTGTGACAGTTCAGTATTTCCCCTAGGACCTGTCTTTAAAGTTGTGACAGCTCAGTATTTCCCCCAGGACCTGTGTTTAAAGTTGTGACAGATCAGTATTTCCCCCAGGACATGTCTTTAAAGTTGTGACAGTTCAGTATTTCCACCAGGACCTGTCTTTAAAGTTGTGACAGTTCAGTATTTCACCCAGGACCTGTGTTTAAAGTTGTGACAGATCAGTATTTCCCCCAGGACATGTCTTTAAAGTTGTGACAGTTCAGTCTTTCCCCCAGGACCTGTCTTTAAAGTTGTGACAGCTCAGTATTTCCCCCAGGACCTGTCTTTAAAGTTGTGACAGCTCAGTATTTCCCCCAGGACCTGTGTTTAAAGTTGTGACAGATCAGTATTTCCCCCAGGACATGTCTTTAAAGTAGCGTTAGCTCAGTATTTCCCCCAGGACCTGTCTTTAAAGTTGTGACAGTTCAGTATTTCCCCCTGGACCTGTGTTTAAAGTTGTGACAGTTCAGTATTTCCCCCTGGACCTGTCTTTAAAGTTGTGACAGTTCAGTATTTCACCTAGGACCTGTCTTTAAAGTTGTGACAGTTCAGTATTTCCCCTAGGACCTGTCTTTAAAGTTGTTACAGTTCAGTATTTCCTCCAGGCCCTGTGTTTAAATTTGTGACAGTTCAGTATTTCCCCCAGGCCTTGTGTTTAAATTTGTGACAGTTCAGTCTTTACCCCAGGACCTGTGTTTACAGTTGTGACAGCTCAGTCTTTCCCCCAGGCCCTGTGTTTACAGTTGTGACAGTTCAGTATTTCTCCCAGGCCTTGTGTTTAAAGTTGTGACAGTTCAGTCTTTACCCCAGGACCTGTGTTTACAGTTGTGACAGTTCAGTATTTCCCCCAGGCCCAGTGTTTAAAGTTGTGACAGCTCAGTATTTCCTCCAGGAACTGTGTTTAATGTTGTTACAGCTCAGTATTTCCTCCAGGACCTGTGTTTAAAGTTGTGACAGTTCAGTCTTTCCCCCAGGACCTGTGTTTAAAGTTGTGACAGCTCAGTATTTCCCCCAGGACCTGTGTTTAAAGTTGTGACATTTCATTATTTCCTCCAGGACCTGTGTTTAAAGTTGTGACAGCTCAGTATTTCCTCCAGGCCCTGTGTTTAAAGTTGTGACAGCTCAGTATTTCCCCCAGGACCTGTGTTTAAAGTTGTGACAGTTCAGTATTTCCTCCAGGCCCTGTGTTTAAAGTTGTGACAGCTCAGTATTTCCCCCAGGACCTGTGTTTAAAGTTGTGACAGCTCGGTATTTCCTCCAGGACCTGTGTTTAAAGTTGTGACAGCTCAGTTTTTCCTCCAGGACCTGTGGTTAAAGTTGTGACAGTTCAGTATTTCCCTCAGGACCTGTGTTTAAAGTTGTGACAGTTCATTATTTCCTCCAGGACCTGTGTTTAAAGTTGTGACAGCTCGATATTTCCTCCAGGACCTGTGTTTAAAGTTGTGACAGCTCAGTATTTCCTCCAGGCCCTGTGTTTAAAGTTGTGACAGCTCAGTATTTCCCCCAGGACCTGTGTTTAAAGTTGTGACAGCTCGGTATTTCCTCCAGGACCTGTGTTTAAAGTTGTGACAGCTCAGTTTTTCCTCCAGGACCTGTGGTTAAAGTTGTGACAGTTCAGTATTTCCCTCAGGACCTGTGTTTAAAGTTGTGACAGTTCATTATTTCCTCCAGGACCTGTGTTTAAAGTTGTGACAGCTCGATATTTCCTCCAGGACCTGTGTTTAAAGTTGTGACAGCTCAGTATTTCCTCCAGGCCCTGTGTTTAAAGTTGTGACAGCTCAGTATTTCCCCCAGGACCTGTGTTTAAAGTTGTGACAGCTCAGTATTTCCCCCAGGACCTGTGTTTAAAGTTGTGACAGTTCAGTATTTCCTCCAGGCCCTGTGTTTAAAGTTGTGACAGCTCGATATTTCCTCCAGGACCTGTGTTTAAAGTTATGACAGTTCAGTATTTCCCCCAGGACCTGTGTTTAAAGTTGTGACAGTTCAGTATTTCCCCCAGGCCCTGTGTTTACAGTTGTGACAGTTCAGTCTTTCCCCCAGGACCTGTGTTTAAAGTTGTGACAGCTCAGTATTTCCTCCAGGACCTGTGTTTAAAGTTGTGACAGTTCAGTATTTCCAACAGGACCTGTGTTTAAAGATGTGACAGTTCAGTATTTCCCCCAGGACCTGTGTTTACAGTTGTGACAGCTCAGTATTTTACACAGGACCTGTCTTTATATTTGGGACAGCTCAGTCTTACCCCCAGGAACTCTCTTTAAAGTTGTGACAGCTCATCCTTCCCCCAGGACCTGCGTTTCAAGTTGTGACAGTACAGTATATCCGCCAGGATCTATGTTCAAAGTTGTGACAACTCGGTATTTCCCCCAGGACCAGTGTTTAAAGTTGTGACAGCTCAGTATTTCCCCCAGGAACTGTATTAAAACTTGTGACAGCTCAGTATTTCCCCCAGGAACTGTATTTAAAGTTGTGACAGCTCAGTATTTCCCCCAGGAACTGTATTTAAACTTGTGACAGCTCAGTATTTCCCCCAGAAACTGTATTTAAACTTGTGACAGCTCAGTATTTCCCCTAGGAACTGTATTTAAAGTTGTGACAGCTCAGTCTTTTCCCAGGAACTCTCTTTAAAGTTGTGACAGCTCAGTATTTCCCCCAGGAACTGTATTTAAAGTTGTGACAGCTCAGTATTTCCGCCGGGAACTGTATTTAAACTTGTGACAGCTCGGTCTTTCCCCCAGGAACTGTATTTAAAGTTATGACAACTCAATATTTTCCCCAGGACCTGTGTTTACAGTTGTGACAGCTCAGTCTGTCCCCCAGGACCTGTGTTTGAAGTTGTGACAGCTCAATATTTCCCCCAGGCCCTGTGTTTATCTTTGTGACAGCTCAGTATTTCCCACAGGACCTGTGTTTCAAGTTGTGACAGTTCAGTATTTCCCCCAGGACCTGTCTTTAAAGTTGTGACAGTTTAGTATTTCCCCCAGGACCCGTCTTTACAGTTGTGACAGCTCAGTATTTTCCACAGGTCCTGTTTTTAAAACTACGACAGCTCAGTATTTCCCCCAGGACCTGTCTTTAAAATTGTGACAGCTCCGTATTTTCCCCAGGACTTGTGTTTAAAGTTGTGACAGCTCAGTATTTCCTCCAGGACCTGTGTTTAAAGTTGCGACAGTTCAGTATTATCCCCAGGACCTGTGTTAAAAGTTGTGACAGCTCAGTCTTTCCCCCAGGACCTGTGTTTAAATTTGTGACAGCTCAGTATTTCCCCCAGGACCTGTCTTTCAAGTTGTGACAGCTCAGTATTTCCCCCAGGACCTGTCTTTAAAGTTGTGACAGCTCAGTGTTTCTCCCAGGACCTTTCTTTAATGTTGAGACAGCTCAGTATTTCCCCCAGGACCTGTGTTTAAAGTTGTGACAGCTCAGCATTTCCCCCAGGACCTGTGTTTAAAGTTGTGACAGCTCAGTATTTTCCCCAGGACCTGTGTTTAAAACTACGACAGCTCTGTATTTCCTCCAGGACCTGTCTTTAAAGTTGTGACAGCTCAGTATTTCCTCCAGGCCCTGTATTTACAGTTGTGACAGCTCAGTATTTCCTCCAGGACCTGTGTTTACAGGTGTGACAGCTCAGTATTTCCTCCAGGACCTGTGTTTAAAGTTGTGACAGCTCAGTATTTCCTCCAGGCCCTGTATTTACAGTTGTGACAGCTCAGTATTTCCTCCATGACCTGTGTTTAATGCTGTGACAGCTCAGTATTTCCCCCAGGACCTGTGTTTAAAGATGTGACAGCTCAGTCTTTCCCCCAGGACCTGTCTTTAAAGTTGTGACAGTTCAGTATTTCCCCAGGAAATGTCTTTAAAGTTGTGACAGCTCAGTCTTTCCCCCAGGACCTGTCTTTCAAGTTGTGACAGTTCAGTATTTCCTGCAGGCCCTGTTTTCACAGATGTGACTGTTCAATATTTTACCCAGGACCTGTGTTTAAAGTTGTGACAGTTCAGTATTTCCCCCAGGACCTGTCTTTAAAGTTGTGACAGTTCAGTATTTCCCCCAGGACATGTCTTTAAAGTTGTGACAGTTCAGTATTTCCTGCAGGCCCTGTTTTCACAGATGTGACTGTTCAATATTTTACCCAGGACCTGTGTTTAAAGTTGTGACAGTTCAGTATTTCCCCCAGGACCTGTCTTTAAAGTTGTGACAGTTCAGTATTTCCCCCAGGACATGTCTTTAAAGTTGTGACAGTTCAGTATTTCCTGCAGGCCCTGTTTTCACAGATGTGACTGTTCAATAATTTACCCAGGACCTGTGTTTAAAGTTGTGACAGCTCAGTATTTCCCTCAGGACCTGTGTTTAAAGTTGTGACAGCTCAGTATTTCCTCCAGGACCTGTGTTTAAAGTTGTGACAGCTCAGTATTTCCCCCAGGACCTGTCTTTAAAGTTGTGACAGCTCAGTATTTCCCTCAGGACCTGTGTTTAAAGTTGTGACAGCTCAGTATTTCCCTCAGGACCTGTGTTTAAAGTTGTGACAGCTCAGTATTTCCTCCAGGATCTGTTTTTAAAGTTGTGACAGCTCAGTATTACCCCAGGACCTGTTTTTAAAGTTGTGAAAGTTCAGTGTTAATGTGGAAAGTTTAAAAGATATGTTAGCCGATTTGTGGGGGATGGGATTGAATTAACAGTGTGTTCCTCCAACCAAAAATCAGAATCATATATTTTGATTGGGGGCTTTGAATGGGGCATCACAATACACATCCAGATATATGATTGATCACTTTTATACAGTTATTGCTCATCCAGATACACCACTGACCTCACTTTTACTGTTACTAAACATCCAGATCTCTGATTGATCACTTTTATACTGTTATTGCTCATCCAGATACAACATTAACCTCAGTTTGACTGTTACTAAACATCCAGATCTCTGATTGATCACTTTTATACTGTTATTGCTCATCCAGATACAACATTAACCTCAGTTTTACTGTTACTAAACATCCAGATCTCTGATTGATCACTTTTATACTGTTATTGCTCATCCAGATACAACATTAACCTCACTTTGACTGTTACTATCCATCCAGATCTCTGATTGATCACTTTTATACTGTTATTGCTCATCCAGATACAACATTAACCTCAGTTTTACTGTTACTAAACATCCAGATCTCTGATTGATCACTTTTATACTGTTATTGCTCATCCAGATACAACATTAACCTCAGTTTTACTGTTACTAAACATCCAGATCTCTGATTGATCACTTTTATACTGTTATTGCTCATCCAGACACAACATTAACCTCACTTTGACTGTTACTATCCATCCAGATCTCTGATTGATCACTTTTATACTGTTATTGCTCATCCAGACACACCACTGACCTCAGTTTTACTGTTACTAAACATTCAGATCTCTGATTGATCACTTTTATACTGTTATTGCTCATCCAGACACACCACTGACCTCAGTTTTACTGTTACTAAACATCCAGATCTCTGATTGATCACTTTTATACTGTTATTGCTCATCCAGACACACCACTGACCTCACTTTGACTGTTACTAAACATCCAGATCTCTGATTGATCACTTTTATACTGTTATTGCTCATCCAGACACAACATTAACCTCACTTTGACTGTTACTATCCATCCAGATCTCTGATTGATCACTTTTATACTGTTATTGCTCATCCAGACACACCACTGACCTCACTTTGACTGTTACTAAACATCCAGATCTCTGATTGATCACTTTTATACAGTTATTGCTCATCCAGACACACCACTGACCTCAGTTTTACTGTTACTAAACATCCAGATCTCTGATTGATCACTTTTATACTGTTATTGCTCATCCAGACACACCACTGACCTCAGTTTTACTGTTACTAAACATCCAGATCTCTGATTGATCACTTTTATACTGTTATTGCTCATCCAGATACAACATTAACCTCAGTTTTACTGTTACTAAACATCCAGATCTCTGATTGATCACTTTTATACTGTTATTGCTCATCCAGATACAACATTAACCTCACTTTGACTGTTACTATCCATCCAGATCTCTGATTGATCACTTTTATACTGTTATTGCTCATCCAGATACAACATTAACCTCAGTTTTACTGTTACTAAACATCCAGATCTCTGATTGATCACTTTTATACTGTTATTGCTCATCCAGATACAACATTAACCTCAGTTTTACTGTTACTAAACATCCAGATCTCTGATTGATCACTTTTATACTGTTATTGCTCATCCAGACACAACATTAACCTCACTTTGACTGTTACTATCCATCCAGATCTCTGATTGATCACTTTTATACTGTTATTGCTCATCCAGACACACCACTGACCTCAGTTTTACTGTTACTAAACATTCAGATCTCTGATTGATCACTTTTATACTGTTATTGCTCATCCAGACACACCACTGACCTCAGTTTTACTGTTACTAAACATCCAGATCTCTGATTGATCACTTTTATACTGTTATTGCTCATCCAGACACACCACTGACCTCACTTTGACTGTTACTAAACATCCAGATCTCTGATTGATCACTTTTATACTGTTATTGCTCATCCAGACACACCACTGACCTCACTTTGACTGTTACTAAACATCCAGATCTCTGATTGATCACTTTTATACAGTTATTGCTCATCCAGACACACCACTGACCTCAGTTTTACTGTTACTAAACATCCAGATCTCTGATTGATCACTTTTATACTGTTATTGCTCATCCAGACACACCACTGACCTCAGTTTTACTGTTACTAAACATCCAGATCTCTGATTGATCACTTTTATACTGTTATTGCTCATCCAGACACACCACTGACCTCAGTTTTACTGTTACTAAACATCCAGATCTCTGATTGATCACTTTTATACTGTTATTGCTCATCCAGACACACCACTGACCTCACTTTGACTGTTACTAAACATCCAGATCTCTGATTGATCACTTTTATACTGTTATTGCTCATCCAGACACACCACTGACCTCAGTTTTACTGTTACTAAACATCCAGATCTCTGATTGATCACTTTTATACTGTTATTGCTCATCCAGACACAACATTAACCTCACTTTGACTGTTACTATCCATCCAGATCTCTGATTGATCACTTTTATACTGTTATTGCTCATCCAGACACACCACTGACCTCACTTTGACTGTTACTAAACATCCAGATCTCTGATTGATCACTTTTATACAGTTATTGCTCATCCAGACACACCACTGACCTCAGTTTTACTGTTACTAAACATCCAGATCTCTGATTGATCACTTTTATACTGTTATTGCTCATCCAGACACACCACTGACCTCAGTTTTACTGTTACTAAACATCCAGATCTCTGATTGATCACTTTTATACTGTTATTGCTCATCCAGATACAACATTAACCTCACTTTGACTGTTACTAAACATCCAGATCTCTGATTGATCACTTTTATACTGTTATTGCTCATCCAGATACACCACTGACCTCACTTTGACTGTTACTAAACATCCAGATCTCTGATTGATCACTTTTATACTGTTATTGCTCATCCAGATACAACATTAACCTCACTTTGACTGTTACTAAACATCCAGATCTCTGATTGATCACTTTTATACTGTTATTGCTCATCCAGATACAACATTAACCTCACTTTGACAGTTACTAAACATCCAGATCTCTGATTGATCACTTTTATACTGTTATTGCTCATCCAGATACAACATTAACCTCAGTTTTACTGTTACTAAACATCCAGATCTCTGATTGATCACTTTTATACTGTTATTGCTCATCCAGATACAACATTAACCTCACTTTGACTGTTACTAAACATCCAGATCTCTGATTGATCACTTTTAAACAGTTATTGCTCATCCAGATACAACATTAACCTCACTTTGACTGTTACTAAACATCCAGATCTCTGATTGATCACTTTTATACTGTTATTGCTCATCCAGACACACCACTGACCTCACTTTGACTGTTACTAAACATCCAGATCTCTGATTGATCACTTTTATACTGTTATTGCTCATCCAGACACACCACTGACCTCACTTTGACTGTTACTAAACATCCAGATCTCTGATTGATCACTGGTATACTGTTATTGCTCATCCAGATACAACATTAACCTCACTTTGACTGTTACTATCCATCCAGATCTCTGATTGATCACTTTTAAACAGTTATTGCTCATCCAGATACAACATTAACCTCACTTTGACTGTTACTAAACATCCAGATCTCTGATTGATCACTTTTATACAGTTATTGCTCATCCAGACACACCACTGACCTCAGTTTTACTGTTACTAAATATCCAGATCTCTGATTGATCACTTTTATACTGTTATTGCTCATCCAGATACAACATTAACCTCACTTTGACTGTTACTAAACATCCAGATCTCTGATTGATCACTTTTATACTGTTATTGCTCATCCAGATACAACATTAACCTCAGTTTTACTGTTACTAAACATCCAGATCTCTGATTGATCACTTTTATACTGTTATTGCTCATCCAGATACAACATTAACCTCACTTTGACTGTTACTAAACATCCAGATCTCTGATTGATCACTTTTAAACAGTTATTGCTCATCCAGATACAACATTAACCTCACTTTGACTGTTACTAAACATCCAGATCTCTGATTGATCACTTTTAAACAGTTATTGCTCATCCAGATACAACATTAACCTCACTTTGACTGTTACTATCCATCCAGATCTCTGATTGATCACTTTTATACTGTTATTGCTCATCCAGATACAACATTAACCTCACTTTGACTGTTACTAAACATCCAGATCTCTGATTGATCACTTTTATACTGTTATTGCTCATCCAGATACAACATTAACCTCACTTTTACTGTTACTATCCATCCAGATCTCTGATTGATCACTTTTAAACAGTTATTGCTCATCCAGATACAACATTAACCTCACTTTGACTGTTACTAAACATCCAGATCTCTGATTGATCACTTTTAAACAGTTATTGCTCATCCAGATACAACATTAACCTCACTTTGACTGTTACTATCCATCCAGATCTCTGATTGATCACTTTTATACTGTTATTGCTCATCCAGACACACCACTGACCTCAGTTTTACTGTTACTAAACATCCAGATCTCTGATTGATCACTTTTATACTGTTATTGCTCATCCAGATACAACATTAACCTCACTTTGACTGTTACTAAACATCCAGATCTCTGATTGATCACTTTTATACAGTTATTGCTCATCCAGATACAACATTAACCTCACTTTGACTGTTACTATCCATCCAGATCTCTGATTGATCACTTTTATACTGTTATTGCTCATCCAGACACAACATTAACCTCACTTTGACTGTTACTAAACATCCAGATCTCTGATTGATCACTTTTATACTGTTATTGCTCATCCAGATACACCACTGACCTCACTTTGACTGTTACTAAACATGCAGATCTCTGATTGATCACTTTTATACTGTTATTGCTCATCCAGACACACCACTGACCTCAGTTTTACTGTTACTAAACATCCAGATCTCTGATTGATCACTTTTATACTGTTATTGCTCATCCAGATGCAACATTAACCTCACTTTGACTGTTACTATCCATCCAGATCTCTGATTGATCACTTTTATACTGTTATTGCTCATCCAGATACAACATTAACCTCAGTTTGACTGTTACTAAACATCCAGATCTCTGATTGATCACTTTTATACTGTTATTGCTCATCCAGATACAACATTAACCTCACTTTGACTGTTACTAAACATCCAGATCTCTGATTGATCACTTTTATACTGTTATTGCTCATCCAGATACAACATTAACCTCACTTTGACTGTTACTAAACATCCAGATCTCTGATTGATCACTTTTATACTGTTATTGCTCATCCAGATACAACATTAACCTCACTTTGACTGTTACTAAACATCCAGATCTCTGATTGATCACTTTTATACTGTTATTGCTCATCCAGATACACCACTGACCTCACTTTGACTGTTACTAAACATCCAGATCTCTGATTGATCACTTTTATACTGTTATTGCTCATCCAGATACAACATTAACCTCACTTTGACTGTTACTAAACATCCAGATCTCTGATTGATCACTTTTATACTGTTATTGCTCATCCAGATACAACATTAACCTCACTTTGACTGTTACTAAACATCCAGATCTCTGATTGATCACTTTTATACTGTTATTGCTCATCCAGATACAACATTAACCTCACTTTGACTGTTACTAAACATCCAGATCTCTGATTGATCACTTTTATACAGTTATTGCTCATCCAGACACAACATTAACCTCACTTTGACTGTTACTATCCATCCAGATCTCTGATTGATCACTTTTAAACAGTTATTGCTCATCCAGACACAACACTGACCTCACTTTGACTGTTACTAAACATCCAGATCTCTGATTGATCACTTTTATACAGTTATTGCTCATCCAGATACAACATTAACCTCACTTTTACTGTTACTATCCATCCAGATATATGATTGATCACTTTTATACTGTTATTGCTCATCCAGATACAACATTAACCTCACTTTTACTGTTACTATCCATCCAGATCTCTGATTGATCACTGGTATACTGTTATTGCTCATCCAGATACAACATTAACCTCACTTTGACTGTTACTAAACATCCAGATCTCTGATTGATCACTTTTATACTGTTATTGCTCATCCAGACACACCACTGACCTCACTTTGACTGTTACTAAACATCCAGATCTCTGATTGATCACTTTTATACTGTTATTGCTCATCCGGATACAACATTAACCTCACTTTGACTGTTACTAAACATCCAGATCTCTGATTGATCACTTTTATACTGTTATTGCTCATCCAGATACAACATTAACCTCACTTTGACTGTTACTATCCATCCAGATCTCTGATTGATCACTTTTATACAGTTATTGCTCATCCAGATACAGCATTAACCTCACTTTGACTGTTACTATCCATCCAGATCTCTGATTGATCACTTTTATACTGTTATTGCTCATCCAGACACAACATTAACCTCACTTTGACTGTTACTAAACATCCAGATCTCTGATTGATCACTTTTATACTGTTATTGCTCATCCAGACACAACATTAACCTCACTTTGACTGTTACTAAACATCCAGATCTCTGATTGATCACTTTTATACTGTTATTGCTCATCCAGATACACCACTGACCTCACTTTGACTGTTACTAAACATGCAGATCTCTGATTGATCACTTTTATACTGTTATTGCTCATCCAGACACACCACTGACCTCAGTTTTACTGTTACTAAACATCCAGATCTCTGATTGATCACTTTTATACTGTTATTGCTCATCCAGATGCAACATTAACCTCACTTTGACTGTTACTATCCATCCAGATCTCTGATTGATCACTTTTATACTGTTATTGCTCATCCAGATACAACATTAACCTCACTTTGACTGTTACTAAACATCCAGATCTCTGATTGATCACTTTTATACTGTTATTGCTCATCCAGATACAACATTAACCTCACTTTGACTGTTACTAAACATCCAGATCTCTGATTGATCACTTTTATACTGTTATTGCTCATCCAGATACAACATTAACCTCACTTTGACTGTTACTAAACATCCAGATCTCTGATTGATCACTTTTATACTGTTATTGCTCATCCAGATACACCACTGACCTCACTTTGACTGTTACTAAACATCCAGATCTCTGATTGATCACTTTTATACTGTTATTGCTCATCCAGATACAACATTAACCTCACTTTGACTGTTACTAAACATCCAGATCTCTGATTGATCACTTTTATACTGTTATTGCTCATCCAGATACAACATTAACCTCACTTTGACTGTTACTAAACATCCAGATCTCTGATTGATCACTTTTATACTGTTATTGCTCATCCAGATACAACATTAACCTCACTTTGACTGTTACTAAACATCCAGATCTCTGATTGATCACTTTTATACAGTTATTGCTCATCCAGACACAACATTAACCTCACTTTGACTGTTACTATCCATCCAGATCTCTGATTGATCACTTTTAAACAGTTATTGCTCATCCAGACACAACACTGACCTCACTTTGACTGTTACTAAACATCCAGATCTCTGATTGATCACTTTTATACAGTTATTGCTCATCCAGATACAACATTAACCTCACTTTTACTGTTACTATCCATCCAGATATATGATTGATCACTTTTATACTGTTATTGCTCATCCAGATACAACATTAACCTCACTTTTACTGTTACTATCCATCCAGATATATGATTGATCACTTTTATACTGTTATTGCTCATCCAGATACAACATTAACCTCACTTTGACTGTTACTAAACATCCAGATCTCTGATTGATCACTGGTATACTGTTATTGCTCATCCAGATACAACATTAACCTCACTTTGACTGTTACTAAACATCCAGATCTCTGATTGATCACTTTTATACAGTTATTGCTCATCCAGATACAACATTAACCTCACTTTGACTGTTACTATCCATCCAGATCTCTGATTGATCACTTTTATACAGTTATTGCTCATCCAGATACAACATTAACCTCACTTTGACTGTTACTATCCATCCAGATCTCTGATTGATCACTTTTATACTGTTATTGCTCATCCAGACACAACATTAACCTCACTTTGACTGTTACTAAACATCCAGATCTCTGATTGATCACTTTTATACTGTTATTGCTCATCCAGATACACCAC
This sequence comes from Heterodontus francisci, assembly GCF_036365525.1. NCBI lineage: Eukaryota > Metazoa > Chordata > Chondrichthyes > Heterodontiformes > Heterodontidae > Heterodontus > Heterodontus francisci. Next base: position 1,045,056 of record NW_027141586.1, read on the forward strand.
TGACCTCACTTTGACTGTTACTAAACATGCAGATCTCTGATTGATCACTTTTATACTGTTATTGCTCATCCAGACACACCACTGACCTCAGTTTTACTGTTACTAAACATCCAGATCTCTGATTGATCACTTTTATACTGTTATTGCTCATCCAGATGCAACATTAACCTCACTTTGACTGTTACTATCCATCCAGATCTCTGATTGATCACTTTTATACTGTTATTGCTCATCCAGATACAACATTAACCTCACTTTGACTGTTACTATCCATCCAGATCTCTGATTGATCACTTTTATACTGTTATTGCTCATCCAGATACAAGATTAACCTCAGTTTGACTGTTACTAAACATCCAGATCTCTGATTGATCACTTTTATACTGTTATTGCTCATCCAGATACAACATTAACCTCACTTTGACTGTTACTAAACATCCAGATCTCTGATTGATCACTTTTATACTGTTATTGCTCATCCAGATACAACATTAACCTCACTTTGACTGTTACTAAACATCCAGATCTCTGATTGATCACTTTTATACTGTTATTGCTCATCCAGATACAACATTAACCTCACTTTGACTGTTACTAAACATCCAGATCTCTGATTGATCACTTTTATACTGTTATTGCTCATCCAGATACACCACTGACCTCACTTTGACTGTTACTAAACATCCAGATCTCTGATTGATCACTTTTATACTGTTATTGCTCATCCAGATACAACATTAACCTCACTTTGACTGTTACTAAACATCCAGATCTCTGATTGATCACTTTTATACTGTTATTGCTCATCCAGATACAACATTAACCTCACTTTGACTGTTACTAAACATCCAGATCTCTGATTGATCACTTTTATACAGTTATTGCTCATCCAGACACAACATTAACCTCACTTTGACTGTTACTATCCATCCAGATCTCTGATTGATCACTTTTAAACAGTTATTGCTCATCCAGACACAACACTGACCTCACTTTGACTGTTACTAAACATCCAGATCTCTGATTGATCACTTTTATACAGTTATTGCTCATCCAGATACAACATTAACCTCACTTTTACTGTTACTATCCATCCAGATATATGATTGATCACTTTTATACTGTTATTGCTCATCCAGATACAACATTAACCTCACTTTTACTGTTACTATCCATCCAGATATATGATTGATCACTTTTATACTGTTATTGCTCATCCAGATACAACATTAACCTCACTTTGACTGTTATGACCCATGCATATATATGAATGTTCCTGTTATACTGTGACAGAGCATCACTGGCCTCAGTTTTATTGCTACTACCCTTCCATATATATCACAGATTTAACTTTACAGTCACTGTATATCCAGGGACATCACTGCCCTCACTTGTACTTTCATTAGATCCAGTTGAAACACTAGCACAGTGTTGTACAAGGGCACTGTTTGAGAAAAACTACTCTCTTTCAGTGTACCTTATATCTCACTGAACCGAGGAAGAGTTACACAATTTAAATGGAGAGTTAACTAGTTTAGTAAATTTATTCACAGTGACCGTTAGTTTAATTAATTAATGAGCATTGATCCTATTTGGAATTTACAAAATTTCCACGAAAGAACCATAATGTATTGTGTAAAATAGATAGAAATGTCTGATTTCCCCAGGTCTGATATTTGATGGAGTTTGACCAGTTCATTATTTCAGTTCCCATGTGTGATTACTGACCCCAGCTCTGAGAAGTGGATATATATTCTCTGGAATTACATCGGATCATGTAAATAATTTGAAATCTGTAAATGAATCAGCTCCCACTTCACATCATTCCTATCAGATCAAGAGATTCGTGTCAGCTGTTATTCCCAATATCGTTCATCATATGATCATATTCACTTGTTTGTGGGGCTTTCAATTCACATCTGTTTAATATCTGGTTTAATCTGTATTGCTGTATAAAAAAAATTAGATTGTCAAGGGTTAATGCTGCTGTTCAGTGATTGGGATTAATGTTTCTCAGCTTGGAGCCTAAATATTCTCGGCTCCTCATTAGTTACTGTAAGTTCAGGAGAATAAATTTCACAATTCTCCCATTAACACTTCTCAGATCACAGAATATATTTTAACAGATTTGACCAAACAAACACTTAGCTCAATTTAACAATTCAATCCCCTTCAAGACAGTCATGATAGTCTCTGATTGTCTGAATGGGAGATGTAACTATGACTGGGAATGTAACCTGTCTTGTTTACCACTGGGGTTCAGGGTCACTCTGACTGAGGGAAATTTCAAGGGGATCTTGTGTTGCTCTGTGTCAGCTTAGATTCAGAAAATTAGAAACAAAACATATGTACCAGATGCCCAGCTGTGTTAGCAAAATTTTCAGAGAGACCTCCCTCCGACCCCCTCCCCCTTCCACCCCAATGAGGGTGTCTCCATTATTAGGATGGCTGAGCATTTGCACAGTGATTCTATGTAGACTCACACGTATGAAGAGGAATAGAGAATCTGCAAAATGTATTGCTTCCAATTCGGAGAATCTGTTACCATATTTTGTCAGCTCTGCTATTAAACTAGCACTGTTCCGTCAAAAAGACTGTATTTTTAATAGACCAGAGTGAAGCTGATCTCCATCGGAAAACTTCTCTGAGTCAGATGAACATTTAATAGTTTGGTATTGAGTGTTTAATCAGAAAATTATATGAATTGAATTATTGATGTGTGCAAATCCACACCTAAAAAATCTTTAAAATATATTCCATTAAAATTAACAGTGGGAAGTATACTGTCTGAATCTGCTATGTTCATCGAACTGGAATTAATAAAAAACAGAGACAATGAGTCCCCATGGAGACTGATATTAATTACAGTCAGTGAACAACTGAAATTAACTCATTTTACTCAGGCATCTTACATATATAATAGAAGGTTTATAAGGTCTATAGAAGGGGCATTGATAGGTTAGATAGGAAGAAACCTTTCCCTGAGTGGAGGGGTCAATAACCAAAGGGCATAGATTTAAGGTAAGGGGAAGAAGGTTTAGAGGGGATTTGCAGAAAACGAAATTTCACCCAGAATGTGGTTGGAATCTGGAATGCCCTGCCTGAAAAGGTGGTAGAGTCAGGAACCCTCACAACATTTAAGAAGTACTTAGATGTGCACTTGAAACATCATAGCATACAAGGCGACGGGCCAAGTGCCGGAAAACTGGATTAGAATAGTTAGGTGCTTGATGACCGGCACAGACACGATGTACCGAAGGGCCTGTTTCTGTGCTGTATAACTCTATGACTCTATGTGTACATTCATATTACATAATGCAACATTTGGCAGATATTTAACATCTCTAACGTGAGTTTTCCAAACTGTTGGGAAGGTATATAACATGATAGCTGCAGTCTGGTAACACTGGCAGGAAGAAGGAGGAATCTTTTAGTTACCGATTACAGATAATTTCAGTGGTAAATTGTCATTTCAATGAAAGACTACACAATTCTCACAGATCGGTTTACCCTCAGATACTGCCCCTGAAACATGGAGAGGGTCAGCTGAAAACTAAACTCATCTGACACAGCACAGTGCAATGCCAATATGTTTTGCCAAGATTGGATTTTTCAGGAACTGATCTTTGTGCGAATTGGATTGTCCTTAATGACCCTCCTTATTGTTGTTATTTAAATAGATTCTGTGCCATAATAAACAGGAGCTGAGATAATGCCTGCTGCTTCTGTGGCCACCTGACTGGAAGTAATATGATTGTGGAACCTGAGAGACTCAGTGGAAGTTTCAAGAACTCATTGCTTCTCACAGAAACTGTGGAAAGACCTGAAAGTTATCTGGAAATGTCACTGATCTCATACCTAAACTTTTACTGTTATTATCCATCCAGGCACAATAATTCCCTTACTTGGACTGCCACCAAAAATCCATGTATATTACATTACTATATGATTAATTTCTATTATACAGTTACTGCTCAACCAGATACAAAAGTGACCTTACTTTTCTAATAGCCCAGGATCAATCCCAAACTATAGCCACTGCCCCACTCCTTCCCTATACCTCTGTATCAATCCCAAACAAATCCTACTGCCCCTCTACTTCCCCATAGCTCTGGATCAATCCCAAACTAATACCACTGTCCCACTCCTTCCCTATATTCCTGTACCAATCCCAAACAATTCTCACTGCTGCGCTCTCTCCTCATAGCCCTGTATCAATCCCAGACTAATCCCACTGCTCCACTCCTTCTCTCTACCTCTGTATCAATCCCAAACTAATTCTACTGCCCCACTCCTTCCCTATAGCCCTGTATCAACCCAAACAAATCTCACTGCATCGCTCTCTCCCTATTGCCCTATATCAATTCCAAATTAATCCCACTACCCCACTCTCTGCACATAGCTGTCTACCAATAAATATAAAAACTCACTGCCCGCTTTCTCCCAATAGCCCTGTTACAAGCTCCAAACAAATCCCACTGCCCTGCTCGCACCCCATAGCCCTGTATCAGTCCCCAAATCAATCCCACTGCCTCACCCTCTCCGCAATGCCCTGTGTCAATCCTACACGAATGCAACTGCCCCACTCTCTCCAGATGCCCGGTATCAATGCCAAACTAATCCCACTGTCCAGCTCTCTCTCCATTTTCCAGTATCACTCACAGCAAATCTCACTACTCTGCTCTCTCCCCCATGCCCTGGGTCAATCCCCAAACTAATACCACGGCTCTGTTTCCCCCATAGCCCTGTATCAATCCCCAAAGTAAATGATTACCCCACTCTCTCCCCCACCACTGAATCAATCTCGAACAAATCCCACGGTCACACTCTCTCCCCATACCACTGTATCAATCTCGAACAAATCCCACTGCCACACTCTCTCCCCATAACACTGTTATCAATCTCAAACAAACACCATTGCCGCACTCGCTCCCCATTGCACTGTTATCAATCTCAAACAATTCCCACTGCTACACTCTCTCCCCACACCACTGTATCAATCTCGAACAAATACCACTGTCACACTCTCTCCCCATAACACTGTTATCAATCTCGAACAAATCCCACTGCCACACTCTCTCCCCATAACACTGTTATCAATCTCAAACAAACACCATTGCCGCACTCGCTCCCCATTGCACTGTTATCAATCTCAAACAATTCCCACTGCTACACTCTCTCCCCACACCACTGTATCAATCTCGAACAAATACCACTGTCACACTCTCTCCCCATTGCACTGTTATCAATCTCGAACAAATACCACTGTCACACTCTCTCCCCATAACACTGTTATCAATCTCGAACAAATACCACTGCTACACTCTCTCCCCATACCACTGTTATCAATCTCGAACAAATCCCACTGTCACACTCTCTCCCCATAACACTGTTATCAATCTCAAACAAACACCATTGCCGCACTCGTTCCCCATTGCACTGTTATCAATCTCGAACAAATCCCACTGCCACACTCTCTCCCCATACCAATGTTTGAATCTCGAACAATTCCCACTGCCACACTCTCTCCCCATTGCACTGTTATCAATCTCGAACAAATCCCACTGCCACACTCTCTCCCCATACCACTGTTTCAATTTCGAACAAATCCCACTGCCACACTCTCTCCCCATACCACTGTTTCAATTTCGAACAAATCCCACTGCCACACTCTCTCCCCATACCACTGTTTCAATTTGGAACAAATCCCACTGCCACACTCTCTCCCCATAACACTGTTATCAATCTCGAACAAACACCATTGCCGCACTCGTTCCCCATTGCACTGTTATCAATCTCGAACAAATCCCACTGCCACACTCTCTCCCCATACCAATGTTTGAATCTCGAACAATTCCCACTGCCACACTCTCTCCCCATTGCACTGTTATCAATCTCGAACAAATCCCACTGCCACACTCTCTCCCCATACCAATGTTTGAATCTCGAACAATTCCCACTGCTACACTCTCTCCCCATACCACTGTTTCAATTTCGAACAAATCCCACTGCCACACTCTCTCCCCATACCACTGTATCAATCTCGAACAAATCCCACTGCCACACTCTCTCCCCATAACACTGTTATCAATCTCAAACAAACACCATTGCCGCACTCGCTCCCCATTGCACTGTTATCAATCTCAAACAATTCCCACTGCTACACTCTCTCCCCACACCACTGTATCAATCTCGAACAAATACCACTGCCACACTCTCTCCCCATTGCACTGTTATCAATCTCGAACAAATACCACTGTCACACTCTCTCCCCATAACACTGTTATCAATCTCGAACAAATACCACTGCTACACTCTCTCCCCATACCACTGTTATCAATCTCGAACAAATCCCACTGCCACACTCTCTCCCCATAACACTGTTATCAATCTCAAACAAATCCCACTGCCACACTCTCTCCCCATAACACTGTTATCAATCTCAAACAAACACCATTGCCGCACTCGTTCCCCATTGCACTGTTATCAATCTCGAACAAATCCCACTGCCACACTCTCTCCCCATACCAATGTTTGAATCTCGAACAATTCCCACTGCCACACTCTCTCCCCATTGCACTGTTATCAATCTCGAACAAATCCCACTGCCACACTCTCTCCCCATACCACTGTTTCAATTTCGAACAAATCCCACTGCCACACTCTCTCCCCATACCACTGTTTCAATTTCGAACAAATCCCACTGCCACACTCTCTCCCCATACCACTGTTTCAATTTTGAACAAATCCCACTGCCACACTCTCTCCCCATACCAATGTTTGAATCTCGAACAAATCCCACTGCCACACTCTCTCCCCATACCACTGTTTCAATTTCGAACAAATCCCACTGCCACACTCTCTCCCCATACCACTGTTTCAATTTCGAACAAATCCCACTGCCACACTCTCTCCCCATACCACCGTTTCAATTTCGAACAAATCCCACTGCCACACTCTCTCCCCATTGCACTGTTATCAATCTCGAACAAATCCCACTGCCACATTCACTCCCCATACCACTGTTTCAATTTCGAACAAATCCCACTGCCACACTCTCTCCCCATACCACTGTTTCAATTTCGAACAAATCCCACTGCCACACTCTCTCCCCATACCACTGTTTCAATTTCGAACAAATCCCACTGCCACACTCTCTCCCCATACCACTGTTTGAATCTCGAACAAATCCCACTGCCACAATCTCTCCCCATACCAATGTTTGAATCTCGAACAATTCCCACTGCCACACTCTCTCCCCATTGCACTGTTATCAATCTCGAACAAATCCCACTGCCACATTCACTCCCCATACCACTGTTTCAATTTCGAACAAATCCCACTGCCACACTCTCTCCCCATACCACTGTTTCAATTTCGAACAAATCCCACTGCCACACTCTCTCCCCATACCACTGTTTCAATTTCGAACAAATCCCACTGCCACACTCTCTCCCCATACCACTGTTTGAATCTCGAACAAATCCCACTGCCACACTCTCTCCCCATACCACTGTTTGAATCTCGAACAATTCCCACTGCCACACTCTCTCCCCATTGCACTGTTATCAATCTCGAACAAATCCCACTGCCACACTCTCTTCCCATAACACTGTTATCAATCTCGAACAATTCCCACTGCCACACTCTCTCCCCATACCAATGTTTGAATCTCGAACAATTCCCACTGCCGCACTCTCTCCCCATACCACTGTTTGAATCTCGAACAAATCCCACTGCCACACTCTCTCCCCATACCACTGTTTCAATTTCGAACAAATCCCACTGCCACACTCTCTCCCCATACCACTGTTTGAATCTCGAACAATTCCCACTGCCACACACTCTCCCCATTGCACTATCAATCTCGAACAAATCCCACTGCCACACTCTCTTCCCATAACACTGTTATCAATCTCGAACAATTCCCACTGCCACACTCTCTCCCCATACCAATGTTTGAATCTCGAACAATTCCCACTGCCGCACTCTCTCCCCATACCACTGTTTGAATCTCGAACAAATCCCACTGCCACACTCTCTCCCCATAACACTGTTATCAATCTCGAACAAATCCCACTGCCGCACTCTCTCCCCATACCACTGTTTGAATCTCGAACAAATCCCACTGCCACACTCTCTTCCCATAACACTGTTATCAATCTCGAACAAATCCCACTGCCACACTCTCTCCCCATACCACTGTTTCAATCTCGAACAATTCCCACTGCCACACTCTCTCCCCATACCACTGTTTGAATCTCGAACAAATCCCACTGCCACACTCTCTCCCCATACCAATGTTTGAATCTCGAACAAATCCCACTGCCACACTCTCTCCCCATACCACTGTTTGAATCTCGAACAAAACCCACTGCCACACTCTCTCCCCATAACACTGTTATCAATCTCGAACAATTCCCACTGCCGCACTCTCTCCCCATTGCACTGTTATCAATCTCGAACAAATCCCACTGCCACACTCTCTCCCCATACCACTGTTATCAATCTCGAACAAATCCCACTGCCACACTCTCTCCCCATAACACTGTTATCAATCTCGAACAAATCCCACTGCCACACTATCTCCCCATACCACTGTTTGAATCTCGAACAAATCCCACTGCCACACTCTCTCCCCATACCACTGTTTGAATCTCGAACAATTCCCACTGCCACACTCTCTCCCCATTGCACTGTTATCAATCTCGAACAAATCCCACTGCCACACTCTCTCCCCATAACACTGTTATCAATCTCGAACAAATCCCACGGCCACACTCTCTCCCCATAACACTGTTATCAATCTCGAACAAATCCCACTGCCACACTCTCTCCCCATACCACTGTTTGAATCTCGAACAATTCCCACTGCCACACTCTCTCCCCATAACACTGTTATCAATCTCGAACAAATCCCACTGCCACACTCTCTCCCCATACCAATGTTTGAATCTCGAACAATTCCCACTGCCACACTCTCTCCCCATAACACTGTTTCAATCTCGAACAAATCCCACTGCCGCACTCTCTCCCCATACCACTGTTTCAATTTCGAACAAATCCCACTGCCGCACTCTCTCCCCATAACACTGTTATCAATCTCGAACAAATCCCACTGCCACACTCTCTCCCCATACCACTGTTTCAATTTCGAACAAATCCCACTGCCACACTCTCTCCCCATACCACTGTTTCAATTTCGAACAAATCCCACTGCCACACTCTCTCCCCATTGCACTGTTATCAATCTCGAACAAATCCAACTGCCACACTCTCTCCCCATACCACTGTTTGAATCTCGAACAAATCCCACGGCCACACTCTCTCCCCATAACACTGTTATCAATCTCGAACAATTCCCACTGCCACACTCTCTCCCCATAACACTGTTATCAATCTCGAACAATTCCCACTGCCGCACTCTCTCCCCATTGCACTGTTATCAATCTCGAACAAATCCCACTGCCACACTCTCTCCCCATACCACTGTTTGAATCTCGAACAATTCCCACTGCCACATTCTCTCCCCATTGCACTGTTATCAATCTCGAACAAATCCCACTGCCACACTCTCTCCCCATAACACTGTTATCAATCTCGAACAAATCCCACGGCCACACTCTCTCCCCATACCACTGTTTGAATCTCGAACAAATCCCACTGCCACACTCTCTCCCCATACCAATGTTTGAATCTCGAACAAATCCCACTGCCACACTCTCTCCCCATACCACTGTTTGAATCTCGAACAATTCCCACTGCCACACTCTCTCCCCATTGCACTGTTATCAATCTCGAACAAATCCCACTGCCACACTCTCTCCCCATAACACTGTTATCAATCTCGAACAAATCCCACGGCCACACTCTCTCCCCATACCACTGTTTGAATCTCGAACAATTCCCACTGCCACACTCTCTCCCCATAACACTGTTATCAATCTCGAACAAATCCCACTGCCACACTCTCTCCCCATACCAATGTTTGAATCTCGAACAATTGCCACTGCCACACTCTCTCCCCATAACACTGTTTCAATTTCGAACAATTCCCACTGCCACACTCTCTCCCCATAACACTGTTTCAATTTCGAACAAATCCCACTGCCACACTCTCTCCCCATACCACTGTTTGAATCTCGAACAAATCCCACTGCCACACTCTCTCCCCATAACACTGTTAGCAATCTCGAACAAATCCCACTGCCACACTCTCTCCCCATACCACTGTTTGAATCTCGAACAAATCCCACTGCCACACTCTCTCCCCATTGCACTGTTATCAATCTCGAACAAATCCCACTGCCACACTCTCTCCCCATACCACTGTTTCAATTTCGAACAAATCCCACTGCCACACTCTCTCCCCATACCACTGTTTCAATTTCGAACAAATCCCACTGCCACACTCTCTCCCCATACCACTGTTTCAATTTGGAACAAATCCCACTGCCACACTCTCTCCCCATAACACTGTTATCAATCTCGAACAAACACCATTGCCGCACTCGTTCCCCATTGCACTGTTATCAATCTCGAACAAATCCCACTGCCACACTCTCTCCCCATACCAATGTTTGAATCTCGAACAATTCCCACTGCCACACTCTCTCCCCATTGCACTGTTATCAATCTCGAACAAATCCCACTGCCACACTCTCTCCCCATACCAATGTTTGAATCTCGAACAATTCCCACTGCTACACTCTCTCCCCATACCACTGTTTCAATTTCGAACAAATCCCACTGCCACACTCTCTCCCCATACCACTGTATCAATCTCGAACAAATCCCACTGCCACACTCTCTCCCCATAACACTGTTATCAATCTCAAACAAACACCATTGCCGCACTCGCTCCCCATTGCACTGTTATCAATCTCAAACAATTCCCACTGCTACACTCTCTCCCCACACCACTGTATCAATCTCGAACAAATACCACTGTCACACTCTCTCCCCATACCACTGTATCAATCTCAAACAATTCCCACTGCTACACTCTCTCCCCACACCACTGTATCAATCTCGAACAAATACCACTGCCACACTCTCTCCCCATTGCACTGTTATCAATCTCGAACAAATACCACTGTCACACTCTCTCCCCATAACACTGTTATCAATCTCGAACAAATACCACTGCTACACTCTCTCCCCATACCACTGTTATCAATCTCGAACAAATCCCACTGCCACACTCTCTCCCCATAACACTGTTATCAATCTCAAACAAATCCCACTGCCACACTCTCTCCCCATAACACTGTTATCAATCTCAAACAAACACCATTGCCGCACTCGTTCCCCATTGCACTGTTATCAATCTCGAACAAATCCCACTGCCACACTCTCTCCCCATACCAATGTTTGAATCTCGAACAATTCCCACTGCCACACTCTCTCCCCATTGCACTGTTATCAATCTCGAACAAATCCCACTGCCACACTCTCTCCCCATACCACTGTTTCAATTTCGAACAAATCCCACTGCCACACTCTCTCCCCATACCACTGTTTCAATTTCGAACAAATCCCACTGCCACACTCTCTCCCCATACCACTGTTTCAATTTCGAACAAATCCCACTGCCACACTCTCTCCCCATACCACTGTTTCAATTTTGAACAAATCCCACTGCCACACTCTCTCCCCATACCAATGTTTGAATCTCGAACAAATCCCACTGCCACACTCTCTCCCCATACCACTGTTTCAATTTCGAACAAATCCCACTGCCACACTCTCTCCCCATACCACTGTTTCAATTTCGAACAAATCCCACTGCCACACTCTCTCCCCATACCACCGTTTCAATTTCGAACAAATCCCACTGCCACACTCTCTCCCCATTGCACTGTTATCAATCTCGAACAAATCCCACTGCCACATTCACTCCCCATACCACTGTTTCAATTTCGAACAAATCCCACTGCCACACTCTCTCCCCATACCACTGTTTCAATTTCGAACAAATCCCACTGCCACACTCTCTCCCCATACCACTGTTTCAATTTCGAACAAATCCCACTGCCACACTCTCTCCCCATACCACTGTTTGAATCTCGAACAAATCCCACTGCCACACTCTCTCCCCATACCAATGTTTGAATCTCGAACAATTCCCACTGCCACACTCTCTCCCCATTGCACTGTTATCAATCTCGAACAAATCCCACTGCCACATTCACTCCCCATACCACTGTTTCAATTTCGAACAAATCCCACTGCCACACTCTCTCCCCATACCACTGTTTCAATTTCGAACAAATCCCACTGCCACACTCTCTCCCCATACCACTGTTTCAATTTCGAACAAATCCCACTGCCACACTCTCTCCCCATACCACTGTTTGAATCTCGAACAAATCCCACTGCCACACTCTCTCCCCATACCACTGTTTGAATCTCGAACAATTCCCACTGCCACACTCTCTCCCCATTGCACTGTTATCAATCTCGAACAAATCCCACTGCCACACTCTCTTCCCATAACACTGTTATCAATCTCGAACAATTCCCACTGCCACACTCTCTCCCCATACCAATGTTTGAATCTCGAACAATTCCCACTGCCGCACTCTCTCCCCATACCACTGTTTGAATCTCGAACAAATCCCACTGCCACACTCTCTCCCCATACCACTGTTTCAATTTCGAACAAATCCCACTGCCACACTCTCTCCCCATACCACTGTTTGAATCTCGAACAATTCCCACTGCCACACACTCTCCCCATTGCACTGTTATCAATCTCGAACAAATCCCACTGCCACACTCTCTTCCCATAACACTGTTATCAATCTCGAACAATTCCCACTGCCACACACTCTCCCCATTGCACTGTTATCAATCTCGAACAAATCCCACTGCCACACTCTCTTCCCATAACACTGTTATCAATCTCGAACAAATCCCACTGCCACACTCTCTCCCCATACCACTGTTTCAATTTCGAACAAATCCCACGGCCACACTCTCTCCCCATACCACTGTTTCAATCTCGAACAATTCCCACTGCCACACTCTCTCCCCATACCACTGTTTGAATCTCGAACAAATCCCACTGCCACACTCTCTCCCCATACCAATGTTTGAATCTCGAACAAATCCCACTGCCACACTCTCTCCCCATACCACTGTTTGAATCTCGAACAAATCCCACTGCCACACTCTCTCCCCATAACACTGTTATCAATCTCGAACAATTCCCACTGCCACACTCTCTCCCCATACCACTGTTTGAATCTCGAACAAATCCCACTGCCACACTCTCTCCCCATACCACTGTTTGAATCTCGAACAAATCCCACTGCCACACTCTCTCCCCATACCACTGTTTCAATCTCGAACAATTCCCACTGCCACACTCTCTCCCCATACCACTGTTTGAATCTCGAACAAATCCCACTGCCACACTCTCTCCCCATACCAATGTTTGAATCTCGAACAATTCCCACTGCCACACTCTCTCCCCATACCACTGTTTGAATCTCGAACAAATCCCACTGCCACACTCTCTCCCCATACCACTGTTTGAATCTCGAACAAATCCCACTGCCACACTCTCTCCCCATACCACTGTTTCAATTTCGAACAAATCCCACTGTCACATTCTCTCCCCATACCACTGTTTCAATTTCGAACAAATCCCACTGCCACACTCTCTCCCCATACCACTGTTTGAATCTCGAACAAATCCCACTGCCACACTCTCTCCCCATAACACTGTTATCAATCTCGAACAATTCCCACTGCCACACTCTCTCCCCATAACACTGTTATCAATCTCGAACAATTCCCACTGCCACACTCTCTCCCCATACCACTGTTTGAATCTCGAACAATTCCCACTGCCACATTCTCTCCCCATTGCACTGTTATCAATCTCGAACAAATCCCACTGCCACACTCTCTCCCCATACCACTGTTTGAATCTCGAACAATTCCCACTGCCACACTCTCTCCCCATTGCACTGTTATCAATCTCGAACAAATCCCACTGCCACACTCTCTCCCCATACCACTGTTTGAATCTCGAACAATTCCCACTGCCACATTCTCTCCCCATTGCACTGTTATCAATCTCGAACAAATCCCACTGCCACACTCTCTCCCCATAACACTGTTATCAATCTCGAACAAATCCCACGGCCACACTCTCTCCCCATACCACTGTTTGAATCTCGAACAAATCCCACTGCCACACTCTCTCCCCATACCAATGTTTGAATCTCGAACAAATCCCACTGCCACACTCTCTCCCCATACCACTGTTTGAATCTCGAACAATTCCCACTGCCACACTCTCTCCCCATTGCACTGTTATCAATCTCGAACAAATCCCACTGCCACACTCTCTCCCCATAACACTGTTATCAATCTCGAACAAATCCCACGGCCACACTCTCTCCCCATACCACTGTTTGAATCTCGAACAATTCCCACTGCCACACTCTCTCCCCATAACACTGTTATCAATCTCGAACAAATCCCACTGCCACACTCTCTCCCCATACCAATGTTTGAATCTCGAACAATTGCCACTGCCACACTCTCTCCCCATAACACTGTTTCAATTTCGAACAATTCCCACTGCCACACTCTCTCCCCATAACACTGTTTCAATTTCGAACAAATCCCACTGCCACACTCTCTCCCCATACCACTGTTTGAATCTCGAACAAATCCCACTGCCACACTCTCTCCCCATAACACTGTTAGCAATCTCGAACAAATCCCACTGCCACACTCTCTCCCCATACCAATGTTTGAATCTCGAACAATTCCCACTGCCACACTCTCTCCCCATTGCACTGTTATCAATCTCGAACAAATCCCACTGCCACACTCTCTCCCCATACCACTGTTTCAATTTCGAACAAATCCCACTGCCACACTCTCTCCCCATACCACTGTTTCAATTTCGAACAAATCCCACTGCCACACTCTCTCCCCATACCACTGTTTCAATTTGGAACAAATCCCACTGCCACACTCTCTCCCCATAACACTGTTATCAATCTCGAACAAACACCATTGCCGCACTCGTTCCCCATTGCACTGTTATCAATCTCGAACAAATCCCACTGCCACACTCTCTCCCCATACCAATGTTTGAATCTCGAACAATTCCCACTGCCACACTCTCTCCCCATTGCACTGTTATCAATCTCGAACAAATCCCACTGCCACACTCTCTCCCCATACCAATGTTTGAATCTCGAACAATTCCCACTGCTACACTCTCTCCCCATACCACTGTTTCAATTTCGAACAAATCCCACTGCCACACTCTCTCCCCATACCACTGTATCAATCTCGAACAAATCCCACTGCCACACTCTCTCCCCATAACACTGTTATCAATCTCAAACAAACACCATTGCCGCACTCGCTCCCCATTGCACTGTTATCAATCTCAAACAATTCCCACTGCTACACTCTCTCCCCACACCACTGTATCAATCTCGAACAAATACCACTGTCACACTCTCTCCCCATACCACTGTATCAATCTCAAACAATTCCCACTGCTACACTCTCTCCCCACACCACTGTATCAATCTCGAACAAATACCACTGCCACACTCTCTCCCCATTGCACTGTTATCAATCTCGAACAAATACCACTGTCACACTCTCTCCCCATAACACTGTTATCAATCTCGAACAAATACCACTGCTACACTCTCTCCCCATACCACTGTTATCAATCTCGAACAAATCCCACTGCCACACTCTCTCCCCATAACACTGTTATCAATCTCAAACAAATCCCACTGCCACACTCTCTCCCCATAACACTGTTATCAATCTCAAACAAACACCATTGCCGCACTCGTTCCCCATTGCACTGTTATCAATCTCGAACAAATCCCACTGCCACACTCTCTCCCCATACCAATGTTTGAATCTCGAACAATTCCCACTGCCACACTCTCTCCCCATTGCACTGTTATCAATCTCGAACAAATCCCACTGCCACACTCTCTCCCCATACCACTGTTTCAATTTCGAACAAATCCCACTGCCACACTCTCTCCCCATACCACTGTTTCAATTTCGAACAAATCCCACTGCCACACTCTCTCCCCATACCACTGTTTCAATTTCGAACAAATCCCACTGCCACACTCTCTCCCCATACCACTGTTTCAATTTTGAACAAATCCCACTGCCACACTCTCTCCCCATACCAATGTTTGAATCTCGAACAAATCCCACTGCCACACTCTCTCCCCATACCACTGTTTCAATTTCGAACAAATCCCACTGCCACACTCTCTCCCCATACCACTGTTTCAATTTCGAACAAATCCCACTGCCACACTCTCTCCCCATACCACCGTTTCAATTTCGAACAAATCCCACTGCCACACTCTCTCCCCATTGCACTGTTATCAATCTCGAACAAATCCCACTGCCACATTCACTCCCCATACCACTGTTTCAATTTCGAACAAATCCCACTGCCACACTCTCTCCCCATACCACTGTTTCAATTTCGAACAAATCCCACTGCCACACTCTCTCCCCATACCACTGTTTCAATTTCGAACAAATCCCACTGCCACACTCTCTCCCCATACCACTGTTTGAATCTCGAACAAATCCCACTGCCACACTCTCTCCCCATACCAATGTTTGAATCTCGAACAATTCCCACTGCCACACTCTCTCCCCATTGCACTGTTATCAATCTCGAACAAATCCCACTGCCACATTCACTCCCCATACCACTGTTTCAATTTCGAACAAATCCCACTGCCACACTCTCTCCCCATACCACTGTTTCAATTTCGAACAAATCCCACTGCCACACTCTCTCCCCATACCACTGTTTCAATTTCGAACAAATCCCACTGCCACACTCTCTCCCCATACCACTGTTTGAATCTCGAACAAATCCCACTGCCACACTCTCTCCCCATACCACTGTTTGAATCTCGAACAATTCCCACTGCCACACTCTCTCCCCATTGCACTGTTATCAATCTCGAACAAATCCCACTGCCACACTCTCTTCCCATAACACTGTTATCAATCTCGAACAATTCCCACTGCCGCACTCTCTCCCCATACCACTGTTTCAATTTCGAACAAATCCCACTGCCACACTCTCTCCCCATACCACTGTTTCAATTTCGAACAAATCCCACTGCCACACTCTCTCCCCATACCACTGTTTCAATTTTGAACAAATCCCACTGCCACACTCTCTCCCCATACCAATGTTTGAATCTCGAACAATTCCCACTGCCGCACTCTCTCCCCATACCACTGTTTCAATTTCGAACAAATCCCACTGCCACACTCTCTCCCCATACCACTGTTTCAATTTCGAACAAATCCCACTGCCACACTCTCTCCCCATACCACTGTTTCAATTTCGAACAAATCCCACTGCCACACTCTCTCCCCATACCACTGTTTCAATTTTGAACAAATCCCACTGCCACACTCTCTCCCCATACCAATGTTTGAATCTCGAACAATTCCCACTGCCGCACTCTCTCCCCATACCACTGTTTGAATCTCGAACAAATCCCACTGCCACACTCTCTCCCCATACCACTGTTTCAATTTCGAACAAATCCCACTGCCACACTCTCTCCCCATACCACTGTTTGAATCTCGAACAATTCCCACTGCCACACACTCTCCCCATTGCACTGTTATCAATCTCGAACAAATCCCACTGCCACACTCTCTTCCCATAACACTGTTATCAATCTCGAACAATTCCCACTGCCACACACTCTCCCCATTGCACTGTTATCAATCTCGAACAAATCCCACTGCCACACTCTCTTCCCATAACACTGTTATCAATCTCGAACAATTCCCACTGCCGCACTCTCTCCCCATACCACTGTTTGAATCTCGAACAAATCCCACTGCCACACTCTCTCCCCATACCACTGTTTGAATCTCGAACAAATCCCACTGCCACACTCTCTTCCCATAACACTGTTATCAATCTCGAACAAATCCCACTGCCACACTCTCTCCCCATACCACTGTTTCAATTTCGAACAAATCCCACGGCCACACTCTCTCCCCATACCACTGTTTCAATCTCGAACAATTCCCACTGCCACACTCTCTCCCCATACCACTGTTTGAATCTCGAACAAATCCCACTGCCACACTCTCTCCCCATACCAATGTTTGAATCTCGAACAAATCCCACTGCCACACTCTCTCCCCATACCACTGTTTGAATCTCGAACAAATCCCACTGCCACACTCTCTCCCCATAACACTGTTATCAATCTCGAACAATTCCCACTGCCACACTCTCTCCCCATACCACTGTTTGAATCTCGAACAAATCCCACTGCCACACTCTCTCCCCATACCACTGTTTGAATCTCGAACAAATCCCACTGCCACACTCTCTCCCCATACCACTGTTTCAATCTCGAACAATTCCCACTGCCACACTCTCTCCCCATACCACTGTTTGAATCTCGAACAAATCCCACTGCCACACTCTCTCCCCATACCAATGTTTGAATCTCGAACAATTCCCACTGCCACACTCTCTCCCCATACCACTGTTTGAATCTCGAACAAATCCCACTGCCACACTCTCTCCCCATACCACTGTTTGAATCTCGAACAAATCCCACTGCCACACTCTCTCCCCATACCACTGTTTCAATTTCGAACAAATCCCACTGTCACACTCTCTCCCCATACCACTGTTTCAATTTCGAACAAATCCCACTGCCACACTCTCTCCCCATACCACTGTTTGAATCTCGAACAATTCCCACTGCCGCACTCTCTCCCCATTGCAATGTTATCAATCTCGAACAAATCCCACTGCCACACTCTCTCCCCATACCACTGTTATCAATCTCGAACAAATCCCACTGCCACACTCTCTCCCCATAACACTGTTATCAATCTCGAACAAATCCCACTGCCACACTATCTCCCCATACCACTGTTTGAATCTCGAACAAATCCCACTGCCACACTCTCTCCCCATACCACTGTTTGAATCTCGAACAATTCCCACTGCCACACTCTCTCCCCATTGCACTGTTATCAATCTCGAACAAATCCCACTGCCACACTCTCTCCCCATAACACTGTTATCAATCTCGAACAAATCCCACGGCCACACTCTCTCCCCATAACACTGTTATCAATCTCGAACAAATCCCACTGCCACACTCTCTCCCCATACCACTGTTTGAATCTCGAACAATTCCCACTGCCACACTCTCTCCCCATAACACTGTTATCAATCTCGAACAAATCCCACTGCCACACTCTCTCCCCATACCAATGTTTGAATCTCGAACAATTCCCACTGCCACACTCTCTCCCCATAACACTGTTTCAATCTCGAACAAATCCCACTGCCGCACTCTCTCCCCATACCACTGTTTCAATTTCGAACAAATCCCACTGCCGCACTCTCTCCCCATAACACTGTTATCAATCTCGAACAAATCCCACTGCCACACTCTCTCCCCATACCACTGTTTCAATTTCGAACAAATCCCACTGCCACACTCTCTCCCCATACCACTGTTTCAATTTCGAACAAATCCCACTGCCACACTCTCTCCCCATTGCACTGTTATCAATCTCGAACAAATCCAACTGCCACACTCTCTCCCCATACCACTGTTTGAATCTCGAACAAATCCCACTGCCACACTCTCTCCCCATAACACTGTTATCAATCTCGAACAAATCCCACTGCCGCACTCTCTCCCCATAACACTGTTATCAATCTCGAACAATTCCCACTGCCGCACTCTCTCCCCATTGCACTGTTATCAATCTCGAACAAATCCCACTGCCACACTCTCTCCCCATACCACTGTTTGAATCTCGAACAATTCCCACTGCCACATTCTCTCCCCATTGCACTGTTATCAATCTCGAACAAATCCCACTGCCACACTCTCTCCCCATAACACTGTTATCAATCTCGAACAAATCCCACGGCCACACTCTCTCCCCATACCACTGTTTGAATCTCGAACAAATCCCACTGCCACACTCTCTCCCCATACCAATGTTTGAATCTCGAACAAATCCCACTGCCACACTCTCTCCCCATACCACTGTTTGAATCTCGAACAATTCCCACTGCCACACTCTCTCCCCATTGCACTGTTATCAATCTCGAACAAATCCCACTGCCACACTCTCTCCCCATAACACTGTTATCAATCTCGAACAAATCCCACGGCCACACTCTCTCCCCATACCACTGTTTGAATCTCGAACAATTCCCACTGCCACACTCTCTCCCCATAACACTGTTATCAATCTCGAACAAATCCCACTGCCACACTCTCTCCCCATACCAATGTTTGAATCTCGAACAATTGCCACTGCCACACTCTCTCCCCATAACACTGTTTCAATTTCGAACAATTCCCACTGCCACACTCTCTCCCCATAACACTGTTTCAATTTCGAACAAATCCCACTGCCACACTCTCTCCCCATACCACTGTTTGAATCTCGAACAAATCCCACTGCCACACTCTCTCCCCATAACACTGTTAGCAATCTCGAACAAATCCCACTGCCACACTCTCTCCCCATACCAATGTTTGAATCTCGAACAATTCCCACTGCCACACTCTCTCCCCATAACACTGTTTCAATTTCGAACAATTCCCACTGCCACACTCTCTCCCCATAACACTGTTTCAATTTCGAACAAATCCCACTGCCACACTCTCTCCCCATAACACTGTTTCAATCTCGAACAATTCCCACTGCCACACTCTCTCCCCATAACACTGTTTCAATTTCGAACAATTCCCACTGCCACACTCTCTCCCCATAACACTGTTTCAATTTCGAACAAATCCCACTGCCACACTCTCTCCCCATACCACTGTTTCAATTTCGAACAAATCCCGCTGCCGCACTCTCTCCCCATACCACTGAATCAATCTCGAACAAATCCCACTGCCACACTCTCTCCCCATACCACTGTATCTATTTCGAACATATCCCACTGCCACACTCTCTCCCCATACCGCTGTATCTATTTTGAACAAATCCCACTGCCACACTCTCTCCCCATACCACTGTTTCAATTTCGAACAAATCCCGCTGCCGCACTCTCTCCCCATAACACTGTATCTATTTCGAACAAATCCCACTGCCACACTCTCTCCCCATACCACTGTATCTATTTCGAACATATCCCACTGCCACACTCTCTCCCCATACCACTGTATCTATTTTGAACAAATCCCACTGCCACACTCTCTCCCCATACCGCTGTATCTATTTCGAACATATCCCACTGCCACACTCTCTCCCCATACCACTGTATCTATTTTGAACAAATCCCACTGCCACACTCTCTCCCCATACCGCTGTATCTATTTCGAACAAATCCCACTGCCACACTCTCTCCCCATAACACTGTTATCAATCTCGAACAAATCCCACGGCCACACTCTCTCCCCATACCACTGTTTGAATCTCGAACAAATCCCACTGCCACACTCTCTCCCCATACCAATGTTTGAATCTCGAACAAATCCCACTGCCACACTCTCTCCCCATACCACTGTTTGAATCTCGAACAATTCCCACTGCCACACTCTCTACCCATTGCACTGTTATCAATCTCGAACAAATCCCACTGCCACACTCTCTCCCCATAACACTGTTATCAATCTCGAACAAATCCCACGGCCACACTCTCTCCCCATACCACTGTTTGAATCTCGAACAATTCCCACTGCCACACTCTCTCCCCATAACACTGTTATCAATCTCGAACAAATCCCACTGCCACACTCTCTCCCCATACCAATGTTTGAATCTCGAACAATTCCCACTGCCACACTCTCTCCCCATAACACTGTTTCAATTTCGAACAATTCCCACTGCCACACTCTCTCCCCATAACACTGTTTCAATTTCGAACAAATCCCACTGCCACACTCTCTCCCCATACCACTGTTTGAATCTCGAACAATTCCCACTGCCACACTCTCTCCCCATAACACTGTTAGCAATCTCGAACAAATCCCACTGCCACACTCTCTCCCCATACCAATGTTTGAATCTCGAACAATTCAGACTGCCACACTCTCTCCCCATAACACTGTTTCAATTTCGAACAATTCCCACTGCCACACTCTCTCCCCATAACACTGTTTCAATTTCGAACAATTCCCACTGCCACACTCTCTCCCCATAACACTGTTTCAATTTCGAACAATTCCCACTGCCACACTCTCTCCCCATAACACTGTTTCAATTTCGAACAAATCCCACTGCCACACTCTCTCCCCATAACACTGTTTCAATTTCGAACAATTCCCACTGCCACACTCTCTCCCCATAACACTGTTTCAATTTCGAACAATTCCCACTGCCACACTCTCTCCCCATAACACTGTTTCAATTTCGAACAAATCCCACTGCCACACTCTCTCCCCATACCACTGAATCAATCTCGAACAAATCCCACTGCCACACTCTCTCCCCATACCACTGAATCAATCTCGAACAAATCCCACTGCCACACTCTCTCCCCATACCACTGTATCTATTTTGAACAAATCCCACTGCCACACTCTCTCCCCATACCACTGTATCTATTTTGAACAATTCCCACTGCCGCACTCTCTCCCCATACCACTGTATCTATTTCGAACAAATCCCACTGCCACACTCTCTCCCCATACCACTGTATCTATTTTGAACAATTCCCACTGCCACACTCTCTCCCCATACCGCTGTTTCAATTTCGAACAAATCCCACTGCCACACTCTCTCCCCATACCACTGTTTCAATTTTGAACAATTCCCACTGTCACACTCTCTCCCCATACCGCTGTTTCAATTTCGAACAAATCCCACTGCCACACTCTCTCCCCATACCGCTGTTTCAATTTCGAACAATTCCCACTGCCACACTCTCTCCCCATACCGCTGTATCTATTTCGAACAAATCCCACTGCCGCACTCTCTCCCCATACCACTGTTTCAATTTCGAACAAATCCCACTGCCGCACTCTCTCCCCATACCACTGTATCTATTTTGAACAAATCCCACTGCCACACTCTCTCCCCATACCACTGTATCTATTTTGAACAATTCCCACTGCCGCACTCTCTCCCCATACCACTGTATCTATTTCGAACAAATCCCACTGCCACACTCTCTCCCCATACCGCTGTATCTATTTCGAACAAATCCCACTGCCACACTCTCTCCCCATACCGCTGTTTCAATTTCGAACAAATCCCACTGCCACACTCTCTCCCCATACCACTGTTTCAATTTTGAACAATTCCCACTGTCACACTCTCTCCCCATACCGCTGTTTCAATTTCGAACAAATCCCACTGCCACACTCTCTCCCCATACCGCTGTTTCAATTTCGAACAATTCCCACTGCCACACTCTCTCCCCATACCGCTGTATCTATTTCGAACAAATCCCACTGCCGCAATCTCTCCCCATACCACTGTTTCAATTTCGAACAAATCCCACTGCCGCACTCTCTCCCCATACCACTGTATCAATCTCGAACAAATCCCACTGCCACACTCTCTCCCCATACCGCTGTTTCAATTTCGAACAATTCCCACTGCCACACTCTCTCCCCATACCGCTGTTTGAATTTCGAACAATTCCCACTGCCAAACTCTCTCTCCATACCGCTGTATCTATTTCGAACAAATCCCACTGCCACACTCTCTCCCCATACCACTGTATCTATTTCGAACAAATCCCACTGCCACACTCTCTCCCCATACCGCTGTATCTATTTTGAACAAATCCCACTGCCACACTCTCTCCCCATACCACTGTATCAATCTCGAACAATTCCCACTGCCACACTCTCTCCCCATACCACTGTTTCAATTTCGAACAAATCCCACTGCCACACTCTCTCCCCATACCACTGTATCAATCTCGAACAATTCCCACTGCCGCACTCTCTCCCCATACCACTGTATCTATTTCGAACAAATCCCACTGCCACACTCTCTCCCCATACCACTGTATCTATTTTGAACAAATCCCACTGCCACACTCTCTCCCCATACCACTGTATCAATCTCGAACAATTCCCACTGCCACACTCTCTCCCCATTGCACTGTTATCAATCTCGAACAAATACCACTGTCACACTCTCTCCCCATAACACTGTTATCAATCTCGAACAAATACCACTGCTACACTCTCTCCCCATACCACTGTTATCAATCTCGAACAAATCCCACTGCCACACTCTCTCCCCATACCACTGTATCAATCTCGAACAAATCCCACTGCCGCACTCGTTCCCCATTGCACTGTTATCAATCTCGAACAAATCCCACTGCCACACTCTCTCCCCATACCAATGTTTGAATCTCGAACAATTCCCACTGCCACACTCTCTCCCCATTGCACTGTTATCAATCTCGAACAAATCCCACTACCACACTCTCTCCCCATACCACTGTTTCAATTTCGAACAAATCCCACTGCCACACTCTCTCCCCATACCACTGTTTCAATTTCGAACAAATCCCACTGCCACACTCTCTCCCCATACCACTGTTTCAATTTCGAACAAATCCCACTGCCACACTCTCTCCCCATACCACTGTTTCAATTTTGAACAAATCCCACTGCCACACTCTCTCCCCATACCAATGTTTGAATCTCGAACAAATCCCACTGCCACACTCTCTCCCCATACCACTGTTTCAATTTCGAACAAATCCCACTGCCACACGCTCTGCCATACCACCGTTTCAATTTCGAACAAATCCCACTGCCACACTCTCTCCCCATACCAATGTTTGAATCTCGAACAATTCCCACTGCCACACTCTCTCCCCATACCACTGTATCAATCTCGAACAAATCCCACTGCCACACTCTCTCCCCATACCACTGTTTGAATCTCGAACAATTCCCACTGCCACACTCTCTCCCCATTGCACTGTTATCAATCTCGAACAAATCCCACTGCCACACTCTCTCCCCATAACACTGTTATCAATCTCGAACAAATCCCACGGCCACACTCTCTCCCCATACCACTGTTTGAATCTCGAACAATTCCCACTGCCACACTCTCTCCCCATAACACTGTTATCAATCTCGAACAAATCCCACTGCCACACTCTCTCCCCATAACACTGTTATCAATCTCGAACAAATCCCACTGCCACACTCTCTCCCCATAACACTGTTATCAATCTCGAACAAATCCCACTGCCACACTCTCTCCCCATACCAATGTTTGAATCTCGAACAATTCCCACTGCCGCACTCTCTCCCCATAACACTGTTTCAATTTCGAACAATTCCCACTGCCACACTCTCTCCCCTTAACACTGTTTCAATTTCGAACAAATCCCACTGCCACACTCTCTCCCCATACCACTGTTTGAATCTCGAACAATTCCCACTGCCACACTCTCTCCCCATAACACTGTTAGCAATCTCGAACAAATCCCACTGCCACACTCTCTCCCCATACCAATGTTTGAATCTCGAACAATTCCCACCGCCACACTCTCTCCCCATAACACTGTTTCAATTTCGAACAATTCCCACTGCCGCACTCTCTCCCCATACCACTGTATCTATTTCGAACAAATCCCACTGCCACACTCTCTCCCCATACCACTGTATCTATTTTGAACAAATCCCACTGCCACACTCTCTCCCCATACCACTGTATCAATCTCGAACAATTCCCACTGCCACACTCTCTCCCCATTGCACTGTTATCAATCTCGAACAAATACCACTGTCACACTCTCTCCCCATAACACTGTTATCAATCTCGAACAAATACCACTGCTACACTCTCTCCCCATACCACTGTTATCAATCTCGAACAAATCCCACTGCCACACTCTCTCCCCATACCACTGTATCAATCTCGAACAAATCCCACTGCCGCACTCGTTCCCCATTGCACTGTTATCAATCTCGAACAAATCCCACTGCCACACTCTCTCCCCATACCAATGTTTGAATCTCGAACAATTCCCACTGCCACACTCTCTCCCCATTGCACTGTTATCAATCTCGAACAAATCCCACTACCACACTCTCTCCCCATACCACTGTTTCAATTTCGAACAAATCCCACTGCCACACTCTCTCCCCATACCACTGTTTCAATTTCGAACAAATCCCACTGCCACACTCTCTCCCCATACCACTGTTTCAATTTCGAACAAATCCCACTGCCACACTCTCTCCCCATACCACTGTTTCAATTTTGAACAAATCCCACTGCCACACTCTCTCCCCATACCAATGTTTGAATCTGGAACAAATCCCACTGCCACACTCTCTCCCCATACCACTGTTTCAATTTCGAACAAATCCCACTGCCACACTCTCTCCCCATACCACTGTTTCAATTTCGAACAAATCCCACTGCCACACTCTCTCCCCATACCACCGTTTCAATTTCGAACAAATCCCACTGCCACACTCTCTCCCCATACCAATGTTTGAATCTCGAACAATTCCCACTGCCACACTCTCTCCCCATACCACTGTATCAATCTCGAACAAATCCCACTGCCACACTCTCTCCCCATACCACTGTTTGAATCTCGAACAATTCCCACTGCCACACTCTCTCCCCATTGCACTGTTATCAATCTCGAACAAATCCCACTGCCACACTCTCTCCCCATAACACTGTTATCAATCTCGAACAAATCCCACGGCCACACTCTCTCCCCATACCACTGTTTGAATCTCGAACAATTCCCACTGCCACACTCTCTCCCCATAACACTGTTATCAATCTCGAACAAATCCCACTGCCACACTCTCTCCCGATACCAATGTTTGAATCTCGAACAATTCCCACTGCCGCACTCTCTCCCCATAACACTGTTTCAATTTCGAACAATTCCCACTGCCACACTCTCTCCCCTTAACACTGTTTCAATTTCGAACAAATCCCACTGCCACACTCTCTCCCCATACCACTGTTTGAATCTCGAACAATTCCCACTGCCACACTCTCTCCCCATAACACTGTTAGCAATCTCGAACAAATCCCACTGCCACACTCTCTCCCCATACCAATGTTTGAATCTCGAACAATTCCCACCGCCACACTCTCTCCCCATAACACTGTTTCAATTTCGAACAATTCCCACTGCCACACTCTCTCCCCATAACACTGTTTCAATTTCGAACAAATCCCACTGCCACACTCTCTCCCCATAACACTGTTTCAATCTCGAACAATTCCCACTGCCACACTCTCTCCCCATAACACTGTTTCAATTTCGAACAATTCCCACTGCCACACTCTCTCCCCATACCACTGTTTCAATTTCGAACAAATCCCACTGCCGCACTCGCTCCCCATACCACTGTTTCAATTTCGAACAAATCCCACTGCCACACTCTCTCCCCGTACCACTGTTTCAATTTCGAACAAATCCCACTGCCGCACTCGCTCCCCATACCACTGTTTCAATCTCGAACAAATCCCACTGCCACACTCTCTCCCCATACCACTGTTTCAATTTCGAACAAATCCCACTGCCACACTCTCTCCCCATACCACTGTATCTATTTTGAACAAATCCCACTGCCACACTCTCTCCCCATACCACTGTATCTATTTTGAACAAATCCCACTGCCACACTCTCTCCCCATCCCACTGTATCTATTTTGAACAAATCCCACTGCCACACTCTCTCCCCATACCACTGTTTCAATTTCGAACAAATCCCACTGCCACACTCTCTCCCCATACCACTGTTTCAATTTCGAACAAATCCCACTGCCACACTCTCTCCCCATACCACTGTATCTATTTTGAACAAATCCCACTGCCACACTCTCTCCCCATACCACTGTATCTATTTTGAACAAATCCCACTGCCACACTCTCTCCCCATACCACTGTTTCTATTTTGAACAAATCCCACTGCCACACTCTCTCCCCATACCACTGTATCTATTTTGAACAAATCCCACTGCCACACTCTCTCCCCATCCCACTGTATCTATTTTGAACAAATCCCACTGCCACACTCTCTCCCCATACCACTGTATCTGTTTTGAACAAATCCCACTGTCACACTCTCTCCCCATACCACTGTATCTATTTTGAACAAATCCCACTGCCACACTCTCTCCCCATACCACTGTATCTATTTTGAACAAATCCCACTGCCACACTCTCTCCCCATACCACTGTATCTATTTTGAACAAATCCCACTGTCACACTCTCTCCCCATACCACTGTATCTATTTTGAACAAATCCCACTGCCACACTCTCTCCCCATACCACTGTATCTATTTTGAACAAATCCCACTGCCACACTCTCTCCCCATACCACTGTATCTATTTTGAACAAATCCCACTGCCACACTCTCTCCCCATACCACTGTATCTATTTTGAACAATTCCCACTGCCGCACTCTCTCCCCATACCACTGTATCTATTTCGAACAAATCCCACTGCCACACTCTCTCCCCATACCGCTGTATCTATTTCGAACAAATCCCACTGCCACACTCTCTCCCCATACCGCTGTTTCAATTTCGAACAATTCCCACTGTCACACTCTCTCCCCATACCACTGTATCTATTTTGAACAAATCCCACTGCCACACTCTCTCCCCATACCACTGTATCTATTTTGAACAATTCCCACTGCCGCACTCTCTCCCCATACCACTGTATCTATTTCGAACAAATCCCACTGCCACACTCTCTCCCCATACCGCTGTATCTATTTCGAACAAATCCCACTGCCACACTCTCTCCCCATACCGCTGTATCTATTTCGAACAAATCCCACTGCCACACTCTCTCCCCATACCGCTGTTTCAATTTCGAACAAATCCCACTGCCACACTCTCTCCCCATAACACTGTATCTATTTTGAACAAATCCCACTGCCACACTCTCTCCCCATAACACTGTATCTATTTCGAACAATTCCCACTGCCACACTCTCTCCCCATAACACTGTATCTATTTCAAACAAATCCCACTGTCACACTCTCTCCCCATACCACTGTATCTATTTTGAACAAATCCCACTGCCACACTCTCTCCCCATACCGCTGTTTCAATTTCGAACAAATCCCACTGTCACACTCTCTCCCCATACCGCTGTTTCAATTTCGAACAAATCCCACTGTCACACTCTCTCCCCATACCGCTGTTTCAATTTCGAACAAATCCCACTGCCACACTCTCCCCCCATACCACTGTATCAATCTCGAACAAATCCCACTGCCACACTCTCTCCCCATACCACTGTTTCAATTTCGAACAATTCCCACTGTCACACTCTCTCCCCATACCGCTGTTTCAATTTCGAACAAATCCCACTGCCACACTCTCTCCCCATACCACTGTTTCAATTTCGAACAATTCCCACTGTCACACTCTCTCCCCATACCACTGTATCAATCTCGAACAAATCCCACTGCCACACTCTCTCCCCATACCACTGTTTCAATTTCGAACAATTCCCACTGCCGCACTCTCTCCCCATACCACTGTATCAATCTCGAACAAATCCCACTGCCACACTCTCTCCCCATACCACTGTATCTATTTCGAACAAATCCCACTGCCACACTCTCTCCCCATACCACTGTATCTATTTCGAACAAATCCCACTGTCGCACTCTCTCCCCATCCCACTGTATCAATCTCGAACAAATCCCACTGCCACACTCTCTCCCCATACCACTGTTTCAATTTCGAACAAATCCCACTGTCGCACTCTCTCCCCATCCCACTGTATCAATCTCGAACAAATCCCACTGTCACACTCTCTCCCCATACCACTGTACCTATTTCGAACAAATCCCACTGTCGCACTCTCTCCCCATCCCACTGTATCAATCTCGAACAAATCCCACTGCCACACTCTCTCCCCATACCACTGTTTCAATTTCGAACAAATCCCACTGCCACACTCTCTCCCCATACCACTGTATCAATCTCGAACAATTCCCACTGCCGCACTCTCTCCCCATACCACTGTTTCAATCTCGAACAAATCCCACTGCCACACTCTCTCCCCATACCACTGTATCTATTTTGAACAAATCCCACTGTCACACTCTCTCCCCATACCACTGTATCTATTTTGAACAAATCCCACTGTCACACTCTCTCCCCATACCACTGTATCTATTTTGAACAAATCCCACTGCCACACTCTCTCCCCATACCACTGTATCTATTTTGAACAAATCCCACTGTCACACTCTCTCCCCATACCACTGTATCAATCTCGAACAATTCCCACTGCCACACTCTCTCCCCATACCACTGTATCAATCTCGAACAAATCCCACTGCCACACTCTCTCCCCATACCACTGTATCAATCTCGAACAAATCCCACTGCCACACTCTCTCCCCATACCACTGTATCAATCTCGAACAAATCCCACTGCCACACTCTCTCCCCATACCACTGTATCAATCTCGAACAAATCCCACTGTCACACTCTCTCCCCATACCACTGTATCTATTTTGAACAAATCCCACTGCCACACTCTCTCCCCATACCACTGTATCAATCTCGAACAAATCCCACTGCCACACTCTCTCCCCATACCACTGTATCTATTTTGAACAAATCCCACTGTCACACTCTCTCCCCATACCACTGTATCAATCTCGAACAATTCCCACTGCCACACTCTCTCCCCATAACACTGTATCTATTTTGAACAAATCCCACTGCCACACTCTCTCCCCATACCACTGTATCTATTTTGAACAAATCCCACTGTCACACTCTCTCCCCATACCACTGTATCAATCTCGAACAATTCCCACTGCCGCACTCTCTCCCCATAACACTGTATCTATTTTGAACAAATCCCACTGCCACACTCTCTCCCCATAACACTGTATCTATTTTGAACAAATCCCACTGCCACACTCTCTCCCCATACCACTGTATCTATTTTGAACAAATCCCACTGCCACACTCTCTCCCCATACCACTGTATCTATTTTGAACAAATCCCACTGTCACACTCTCTCCCCATACCACTGTATCAATCTCGAACAATTCCCACTGCCACACTCTCTCCCCATACCACCGTTTCAATTTCGAACAAATCCCACTGCCACACTCTCTCCCCATACCAATGTTTGAATCTCGAACAATTCCCACTGCCACACTCTCTCCCCATACCACTGTATCAATCTCGAACAAATCCCACTGCCACACTCTCTCCCCATACCACTGTTTGAATCTCGAACAATTCCCACTGCCACACTCTCTCCCCATTGCACTGTTATCAATCTCGAACAAATCCCACTGCCACACTCTCTCCCCATAACACTGTTATCAATCTCGAACAAATCCCACGGCCACACTCTCTCCCCATACCACTGTTTGAATCTCGAACAATTCCCACTGCCACACTCTCTCCCCATAACACTGTTATCAATCTCGAACAAATCCCACTGCCACACTCTCTCCCCATACCAATGTTTGAATCTCGAACAATTCCCACTGCCGCACTCTCTCCCCATAACACTGTTTCAATTTCGAACAATTCCCACTGCCACACTCTCTCCCCTTAACACTGTTTCAATTTCGAACAAATCCCACTGCCACACTCTCTCCCCATACCACTGTTTGAATCTCGAACAATTCCCACTGCCACACTCTCTCCCCATAACACTGTTAGCAATCTCGAACAAATCCCACTGCCACACTCTCTCCCCATACCAATGTTTGAATCTCGAACAATTCCCACCGCCACACTCTCTCCCCATAACACTGTTTCAATTTCGAACAATTCCCACTGCCACACTCTCTCCCCATAACACTGTTTCAATTTCGAACAAATCCCACTGCCACACTCTCTCCCCATAACACTGTTTCAATCTCGAACAATTCCCACTGCCACACTCTCTCCCCATAACACTGTTTCAATTTCGAACAATTCCCACTGCCACACTCTCTCCCCATACCACTGTTTCAATTTCGAACAAATCCCACTGCCGCACTCGCTCCCCATACCACTGTTTCAATTTCGAACAAATCCCACTGCCACACTCTCTCCCCATACCACTGTTTCAATTTCGAACAAATCCCACTGCCGCACTCGCTCCCCATACCACTGTTTCAATCTCGAACAAATCCCACTGCCACACTCTCTCCCCATACCACTGTTTCAATTTCGAACAAATCCCACTGCCACACTCTCTCCCCATACCACTGTATCTATTTTGAACAAATCCCACTGCCACACTCTCTCCCCATACCACTGTATCTATTTTGAACAAATCCCACTGCCACACTCTCTCCCCATCCCACTGTATCTATTTTGAACAAATCCCACTGCCACACTCTCTCCCCATACCACTGTTTCAATTTCGAACAAATCCCACTGCCACACTCTCTCCCCATACCACTGTTTCAATTTCGAACAAATCCCACTGCCACACTCTCTCCCCATACCACTGTATCTATTTTGAACAAATCCCACTGCCACACTCTCTCCCCATACCACTGTATCTATTTTGAACAAATCCCACTGCCACACTCTCTCCCCATACCACTGTTTCTATTTTGAACAAATCCCACTGCCACACTCTCTCCCCATACCACTGTATCTATTTTGAACAAATCCCACTGCCACACTCTCTCCCCATCCCACTGTATCTATTTTGAACAAATCCCACTGCCACACTCTCTCCCCATACCACTGTATCTATTTTGAACAAATCCCACTGTCACACTCTCTCCCCATACCACTGTATCTATTTTGAACAAATCCCACTGCCACACTCTCTCCCCATACCACTGTATCTATTTTGAACAAATCCCACTGCCACACTCTCTCCCCATACCACTGTATCTATTTTGAACAAATCCCACTGTCACACTCTCTCCCCATACCACTGTATCTATTTTGAACAAATCCCAATGCCACACTCTCTCCCCATACCACTGTATCTATTTTGAACAAATCCCACTGCCACACTCTCTCCCCATACCACTGTATCTATTTTGAACAAATCCCACTGCCACACTCTCTCCCCATACCACTGTATCTATTTTGAACAATTCCCACTGCCGCACTCTCTCCCCATACCACTGTATCTATTTCGAACAAATCCCACTGCCACACTCTCTCCCCATACCGCTGTATCTATTTCGAACAAATCCCACTGCCACACTCTCTCCCCATACCGCTGTTTCAATTTCGAACAATTCCCACTGTCACACTCTCTCCCCATACCACTGTATCTATTTTGAACAAATCCCACTGCCACACTCTCTCCCCATACCACTGTATCTATTTTGAACAATTCCCACTGCCGCACTCTCTCCCCATACCACTGTATCTATTTCGAACAAATCCCACTGCCACACTCTCTCCCCATACCGCTGTATCTATTTCGAACAAATCCCACTGCCACACTCTCTCCCCATACCGCTGTATCTATTTCGAACAAATCCCACTGCCACACTCTCTCCCCATACCGCTGTTTCAATTTCGAACAAATCCCACTGCCACACTCTCTCCCCATAACACTGTATCTATTTTGAACAAATCCCACTGCCACACTCTCTCCCCATAACACTGTATCTATTTCGAACAATTCCCACTGCCACACTCTCTCCCCATAACACTGTATCTATTTCAAACAAATCCCACTGTCACACTCTCTCCCCATACCACTGTATCTATTTTGAACAAATCCCACTGCCACACTCTCTCCCCATACCGCTGTTTCAATTTCGAACAAATCCCACTGTCACACTCTCTCCCCATACCGCTGTTTCAATTTCGAACAAATCCCACTGTCACACTCTCTCCCCATACCGCTGTTTCAATTTCGAACAAATCCCACTGCCACACTCTCTCCCCATACCACTGTATCAATCTCGAACAAATCCCACTGCCACACTCTCTCCCCATACCACTGTTTCAATTTCGAACAATTCCCACTGTCACACTCTCTCCCCATACCGCTGTTTCAATTTCGAACAAATCCCACTGCCACACTCTCTCCCCATACCACTGTTTCAATTTCGAACAATTCCCACTGTCACACTCTCTCCCCATACCACTGTATCAATCTCGAACAAATCCCACTGCCACACTCTCTCCCCATACCACTGTTTCAATTTCGAACAATTCCCACTGCCGCACTCTCTCCCCATACCACTGTATCAATCTCGAACAAATCCCACTGCCACACTCTCTCCCCATACCACTGTATCTATTTTGAACAAATCCCACTGCCACACTCTCTCCCCATACCACTGTATCAATCTCGAACAAATCCCACTGCCACACTCTCTCCCCATACCACTGTATCTATTTTGAACAAATCCCACTGCCACACTCTCTCCCCATACCACTGTATCTATTTCGAACAAATCCCACTGCCACACTCTCTCCCCATACCACTGTTTCAATTTCGAACAAATCCCACTGTCGCACTCTCTCCCCATCCCACTGTATCAATCTCGAACAAATCCCACTGTCACACTCTCTCCCCATACCACTGTATCTATTTCGAACAAATCCCACTGTCGCACTCTCTCCCCATCCCACTGTATCAATCTCGAACAAATCCCACTGCCACACTCTCTCCCCATACCACTGTTTCAATTTCGAACAAATCCCACTGCCACACTCTCTCCCCATACCACTGTATCAATCTCGAACAATTCCCACTGCCGCACTCTCTCCCCATACCACTGTTTCAATCTCGAACAAATCCCACTGCCACACTCTCTCCCCATACCACTGTATCTATTTTGAACAAATCCCACTGTCACACTCTCTCCCCATACCACTGTATCTATTTTGAACAAATCCCACTGTCACACTCTCTCCCCATACCACTGTATCTATTTTGAACAAATCCCACTGCCACACTCTCTCCCCATACCACTGTATCTATTTTGAACAAATCCCACTGTCACACTCTCTCCCCATACCACTGTATCAATCTCGAACAATTCCCACTGCCACACTCTCTCCCCATACCACTGTATCTATTTTGAACAAATCCCACTGCCACACTCTCTCCCCATACCACTGTATCAATCTCGAACAAATCCCACTGCCACACTCTCTCCCCATACCACTGTATCAATCTCGAACAAATCCCACTGCCACACTCTCTCCCCATACCACTGTATCAATCTCGAACAAATCCCACTGCCACACTCTCTCCCCATACCACTGTATCAATCTCGAACAAATCCCACTGCCACACTCTCTCCCCATACCAATGTATCAATCTCGAACAAATCCCACTGTCACACTCTCTCCCCATACCACTGTATCTATTTTGAACAAATCCCACTGCCACACTCTCTCCCCATACCACTGTATCAATCTCGAACAAATCCCACTGCCACACTCTCTCCCCATACCACTGTATCTATTTTGAACAAATCCCACTGTCACACTCTCTCCCCATACCACTGTATCAATCTCGAACAATTCCCACTGCCACACTCTCTCCCCATAACACTGTATCTATTTTGAACAAATCCCACTGCCACACTCTCTCCCCATACCACTGTATCTATTTTGAACAAATCCCACTGTCACACTCTCTCCCCATACCACTGTATCAATCTCGAACAATTCCCACTGCCGCACTCTCTCCCCATAACACTGTATCTATTTTGAACAAATCCCACTGCCACACTCTCTCCCCATAACACTGTATCTATTTTGAACAAATCCCACTGCCACACTCTCTCCCCATACCACTGTATCTATTTTGAACAAATCCCACTGCCACACTCTCTCCCCATACCACTGTATCTATTTTGAACAAATCCCACTGTCACACTCTCTCCCCATACCACTGTATCAATCTCGAACAATTCCCACTGCCACACTCTCTCCCCATAACACTGTATCTATTTTGAACAAATCCCACTGCCACACTCTCTCCCCATACCACTGTATCTATTTTGAACAAATCCCACTGCCACACTCTCTCCCCATACCACTGTATCTATTTTGAACAAATCCCACTGCCACACTCTCTCCCCATACCACTGTATCAATCTCGAACAAATCCCACTGCCACACTCTCTCCCCATACCACTGTTTCAATTTCGAACAAATCCCACTGCCACACTCTCTCCCCATACCACTGTATCAATCTCGAACAATTCCCACTGCCGCACTCTCTCCCCATACCACTGTATCTATTTCGAACAAATCCCACTGCCACACTCTCTCCCCATACCACTGTATCTATTTTGAACAAATCCCACTGCCACACTGTCTCCCCATACCACTGTATCAATCTCGAACAATTCCCACTGCCACACTCTCTCCCCATTACACTGTTATCAATCTCGAACAAATACCACTGCCACACTCTCTCCCCATTGCACTGTTATCAATCTCGAACAAATACCACTGCTACACTCTCTCCCCATACCACTGTTATCAATCTCGAACAAATCCCACTGCCACACTCTCTCCCCATAACACTGTTATCAATCTCAAACAAACACCATTGCCGCACTCGTTCCCCATTGCACTGTTATCAATCTCGAACAAATCCCACTGCCACACTCTCTCCCCATACCAATGTTTGAATCTCGAACAATTCCCACTGCCACACTCTCTCCCCATTGCACTGTTATCAATCTCGAACAAATCCCACTGCCACACTCTCTCCCCATACCACTGTTTCAATTTCGAACAAATCCCACTGCCACACTCTCTCCCCATACCACTGTTTCAATTTCGAACAAATCCCACTGCCACACTCTCTCCCCATACCACTGTTTCAAGTTCGAACAAATCCCACTGCCACATTCTCTCCCCATACCACTGTTTCAATTTCGAACAAATCCCAATGCCACACTCTCTCCCCATACCACTGTTTCAATTTTGAACAAATCCCACTGCCACACTCTCTCCCCATACCAATGTTTGAATCTCGAACAAATCCCACTGCCACACTCTCTCCCCATTGCACTGTTATCAATCTCGAACAAATCCCACTGCCACACTCTCTCCCCATACCACTGTTTCAATTTCGAACAAATCCCACTGCCGCACTCTCTCCCCATATCACTGTTTCAATTTCGAACAAATCCCACTGCCACACTCTCTCCCCATACCACTGTTTCAATTTCGAACAAATCCCACTGCCACACTCTCTCCCCATACCACCGTTTCAATTTCGAACAAATCCCACTGCCACACTCTCTCCCCATACCAATGTTTGAATCTCGAACAATTCCCACTGCCACACTCTCTCCCCATTGCACTGTTAACAATCTCGAACAAATCCCACTGCCACACTCTCTCCCCATACCACTGTATCTATTTTGAACAAATCCCACTGCCACACTCTCTCCCCATACCACTGTATCTATTTTGAACAAATCCCACTGCCACACTCTCTCCCCATCCCACTGTATCTATTTTGAACAAATCCCACTGCCACACTCTCTCCCCATACCACTGTATCTATTTTGAACAAATCCCACTGCCACACTCTCTCCCCATCCCACTGTATCTATTTTGAACAAATCCCACTGCCACACTCTCTCCCCATACCACTGTATCTATTTTGAACAATTCCCACTGCCACACTCTCTCCCCATACCACTGTATCTATTTTGAACAAATCCCACTGCCACACTCTCTCCCCATACCACTGTATCTATTTTGAACAAATCCCACTGCCACACTCTCTCCCCATACCACTGTATCTATTTTGAACAAATCCCACTGCCGCACTCTCTCCCCATACCACTGTATCTATTTTGAACAAATCCCACTGCCACACTCTCTCCCCATACCACTGTATCAATTTTGAACAAATCCCACTGCCATACTCTCTCCCCATCCCACTGTATCTATTTTGAACAAATCCCACTGCCACACTCTCTCCCCATACCACTGTATCTATTTTGAACAAATCCCACTGCCACACTCTCTCCCCATACCACTGTATCTATTTTGAACAATTCCCACTGCCGCACTCTCTCCCCATACCACTGTATCTATTTCGAACAAATCCCACTGTCACACTCTCTCCCCATA
The DNA here is from genome assembly GCF_036365525.1 of Heterodontus francisci. Taxonomy (NCBI): domain Eukaryota; kingdom Metazoa; phylum Chordata; class Chondrichthyes; order Heterodontiformes; family Heterodontidae; genus Heterodontus; species Heterodontus francisci. Next base: position 1,083,126 of record NW_027141586.1, read on the forward strand.
CCGCTGTTTCAATTTCGAACAAATCCCACTGCCACACTCTCTCCCCATACCACTGTTTCAATTTCGAACAATTCCCACTGTCACACTCTCTCCCCATACCACTGTTTCAATTTCGAACAATTCCCACTGTCACACTCTCTCCCCATACCGCTGTTTCAATTTCGAACAAATCCCACTGCCACACTCTCTCCCCATACCGCTGTTTCAATTTCGAACAATTCCCACTGCCACACTCTCTCCCCATACCACTGTATCTATTTTGAACAAATCCCACTGCCGCACTCTCTCCCCATACCGCTGTATCTATTTCGAACAAATCCCACTGCCGCACTCTCTCCCCATACCACTGTTTCAATTTCGAACAAATCCCACTGCCGCACTCTCTCCCCATACCGCTGTATCTATTTCGAACAAATCCCACTGCCGCACTCTCTCCCCATACCACTGTTTCAATTTCGAACAAATCCCACTGCCGCACTCTCTCCCCATACCACTGTATCAATCTCGAACAAATCCCACTGCCACACTCTCTCCCCATACCGCTGTTTCAATTTCGAACAATTCCCACTGCCACACTCTCTCCCCATACCGCTGTATCTATTTCGAACAAATCCCACTGCCACACTCTCTCCCCATACCACTGTATCTATTTCGAACAAATCCCACTGCCACACTCTCTCCCCATACCGCTGTATCTATTTTGAACAAATCCCACTGCCACACTCTCTCCCCATAACACTGTATCAATCTCGAACAATTCCCACTGCCACACTCTCTCCCCATACCACTGTTTCAATTTCGAACAAATCCCACTGCCACACTCTCTCCCCATTACACTGTTATCAATCTCGAACAAATACCACTGCCACACTCTCTCCCCATTGCACTGTTATCAATCTCGAACAAATACCACTGCTACACTCTCTCCCCATACCACTGTTATCAATCTCGAACAAATCCCACTGCCACACTCTCTCCCCATAACACTGTTATCAATCTCAAACAAACACCATTGCCGCACTCGTTCCCCATTGCACTGTTATCAATCTCGAACAAATCCCACTGCCACACTCTCTCCCCATACCAATGTTTGAATCTCGAACAATTCCCACTGCCACACTCTCTCCCCATTGCACTGTTATCAATCTCGAACAAATCCCACTGCCACACTCTCTCCCCATACCACTGTTTCAATTTCGAACAAATCCCACTGCCACACTCTCTCCCCATACCACTGTTTCAATTTCGAACAAATCCCACTGCCACACTCTCTCCCCATACCACTGTTTCAAGTTCGAACAAATCCCACTGCCACATTCTCTCCCCATACCACTGTTTCAATTTCGAACAAATCCCAATGCCACACTCTCTCCCCATACCACTGTTTCAATTTTGAACAAATCCCACTGCCACACTCTCTCCCCATACCAATGTTTGAATCTCGAACAAATCCCACTGCCACACTCTCTCCCCATTGCACTGTTATCAATCTCGAACAAATCCCACTGCCACACTCTCTCCCCATACCACTGTTTCAATTTCGAACAAATCCCACTGCCGCACTCTCTCCCCATATCACTGTTTCAATTTCGAACAAATCCCACTGCCACACTCTCTCCCCATACCACTGTTTCAATTTCGAACAAATCCCACTGCCACACTCTCTCCCCATACCACCGTTTCAATTTCGAACAAATCCCACTGCCACACTCTCTCCCCATACCAATGTTTGAATCTCGAACAATTCCCACTGCCACACTCTCTCCCCATTGCACTGTTAACAATCTCGAACAAATCCCACTGCCACACTCTCTCCCCATACCACTGTATCTATTTTGAACAAATCCCACTGCCACACTCTCTCCCCATACCACTGTATCTATTTTGAACAAATCCCACTGCCACACTCTCTCCCCATCCCACTGTATCTATTTTGAACAAATCCCACTGCCACACTCTCTCCCCATACCACTGTATCTATTTTGAACAAATCCCACTGCCACACTCTCTCCCCATCCCACTGTATCTATTTTGAACAAATCCCACTGCCACACTCTCTCCCCATACCACTGTATCTATTTTGAACAATTCCCACTGCCACACTCTCTCCCCATACCACTGTATCTATTTTGAACAAATCCCACTGCCACACTCTCTCCCCATACCACTGTATCTATTTTGAACAAATCCCACTGCCACACTCTCTCCCCATACCACTGTATCTATTTTGAACAAATCCCACTGCCGCACTCTCTCCCCATACCACTGTATCTATTTTGAACAAATCCCACTGCCACACTCTCTCCCCATACCACTGTATCAATTTTGAACAAATCCCACTGCCATACTCTCTCCCCATCCCACTGTATCTATTTTGAACAAATCCCACTGCCACACTCTCTCCCCATACCACTGTATCTATTTTGAACAAATCCCACTGCCACACTCTCTCCCCATACCACTGTATCTATTTTGAACAATTCCCACTGCCGCACTCTCTCCCCATACCACTGTATCTATTTCGAACAAATCCCACTGTCACACTCTCTCCCCATACCGCTGTTTCAATTTCGAACAAATCCCACTGCCACACTCTCTCCCCATACCACTGTTTCAATTTCGAACAATTCCCACTGTCACACTCTCTCCCCATACCACTGTTTCAATTTCGAACAATTCCCACTGTCACACTCTCTCCCCATACCGCTGTTTCAATTTCGAACAAATCCCACTGCCACACTCTCTCCCCATACCGCTGTTTCAATTTCGAACAATTCCCACTGCCACACTCTCTCCCCATACCACTGTATCTATTTTGAACAAATCCCACTGCCGCACTCTCTCCCCATACCGCTGTATCTATTTCGAACAAATCCCACTGCCGCACTCTCTCCCCATACCACTGTTTCAATTTCGAACAAATCCCACTGCCGCACTCTCTCCCCATACCGCTGTATCTATTTCGAACAAATCCCACTGCCGCACTCTCTCCCCATACCACTGTTTCAATTTCGAACAAATCCCACTGCCGCACTCTCTCCCCATACCACTGTATCAATCTCGAACAAATCCCACTGCCACACTCTCTCCCCATACCGCTGTTTCAATTTCGAACAATTCCCACTGCCACACTCTCTCCCCATACCGCTGTATCTATTTCGAACAAATCCCACTGCCACACTCTCTCCCCATACCACTGTATCTATTTCGAACAAATCCCACTGCCACACTCTCTCCCCATACCGCTGTATCTATTTTGAACAAATCCCACTGCCACACTCTCTCCCCATAACACTGTATCAATCTCGAACAATTCCCACTGCCACACTCTCTCCCCATACCACTGTTTCAATTTCGAACAAATCCCACTGCCACACTCTCTCCCCATACCACTGTATCAATCTCGAACAATTCCCACTGCCGCACTCTCTCCCCATACCACTGTATCTATTTCGAACAAATCCCACTGCCACACTCTCTCCCCATACCACTGTATCTATTTTGAACAAATCCCACTGCCACACTCTCTCCCCATACCACTGTATCTATTTTGAACAAATCCCACTGCCACACTCTCTCCCCATACCACTGTATCAATCTCGAACAATTCCCACTGCCACACTCTCTCCCCATTGCACTGTTATCAATCTCGAACAAATACCACTGTCACACTCTCTCCCCATAACACTGTTATCAATCTCGAACAAATACCACTGCTACACTCTCTCCCCATACCACTGTATCAATCTCGAACAAATCCCACTGCCACACTCTCTCCCCATAACACTGTTATCAATCTCAAACAAACACCATTGCCGCACTCGTTCCCCATTGCACTGTTATCAATCTCGAACAAATCCCACTGCCACACTCTCTCCCCATACCAATGTTTGAATCTCGAACAATTCCCACTGCCACACTCTCTCCCCATAACACTGTTTCAATCTCGAACAAATCCCACTGCCACACTCTCTCCCCATACCACTGTTTCAATTTCGAACAAATTCCACTGCCACACTCTCTCCCCATACCACTGTTTCAATTTCGAACAAATCCCACTGCCTCACTCTCTCCCCATACCACTGTTTCAATTTCGAACAAATCCCACTGCCACACTCTCTCCCCATACCACTGTTTCAATTTTGAACAAATCCCACTGCCACACTCTCTCCCCATACCAATGTTTGAATCTCGAACAAATCCCACTGCCACACTCTCTCCCCATACCACTGTTTCAATTTCGAACAAATCCCACTGCCACACTCTCTCCCCATACCACTGTTTCAATTTCGAACAAATCCCACTGCCACACTCTCTCCCCATACCACCGTTTCAATTTCGAACAAATCCCACTGCCACACTCTCTCCCCATACCAATGTTTGAATCTCGAACAATTCCCACTGCCACACTCTCTCCCCATTGCACTGTTAACAATCTCGAACAAATCCCACTGCCACACTCTCTCCCCATACCACTGTTTCAATTTAGAACAAATCCCACTGCCACACTCTCTCCCCATACCACTGTTTCAATTTCGAACAAATCCCACTGCCACACTCTCTCCCCATACCACTGTTTCAATTTCGAACAAATCCCACTGCCACACTCTCTCCCCATACCACAGTTTGAATCTCGAACAAATCCCACTGCCACACTCTCTCCCCATACCACTGTTTGAATCTCGAACAAATCCCACTGCCGCACTCTCTCCCCATTGCACTGTTATCAATCTCGAACAAATCCCACTGCCACACTCTCTCCCCATACCACTGTTTGAATCTCGAACAAATCCCACTGCCACACTCTCTTCCCATAACACTGTTATCAATCTCGAACAAATCCCACTGCCACACTCTCTCCCCATACCACTGTTTCAATTTCGAACAAATCCCACTGCCACACTCTCTCCCCATACCAATGTTTGAATCTCGAACAATTCCCACTGCCGCACTCTCTCCCCATACCACTGTTTGAATCTCGAACAAATCCCACTGCCACACTCTCTTCCCATAACACTGTTATCAATCTCGAACAAATCCCACTGCCACACTCTCTCCCCATACCACTGTTATCAATCTCGAACAAATCCCACTGCCACACTCTCTCCCCATACCACTGTTTCAATTTCGAACAAATCCCACTGCCACACTCTCTCCCCATACCACTGTTTCAATCTCGAACAATTCCCACTGCCACACTCTCTCCCCATACCAATGTTTGAATCTCGAACAAATCCCACTGCCACACTCTCTCCCCATACCACTGTTATCAATCTCGAACAAATCCCACTGCCACACTCTCTCCCCATACCACTGTTATCAATCTCGAACAAATCCCACTGCCACACTCTCTCCCCATACCACTGTTTCAATTTCGAAACAATCCCACTGCCACACTCTCTCCCCATACCACTATTTGAATCTCGAACAAATTCCACTGCCAAACTCTCTCCCCATACCACTGTTTGAATCTCGAACAATTCCCACTGCCACACTCTCTCCCCATTGCACTGTTAACAATCTCGAACAAATCCCACTGCCACACTCTCTCCCCATAACACTGTTATCAATCTCGAACAATTCCCACTGCCGCACTCTCTCCCCATTGCACTGTTATCAATCTCGAACAAATCCCACTGCCACACTCTCTCCCCATACCACTGTTTGAATCTCGAACAATTCCCACTACCACACTCTCTCCCCATTGCACTGTTATCAATCTCGAACAAATCCCACTGCCACACTCTCTCCCCATAACACTGTTATCAATCTCGAACAAATCCCACGGCCACACTCTCTCCCCATACCACTGTTTGAATCTCGAACAAATCCCACTGCCACACTCTCTCCCCATACCACTGTTTGAATCTCGAACAATTCCCACTGCCACACTCTCTCCCCATTGCACTGTTATCAATCTCGAACAAATCCCACTGCCACACTCTCTCCCCATAACACTGTTATCAATCTCGAACAAATCCCACGGCCACACTCTCTCCCCATACCACTGTTTGAATCTCGAACAATTCCCACTGCCACACTCTCTCCCCATAACACTGTTATCAATCTCGAACAAATCCCACTGCCACACTCTCTCCCCATACCAATGTTTGAATCTCGAACAATTCCCACTGCCACACTCTCTCCCCATAACACTGTTTCAATTTCGAACAATTCCCACTGCCACACTCTCTCCCCATAACACTGTTTCAATTTCGAACAAATCCCACTGCCACACTCTCTCCCCATACCACTGTTTGAATCTCGAACAATTCCCACTGCCACACTCTCTCCCCATAACACTGTTATCAATCTCGAACAAATCCCACTGCCACACTCTCTCCCCATACCAATGTTTGAATCTCGAACAATTCCCACTGCCACACTCTCTCCCCATAACACTGTTTCAATTTCGAACAATTCCCACTGCCACACTCTCTCCCCATAACACTGTTTCAATTTCGAACAAATCCCACTGCCACACTCTCTCCCCATAACACTGTTTCAATTTCGAACAAATCCCACTGCCACACTCTCTCCCCATACCACTGTTTCAATTTCGAACAAATCCCACTGCCACACTCTCTCCCCATACCACTGTTTCAATTTCGAACAAATCCCACTGCCACACTCTCTCCCCATACCACTGCATCAATCTCGAACAAATCCCACTGCCACACTCTCTCCCCATACCACTGAATCAATCTCGAACAATTCCCACTGCCACACTCTCTCCCCATACCACTGTTTCAATTTCGAACAAATCCCACTGCCACACTCTCTCCCCATACCACTGAATCAATCTCGAACAAATCCCACTGCCGCACTCTCTCCCCATACCACTGTATCTATTTCGAACAAATCCCACTGCCACACTCTCTCCCCATACCACTGTATCTATTTTGAACAAATCCCACTGCCACACTCTCTCCCCATACCGCTGTATCTATTTCGAACAAATCCCACTGCCACACTCTCTCCCCATACCTCTGTTTCAATTTCGAACAATTCCCACTGCCATACTCTCTCCCCATACCACTGTTTCAATTTCGAACAAATCCCACTGCCACACTCTCTCCCCATACCACTGTATCAGTCTCGAACAAATCCCACTGCCACACTCTCTCCCCATACCGCTGTTTCAATTTCGAACAAATCCCACTGCCACACTCTCTCCCCATACCGCTGTTTCAATTTCGAACAATTCCCACTGCCACACTCTCTCCCCATACCGCTGTATCTATTTCGAACAAATCCCACTGCCGCACTCTCTCCCCATACCACTGTTTCAATTTCGAGCAAATCCCACTGCCACACTCTCTCCCCATACCACTGTATCTATTTCGAACAAATCCCCTGTCACACTCTCTCCCCATACCACTGTATCTATTTCGAACAAATCCCACTGTCACACTCTCTCCCCATACCACTGTATCAATTTCGAAGAAATCCCACTGTCACACTCTCTCCCCATACCACTGTATCTATTTCGAACAAATCCCACTGCCACACTCTCTCCCCATACCGCTGTTTCAATTTCGAACAAATCCCACTGCCACACTCTCTCCCCATACCACTGTATCAATCTCGAACAAATCCCACTGCCACACTCTCTCCCCATACCACTGTATCTATTTCGAACAAATCCCACTGCCACACTCTCTCCCCATACCGCTGTTTCAATTTCGAACAAATCCCACTGCCACACTCTCTCCCCATACCACTGTATCAATCTCGAACAAATCCCACTGCCACACTCTCTCCCCATACCACTGTATCTATTTCGAACAAATTCCACTGCCACACTCTCTCCCCATACCGCTGTATCTATTTCGAACAAATCCCACTGCCACACTCTCTCCCCATACCGCTGTATCTATTTTGAACAAATCCCACTGCCACACTCTCTCCCCATAACACTGTATAAATCTCGAACAATTCCCACTGCCACACTCTCTCCCCATACCACTGTTTCAATTTCGAACAAATCCCACTGCCACACTCTCTCCCCATACCACTGTATCAATCTCGAACAAATCCCACTGCCACACTCTCTCCCCATACCGCTGTATCAATCTCGAACAAATCCCACTGCCACACTCTCTCCCCATACCACTGTATCAATCTCGAACAATTCCCACTGCCACACTCTCTCCCCATACCACTGTATCTATTTCGAACAAATCCCACTGCCACACTCTCTCCCCATACCACTGTTTCAATTTCGAACAATTCCCACTGCCACACTCTCTCCCCATACCACTGTATCTATTTTGAACAAATCCCACTGTCACACTCTCTCCCCATACCACTGTATCTATTTTGAACAAATCCCACTGCCACACTCTCTCCCCATACCACTGTTTCAATCTCGAACAAATCCCACTGCCACACTCTCTCCCCATACCACTGTATCTATTTTGAACAAATCCCACTGCCACACTCTCTCCCCATACCACTGTATCTATTTTGAACAAATCCCACTGCCACACTCTCTCCCCATACCACTGTATCTATTTTGAACAAATCCCACTGCCACACTCTCTCCCCATACCACTGTTTCAATCTCGAACAAATCCCACTGCCACACTCTCTCCCCATACCACTGTATCTATTTTGAACAAATCCCACTGCCACACTCTCTCCCCATACCACTGTATCTATTTTGAACAAATCCCACTGCCACACTCTCTCCCCATACCACTGTTTCAATCTCGAACAAATCCCACTGCCACACTCTCTCCCCATACCACTGTATCTATTTTGAACAAATCCCACTGCCACACTCTCTCCCCATACCACTGTATCTATTTTGAACAAATCCCACTGCCACACTCTCTCCCCATACCGCTGTATCTATTTCGAACAAATCCCACTGCCACACTCTCTCCCCATACCGCTGTATCTATTTTGAACAAATCCCACTGCCACACTCTCTCCCCATAACACTGTATCAATCTCGAACAATTCCCACTGCCACACTCTCTCCCCATACCACTGTTTCAATTTCGAACAAATCCCACTGCCACACTCTCTCCCCATACCACTGTATCAATCTCGAACAATTCCCACTGCCACACTCTCTCCCCATACCACTGTATCTATTTTGAACAAATCCCACTGCCACACTCTCTCCCCATACCACTGTATCTATTTTGAACAAATCCCACTGCCACACTCTCTCCCCATACCACTGTTTCAATCTCGAACAAATCCCACTGCCACACTCTCTCCCCATACCACTGTATCTATTTTGAACAAATCCCACTGCCACACTCTCTCCCCATACCACTGTATCTATTTTGAACAAATCCCACTGCCACACTCTCTCCCCATACCACTGTTTCAATCTCGAACAAATCCCACTGCCACACTCTCTCCCCATACCACTGTATCTATTTTGAACAAATCCCACTGCCACACTCTCTCCCCATACCACTGTATCTATTTTGAACAAATCCCACTGCCACACTCTCTCCCCATACCGCTGTATCTATTTCGAACAAATCCCACTGCCACACTCTCTCCCCATACCGCTGTATCTATTTTGAACAAATCCCACTGCCACACTCTCTCCCCATAACACTGTATCAATCTCGAACAATTCCCACTGCCACACTCTCTCCCCATACCACTGTTTCAATTTCGAACAAATCCCACTGCCACACTCTCTCCCCATACCACTGTATCAATCTCGAACAATTCCCACTGCCACACTCTCTCCCCATACCACTGTATCTATTTCGAACAAATCCCACTGCCGCACTCTCTCCCCATACCACTGTATCTATTTTGAACAAATCCCACTGCCACACTCTCTCCCCATACCACTGTTTCAATCTCGAACAAATCCCACTGCCACACTCTCTCCCCATACCACTGTATCTATTTCGAACAAATCCCACTGCCACACTCTCTCCCCATACCACTGTATCTATTTTGAACAAATCCCACTGCCACACTCTCTCCCCATACCACTGTTTCAATCTCGAACAAATCCCACTGCCACACTCTCTCCCCATACCACTGTATCTATTTCGAACAAATCCCACTGCCACACTCTCTCCCCATACCACTGTATCTATTTTGAACAAATCCCACTGCCACACTCTCTCCCCATACCACTGTATCTATTTTGAACAAATCCCACTGCCACACTCTCTCCCCATACCACTGTATCTATTTTGAACAATTCCCACTGCCGCAATCTCTCCCCATACCACTGTATCTATTTTGAACAATTCCCACTGCCGCACTCTCTCCCCATACCACTGTATCTATTTTGAACAAATCCCACTGCCACACTCTCTCCCCATACCACTGTATCTATTTTGAACAAATCCCACTGCCGCACTCTCTCCCCATACCACTGTTTCAATTTCGAGCAAATCCCACTGCCGCACTCTCTCCCCATACCGCTGCTTCAATTTCGAACAAATCCCACTGCCACACTCTCTCCCCATACCACTGTATCAATTTCGAACAAATCCCCTGTCACACTCTCTCCCCATACCACTGTATCTATTTCGAACAAATCCCACTGTCACACTCTCTCCCCATACCACTGTATCAATTTCGAAGAAATCCCACTGTCACACTCTCTCCCCATACCACTGTATCTATTTCGAACAAATCCCACTGCCACACTCTCTCCCCATACCGCTGTATCTATTTCGAACAAATCCCACTGCCACACTCTCTCCCCATACCACTGTATCAATCTCGAACAAATCCCACTGCCACACTCTCTCCCCATACCACTGTATCAATCTCGAACAAATCCCACTGCCACACTCTCTCCCCATAACACTGTATAAATCTCGAACAATTCCCACTGCCACACTCTCTCCCCATACCACTGTTTCAATTTCGAACAAATACCACTGCCACACTCTCTCCCCATACCACTGTATCAATCTCGAACAATTCCCACTGCCACACTCTCTCCCCATACCACTGTATCTATTTCGAACAAATCCCACTGCCGCACTCTCTCCCCATACCACTGTATCTATTTTGAACAAATCCCACTGCCACACTCTCTCCCCATACCACTGTTTCAATCTCGAACAAATCCCACTGCCACACTCTCTCCCCATACCACTGTATCAATCTCGAACAAATCCCACTGCCACACTCTCTCCCCATACCACTGTATCAATCTCGAACAAATCCCACTGCCACACTCTCTCCCCATACCACTGTATCAATCTCGAACAAATCCCACTGCCACACTCTCTCCCCATACCACTGTATCTATTTTGAACAAATCCCACTGCCACACTCTCTCCCCATACCACTGTATCTATTTTGAACAAATCCCACTGCCACACTCTCTCCCCATACCACTGTTTCAATCTCGAACAAATCCCACTGCCACACTCTCTCCCCATACCACTGTATCAATCTCGAACAAATCCCACTGCCACACTCTCTCCCCATACCACTGTATCAATCTCGAACAAATCCCACTGCCACACTCTCTCCCCATACCACTGTATCTATTTTGAACAAATCCCACTGCCACACTCTCTCCCCATACCACTGTATCAATCTCGAACAAATCCCACTGCCACACTCTCTCCCCATACCACTGTATCTATTTTGAACAAATCCCACTGCCACACTCTCTCCCCATACCACTGTATCTATTTTGAACAATTCCCACTGCCACACTCTCTCCCCATACCACTGTATCAATCTCGAACAAATCCCACTGCCACACTCTCTCCCCATACCACTGTATCTATTTTGAACAAATCCCACTGCCACACTCTCTCCCCATACCACTGTTATCAATCTCGAACAAATCCCACTGCCACACTCTCTCCCCATACCACTGTTTCAATCTCGAACAATTCCCACTGCCACACTCTCTCCCCATACCAATGTTTGAATCTCGAACAAATCCCACTGCCACACTCTCTTCCCATAACACTGTTATCAATCTCGAACAAATCCCACTGCCACACTCTCTCCCCATAACACTGTATCAATCTCGAACAAATCCCACTGCCACACTCTCTCCCCATACCACTGTATCAATCTCGAACAAATCCCACTGCCACACTCTCTCCCCATACCACTGTATCTATTTTGAACAAATCCCACTGCCACACTCTCTCCCCATACCACTGTTATCAATCTCGAACAAATCCCACTGCCACACTCTCTCCCCATACCACTGTTTCAATTTCGAACAAATCCCACTGCCACACTCTCTCCCCATACCACTGTTTCAATCTCGAACAATTCCCACTGCCACACTCTCTCCCCATACCAATGTTTGAATCTCGAACAAATCCCACTGCCACACTCTCTCCCCATACCACTGTTATCAATCTCGAACAAATCCCACTGCCGCACTCTCTCCCCATACCACTGTATCTATTTTGAACAAATCCCACTGCCACACTCTCTCCCCATACCACTGTATCTATTTTGAACAATTCCCACTGCCACACTCTCTCCCCATACCACTGTATCTATTTCGAACAAATCCCACTGTCACACTCTCTCCCCATACCACTGTATCAATTTCGAAGAAATCCCACTGTCACACTCTCTCCCCATACCACTGTATCTATTTCGAGCAAATCCCACTGCCGCACTCTCTCCCCATACCGCTGCTTCAATTTCGAACAAATCCCACTGCCACACTCTCTCCCCATACCACTGTATCAATTTCGAACAAATCCCCTGTCACACTCTCTCCCCATACCACTGTATCTATTTCGAACAAATCCCACTGTCACACTCTCTCCCCATACCACTGTATCAATTTCGAAGAAATCCCACTGTCACACTCTCTCCCCATACCACTGTATCTATTTCGAACAAATCCCACTGCCACACTCTCTCCCCATACCGCTGTATCTATTTCGAACAAATCCCACTGCCACACTCTCTCCCCATACCACTGTATCAATCTCGAACAAATCCCACTGCCACACTCTCTCCCCATACCACTGTATCAATCTCGAACAAATCCCACTGCCACACTCTCTCCCCATAACACTGTATAAATCTCGAACAATTCCCACTGCCACACTCTCTCCCCATACCACTGTTTCAATTTCGAACAAATACCACTGCCACACTCTCTCCCCATACCACTGTATCAATCTCGAACAATTCCCACTGCCACACTCTCTCCCCATACCACTGTATCTATTTCGAACAAATCCCACTGCCGCACTCTCTCCCCATACCACTGTATCTATTTTGAACAAATCCCACTGCCACACTCTCTCCCCATACCACTGTTTCAATCTCGAACAAATCCCACTGCCACACTCTCTCCCCATACCACTGTATCAATCTCGAACAAATCCCACTGCCACACTCTCTCCCCATACCACTGTATCAATCTCGAACAAATCCCACTGCCACACTCTCTCCCCATACCACTGTATCAATCTCGAACAAATCCCACTGCCACACTCTCTCCCCATACCACTGTATCTATTTTGAACAAATCCCACTGCCACACTCTCTCCCCATACCACTGTATCTATTTTGAACAAATCCCACTGCCACACTCTCTCCCCATACCACTGTTTCAATCTCGAACAAATCCCACTGCCACACTCTCTCCCCATACCACTGTATCAATCTCGAACAAATCCCACTGCCACACTCTCTCCCCATACCACTGTATCAATCTCGAACAAATCCCACTGCCACACTCTCTCCCCATACCACTGTATCTATTTTGAACAAATCCCACTGCCACACTCTCTCCCCATACCACTGTATCAATCTCGAACAAATCCCACTGCCACACTCTCTCCCCATACCACTGTATCTATTTTGAACAAATCCCACTGCCACACTCTCTCCCCATACCACTGTATCTATTTTGAACAATTCCCACTGCCACACTCTCTCCCCATACCACTGTATCAATCTCGAACAAATCCCACTGCCACACTCTCTCCCCATACCACTGTATCTATTTTGAACAAATCCCACTGCCACACTCTCTCCCCATACCACTGTTATCAATCTCGAACAAATCCCACTGCCACACTCTCTCCCCATACCACTGTTTCAATTTCGAACAAATCCCACTGCCACACTCTCTCCCCATACCACTGTTTCAATCTCGAACAATTCCCACTGCCACACTCTCTCCCCATACCAATGTTTGAATCTCGAACAAATCCCACTGCCACACTCTCTTCCCATAACACTGTTATCAATCTCGAACAAATCCCACTGCCACACTCTCTCCCCATAACACTGTATCAATCTCGAACAAATCCCACTGCCACACTCTCTCCCCATACCACTGTATCAATCTCGAACAAATCCCACTGCCACACTCTCTCCCCATACCACTGTATCTATTTTGAACAAATCCCACTGCCACACTCTCTCCCCATACCACTGTTATCAATCTCGAACAAATCCCACTGCCACACTCTCTCCCCATACCACTGTTTCAATTTCGAACAAATCCCACTGCCACACTCTCTCCCCATACCACTGTTTCAATCTCGAACAATTCCCACTGCCACACTCTCTCCCCATACCAATGTTTGAATCTCGAACAAATCCCACTGCCACACTCTCTCCCCATACCACTGTTATCAATCTCGAACAAATCCCACTGCCGCACTCTCTCCCCATACCACTGTATCTATTTTGAACAAATCCCACTGCCACACTCTCTCCCCATACCACTGTATCTATTTTGAACAATTCCCACTGCCACACTCTCTCCCCATACCACTGTATCTATTTTGAACAAATCCCACTGCCACACTCTCACCCCATACCACTGTATCAATCTCGAACAAATCCCACTGCCGCACTCTCTCCCCATAACACAGTTTCAATCTCGAACAAATCGCACTGCCACACTCTCTCCCCATACCACTGTATCTATTTCGAACAAATCCCACTGCCACACTCTCTCCCCATACCACTGTATCTATTTTGAACAAATCCCACTGCCACACTCTCTCCCCATACCACTGTATCTATTTTGAACAAATCCCACTGCCACACTCTCTCCCCATACCACTGTATCTATTTTGAACAAATCCCACTGCCACACTCTCTCCCCATACCGCTGTATCTATTTCGAACAAATCCCACTGCCACACTCTCTCCCCATACCGCTGTATCTATTTTGAACAAATCCCACTGCCACACTCTCTCCCCATAACACTGTATCAATCTCGAACAATTCCCACTGCCACACTCTCTCCCCATACCACTGTTTCAATTTCGAACAAATCCCACTGCCACACTCTCTCCCCATACCACTGTATCAATCTCGAACAATTCCCACTGCCACACTCTCTCCCCATACCACTGTATCTATTTCGAACAAATCCCACTGCCGCACTCTCTCCCCATACCACTGTATCTATTTTGAACAAATCCCACTGCCACACTCTCTCCCCATACCACTGTTTCAATCTCGAACAAATCCCACTGCCACACTCTCTCCCCATACCACTGTATCTATTTCGAACAAATCCCACTGCCACACTCTCTCCCCATACCGCTGTATCTATTTTGAACAAATCCCACTGCCACACTCTCTCCCCATACCACTGTTTCAATCTCGAACAAATCCCTCTGCCACACTCTCTCCCCATACCACTGTATCTATTTCGAACAAATCCCACTGTCACACTCTCTCCCCATACCACTGTATCTATTTTGAACAAATCCCACTGCCACACTCTCTCCCCATACCACTGTTTCAATCTCGAACAAATCCCACTGCCACACTCTCTCCCCATACCACTGTATCTATTTCGAACAAATCCCACTGTCACACTCTCTCCCCATACCACTGTATCTATTTTGAACAAATCCCACTGCCACACTCTCTCCCCATACCACTGTATCTATTTTGAACAAATCCCACTGCCACACTCTCTCCCCATACCACTGTATCTATTTTGAACAAATCCCAGTGCCACACTCTCTCCCCATACCACTGTATCTATTTCGAACAAATCCCACTGCCACACTCTCTCCCCATACCACTGTATCTATTTTGAACAAATCCCACTGTCACACTCTCTCCCCATACCACTGTATCTATTTTGAACAAATCCCACTGCCACACTCTCTCCCCATACCACTGTATCTATTTTGAACAAATCCCACTGCCGCACTCTCTCCCCATACCACTGTATCTATTTTGAACAAATCCCACTGCCTCACTCTCTCCCCATACCACTGTATCTATTTTGAACAAATCCCACTGTCACACTCTCTCCCCATACCACTGTATCTATTTTGAACAAATCCCACTGCCGCACTCTCTCCCCATCCCACTGTATCTATTTTGAACAAATCCCACTGCCGCACTCTCTCCCCATACCACTGTATCTATTTTGAACAAATCCCACTGCCACACTCTCTCCCCATACCGCTGTATCTATTTTGAACAAATCCCACTGCCACACTCTCTCCCCATCCCACTGTATCTATTTTGAACAAATCCCACTGCCGCACTCTCTCCCCATACTGCTGTATCTATTTCGAACAAATCCCACTGCCGCACTCTCTCCCCATCCCACTGTATCTATTTTGAACAAATCCCACTGCCACACTCTCTCCCCATAACACTGTATCTATTTTGAACAAATCCCACTGCCACACTCTCTCCCCATCCCACTGTATCTATTTTGAACAAATCCCACTGCCACACTCTCTCCCCATACCACTGTATCTATTTTGAACAAATCCCACTGCCACACTCTCTCCCCATACCACTGTATCTATTTTGAACAAATCCCACTGCCGCACTCTCTCCCCATCCCACTGTATCTATTTTGAACAAATCCCACTGTCACACTCTCTCCCCATCCCACTGTATCTATTTTGAACAAATCCCACTGTCACACTCTCTCCCCATACCACTGTATCTATTTTGAACAAATCCCACTGTCACACTCTCTCCCCATACCACTGTATCTATTTCGAACAAATCCCACTGCCACACTCTCTCCCCATACCACTGTATCTATTTTGAACAAATCCCACTGCCACACTCTCTCCCCATACCACTGTATCTATTTTGAACAAATCCCACTGCCGCACTCTCTCCCCATACCGCTGTATCTATTTCGAACAAATCCCACTGCCACACTCTCTCCCCATACCACTGTATCTATTTTGAACAAATCCCACTGCCACACTCTCTCCCCATACCACTGTATCTATTTTGAACAAATCCCACTGCCACACTCTCTCCCCATACCACTGTATCTATTTTGAACAAATCCCACTGTCACACTCTCTCCCCATACCGCTGTATCTATTTCGAACAAATCCCACTGCCACACTCTCTCCCCATACCACTGTATCTATTTTGAACAAATCCCACTGTCACACTCTCTCCCCATACCACTGTATCTATTTTGAACAAATCCCACTGTCACACTCTCTCCCCATACCACTGTATCTATTTTGAACAAATCCCACTGCCACACTCTCTCCCCATACCACTGTATCTATTTTGAACAAATCCCACTGCCACACTCTCTCCCCATACCACTGTATCTATTTTGAACAAATCCCACTTCCGCACTCTCTCCCCATACCACTGTATCTATTTTGAACAAATCCCACTGCCACACTCTCTCCCCATACCACTGTATCTATTTCAAACAAATCCCACTGCCACACTCTCTCCCCATCCCACTGTATCTATTTTGAACAAATCCCACTGTCACACTCTCTCCCCATACCACTGTATCTATTTTGAACAAATCCCACTGCCGCACTCTCTCCCCATACCACTGTATCTATTTTGAACAATTCCCACTGCCACACTCTCTCCCCATACCACTGTATCTATTTTGAACAAATCCCACTGCCACACTCTCACCCCATACCACTGTATCAATCTCGAACAAATCCCACTGCCGCACTCTCTCCCCATAACACTGTTTCAATCTCGAACAAATCGCACTGCCACACTCTCTCCCCATACCACTGTATCTATTTCGAACAAATCCCACTGCCACACTCTCTCCCCATACCACTGTATCAATCTCGAACAATTCCCACTGCCACACTCTCTCCCCATACCACTGTATCTATTTCGAACAAATCCCACTGCCGCACTCTCTCCCCATACCACTGTATCTATTTTGAACAAATCCCACTGCCACACTCTCTCCCCATACCACTGTTTCAATCTCGAACAAATCCCACTGCCACACTCTCTCCCCATACCACTGTATCTATTTCGAACAAATCCCACTGCCACACTCTCTCCCCATACCGCTGTATCTATTTTGAACAAATCCCACTGCCACACTCTCTCCCCATACCACTGTTTCAATCTCGAACAAATCCCACTGCCACACTCTCTCCCCATACCACTGTATCTATTTCGAACAAATCCCACTGTCACACTCTCTCCCCATACCACTGTATCTATTTTGAACAAATCCCACTGCCACACTCTCTCCCCATACCACTGTTTCAATCTCGAACAAATCCCACTGCCACACTCTCTCCCCATACCACTGTATCTATTTCGAACAAATCCCACTGTCACACTCTCTCCCCATACCACTGTATCTATTTTGAACAAATCCCACTGCCACACTCTCTCCCCATACCACTGTATCTATTTTGAACAAATCCCACTGCCACACTCTCTCCCCATACCACTGTATCTATTTTGAACAAATCCCAGTGCCACACTCTCTCCCCATACCACTGTATCTATTTCGAACAAATCCCACTGCCACACTCTCTCCCCATACCACTGTATCTATTTTGAACAAATCCCACTGTCACACTCTCTCCCCATACCACTGTATCTATTTTGAACAAATCCCACTGCCACACTCTCTCCCCATACCACTGTATCTATTTTGAACAAATCCCACTGCCGCACTCTCTCCCCATACCACTGTATCTATTTTGAACAAATCCCACTGCCACACTCTCTCCCCATACCACTGTATCTATTTTGAACAAATCCCACTGCCACACTCTCTCCCCATACCACTGTATCTATTTTGAACAAATCCCACTGCCTCACTCTCTCCCCATACCACTGTATCTATTTTGAACAAATCCCACTGCCACACTCTCTCCCCATACCACTGTATCTATTTTGAACAAATCCCACTGCCACACTCTCTCCCCATACCACTGTATCTATTTTGAACAAATCCCACTGCCACACTCTCTCCCCATACCACTGTATCTATTTTGAACAAATCCCACTGCCACACTCTCTCCCCATACCACTGTATCTATTTTGAACAAATCCCACTGCCACACTCTCTCCCCATACCACTGTATCTATTTTGAACAAATCCCACTGCCGCACTCTCTCCCCATACCACTGTATCTATTTTGAACAAATCCCACTGCCACACTCTCTCCCCATACCGCTGTATCTATTTTGAACAAATCCCACTGCCGCACTCTCTCCCCATCCCACTGTATCTATTTTGAACAAATCCCACTGCCGCACTCTCTCCCCATACTGCTGTATCTATTTCGAACAAATCCCACTGCCGCACTCTCTCCCCATCCCACTGTATCTATTTTGAACAAATCCCACTGCCACACTCTCTCCCCATAACACTGTATCTATTTTGAACAAATCCCACTGCCACACTCTCTCCCCATCCCACTGTATCTATTTTGAACAAATCCCACTGCCACACTCTCTCCCCATACCACTGTATCTATTTTGAACAAATCCCACTGCCACACTCTCTCCCCATACCACTGTATCTATTTTGAACAAATCCCACTGCCACACTCTCTCCCCATACCACTGTATCTATTTTGAACAAATCCCACTGCCACACTCTCTCCCCATACCACTGTATCTATTTTGAACAAATCCCACTGCCGCACTCTCTCCCCATCCCACTGTATCTATTTTGAACAAATCCCACTGTCACACTCTCTCCCCATCCCACTGTATCTATTTTGAACAAATCCCACTGTCACACTCTCTCCCCATACCACTGTATCTATTTTGAACAAATCCCACTGTCACACTCTCTCCCCATACCACTGTATCTATTTCGAACAAATCCCACTGCCACACTCTCTCCCCATACCACTGTATCTATTTTGAACAAATCCCACTGCCACACTCTCTCCCCATACCACTGTATCTATTTTGAACAAATCCCACTGCCTCACTCTCTCCCCATACCGCTGTATCTATTTCGAACAAATCCCACTGCCACACTCTCTCCCCATACCACTGTATCTATTTTGAACAAATCCCACTGCCACACTCTCTCCCCATACCACTGTATCTATTTTGAACAAATCCCACTGCCACACTCTCTCCCCATACCACTGTATCTATTTTGAACAAATCCCACTGTCACACTCTCTCCCCATACCGCTGTATCTATTTCGAACAAATCCCACTGCCACACTCTCTCCCCATACCACTGTATCTATTTTGAACAAATCCCACTGTCACACTCTCTCCCCATACCACTGTATCTATTTTGAACAAATCCCACTGTCACACTCTCTCCCCATACCACTGTATCTATTTTGAACAAATCCCACTGCCACACTCTCTCCCCATACCACTGTATCTATTTTGAACAAATCCCACTGCCACACTCTCTCCCCATACCACTGTATCTATTTTGAACAAATCCCACTTCCGCACTCTCTCCCCATACCACTGTATCTATTTTGAACAAATCCCACTGCCACACTCTCTCCCCATACCACTGTATCTATTTCGAACAAATCCCACTGCCACACTCTCTCCCCATCCCACTGTATCTATTTTGAACAAATCCCACTGCCACACTCTCTCCCCATACCACTGTATCTATTTTGAACAAATCCCACTGTCACACTCTCTCCCCATACCACTGTATCTATTTTGAACAAATCCCACTGCCGCACTCTCTCCCCATACCACTGTATCTATTTTGAACAAATCCCACTGTCACACTCTCTCCCCATACCACTGTATCTATTTTGAACAAATCCCACTGCCACACTCTCTCCCCATACCACTGTATCTATTTTGAACAAATCCCACTGCCACACTCTCTCCCCATACCACTGTATCTATTTTGAACAAATCCCACTGTCACACTCTCTCCCCATACCACTGTATCTATTTTGAACAAATCCCACTGCCACACTCTCTCCCCATCCCACTGTATCTATTTTGAACAATTCCCACTGCCACACTCTCTCCCCATACCACTGTATCTATTTCGAACAAATCCCACTGCCACACTCTCTCCCCATACCACTGTATCTATTTTGAACAAATCCCACTGCCACACTCTCTCCCCATACCACTGTATCTATTTTGAACAAATCCCACTGCCACACTCTCTCCCCATACCACTGTATCTATTTTGAACAAATCCCACTGCCACACTCTCTCCCCATACCACTGTATCTATTTTGAACAAATCCCACTGCCACACTCTCTCCCCATCCCACTGTATCTATTTTGAACAATTCCCACTGCCACACTCTCTCCCCATACCACTGTATCTATTTCGAACAAATCCCACTGCCACACTCTCTCCCCATACCACTGTATCTATTTTGAACAAATCCCACTGCCACACTCTCTCCCCATCCCACTGTATCTATTTTGAACAATTCCCACTGCTACACTCTCTCCCCATACCACTGTATCTATTTCGAACAAATCCCACTGCCACACTCTCTCCCCATACCACTGTATCTATTTTGAACAAATCCCACTGTCACACTCTCTCCCCATACCACTGTATCTATTTTGAACAAATCCCACTGCCACACTCTCTCCCCATACCACTGTATCTATTTTGAACAATTCCCACTGCTACACTCTCTCCCCATACCACTGTATCTATTTCGAACAAATCCCACTGCCACACTCTCTCCCCATACCACTGTATCTATTTTGAACAAATCCCACTGTCACACTCTCTCCCCATACCACTGTATCTATTTCGAACAAATCCCACTGCCACACTCTCTCCCCATACCACTGTATCTATTTCGAACAAATCCCACTGCCACACTCTCTCCCCATACCACTGTATCTATTTTGAACAAATCCCACTGTCACACTCTCTCCCCATACCACTGTATCTATTTCGAACAAATCCCACTGCCACACTCTCTCCCCATACCACTGTATCTATTTTGAACAAATCCCACTGCCGCACTCTCTCCCCATACCACTGTATCTATTTTGAACAAATCCCACTGCCACACTCTCTCCCCATACCACTGTATCTATTTTGAACAAATCCCACTGCCACACTCTCTCCCCATACCGCTGTATCTATTTTGAACAAATCCCACTGCCACACTCTCTCCCCATCCCACTGTATCTATTTTGAACAATTCCCACTGCCACACTCTCTCCCCATACCACTGTATCTATTTCGAACAAATCCCACTGCCACACTCTCTCCCCATACCGCTGTATCTATTTTGAACAAATCCCACTGCCACACTCTCTCCCCATACCACTGTATCTATTTTGAACAAATCCCACTGCCACACTCTATCCCCATACCACTGTATCTATTTTGAACAAATCCCACTGTCACACTCTCTCCCCATACCACTGTATCTATTTTGAACAAATCCCACTGCCACACTCTCTCCCCATACCACTGTATCTATTTTGAACAAATCCCACTGCCACACTCTATCCCCATACCACTGTATCTATTTTGAACAAATCCCACTGTCACACTCTCTCCCCATACCACTGTATCTATTTTGAACAATTCCCACTGCCACACTCTCTCCCCATACCACTGTATCTATTTTGAACAAATCCCACTGCCACACTCTCTCCCCATACCGCTGTATCTATTTTGAACAAATCCCACTGCCACACTCTCTCCCCATACCACTGTATCTATTTTGAACAAATCCCACTGCCACACTCTATCCCCATACCACTGTATCTATTTTGAACAAATCCCACTGCCACACTCTCTCCCCATACCACTGTATCTATTTTGAACAAATCCCACTGCCACACTCTCTCCCCATACCACTGTATCTATTTTGAACAAATCCCACTGCCACACTCTCTCCCCATACCACTGTATCTATTTTGAACAAATCCCACTGCCACACTCTCTCCCCATACCACTGTATCTATTTTGAACAAATCCCACTGCCACACTCTCTCCCCATACCACTGTATCTATTTTGAACAAATCCCACTGCCACACTCTCTCCCCATACCGCTGTATCTATTTTGAACAAATCCCACTGCCACACTCTCTCCCCATACCACTGTATCTATTTTGAACAAATCCCACTGCCACACTCTCTCCCTATACCACTGTATCTATTTTGAACAAATCCCACTGCCACACTCTCTCCCCATACCAATGTATCTATTTTGAACAAATCCCACTGCCACACTCTCTCCCCATACCACTGTATCTATTTTGAACAAATCCCACTGCCGCACTCTCTCCCCATACCGCTGTATCTATTTTGAACAAATCCCACTGTCACACTCTCTCCCCATACCACTGTATCTATTTTGAACAAATCCCACTGTCACACTCTCTCCCCATACCACTGTATCTATTTTGAACAAATCCCACTGCCGCACTCTCTCCCCATACCACTGTATCTATTTTGAACAAATCCCACTGCCACACTCTCTCCCCATACCACTGTATCTATTTTGAACAAATCCCACTGCCGCACTCTCTCCCCATACCACTGTATCTATTTTGAACAAATCCCACTGTCACACTCTCTCCCCATACCACTGTATCTATTTTGAACAAATCCCACTGCCACACTCTCTCCCCATACCACTGTATCTATTTTGAACAAATCCCACTGCCGCACTCTCTCCCCATAACACTGTATCTATTTTGAACAAATCCCACTGCCGCACTCTCTCCCCATACCACTGTATCTATTTTGAACAAATCCCACTGCCGCACTCTCTCCCCATACCACTGTATCTATTTTGAACAAATCCCACTGCCGCACTCTTTCCCCATAACACTGTATCTATTTTGAACAAATCCCACTGCCGCACTCTCTCCCCATACCACTGTATCTATTTTGAACAAATCCCACTGTCACACTCTCTCCCCATCCCACTGTATCTATTTTGAACATTTCCCACTGCCACACTCTCTCCCCATACCACTGTATCTATTTTGAACAAATCCCACTGCCGCACTCTCTCCCCATACCACTGTATCTATTTTGAACAAATCCCACTGCCGCACTCTCTCCCCATACCACTGTATCTATTTTGAACAAATCCCACTGCCGCACTCTCTCCCCATACCACTGTATGTATTTTGAACAAATCCCACTGCCGCACTCTCTCCCCATAACACTGTATCTATTTTGAACAAATCCCACTGCCGCACTCTCTCCCCATACCACTGTATCTATTTTGAACAAATCCCACTGTCACACTCTCTCCCCATCCCACTGTATCTATTTTGAACAAATCCCACTGCCACACTCTCTCCCCATACCACTGTATCTATTTCGAACAAATCCCACTGCCACACTCTCTCCCCATACCACTGTATCTATTTTGAACAAATCCCACTGCCACACTCTCTCCCCATACCACTGTATCTATTTTGAACAAATCCCACTGCCACACTCTCTCCCCATCCCACTGTATCTATTTTGAACAATTCCCACTGCCACACTCTCTCCCCATACCACTGTATCTATTTCGAACAAATCCCACTGCCACACTCTCTCCCCATACCACTGTATCTATTTTGAACAAATCCCACTGCCACACTCTCTCCCCATACCGCTGTATCTATTTTGAACAAATCCCACTGCCACACTCTCTCCCCATCCCACTGTATGTATTTTGAACAATTCCCACTGCCGCACTCTCTCCCCATACCACTGTATCTATTTTGAACAAATCCCACTGTCACACTCTCTCCCCATACCACTGTATCTATTTTGAACAAATCCCACTGCCGCACTCTCTCCCCATAACACTGTATCTATTTTGAACAAATCCCACTGCCACACTCTCTCCCCATACCACTGTATCTATTTTGAACAAATCCCACTGCCGCACTCTCTCCCCATACCGCTGTATCTATTTTGAACAAATCCCACTGTCACACTCTCTGCCCATACCACTGTATCTATTTTGAACAAATCCCACTGTCACACTCTCTCCCCATACCACTGTATCTATTTTGAACAAATCCCACTGCCGCACTCTCTCCCCATACCACTGTATCTATTTTGAACAAATCCCACTGCCACACTCTCTCACCATACCACTGTATCTATTTTGAACAAATCCCACTGTCACACTCTCGCCCCATACCACTGTATCTATTTTGAACAAATCCCACTGCCACACTCTCTCCCCATACCACTGTATCTATTTTGAACAAATCCCACTGCCACACTCTCTCCCCATCCCACTGTATCTATTTTGAACAATTCCCACTGCCACACTCTCTCCCCATACCACTGTATCTATTTCGAACAAATCCCACTGCCACACTCTCTCCCCATACCGCTGTATCTATTTTGAACAAATCCCACTGCCACACTCTTTCCCCATACCACTGTATCTATTTTGAACAAATCCCACTGCCACACTCTCTCCCCATCCCACTGTATCTATTTTGAACAAATCCCACTGCCACACTCTCTCCCCATACCACTGTATCTATTTCGAACAAATCCCACTGCCACACTCTCTCCCCATACCACTGTATCTATTTTGAACAAATCCCACTGCCACACTCTCTCCCCATACCGCTGTATCTATTTTGAACAAATCCCACTGCCACACTCTCTCCCCATCCCACTGTATCTATTTTGAACAATTCCCACTGCCACACTCTCTCCCCATACCACTGTATCTATTTCGAACAAATCCCACTGCCACACTCTCTCCCCATACCACTGTATCTATTTTGAACAAATCCCACTGCCACACTCTCTCCCCATACCACTGTATCTATTTTGAACAAATCCCACTGTCACACTCTCTCCCCATACCACTGTATCTATTTTGAACAAATCCCACTGCCACACTCTCTCCCCATACCACTGTATCTATTTTGAACAAATCCCACTGCCACACTCTCTCCCCATACCACTGTATCTATTTTGAACAAATCCCACTGCCACACTCTCTCCCCATACCACTGTATCTATTTTGAACAAATCCCACTGCCGCACTCTCTCCCCATACCACTGTATCTATTTTGAACAAATCCCACTGCCACACTCTCTCCCCATACCACT
Source organism: Heterodontus francisci (assembly GCF_036365525.1). Taxonomy (NCBI): domain Eukaryota; kingdom Metazoa; phylum Chordata; class Chondrichthyes; order Heterodontiformes; family Heterodontidae; genus Heterodontus; species Heterodontus francisci. The sequence continues at coordinate 1,109,379 of NW_027141586.1, forward strand.
GTATCTATTTTGAACAAATCCCACTGCCACACTCTCTCCCCATACCACTGTATCTATTTTGAACAAATCCCACTGCCACACTCTCTCCCCATACCACTGTATCTATTTTGAACAAATCCCACTGCCACACTCTCTCCCCATACCACTGTATCTATTTTGAACAAATCCCACTGCCACACTCTCTCCCCATACCACTGTATCTATTTTGAACAAATCCCACTGCCACACTCTCTCCCCATACCACTGTATCTATTTTGAACAAATCCCACTGTCACACTCTCTCCCCATACCACTGTATCTATTTTGAACAAATCCCACTGCCACACTCTCTCCCCATACCACTGTATCTATTTTGAACAAATCCCACTGCCACACTCTCTCCCCATACCACTGTATCTATTTTGAACAAATCCCACTGTCACACTCTCTCCCCATACCACTGTATCTATTTTGAACAAATCCCACTGCCACACTCTCTCCCCATACCGCTGTATCTATTTTGAACAAATCCCACTGCCACACTCTCTCCCCATACCACTGTATCTATTTTGAACAAATCCCACTGCCACACTCTCTCCCCATACCACTGTATCTATTTTGAACAAATCCCACTGCCGCACTCTCTCCCCATACCGCTGTATCTATTTTGAACAAATCCCACTGTCACACTCTCTCCCCATACCACTGTATCTATTTTGAACAAATCCCACTGTCACACTCTCTCCCCATACCACTGTATCTATTTTGAACAAATCCCACTGCCGCACTCTCTCCCCATACCACTGTATCTATTTTGAACAAATCCCACTGCCACACTCTCTCCCCATACCACTGTATCTATTTTGAACAAATCCCACTGCCACACTCTCTCCCCATACCACTGTATCTATTTTGAACAAATCCCACTGCCGCACTCTCTCCCCATACCGCTGTATCTATTTTGAACAAATCCCACTGTCACACTCTCTCCCCATACCACTGTATCTATTTTGAACAAATCCCACTGTCACACTCTCTCCCCATACCACTGTATCTATTTTGAACAAATCCCACTGCCGCACTCTCTCCCCATACCACTGTATCTATTTTGAACAAATCCCACTGCCACACTCTCTCCCCATACCACTGTATCTATTTTGAACAAATCCCACTGTCACACTCTCTCCCCATACCACTGTATCTATTTTGAACAAATCCCACTGCCGCACTCTCTCCCCATACCACTGTATCTATTTTGAACAAATCCCACTGCCACACTCTCTCCCCATACCACTGTATCTATTTTGAACAAATCCCACTGCCGCACTCTCTCCCCATACCACTGTATCTATTTTGAACAAATCCCACTGTCACACTCTCTCCCCATACCACTGTATCTATTTTGAACAAATCCCACTGCCACACTCTCTCCCCATACCACTGTATCTATTTTGAACAAATCCCACTGCCGCACTCTCTCCCCATAACACTGTATCTATTTTGAACAAATCCCACTGCCGCACTCTCTCCCCATACCACTGTATCTATTTTGAACAAATCCCACTGTCACACTCTCTCCCCATACCACTGTATCTATTTTGAACAAATCCCACTGCCGCACTCTCTCCCCATACCACTGTATCTATTTTGAACAAATCCCACTGCCGCACTCTCTCCCCATACCACTGTATCTATTTTGAACAAATCCCACTGCCACACTCTCTCCCCATACCACTGTATCTATTTTGAACAAATCCCACTGTCACACTCTCTCCCCATACCACTGTATCTATTTTGAACAAATCCCACTGCAACACTCTCTCCCCATACCACTGTATCTATTTTGAACAAATCCCACTGCCGCACTCTCTCCCCATAACACTGTATCTATTTTGAACAAATCCCACTGCCGCACTCTCTCCCCATACCACTGTATCTATTTTGAACAAATCCCACTGCCACACTCTCTCCCCATAACACTGTATCTATTTTGAACAAATCCCACTGCCACACTCTCTCCCCATACCACTGTATCTATTTTGAACAAATCCCACTGCCACACTCTCTCCCCATACCACTGTATCTATTTTGAACAAATCCGACTGCCGCACTCTCTCCCCATAACACTGTATCTATTTTGAACAAATCCCACTGCCGCACTCTCTCCCCATACCACTGTATCTATTTTGAACAAATCCCACTGCCGCACTCTCTCCCCATACCACTGTATCTATTTTGAACAAATCCCACTGCCGCACTCTCTCCCCATACCACTGTATCTATTTTGAACAAATCCCACTGCCACACTCTCTCCCCATACCGCTGTATCTATTTTGAACAAATCCCACTGCCGCACTCTCTCCCCATACCACTGTATCTATTTTGAACAAATCCCACTGCCACACTCTCTCCCCATACCACTGTATCTATTTTGAACAAATCCCACTGCCGCACTCTCTCCCCATACCACTGTATCTATTTTGAACAAATCCCACTGTCACACTCTCTCCCCATACCACTGTATCTATTTTGAACAAATCCCACTGCCACACTCTCTCCCCATATCACTGTATCTATTTTGAACAAATCCCACTGCCACACTCTCTCCCCATACCACTGTATCTATTTTGAACAAATCCCACTGCCGCACTCTCTCCCCATAACACTGTATCTATTTTGAACAAATCCCACTGCCGCACTCTCTCCCCATAACACTGTATCTATTTTGAACAAATCCCACTGCCGCACTCTCTCCCCATAACACTGTATCTATTTTGAACAAATCCCACTGCCGCACTCTCTCCCCATAACACTGTATCTATTTTGAACAAATCCCACTGCCGCACTCTCTCCCCATAACACTGTATCTATTTTGAACAAATCCCACTGCCGCACTCTCTCCCCATACCACTGTATCTATTTTGAACAAATCCCACTGTCACACTCTCTCCCCATACCACTGTATCAATCTCGAACAATTCCCACTGCCGCACTCTCTCCCCATACCACTGTATCTATTTTGAACAAATCCCACTGCCGCACTCTCTCCCCATAACACTGTATCTATTTTGAACAAATCCCACTGCCGCACTCTCTCCCCATACCACTGTATCTATTTCGAACAAATCCCACTGTCACACTCTCTCCCCATACCACTGTATCAATCTCGAACAATTCCCACTGCCGCACTCTCTCCCCATACCACTGTATCTATTTTGAACAAATCCCACTGTCACACTCTCTCCCCATACCACTGTATCAATCTCGAACAATTCCCACTGCCGCACTCTCTCCCCATCCCACTGTATCTATTTTGAACAAATCCCACTGCCACACTCTCTCCCCATACCACTGTATCTATTTTGAACAAATCCCACTGTCACACTCTCTCCCCATCCCACTGTATCTATTTTGAACAATTCCCACTGCCGCACTCTCTCCCCATACCACTGTATCTATTTTGAACAAATCCCACTGCCACACTCTCTCCCCATACCACTGTATCTATTTTGAACAAATCCCACTGTCACACTCTCTCCCCATACCACTGTATCTATTTTGAACAAATCCCACTGCCGCACTCTCTCCCCATACCACTGTATCTATTTTGAACAAATCCCACTGCCGCACTCTCTCCCCATACCACTGTATCTATTTTGAACAATTCCCACTGCCACACTCTCTCCCCATACCACTGTATCTATTTCGAACAAATCCCACTGCCACACTCTCTCCCCATACCACTGTATCTATTTTGAACAAATCCCACTGCCACACTCTCTCCCCATACCACTGTATCTATTTTGAACAAATCCCACTGCCACACTCTCTCCCCATACCACTGTATCTATTTTGAACAAATCCCACTGCCACACTCTCTCCCCATACCACTGTATCTATTTTGAACAAATCCCACTGCCACACTCTCTCCCCATACCGCTGTATCTATTTTGAACAAATCCCACTGCCACACTCTCTCCCCATACCACTGTATCTATTTTGAACAAATCCCACTGCCACACTCTCTCCCCATACCACTGTATCTATTTTGAACAAATCCCACTGCCGCACTCTCTCCCCATACCACTGTATCTATTTTGAACAAATCCCACTGCCACACTCTCTCCCCATACCACTGTATCTATTTTGAACAAATCCCACTGCCGCACTCTCTCCCCATACCACTGTATCTATTTTGAACAAATCCCACTGTCACACTCTCTCCCCATACCACTGTATCTATTTTGAACAAATCCCACTGCCACACTCTCTCCCCATACCACTGTATCTATTTTGAACAAATCCCACTGCCGCACTCTCTCCCCATAACACTGTATCTATTTTGAACAAATCCCACTGCCGCACTCTCTCCCCATACCACTGTATCTATTTTGAACAAATCCCACTGCCGCACTCTCTCCCCATACCACTGTATCTATTTTGAACAAATCCCACTGCCGCACTCTCTCCCCATAACACTGTATCTATTTTGAACAAATCCCACTGCCGCACTCTCTCCCCATACCACTGTATCTATTTTGAACAAATCCCACTGTCACACTCTCTCCCCATCCCACTGTATCTATTTTGAACATTTCCCACTGCCACACTCTCTCCCCATACCACTGTATCTATTTTGAACAAATCCCACTGCCGCACTCTCTCCCCATACCACTGTATCTATTTTGAACAAATCCCACTGCCGCACTCTCTCCCCATACCACTGTATCTATTTTGAACAAATCCCACTGCCGCACTCTCTCCCCATACCACTGTATGTATTTTGAACAAATCCCACTGCCGCACTCTCTCCCCATAACACTGTATCTATTTTGAACAAATCCCACTGCCGCACTCTCTCCCCATACCACTGTATCTATTTTGAACAAATCCCACTGTCACACTCTCTCCCCATCCCACTGTATCTATTTTGAACAAATCCCACTGCCACACTCTCTCCCCATACCACTGTATCTATTTCGAACAAATCCCACTGCCACACTCTCTCCCCATACCACTGTATCTATTTTGAACAAATCCCACTGCCACACTCTCTCCCCATACCACTGTATCTATTTTGAACAAATCCCACTGCCACACTCTCTCCCCATCCCACTGTATCTATTTTGAACAATTCCCACTGCCACACTCTCTCCCCATACCACTGTATCTATTTCGAACAAATCCCACTGCCACACTCTCTCCCCATACCACTGTATCTATTTTGAACAAATCCCACTGCCACACTCTCTCCCCATACCGCTGTATCTATTTTGAACAAATCCCACTGCCACACTCTCTCCCCATCCCACTGTATGTATTTTGAACAATTCCCACTGCCGCACTCTCTCCCCATACCACTGTATCTATTTTGAACAAATCCCACTGTCACACTCTCTCCCCATACCACTGTATCTATTTTGAACAAATCCCACTGCCGCACTCTCTCCCCATAACACTGTATCTATTTTGAACAAATCCCACTGCCACACTCTCTCCCCATACCACTGTATCTATTTTGAACAAATCCCACTGCCGCACTCTCTCCCCATACCGCTGTATCTATTTTGAACAAATCCCACTGTCACACTCTCTGCCCATACCACTGTATCTATTTTGAACAAATCCCACTGTCACACTCTCTCCCCATACCACTGTATCTATTTTGAACCAATCCCACTGCCGCACTCTCTCCCCATACCACTGTATCTATTTTGAACAAATCCCACTGCCACACTCTCTCACCATACCACTGTATCTATTTTGAACAAATCCCACTGTCACACTCTCGCCCCATACCACTGTATCTATTTTGAACAAATCCCACTGCCACACTCTCTCCCCATACCACTGTATCTATTTTGAACAAATCCCACTGCCACACTCTCTCCCCATCCCACTGTATCTATTTTGAACAATTCCCACTGCCACACTCTCTCCCCATACCACTGTATCTATTTCGAACAAATCCCACTGCCACACTCTCTCCCCATACCACTGTATCTATTTTGAACAAATCCCACTGCCACACTCTTTCCCCATACCACTGTATCTATTTTGAACAAATCCCACTGCCACACTCTCTCCCCATCCCACTGTATCTATTTTGAACAAATCCCACTGCCACACTCTCTCCCCATACCACTGTATCTATTTCGAACAAATCCCACTGCCACACTCTCTCCCCATACCACTGTATCTATTTTGAACAAATCCCACTGCCACACTCTCTCCCCATACCGCTGTATCTATTTTGAACAAATCCCACTGCCACACTCTCTCCCCATCCCACTGTATCTATTTTGAACAATTCCCACTGCCACACTCTCTCCCCATACCACTGTATCTATTTCGAACAAATCCCACTGCCACACTCTCTCCCCATACCACTGTATCTATTTTGAACAAATCCCACTGCCACACTCTCTCCCCATACCACTGTATCTATTTTGAACAAATCCCACTGTCACACTCTCTCCCCATACCACTGTATCTATTTTGAACAAATCCCACTGCCACACTCTCTCCCCATACCACTGTATCTATTTTGAACAAATCCCACTGCCACACTCTCTCCCCATACCACTGTATCTATTTTGAACAAATCCCACTGCCACACTCTCTCCCCATACCACTGTATCTATTTTGATCAAATCCCACTGCCGCACTCTCTACCCATACCACTGTATCTATTTTGAACAAATCCCACTGCCACACTCTCTCCCCATACCACTGTATCTATTTTGAACAAATCCCACTGCCACACTCTCTCCCCATACCACTGTATCTATTTTGAACAAATCCCACTGCCACACTCTCTCCCCATACCACTGTATCTATTTTGAACAAATCCCACTGCCACACTCTCTCCCCATACCACTGTATCTATTTTGAACAAATCCCACTGCCACACTCTCTCCCCATACCACTGTATCTATTTTGAACAAATCCCACTGCCACACTCTCTCCCCATACCACTGTATCTATTTTGAACAAATCCCACAGTCACACTCTCTCCCCATACCACTGTATCTATTTTGAACAAATCCCACTGCCACACTCTCTCCCCATACCACTGTATCTATTTTGAACAAATCCCACTGCCACACTCTCTCCCCATACCACTGTATCTATTTTGAACAAATCCCACTGTCACACTCTCTCCCCATACCACTGTATCTATTTTGAACAAATCCCACTGCCACACTCTCTCCCCATACCGCTGTATCTATTTTGAACAAATCCCACTGCCACACTCTCTCCCCATACCACTGTATCTATTTTGAACAAATCCCACTGCCACACTCTCTCCCCATACCACTGTATCTATTTTGAACAAATCCCACTGCCGCACTCTCTCCCCATACCGCTGTATCTATTTTGAACAAATCCCACTGTCACACTCTCTCCCCATACCACTGTATCTATTTTGAACAAATCCCACTGTCACACTCTCTCCCCATACCACTGTATCTATTTTGAACAAATCCCACTGCCGCACTCTCTCCCCATACCACTGTATCTATTTTGAACAAATCCCACTGCCACACTCTCTCCCCATACCACTGTATCTATTTTGAACAAATCCCACTGCCACACTCTCTCCCCATACCACTGTATCTATTTTGAACAAATCCCACTGCCGCACTCTCTCCCCATACCGCTGTATCTATTTTGAACAAATCCCACTGTCACACTCTCTCCCCATACCACTGTATCTATTTTGAACAAATCCCACTGTCACACTCTCTCCCCATACCACTGTATCTATTTTGAACAAATCCCACTGCCGCACTCTCTCCCCATACCACTGTATCTATTTTGAACAAATCCCACTGCCACACTCTCTCCCCATACCACTGTATCTATTTTGAACAAATCCCACTGTCACACTCTCTCCCCATACCACTGTATCTATTTTGAACAAATCCCACTGCCGCACTCTCTCCCCATACCACTGTATCTATTTTGAACAAATCCCACTGCCACACTCTCTCCCCATACCACTGTATCTATTTTGAACAAATCCCACTGCCGCACTCTCTCCCCATACCACTGTATCTATTTTGAACAAATCCCACTGTCACACTCTCTCCCCATACCACTGTATCTATTTTGAACAAATCCCACTGCCACACTCTCTCCCCATACCACTGTATCTATTTTGAACAAATCCCACTGCCGCACTCTCTCCCCATAACACTGTATCTATTTTGAACAAATCCCACTGCCGCACTCTCTCCCCATACCACTGTATCTATTTTGAACAAATCCCACTGTCACACTCTCTCCCCATACCACTGTATCTATTTTGAACAAATCCCACTGCCGCACTCTCTCCCCATACCACTGTATCTATTTTGAACAAATCCCACTGCCGCACTCTCTCCCCATACCACTGTATCTATTTTGAACAAATCCCACTGCCACACTCTCTCCCCATACCACTGTATCTATTTTGAACAAATCCCACTGTCACACTCTCTCCCTATACCACTGTATCTATTTTGAACAAATCCCACTGCAACACTCTCTCCCCATACCACTGTATCTATTTTGAACAAATCCCACTGCCGCACTCTCTCCCCATAACACTGTATCTATTTTGAACAAATCCCACTGCCGCACTCTCTCCCCATACCACTGTATCTATTTTGAACAAATCCCACTGCCACACTCTCTCCCCATAACACTGTATCTATTTTGAACAAATCCCACTGCCACACTCTCTCCCCATACCACTGTATCTATTTTGAACAAATCCCACTGCCACACTCTCTCCCCATACCACTGTATCTATTTTGAACAAATCCCACTGCCGCACTCTCTCCCCATAACACTGTATCTATTTTGAACAAATCCCACTGCCGCACTCTCTCCCCATACCACTGTATCTATTTTGAACAAATCCCACTGCCGCACTCTCTCCCCATACCACTGTATCTATTTTGAACAAATCCCACTGCCACACTCTCTCCCCATACCGCTGTATCTATTTTGAACAAATCCCACTGCCGCACTCTCTCCCCATACCACTGTATCTATTTTGAACAAATCCCACTGCCACACTCTCTCCCCATACCACTGTATCTATTTTGAACAAATCCCACTGCCGCACTCTCTCCCCATACCACTGTATCTATTTTGAACAAATCCCACTGTCACACTCTCTCCCCATACCACTGTATCTATTTTGAACAAATCCCACTGCCACACTCTCTCCCCATATCACTGTATCTATTTTGAACAAATCCCACTGCCACACTCTCTCCCCATACCACTGTATCTATTTTGAACAAATCCCACTGCCGCACTCTCTCCCCATAACACTGTATCTATTTTGAACAAATCCCACTGCCGCACTCTCTCCCCATAACACTGTATCTATTTTGAACAAATCCCACTGCCGCACTCTCTCCCCATAACACTGTATCTATTTTGAACAAATCCCACTGCCGCACTCTCTCCCCATAACACTGTATCTATTTTGAACAAATCCCACTGCCGCACTCTCTCCCCATAACACTGTATCTATTTTGAACAAATCCCACTGCCGCACTCTCTCCCCATACCACTGTATCTATTTTGAACAAATCCCACTGTCACACTCTCTCCCCATACCACTGTATCAATCTCGAACAATTCCCACTGCCGCACTCTCTCCCCATACCACTGTATCTATTTTGAACAAATCCCACTGCCGCACTCTCTCCCCATAACACTGTATCTATTTTGAACAAATCCCACTGCCGCACTCTCTCCCCATACCACTGTATCTATTTCGAACAAATCCCACTGTCACACTCTCTCCCCATACCACTGTATCAATCTCGAACAATTCCCACTGCCGCACTCTCTCCCCATACCACTGTATCTATTTTGAACAAATCCCACTGTCACACTCTCTCCCCATACCACTGTATCAATCTCGAACAATTCCCACTGCCGCACTCTCTCCCCATCCCACTGTATCTATTTTGAACAAATCCCACTGCCACACTCTCTCCCCATACCACTGTATCTATTTTGAACAAATCCCACTGTCACACTCTCTCCCCATCCCACTGTATCTATTTTGAACAATTCCCACTGCCGCACTCTCTCCCCATACCACTGTATCTATTTTGAACAAATCCCACTGCCACACTCTCTCCCCATACCACTGTATCTATTTTGAACAAATCCCACTGTCACACTCTCTCCCCATACCACTGTATCTATTTTGAACAAATCCCACTGCCGCACTCTCTCCCCATACCACTGTATCTATTTTGAACAAATCCCACTGCCGCACTCTCTCCCCATACCACTGTATCTATTTTGAACAATTCCCACTGCCACACTCTCTCCCCATACCACTGTATCTATTTCGAACAAATCCCACTGCCACACTCTCTCCCCATACCACTGTATCTATTTTGAACAAATCCCACTGCCACACTCTCTCCCCATACCACTGTATCTATTTTGAACAAATCCCACTGCCACACTCTCTCCCCATACCACTGTATCTATTTTGAACAAATCCCACTGCCACACTCTCTCCCCATACCACTGTATCTATTTTGAACAAATCCCACTGCCACACTCTCTCCCCATACCGCTGTATCTATTTTGAACAAATCCCACTGCCACACTCTCTCCCCATACCACTGTATCTATTTTGAACAAATCCCACTGCCACACTCTCTCCCCATACCACTGTATCTATTTTGAACAAATCCCACTGCCGCACTCTCTCCCCATACCGCTGTATCTATTTTGAACAAATCCCACTGCCACACTCTCTCCCCATACCACTGTATCTATTTTGAACAAATCCCACTGCCGCACTCTCTCCCCATACCACTGTATCTATTTTGAACAAATCCCACTGCCACACTCTCTCCCCATACCACTGTATCTATTTTGAACAAATCCCACTGCCACACTCTCTCCCCATACCACTGTATCTATTTTGAACAAATCCCACTGCCGCACTCTCTCCCCATACCGCTGTATCTATTTTGAACAAATCCCACTGTCACTCTCTCTCCCCATACCACTGTATCTATTTTGAACAAATCCCACTGTCACACTCTCTCCCCATACCACTGTATCTATTTTGAACAAATCCCACTGTCACACTCTCTCCCCATACCACTGTATCTATTTTGAACAAATCCCACTGCCACACTCTATCCCCATACCACTGTATCTATTTTGAACAAATCCCACTGCCGCACTCTCTCCCCATACCACTGTATCTATTTTGAACAAATCCCACTGTCACACTCTCTCCCCATACCACTGTAACTATTTTGAACAAATCCCACTGCCACACTCTCTCCCCATACCACTGTATCTATTTTGAACAAATCCCACTGCCGCACTCTCTCCCCATAACACTGTATCTATTTTGAACAAATCCCACTGCCGCACTCTCTCCCCATACCACTGTATCTATTTTGAACAAATCCCACTGTCACACTATCTCCCCATACCACTGTATCTATTTTGAACAAATCCCACTGCCACACTCTCTCCCCATCCCACTGTATCTATTTTGAACAAATCCCACTGCCGCACTCTCTCCCCATACCACTGTATCTATTTTGAACAATTCCCACTGCCACACTCTCTCCCCATACCACTGTATCTATTTCGAACAAATCCCACTGCCACACTCTCTCCCCATACCACTGTATCTATTTTGAACAAATCCCACTGCCACACTCTCTCCCCATACCACTGTATCTATTTTGAACAAATCCCACTGCCACACTCTCTCCCCATACCACTGTATCTATTTTGAACAAATCCCACTGCCACACTCTCTCCCCATACCACTGTATCTATTTTGAACAAATCCCACTGCCACACTCTCTCCCCATACCGCTGTATCTATTTTGAACAAATCCCACTGCCACACTCTCTCCCCATACCACTGTATCTATTTTGAACAAATCCCACTGCCACACTCTCTCCCCATACCACTGTATCTATTTTGAACAAATCCCACTGCCGCACTCTCTCCCCATAACACTGTATCTATTTTGAACAAATCCCACTGCCGCACTCTCTCCCCATACCACTGTATCTATTTTGAACAAATCCCACTGCCGCACTCTCTCCCCATACCACTGTATCTATTTTGAACAAATCCCACTGCCACACTCTCTCCCCATACCGCTGTATCTATTTTGAACAAATCCCACTGCCGCACTCTCTCCCCATACCACTGTATCTATTTTGAACAAATCCCACTGCCACACTCTCTCCCCATACCACTGTATCTATTTTGAACAAATCCCACTGCCGCACTCTCTCCCCATACCACTGTATCTATTTTGAACAAATCCCACTGTCACACTCTCTCCCCATACCACTGTATCTATTTTGAACAAATCCCACTGCCACACTCTCTCCCCATATCACTGTATCTATTTTGAACAAATCCCACTGCCACACTCTCTCCCCATACCACTGTATCTATTTTGAACAAATCCCACTGCCGCACTCTCTCCCCATAACACTGTATCTATTTTGAACAAATCCCACTGCCGCACTCTCTCCCCATAACACTGTATCTATTTTGAACAAATCCCACTGCCGCACTCTCTCCCCATAACACTGTATCTATTTTGAACAAATCCCACTGCCGCACTCTCTCCCCATAACACTGTATCTATTTTGAACAAATCCCACTGCCGCACTCTCTCCCCATAACACTGTATCTATTTTGAACAAATCCCACTGCCGCACTCTCTCCCCATACCACTGTATCTATTTTGAACAAATCCCACTGTCACACTCTCTCCCCATACCACTGTATCAATCTCGAACAATTCCCACTGCCGCACTCTCTCCCCATACCACTGTATCTATTTTGAACAAATCCCACTGCCGCACTCTCTCCCCATAACACTGTATCTATTTTGAACAAATCCCACTGCCGCACTCTCTCCCCATACCACTGTATCTATTTCGAACAAATCCCACTGTCACACTCTCTCCCCATACCACTGTATCAATCTCGAACAATTCCCACTGCCGCACTCTCTCCCCATACCACTGTATCTATTTTGAACAAATCCCACTGTCACACTCTCTCCCCATACCACTGTATCAATCTCGAACAATTCCCACTGCCGCACTCTCTCCCCATCCCACTGTATCTATTTTGAACAAATCCCACTGCCACACTCTCTCCCCATACCACTGTATCTATTTTGAACAAATCCCACTGTCACACTCTCTCCCCATCCCACTGTATCTATTTTGAACAATTCCCACTGCCGCACTCTCTCCCCATACCACTGTATCTATTTTGAACAAATCCCACTGCCACACTCTCTCCCCATACCACTGTATCTATTTTGAACAAATCCCACTGTCACACTCTCTCCCCATACCACTGTATCTATTTTGAACAAATCCCACTGCCGCACTCTCTCCCCATACCACTGTATCTATTTTGAACAAATCCCACTGCCGCACTCTCTCCCCATACCACTGTATCTATTTTGAACAATTCCCACTGCCACACTCTCTCCCCATACCACTGTATCTATTTCGAACAAATCCCACTGCCACACTCTCTCCCCATACCACTGTATCTATTTTGAACAAATCCCACTGCCACACTCTCTCCCCATACCACTGTATCTATTTTGAACAAATCCCACTGCCACACTCTCTCCCCATACCACTGTATCTATTTTGAACAAATCCCACTGCCACACTCTCTCCCCATACCACTGTATCTATTTTGAACAAATCCCACTGCCACACTCTCTCCCCATACCGCTGTATCTATTTTGAACAAATCCCACTGCCACACTCTCTCCCCATACCACTGTATCTATTTTGAACAAATCCCACTGCCACACTCTCTCCCCATACCACTGTATCTATTTTGAACAAATCCCACTGCCGCACTCTCTCCCCATACCGCTGTATCTATTTTGAACAAATCCCACTGCCACACTCTCTCCCCATACCACTGTATCTATTTTGAACAAATCCCACTGCCGCACTCTCTCCCCATACCACTGTATCTATTTTGAACAAATCCCACTGCCACACTCTCTCCCCATACCACTGTATCTATTTTGAACAAATCCCACTGCCACACTCTCTCCCCATACCACTGTATCTATTTTGAACAAATCCCACTGCCGCACTCTCTCCCCATACCGCTGTATCTATTTTGAACAAATCCCACTGTCACTCTCTCTCCCCATACCACTGTATCTATTTTGAACAAATCCCACTGTCACACTCTCTCCCCATACCACTGTATCTATTTTGAACAAATCCCACTGTCACACTCTCTCCCCATACCACTGTATCTATTTTGAACAAATCCCACTGCCACACTCTATCCCCATACCACTGTATCTATTTTGAACAAATCCCACTGCCGCACTCTCTCCCCATACCACTGTATCTATTTTGAACAAATCCCACTGTCACACTCTCTCCCCATACCACTGTAACTATTTTGAACAAATCCCACTGCCACACTCTCTCCCCATACCACTGTATCTATTTTGAACAAATCCCACTGCCGCACTCTCTCCCCATAACACTGTATCTATTTTGAACAAATCCCACTGCCGCACTCTCTCCCCATACCACTGTATCTATTTTGAACAAATCCCACTGTCACACTATCTCCCCATACCACTGTATCTATTTTGAACAAATCCCACTGCCACACTCTCTCCCCATCCCACTGTATCTATTTTGAACAAATCCCACTGCCGCACTCTCTCCCCATACCACTGTATCTATTTTGAACAATTCCCACTGCCACACTCTCTCCCCATACCACTGTATCTATTTTGAACAAATCCCACAGCCGCACTCTCTCCCCATACCACTGTATCTATTTTGAACAAATCCCACTGCCGCACTCTCTCCCCATACCACTGTATCTATTTTGAACAAATCCCACTGCCACACTCTCTCCCCATACCACTGTATCTATTTTGAACAAATCCCACTGCCACACTCTCTCCCCATACCACTGTATCTATTTTGAACAAATCCCACTGCCACACTCTCTCCCCATACCACTGTATCTATTTTGAACAAATCCCACTGCCACACTCTCTCCCCATACCACTGTATCTATTTTGAACAAATCCCACTGCCGCACTCTCTCCCCATACCGCTGTATCTATTTTGAACAAATCCCACTGTCACACTCTCTCCCCATACCACTGTATCTATTTTGAACAAATCCCACTGTCACACTCTCTCCCCATACCACTGTATCTATTTTGAACAAATCCCACTGCCGCACTCTCTCCCCATACCACTGTATCTATTTTGAACAAATCCCACTGTCACACTCTCTCCCCATACCACTGTATCTATTTTGAACAAATCCCACTGCCACACTCTCTCCCCATACCACTGTATCTATTTTGAACAAATCCCACTGCCGCACTCTCTCCCCATAACACTGTGTCTATTTTGAACAAATCCCACTGCCGCACTCTCTCCCCATACCACTGTATCTATTTTGAACAAATCCCACTGCCACACTCTCTCCCCATAACACTGTATCTATTTTGAACAAATCCCACTGCCACACTCTCTCCCCATACCACTGTATCTATTTTGAACAAATCCCACTGCCACACTCTCTCCCCATACCACTGTATCTATTTTGAACAAATCCCACTGCCGCACTCTCTCCCCATAACACTGTATCTATTTTGAACAAATCCCACTGCCGCACTCTCTCCCCATACCACTGTATCTATTTTGAACAAATCCCACTGCCGCACTCTCTCCCCATACCACTGTATCTATTTTGAACAAATCCCACTGCCGCACTCTCTCCCCATACCACTGTATCTATTTTGAACAAATCCCACTGCCGCACTCTCTCCCCATACCACTGTATCTATTTTGAACAAATCCCACTGCCACACTCTCTCCCCATACCACTGTATCTATTTTGAACAAATCCCACTGCCGCACTCTCTCCCCATACCACTGTATCTATTTTGAACAAATCCCACTGTCACACTCTCTCCCCATACCACTGTATCTATTTTGAACAAATCCCACTGCCACACTCTCTCCCCATACCACTGTATCTATTTTGAACAAATCCCACTGCCACACTCTCTCCCCATACCACTGTATCTATTTTGAACAAATCCCACTGCCGCACTCTCTCCCCATAACACTGTATCTATTTTGAACAAATCCCACTGCCGCACTCTCTCCCCATAACACTGTATCTATTTTGAAAAAATCCCACTGCCGCACTCTCTCCCCATAACACTGTATCTATTTTGAACAAATCCCACTGCCGCACTCTCTCCCCATAACACTGTATCTATTTTGAACAAATCCCACTGCCGCACTCTCTCCCCATACCACTGTATCTATTTTGAACAAATCCCACTGTCACACTCTCTCCCCATACCACTGTATCAATCTCGAACAATTCCCACTGCCGCACTCTCTCCCCATACCACTGTATCTATTTTGAACAAATCCCACTGCCGCACTCTCTCCCCATAACACTGTATCTATTTTGAACAAATCCCACTGCCGCACTCTCTCCCCATACCACTGTATCAATTTTGAACAAATCCCACTGCCACACTCTCTTCCCATACCGCTGTATCTATTTTGAACAAATCCCACTGCCGCACTCTCTCCCCATACCACTGTATCTATTTTGAACAAATCCCACTGTCACACTCTCTCCCCATACCACTGTATCTATTTCGAACAAATCCCACTGCCACACTCTCTCCCCATACCGCTGTATCTATTTTGAACAAATCCCACTGCCGCACTCTCTCCCCATACCACTGTATCTATTTCGAACAAATCCCACTGTCACACTCTCTCCCCATACCGCTGTATCTATTTTGAACAAATCCCACTGCCACACTCTCTCCCCATAACACTGTATCTATTTTGAACAAATCCCACTGCCGCACTCCAACCTTGCCCCAATTCTTAACGAATCCGACTAGCTCACGCTCTCCACAAACCTGCAGAAAACCCCACATTATTCTGACTGCCCCAGTGCCTTCCTATAGCCATTTATCATATCCAAATTAATTACATTGCACCGCTCTTTCCCCATAGCCCTCTTACTATCCCAGTAATGTTGTGATCCAGTACTGGCGGGGGTGGGGGGAGAAGTTAAACTAATTTGTCAGGGGTTGGGATACAGAGTGGAGTTACAGTAGGGGTGATGCACAGTCAAATATAGAAGAGAAACTGAGTCAGTCTGGAAGACAGAGAAAACATAGACCTGTCAAGGAACAAGCGAATAATACAAGCGTGGATTACATCCATTTTAACGTGAGGAGTCTTACTAGTAACGCAAATGAACTGAGGGCGTTGATTAACACGTCAGAATATGATATTATTGCTATCACAGAGACATAGTTGAGGAAAGGGTAGCTCAGTATTCCAGGGTATAGAATCTTCTGGTATGATAGGGGAGGATGGCATTGCACTTTTGATCAAGGAGTCAATTACTGCATTAAGGAGGGATGATATCTTAGAAGGTTCCTCAAATGAGGCCATATGGGTAGAACTTAAAAACAAAAAGGGGGCACATGCATGAGAAGGTGGGGTATTGGACCTAATCTTAGAGAATGAAGCTGAACAAGTGGTAGCAGTGTCATTGGGGGCGCATTTTGGCGATAGTGACCATAACTGTAAGATTTAAGGTAGTTATTCAAAAGGACAAAGATGGACAACAAATAAAGTTATTGATCTGGGGGAAGACTGATTTCAATATGATGAAACAGGATCTGGCCAAATTAGACTGGGAGCAGCTACTTGTAGGAAAGTCGATATCAGACCAGTGGGAGTCATTAAAAAAGAAATAGTGAGAGTTCAGGGCCGGCATGCTCCCATAAAGGTCAAGGGTAGGACTAATAAGGACTGAATAACAAAAAAGGAGGCTAATGGCCGATTCGGAGGACTGAAAACAGCAGCAGCCCTGGAGGAGTATAGAAATGTAAGGGTGTGCTTAAAAAGAATAATTAGGAGAGCGAAGAGGGGGCATGAAAAAAACACTGGCGGGCAAGATAAAGGAAAATCCCAAGACGCATTATAAGTATATTAAGAGCAAGAAGATAAGCAGTGAAAGAGTAGGGCCTATTAAGGACCAAAGTTACAATCTGTCTGTGGAGCCGGAGGACGTAGCTAAGGTTTTAAATGATTACTTTGCATCTGTGTTCACCATGGAGAAGGACGATGTGGGTGTAGTGATCAGTGAGGGAAATTGTGATTTACTTAAATAAATTAGTATTGAACGGGAGCAGGTAATAACACTTTTAACGGCCTGAAAAGTAGATACATCCGCAGGCCCAGATGAGATGTCTCCCAGGTTCCTATGTGAGGCAAGGGAGAAGACTGCAGGGGATCTGACTCAATTTTAAAATCCTCTCTGACCACATAGAACAAAGAACAAAGAAAATTACAGCACAGGAACAGGCCCTTCGGCCCTCCAAGCCTGCGCCGATCCAGATCCTCTATCTAAACATGTCACATATTTACTAAGGGACTGTATCTCTTTGCTTCCTGCCCATTCATGTATCTGTCTAGATACATCTTAAAAGACGCTATCATGCCCGCGTCTACCACCTCTGCTGGCAACGCATTCCAGGCACCTGCCACCCTCTGCGTAAAGAACTTTCCACGCATATCCCACCTAAACCTTTCCCCTCTCACTTTGAACTCGCGACCCCTAGTAATTGAAGCCCCCACTCTGGGAAAAAGTTTCTTGCTATCCACCCTGTCTATACCTCTCATGATTTTGTACACCTCAATCAGGTCCCCCCTCAACCTTCGTCTTTCTAATGAAAATAATCCTAATCTACTCAACCTCTCTTCATAGCTATCGCCCTCCATACCAGGCAACATCCTGGTGAACCTCCTCTGCACCCTCTCCAAAGCATCTACATCCTTTTGGTAGTGTGGCGACCAGAACTGCACGCAGTATTCCAAATGTGGCCGAACCAAAGTCTTATACCACTGTAACATGACCTGCCAACTCTTGTACTCAATACCCCGTCCGATGAAGGAAAGCATGCCGTATGCCTTCTTGACCACTCTATTGACCTGCGTTGCCACCTTCAGGGAACAATGGACCTGAACACCCAAATCTCTCTGTACATCAATTTTCCCCAGGACCTTTCCATTTATTGTATAGTTCACTCTTGAATTGGATCTTCCAAAATGCATCACCTCGCATTTGCCCTGATTGAACTCCATCTGCCATTTCTCTGCCCAACTCTCCAATCTATCTATATTCTGCTGTATTCTCTGACAGGCCCCTTCACAATCTGCTACTCCACCAATCTTAGTGTCGTCTGCAAACTTGCTAATCAGACCACCTATACTTTCCTCCAAATCATTTATGTATATCACAAACAACAGTGGTCCAAGCACGGATCCCTGTGGAACACCACTGGTCACACGTCTCCATTTTGAGAAACTCCCTTCCACTGCTACTCTCTGTATCCTGTTGCCCAGCCAGTGAAAAGTTTGCAGGTCATCAAGAAGCAGCTCCTCGTGTTGCCTCTGCTCAGAACTGTCTATGTTACCTGCATTAACAGGACAATGAGCATGTACGCAGCTCCTAAACACATGTCTCACATTTCCAATCTCTTCTCATTCTCTGTATCTGGGATGTATTTGTAAGGTAGAGTGATTGAGAGTTTGTTTATGGCAGTGAGAAAAAGAGCCCTGGTCTCGTGCTGTGTGTTTGTTTTATGTTCAAAATCCTTTGTTTTGTTTTCATCAGTTGTATTTATCTCATTCACAAGGAGAATCATTTCAGAAGCTGAAGCTTTGATGATGCAGAAAGAGAATCATTTGGCACGTGGTATTCTCAGACAAAAGCTTTAACCAGTGAATAGTAATAAATGTATTTGTGTTATTGCCTAATTCATTTTTAGATGCAGGAAAGAAGACCTTATGTTTTCGGGGCGAATATAAAAACACAGTGCTGGAAATGCTCAGTATTTCCAGCATGGTCTTTATTTCAGATTTCCAGCATCCACAGTATTTTGATTGTGTGTTTTAGGGGGACCTTATTACCATAAGGGGGCGGGCTGGAGCAGCCTCTGAAGCAAATAGTTTGGGAAGCGCTGCTCCAGAACAGTCACTGGAATCCTGTAGTTTTCCCTCTCTCCATCTCTTGCTGCAACTTGTTCTGTACCCCTCCCATCATGTTCCTAGCTCTGTTTCTTCACATCTGTAAATTCCTATCTCTATATTCTCTCAACATCCTTTATATTTCCTCCTCTCTCTAGAGTCTCACAAATTTCTCTTTTCATTCTCTTTCTGCGACTCTCTGCTTCTTTATCAGTCTCTCCCAGTCCATTTCTCTCTCACACAGTTCCACATCTTTGACTCTTTCCATCCCTGCCTCTCCTTGCTTGCAAGATTATCATTGCATCGCCCTCCTCCCACTCCAGGACACCCCTCTCTCTTCTGTAAACACATCTTAGTTTGTATCTCTACCCCTCTACCTCTTTCCGTCTTTCCATCTCTCTTTATCTGCGATCTTTCTCAATATCTACATCACTGCTGCATTCTCTCACTCTGCATCTCCAGCTCTCTCTCTTTCTCTCTTTCTCTCTGTATTTCTTCATCTCTCTATCCATCTCTCTCTCTCTCTCTCTCTATGCCTTTCTCGATATTTTTCCCTGTTCTCAGAAAGGAGTGTTTGGGTCCTGGGATAGTGAGGAGAGAGGCGGTAAATAGGCAGGTATTACACCTTCTGCGATAGCAGGGGAAGGTGCCATAGGAAGGGGACGATGAGCTGGGGGTAATGGAGGAGTGGACCAGGGTCTCACGGGTGGAATGATCCCTTCAGAATTCCGACAGGGGAAGGGAGGGGAAGATGCATTTGGTAGTGGCATCACGCTGGAGGTGGTGGAAATGGCGGAGGATGATCCTTTGGATATGGGAGGCTGATGGGGTGGAAAGTGAGGACAAAGCGAACCCTGTCACGGTTCTGTGCGGAAAGGGAAGGGGTGAGGGTAGAGGTGCAGGAAATGGGCTGGACACGTGGGGGAAACCTCGGTTGAGGAAAAAGGAAGACATATCAGAAGCGCTGCCATGGAAGGTAGCACCATCAGAGCAGCTGTGTCAGAGACAGAAAAACTGGGAGAATGGAATGGAGTATTTACAGGAGGCAGGGTGTGAAGAAGTGTAGTCGAGGTAGCTGTGGGAGTCGGTGGGCTTATAATGGATATTAGTAGACAACCTATCCCCAGAGATGGAGACAGAGAAGTCGAGGAAGGGAAGGGAAGTGTCGGAGATGGACTGTGTAAAGGTGAGAGAAGGGTGGAAATTAGAAGCAAAGTTGATACAGTTTTCCAGTTCAGGTATCGTGTCAGACTGTGACCAAGAGTGGAAGCGATGCAGGACAAATCCCACATTCTGAATCAGTACAGTGTCAGAGAGTGGCCAGGAGAGCAAGTATTGCAGGAAAAATCCCACATTCTGAATCAGTAGTGTCAGAGAGTGGCCAGGAGAGCAAGTATTGCAGGAAAACTCCCACATTCTGAATCAGTAGTGTCAGAGAGTGGCCAGGAGAGCAAGTATTGCAGGAAAACTCCCACATTCTGAATCAGTACAGTGTCAGACAGTGACCAGGAACGGAAATGATGCAGGATAAATCTCACAGTCTGAATCAGTCCAGTGTCAGAGAGTAACCGGGAGAAGAAGTAATGAAGGAAAATTCCCAGACCTTGCATGAGTACAGTGACAGACCGTGATCGGGACACTAATTGATGCAGGAATAATCCCACACTCTGAATCAGTATAGTGTCAAACAATGACTGGGAAAGGAAGTAATCCAGGAAATATCCCAGACTTTGAATCAGGACAGTGTCAGGCAGTGATTGGAAATTAAATGATGCAGGAAAATGCCAGACTCTGAATCAGTACAGTGTCAGGCAGTGACCGGGCAATGAAGTAATGGAGGAAAAATCCCCGACTTTGAATCAGGGCAGTGTCAGAGAGTGACCGGGACAGTAAACAATGCCAGAGAGATCCCAGCACAGTGGCTCAGTGGTTAGCACCGCAGCCTCACAGCTCCAGTGACCGAGGTTCGGTTCTGGGTACTGTCTGTGTGGAGTTTTCACGTTCTACCTGTGTGGGTTTCTGTTGGGTGCTCTCCAGTTTCCACCTGCAGCTCAAGACCTGCAGGTTGGTAGGTAAATTGGCAGTTATAAATTGTGCCTGGTGTAGGAATGTGATAGAAGAATTGAGAGAAGGGGGGAACATAGGGTTAATGTAGGATTTGCTTTAATGGGTGGTTGATAGTCATCACAGAGTCGGCGGGTCAAAGCGCCTGTTTCAGTGCCTATCCCTTTGGGAAAGGAAGTGATGAAAGAAAATCCCACGCTCTGAATCAGTACCATGTTAGACAGTGACTGGCAAAGTAAGTCATGCAGGAAAAATCCCACAGTCTGAATCAGGACAGTATCAGAGAGTAACTGGGAAAGCAAGTAATGCAGGGAAAATCCCAGGCTTAGAATCAAGGCAGTGTGAGAGAGTTACTGGGACAGCAAGTGATGCAGGAAGAATCCAATATTTTGAATCAGTCCAGTGTCAAAAAGTGACCGGGAAAGGAAGCAATGAAGGAAAAGTTCCACACTCTAAATCAGTACCATGTTAAACAGTGACCAGAAAGGACGTGAAGCAGGAAAACTTCCAGACCTTGAATCAGTTCAGTGTCAGACTGTTACCAGGAATGTAAGTCATGTAGGAAAAATCCCAAATTCTGAATCAGTACCGTGTTAGACAGTGATTGGGAAAGCACGGGGTGCAGGAAAAATCCCATTGTCTGAATTAGTAGTGTCCGAGAATACGCGGGAGAGCAAATAATGCAGGAAAAATCCCAGACCTTGAATCAGGAGCATCAGAGAGTGACTGGGAAAGTTAGTGATGTCGTATTTATCCCACACTCTGAATCAGTACAGTGTCAGACAGTGACCAGAACAGTAACTGATGCAGGAAAAATCCCTCACACTGAATCAGTACTGTTTCAGACAGTGACCAGGAGAGCAAGTAATGCAGGAAAATCCCGAGAACTTGAACCAGGACAGGGTCAGAGAGTGACTGGGAAAGGAAGTAATGCAGGAAAAATCTCTCACTCTGAATCATAGTGTCATAGATTCATTGAGTCGTACAGCACTGAAACAGGCCATTCGGCCCACCCAGTCTGTGCCGACCATCAACCATCCATTCTTATACTAATCCTACATTAATCCCAAATTCCCTACCACATCCCCACCATCCCTCAATTCTCCTACCACCTCCCTGCACTAGGGGCAATTTACAATGGCCAATTTACCTATCAACCTGAAAGCCTTTGGCTGTGGGAGGAAACCAGAGCGACGACGGAAACCCACGCATTCACAGAGAGAACTAGAAAACTCCGCACTGTACAGTGTTAGACAGTGACCGGGACAGCAAGTGATGCAGGAAAAATCCCGCACTCGGAATCAGCACAGTGTTAGACAGGTACTGCAAAAGCAAGTGATGCAGGAAAAATTCCAGACTCTGAATCAGTACAGTTCAGACAGTGACTAGGAAAGGAAGTAAGGCAGGAAAAAAGCCACATTCTGAATCTGTACAGTGTTAGATAGAGACTGGGATAGCAAGTGATGCAGGAAAAATTCCAGACTCTGAATCAGTACAGTTCAGACAGTGACTAGGAAAGGAAGTAAGGCAGGAAAAAAGCCACATTCTGAATCTGTACAGTGTTAGATAGAGACTGGGATAGCAAGTGATGCAGGAAAAATTCCAGACTCTGAATCAGTACAGTTCAGACAATGACTAGGAAAGGAAGTAAGGCAGGAAAAAACCCACATTCTGAATCTGTACAGTGTTAGATAGAGACTGGGATAGCAAGTGATGCAGGAAAAATTCCAGACTCTGAATCAGTACAGTTCAGACAGTGACTAGGAAAGGAAGTAAGGCAGGAAAAAAGCCACATTCTGAATCTGTACAGTGTTAGATAGAGACTGGGAAAGCAGGTGATGCAGGAAAAATTCCAGACTCTGAATCAGTACAGTTCAGACAGTGACTAGGAAAGGAAGTAAGGCAGGAAAAAAGCCACATTCTGATTCTGTACAGTGTTAGATAGAGACTGGGACAGCAAGTGATGCAGGAAAAATTCCAGACTCTGAATCAGTACAGTTCAGACAGTGACTAGGAAAGGAAGTAAGGCAGGAA
Organism: Heterodontus francisci; assembly: GCF_036365525.1. Taxonomy (NCBI): domain Eukaryota; kingdom Metazoa; phylum Chordata; class Chondrichthyes; order Heterodontiformes; family Heterodontidae; genus Heterodontus; species Heterodontus francisci. The sequence goes on from NW_027141586.1 coordinate 1,133,595, forward strand.
AAAAGCCACATTCTGAATCTGTACAGTGTTAGATAGAGACTGGGATAGCAAGTGATGCAGGAAAAATTCCAGACTCTGAGTCAGTACAGTTCAGACAGTGACTAGGAAAGGAAGTAAGGCAGGAAAAAAGCCACATTCTGAATCTGTACAGTGTTAGATAGAGACTGGGACAGCAAGTGATGCAGGAAAAATTCCAGACTCTGAATCAGTACAGTTCAGACAGTGACTAGGAAAGGAAGTAAGGCAGGAAAAAAGCCACATTCTGAATCTGTACAGTGTTAGATAGAGACTGGGATAGCAAGTGATGCAGGAAAAATTCCAGACTCTGAGTCAGTACAGTTCAGACAGTGACTAGGAAAGGAAGTAAGGCAGGAAAAAAGCCACATTCTGAATCTGTACAGTGTTAGATAGAGACTGGGACAGCAAGTGATGCAGGAAAAATTCCAGACTCTGAATCAGTACAGTTCAGACAGTGACTAGGAAAGGAAGTAAGGCAGGAAAAAAGCCACATTCTGAATCTGTACAGTGTTAGATAGAGACTGGGATAGCAAGTGATGCAGGAAAAATTCCAGACTCTGAATCAGTACAGTTCAGACAGTGACTAGGAAAGGAAGTAAGGCAGGAAAAAAGCCACATTCTGAATCTGTACAGTGTTAGATAGAGACTGGGACAGCAAGTGATGCAGGAAAAATTCCAGACTCTGAATCAGTACAGTTCAGACAGTGACTAGGAAAGGAAGTAAGGCAGGAAAAAAGCCACATTCTGAATCTGTACAGTGTTAGATAGAGACTGGGATAGCAAGTGATGCAGGAAAAATTCCAGACTCTGAGTCAGTACAGTTCAGACAGTGACTAGGAAAGGAAGTAAGGCAGGAAAAAAGCCACATTCTGAATCTGTACAGTGTTAGATAGAGACTGGGACAGCAAGTGATGCAGGAAAAATTCCAGACTCTGAATCAGTACAGTTCAGACAGTGACTAGGAAAGGAAGTAAGGCAGGAAAAAAGCCACATTCTGAATCTGTACAGTGTTAGATAGAGACTGGGATAGCAAGTGATGCAGGAAAAATTCCAGACTCTGAATCAGTACAGTTCAGACAGTGACTAGGAAAGGAAGTAAGGCAGGAAAAAAGCCACATTCTGAATCTGTACAGTGTTAGATAGAGACTGGGATAGCAAGTGATGCAGGAAAAATTCCAGACTCTGAATCAGTACAGTTCAGACAGTGACTAGGAAAGGAAGTAAGGCAGGAAAAAAGCCACATTCTGAATCTGTACAGTGTTAGATAGAGACTGGGACAGCAAGTGATGCAGGAAAAATTCCAGACTCTGAATCAGTACAGTTCAGACAGTGACTAGGAAAGGAAGTAAGGCAGGAAAAAAGCCACATTCTGAATCTGTACAGTGTTAGATAGAGACTGGGATAGCAAGTGATGCAGGAAAAATTCCAGACTCTGAATCAGTACAGTTCAGACAGTGACTAGGGAAGGAAGTAAGGCAGGAAAAAAGCCACATTCTGAATCTGTACAGTGTTAGATAGAGACTGGGACAGCAAGTGATGCAGGAAAAATTCCAGACTCTGAATCAGTACAGTTCAGACAGTGACTAGGAAAGGAAGTAAGGCAGGAAAAAAGCCACATTCTGAATCTGTACAGTGTTAGATAGAGACTGGGACAGCAAGTGATGCAGGAAAAATTCCAGACTCTGAATCAGTACAGTTCAGACAGTGACTAGGAAAGGAAGTAAGGCAGGAAAAAAGCCACATTCTGAATCTGTACAGTGTTAGATAGAGACTGGGACAGCAAGTGATGCAGGAAAAATTCCAGACTCTGAATCAGTACAGTTCAGACAGTGACTAGGAAAGGAAGTAAGGCAGGAAAAAAGCCACATTCTGATTCTGTACAGTGTTAGATAGAGACTGGGATAGCAAGTGATGCAAGAAAAATTCCAGACTCTGAATCAGTACAGTTCAGACAGTGACTAGGAAAGGAAGTAAGGCAGGAAAAAAGCCACATTCTGAATCTGTACAGTGTTAGATAGAGACTGGGATAGCAAGTGATGCAGGAAAAATTCCAGACTCTGAATCAGTACAGTTCAGACAGTGACTAGGAAAGGAAGTAAGGCAGGAAAAAAGCCACATTCTGAATCTGTACAGTGTGAGATAGAGACTGGGACAGCAAGTGATGCAGGAAAAATTCCAGACTCTGAATCAGTACAGTTCAGACAGTGACTAGGAAAGGAAGTAAGGCAGGAAAAAAGCCACATTCTGAATCTGTACAGTGTTAGATAGAGACTGGGGCAGCAAGTGATGCAGGAAAAATTCCAGACTCTGAATCAGTACAGTTCAGACAGTGACTAGGAAAGGAAGTAAGGCAGGAAAAAAGCCACATTCTGATTCTGTACAGTGTTAGATAGAGACTGGGACAGCAAGTGATGCAGGAAAAATTCCAGACTCTGAATCAGTACAGTTCAGACAGTGACTAGGAAAGGAAGTAAGGCAGGAAAAAAGCCACATTCTGAATCTGTACAGTGTTAGATAGAGACTGGGATAGCAAGTGATGCAGGAAAAATTCCAGACTCTGAATCAGTACAGTTCAGACAGTGACTAGGAAAGGAAGTAAGGCAGGAAAAAACCCACATTCTGAATCTGTACAGTGTTAGATAGAGACTGGGATAGCAAGTGATGCAGGAAAAATTCCAGACTCTGAATCAGTACAGTTCAGACAGTGACTAGGAAAGGAAGTAAGGCAGGAAAAAAGCCACATTCTGAATCTGTACAGTGTTAGATAGAGACTGGGACAGCAAGTGATGCAGGAAAAATTCCAGACTCTGAATCAGTACAGTTCAGACAGTGACTAGGAAAGGAAGTAAGGCAGGAAAAAAGCCACATTCTGAATCTGTACAGTGTTAGATAGAGACTGGGATAGCAAGTGATGCAGGAAAAATTCCAGACTCTGAATCAGTACAGTTCAGACAGTGACTAGGAAAGGAAGTAAGGCAGGAAAAAAGCCACATTCTGAATCTGTACAGTGTTAGATAGAGACTGGGACAGCAAGTGATGCAGGAAGAATTCCAGACTCTGAATCAGTACAGTTCAGACAGTGACGAGGAAAGGAAGTAAGGCAGGAAAAAAGCCACATTCTGATTCTGTACAGTGTTAGATAGAGACTGGGATAGCAAGTGATGCAGGAAAAATTGAAGACTCTGAATCAGTACAGTTCAGACAGTGACTAGGAAAGGAAGTAAGGCAGGAAAAAAGCCACATTCTGATTCTGTACAGTGTTAGATAGAGACTGGGACAGCAAGTGATGCAGGAAAAATTCCAGACTCTGAATCAGTACAGTTCAGACAGTGACTAGGAAAGGAAGTAAGGCAGGAAAGAAGCCACATTCTGAATCTGTACAGTGTTAGATAGAGACTGGGACAGCAAGTGATGCAGGAAAAATTCCAGACTCTGAATCAGTACAGTTCAGACAGTGACTAGGAAAGGAAGTAAGGCAGGAAAAAAGCCACATTCTGATTCTGTACAGTGTTAGATAGAGACTGGGATAGCAAGTGATGCAGGAAAAATTCCAGACTCTGAATCAGTACAGTTCAGACAGTGACTAGGAAAGGAAGTAAGGCAGGAAAAAACCCACATTCCGAATCTGTACAGTGTTAGATAGAGACTGGGATAGCAAGTGATGCAGGAAAAATTCCAGACTCTGAATCAGTACAGTTCAGACAGTGACTAGGAAAGGAAGTAAGGCAGGAAAAAAGCCACATTCTGAATCTGTACAGTGTTAGATAGAGACTGGGACAGCAAGTGATGCAGGAAAAATTCCAGACTCTGAATCAGTACAGTTCAGACAGTGACTAGGAAAGGAAGTAAGGCAGGAAAAAAGCCACATTCTGAATCTGTACAGTGTTAGATAGAGACTGGGATAGCAAGTGATGCAGGAAAAATTCCAGACTCTGAATCAGTACAGTTCAGACAGTGACTAGGAAAGGAAGTAAGGCAGGAAAAAAGCCACATTCTGAATCTGTACAGTGTTAGATAGAGACTGGGACAGCAAGTGATGCAGGAAAAATTCCAGACTCTGAATCAGTACAGTTCAGACAGTGACTAGGAAAGGAAGTAAGGCAGGAAAAAAGCCACATTCTGATTCTGTACAGTGTTAGATAGAGACTGGGATAGCAAGTGATGCAGGAAAAATTCAAGACTCTGAATCAGTACAGTTCAGACAGTGACTAGGAAAGGAAGTAAGGCAGGAAAAAAGCCACATTCTGAATCTGTACAGTGTTAGATAGAGACTGGGACAGCAAGTGATGCAGGAAAAATTCCAGACTCTGAATCAGTACAGTTCAGACAGTGACTAGGAAAGGAAGTAAGGCAGGAAAAAAGCCACATTCTGAATCTGTACAGTGTTAGATAGAGACTGGGACAGCAAGTGATGCAGGAAAAATTCCAGACTCTGAATCAGTACAGTTCAGACAGTGACTAGGAAAGGAAGTAAGGCAGGAAAAAAGCCACATTCTGATTCTGTACAGTGTTAGATAGAGACTGGGACAGCAAGTGATGCAGGAAAAATTCCAGACTCTGAATCAGTACAGTTCAGACAGTGACTAGGAAAGGAAGTAAGGCAGGAAAAAAGCCACATTCTGAATCTGTACAGTGTTAGATAGAGACTGGGACAGCAAGTGATGCAGGAAAAATTCCAGACTCTGAATCAGTACAGTTCAGACAGTGACTAGGAAAGGAAGTAAGGCAGGAAAAAAGCCGCATTCTGATTCTGTACAGTGTTAGATAGAGACTGGGATAGCAAGTGATGCAGGAAAAATTCCAGACTCTGAATCAGTACAGTTCAGACAGTGACTAGGAAAGGAAGTAAGGCAGGAAAAAACCCACATTCTGAATCTGTACAGTGTTAGATAGAGACTGGGATAGCAAGTGATGCAGGAAAAATTCCAGACTCTGAATCAGTACAGTTCAGACAGTGACTAGGAAAGGAAGTAAGGCAGGAAAAAAGCCACATTCTGAATCTGTACAGTGTTAGATAGAGACTGGGACAGCAAGTGATGCAGGAAAAATTCCAGACTCTGAATCAGTACAGTTCAGACAGTGACTAGGAAAGGAAGTAAGGCAGGAAAAAAGCCACATTCTGAATCTGTACAGTGTTAGATAGAGACTGGGATAGCAAGTGATGCAGGAAAAATTCCAGACTCTGAATCAGTACAGTTCAGACAGTGACTAGGAAAGGAAGTAAGGCAGGAAAAAAGCCACATTCTGAATCTGTACAGTGTTAGATAGAGACTGGGACAGCAAGTGATGCAGGAAAAATTCCAGACTCTGAATCAGTACAGTTCAGACAGTGACTAGGAAAGGAAGTAAGGCAGGAAAAAAGCCACATTCTGATTCTGTACAGTGTTAGATAGAGACTGGGATAGCAAGTGATGCAGGAAAAATTCAAGACTCTGAATCAGTACAGTTCAGACAGTGACTAGGAAAGGAAGTAAGGCAGGAAAAAAGCCACATTCTGAATCTGTACAGTGTTAGATAGAGACTGGGACAGCAAGTGATGCAGGAAAAATTCCAGACTCTGAATCAGTACAGTTCAGACAGTGACTAGGAAAGGAAGTAAGGCAGGAAAAAAGCCACATTCTGAATCTGTACAGTGTTAGATAGAGACTGGGATAGCAAGTGATGCAGGAAAAATTCCAGACTCTGAATCAGTACAGTTCAGACAGTGACTAGGAAAGGAAGTAAGGCAGGAAAAAAGCCACATTCTGATTCTGTACAGTGTTAGATAGAGACTGGGATAGCAAGTGATGCAGGAAAAATTCAAGACTCTGAATCAGTACAGTTCAGACAGTGACTAGGAAAGGAAGTAAGGCAGGAAAAAAGCCACATTCTGAATCTGTACAGTGTTAGATAGAGACTGGGACAGCAAGTGATGCAGGAAAAATTCCAGACTCTGAATCAGTACAGTTCAGACAGTGACTAGGAAAGGAAGTAAGGCAGGAAAAAAGCCACATTCTGAATCTGTACAGTGTTAGATAGAGACTGGGATAGCAAGTGATGCAGGAAAAATTCCAGACTCTGAATCAGTACAGTTCAGACAGTGACTAGGAAAGGAAGTAAGGCAGGAAAAAAGCCACATTCTGAATCTGTACAGTGTTAGATAGAGACTGGGACAGCAAGTGATGCAGGAAAAATTCCAGACTCTGAATCAGTACAGTTCAGACAGTGACTAGGAAAGGAAGTAAGGCAGGAAAAAAGCCACATTCTGATTCTGTACAGTGTTAGATAGAGACTGGGACAGCAAGTGATGCAGGAAAAATTCCAGACTCTGAATCAGTACAGTTCAGACAGTGACTAGGAAAGGAAGTAAGGCAGGAAAAAAGCCACATTCTGATTCTGTACAGTGTTAGATAGAGACTGGGATAGCAAGTGATGCAGGAAAAATTCAAGACTCTGAATCAGTACAGTTCAGACAGTGACTAGGAAAGGAAGTAAGGCAGGAAAAAAGCCACATTCTGATTCTGTACAGTGTTAGATAGAGACTGGGACAGCAAGTGATGCAGGAAAAATTCCAGACTCTGAATCAGTACAGTTCAGACAGTGACTAGGAAAGGAAGTAAGGCAGGAAAAAAGCCACATTCTGATTCTGTACAGTGTTAGATAGAGACTGGGATAGCAAGTGATGCAGGAAAAATTCCAGACTCTGAATCAGTACAGTTCAGACAGTGACTAGGAAAGGAAGTAAGGCAGGAAAAAAGCCACATTCTGAATCTGTACAGTGTTAGATAGAGACTGGGACAGCAAGTGATGCAGGAAAAATTCCAGACTCTGAATCAGTACAGTTCAGACAGTGACTAGGAAAGGAAGTAAGGCAGGAAAAAAGCCACATTCTGAATCTGTACAGTGTTAGATAGAGACTGGGATAGCAAGTGATGCAGGAAAAATTCCAGACTCTGAATCAGTACAGTTCAGACAGTGACTAGGAAAGGAAGTAAGGCAGGAAAAAAGCCACATTCTGAATCTGTACAGTGTTAGATAGAGACTGGGACAGCAAGTGATGCAGGAAAAATTCCAGACTCTGAATCAGTACAGTTCAGACAGTGACTAGGAAAGGAAGTAAGGCAGGAAAAAAGCCACATTCTGATTCTGTACAGTGTTAGATAGAGACTGGGACAGCAAGTGATGCAGGAAAAATTCCAGACTCTGAATCAGTACAGTTCAGACAGTGACTAGGAAAGGAAGTAAGGCAGGAAAAAAGCCACATTCTGAATCTGTACAGTGTTAGATAGAGACTGGGATAGCAAGTGATGCAGGAAAAATTCCAGACTCTGAATCAGTACAGTTCAGACAGTGACTAGGAAAGGAAGTAAGGCAGGAAAAAAGCCACATTCTGAATCTGTACAGTGTTAGATAGAGACTGGGATAGCAAGTGATGCAGGAAAAATTCCAGACTCTGAATCAGTACAGTTCAGACAGTGACTAGGAAAGGAAGTAAGGCAGGAAAAAAGCCACATTCTGAATCTGTACAGTGTTAGATAGAGACTGGGACAGCAAGTGATGCAGGAAAAATTCCAGACTCTGAATCAGTACAGTTCAGACAGTGACTAGGAAAGGAAGTAAGGCAGGAGAAAAGCCACATTCTGATTCTGTACAGTGTTAGATAGAGACTGGGATAGCAAGTGATGCAGGAAAAATTCAAGACTCTGAATCAGTACAGTTCAGACAGTGACTAGGAAAGGAAGTAAGGCAGGAAAAAAGCCACATTCTGAATCTGTACAGTGTTAGATAGAGACTGGGACAGCAAGTGATGCAGGAAAAATTCCAGACTCTGAATCAGTACAGTTCAGACAGTGACTAGGAAAGGAAGTAAGGCAGGAAAAAAGCCACATTCTGAATCTGTACAGTGTTAGATAGAGACTGGGACAGCAAGTGATGCAGGAAAAATTCCAGACTCTGAATCAGTACAGTTCAGACAGTGACTAGGAAAGGAAGTAAGGCAGGAAAAAAGCCACATTCTGATTCTGTACAGTGTTAGATAGAGACTGGGACAGCAAGTGATGCAGGAAAAATTCCAGACTCTGAATCAGTACAGTTCAGACAGTGACTAGGAAAGGAAGTAAGGCAGGAAAAAAGCCACATTCTGAATCTGTACAGTGTTAGATAGAGACTGGGACAGCAAGTGATGCAGGAAAAATTCCAGACTCTGAATCAGTACAGTTCAGACAGTGACTAGGAAAGGAAGTAAGGCAGGAAAAAAGCCGCATTCTGATTCTGTACAGTGTTAGATAGAGACTGGGATAGCAAGTGATGCAGGAAAAATTCCAGACTCTGAATCAGTACAGTTCAGACAGTGACTAGGAAAGGAAGTAAGGCAGGAAAAAACCCACATTCTGAATCTGTACAGTGTTAGATAGAGACTGGGATAGCAAGTGATGCAGGAAAAATTCCAGACTCTGAATCAGTACAGTTCAGACAGTGACTAGGAAAGGAAGTAAGGCAGGAAAAAAGCCACATTCTGAATCTGTACAGTGTTAGATAGAGACTGGGACAGCAAGTGATGCAGGAAAAATTCCAGACTCTGAATCAGTACAGTTCAGACAGTGACTAGGAAAGGAAGTAAGGCAGGAAAAAAGCCACATTCTGAATCTGTACAGTGTTAGATAGAGACTGGGATAGCAAGTGATGCAGGAAAAATTCCAGACTCTGAATCAGTACAGTTCAGACAGTGACTAGGAAAGGAAGTAAGGCAGGAAAAAAGCCACATTCTGAATCTGTACAGTGTTAGATAGAGACTGGGACAGCAAGTGATGCAGGAAAAATTCCAGACTCTGAATCAGTACAGTTCAGACAGTGACTAGGAAAGGAAGTAAGGCAGCAAAAAAGCCACATTCTGATTCTGTACAGTGTTAGATAGAGACTGGGATAGCAAGTGATGCAGGAAAAATTCAAGACTCTGAATCAGTACAGTTCAGACAGTGACTAGGAAAGGAAGTAAGGCAGGAAAAAAGCCACATTCTGATTCTGTACAGTGTTAGATAGAGACTGGGACAGCAAGTGATGCAGGAAAAATTCCAGACTCTGAATCAGTACAGTTCAGACAGTGACTAGGAAAGGAAGTAAGGCAGGAAAAAAGCCACATTCTGAATCTGTACAGTGTTAGATAGAGACTGGGACAGCAAGTGATGCAGGAAAAATTCCAGACTCTGAATCAGTACAGTTCAGACAGTGACTAGGAAAGGAAGTAAGGCAGGAAAAAAGCCACATTCTGATTCTGTACAGTGTTAGATAGAGACTGGGATAGCAAGTGATGCAGGAAAAATTCCAGACTCTGAATCAGTACAGTTCAGACAGTGACTAGGAAAGGAAGTAAGGCAGGAAAAAACCCACATTCTGAATCTGTACAGTGTTAGATAGAGACTGGGATAGCAAGTGATGCAGGAAAAATTCCAGACTCTGAATTAGTACAGTTCAGACAGTGACTAGGAAAGGAAGTAAGGCAGGAAAAAAGCCACATTCTGAATCTGTACAGTGTTAGATAGAGACTGGGACAGCAAGTGATGCAGGAAAAATTCCAGACTCTGAATCAGTACAGTTCAGACAGTGACTAGGAAAGGAAGTAAGGCAGGAAAAAAGCCACATTCTGAATCTGTACAGTGTTAGATAGAGACTGGGACAGCAAGTGATGCAGGAAAAATTCCAGACTCTGAATCAGTACAGTTCAGACAGTGACTAGGAAAGGAAGTAAGGCAGGAAAAAAGCCACATTCTGAATCTGTACAGTGTTAGATAGAGACTGGGACAGCAAGTGATGCAGGAAAAATTCCAGACTCTGAATCAGTACAGTTCAGACAGTGACTAGGAAAGGAAGTAAGGCAGGAAAAAAGCCACATTCTGAATCTGTACAGTGTTAGATAGAGACTGGGACAGCAAGTGATGCAGATAAAAACACGATCTGAATGAGTACAGTGATAGATTTTGATCGTGCAGCCACTGACACAGCAAATATCCAACCCTCTGAATAAGAATATAGACCGACAATGAGAGTGACAGCAACTGATACAGGAAAAGTCCCATTCTAATGGATCAAGACTAATGTTAAACAGTGACTGGGACAGTAAGTGACACAGGTAAAATCCCACATATTGAATCAGTACAGTGTCAGACAGTTACCGGGAAAGGAAGTAATGCAGGGAAAATCCCTCACTCTGAACCATAGTGTCATTGATGCATAGAGTCATACAGCACTGAAACAAGCCTTCGGCCCTCCGAGTCTGTGCAGACCATCAACCACCCATTTTTACATTAATCCCAAATTCCTTACCACATCCCCACCTTCCCTCAATTCTCCTACCACCTATCTACACCAGGGGCAATTCACAATGGCCAATTTACCTATCAACCTGCAAGCCTTTGGCTGTGGGAGGAAACCAGAGCAACGACGGAAACCCACGTGGTCACAGGCAGAACTTGCAAACTCCGCACAGAGGTGTCAGACAGGAAAAAACACATTCTGAATCATTAGAGTGTTAGACAGAGACTGGGATAGCAAGTAATGAAGGAAAAAAACACGATCTCAATGAGTACAGCGACAGCTATTGATTATGCAGCAACTGACGCAGCAAATATCCCACTCCCCGAATAAGAATCGAGCCTGACAATGAGAGGGACAGCAACTAATGGAGGAAAAAGTCCCAGTCTTAGAATCATCCCAATGTCAGACAGTAACTGGGACAGTAAGAGATGCAGGTATAATTCCACACACTGAATCAGCACAGTGTCAGACAGTAACTGGGACAGTAACAGATGCAGGTATAATTCCACACTCTGAATCAGTACAATGTCAGACAGTGACTGGGACAGTAAGAGATGCAGGTATAATTCCACACACTGAATCAGCACAGTGTCAGACAGTAACTGGGACAGTAAGAGATGCAGGTATAATTCCACACACTGAATCAGCACAGTGTCAGACAGTAACTGGGACAGTAAGAGATGCAGGTATAATTCCACACTCTGAATCAGTACAATGTCAGACAGTAACTGGGACAGTAAGAGATGCAGGTATAATTCCACACTCTGAATCAGTACAATGTCAGACAGTAACTGGGACAGTAAGAGATGCAGGTATAATTCCACACATTGAATCAGCACAGTGTCAGACAGTAACTGGGACAGTAAGAGATGCAGGTATAATTCCACACATTGAATCAGCACAGTGTCAGACAGTAACTGGGACAGTAAGAGATGCAGGTATAATTCCACACACTGAATCAGCACAGTGTCAGACAGTGACTGGGACAGTAAGAGATGCAGGTATAATTCCACACTCTGAATCAGTACAATGTCAGACAGTAACTGGGACAGTAAGAGATGCAGGTATAATTCCACACACTGAATCAGCACACTGTCAGACAGTAACTGGGACAGTAAGAGATGCAGGTATAATTCCACACACTGAATCAGCACAGTGTCAGACAGTAACTGGGACAGTAAGAGATGCAGGTATAATTCCACACACTGAATCAGCACAGTGTCAGACAGTAACTGGGACAGTAAGAGATGCAGGTATAATTCCACACACTGAATCAGCACAATGTCAGACAGTAACTGGGACAGTAATAGATGCAGGTATTATTCCACACACTGAATCAGCACAGTGTCAGACAGTAACTGGGACAGTAAGAGATGCAGGTATAATTCCACACACTGAATCAGTACAATGTCAGACAGTAACTGGGACAGTAAGAGATGCAGGTATAATTCCACACACTGAATCAGCACAATGTCAGACAGTAACTGGGACAGTAAGAGATGCAGGTATAATTCCACACACTGAATCAGCACAGTGTCAGACAGTGACTGGGACAGTAAGAGATGCAGGTATAATTCCACACTCTGAATCAGCACAATGTCAGACAGTAACTGGGACAGTAAGAGATGCAGGTATAATTCCACACACTGAATCAGCACAGTGTCAGACAGTGACTGGGACAGTAAGAGATGCTGGTATAATTCCACACACTGAATCAGCACAGTGTCAGACAGTGACTGGGACAGTAAGAGATGCAGGTATAATTCCACACTCTGAATCAGCACAATGTCAGACAGTAACTGGGACAGTAAGAGATGCAGGTATAATTCCACACACTGAATCAGCACAATGTCAGACAGTAACTGGGACAGTAAGAGATGCAGGTATAATTCCACACACTGAATCAGCACAGTGTCAGACAGTGACTGGGACAGTAAGAGATGCAGGTATAATTCCACACTCTGAATCAGCACAATGTCAGACAGTAACTGGGACAGTAAGAGATGCAGGTATAATTCCACACACTGAATCAGCACAGTGTCAGACAGTGACTGGGACAGTAAGAGATGCAGGTATAATTCCACACTCTGAATCAGCACAATGTCAGACAGGAACTGGGACAGTAAGAGATGCAGGTATAATTCCACACACTGAATCAGTACAGTGTCAGACAGTAACTGGGACAGTAAGAGATGCAGGTATAATTCCACACACTGAATCAGTACAGTGTCAGACAGTAACTGGGACAGTAAGAGATGCAGGTATAATTCCACACACTGAATCAGCACAGTGTCAGACAGTGACTGGGACAGTAAGAGATGCAGGTATAATTCCACACACTGAATCAGTACAATGTCAGACAGTAACTGGGACAGTAAGAGATGCAGGTATAATTCCACACTCTGAATCAGCACAGTGTCAGACAGTGACTGGGACAGTAAGAGATGCTGGTATAATTCCACACATTGAATCAGCACAGTGTCAGACAGTGACTGGGACAGTAAGAGATGCAGGTATAATTCCACACTCTGAATCAGCACAATGTCAGACAGTAACTGGGACAGTAAGAGATGCAGGTATAATTCCACACACTGAATCAGCACAGTGTCAGACAGTGACTGGGACAGTAAGAGATGCAGGTATAATTCCACACTCTGAATCAGCACAGTGTCAGACAGTAACTGGGACAGTAAGAGATGCAGGTATAATTCCACACACTGAATCAGCACAGTGTCAGACAGTGACTGGGACAGTAAGAGATGCTGGTATAATTCCACACACTGAATCAGCACAGTGTCAGACAGTGACCAGGACAGTAAGAGATGCAGGTATAACTCCACACACTGAATCAGCACACTGTCAGACAGTAACTGGGACAGTAAGAGATGCAGGTATAATTCCACACACTGAATCAGCACAGTGTCAGACAGTGACTGGGACAGTAAGAGATGCTGGTATAATTCCACACACTGAATCAGCACAGTGTCAGACAGTGACTGGGACAGTAAGAGATGCAGGTATAATTCCACACTCTGAATCAGTACAATGTCAGACAGTGACTGGGACAGTAAGAGATGCAGGTATAATTCCACACACTGAATCAGCACAGTGTCAGACAGTGACTGGGACAGTAAGAGATGCTGGTATAATTCCACACACTGAATCAGCACAGTGTCAGACAGTGACTGGGACAGTAAGAGATGCTGGTATAATTCCACACACTGAATCAGCACAGTGTCAGACAGTGACTGGGACAGTAAGAGATGCAGGTATAATTCCACACACTGAATCAGCACAGTGTCAGACAGTGACTGGGACAGTAAGAGATGCAGGTATAATTCCACACACTGAATCAGCACAGTGTCAGACAGTGACTGGGACAGTAAGAGATGCTGGTATAATTCCACACACTGAATCAGCACAATGTCAGACAGTAACTGGGACAGTAAGAGATGCAGGTATAATTCCACACTCTGAATCAGTACAATGTCAGACAGTAACTGGGACAGTAAGAGATGCAGGTATAATTCCACACACTGAATCAGCACAGTGTCAGACAGTAACTGGGACAGTAAGAGATGCAGGTATAATTCCACACTCTGAATCAGTACAATGTCAGACAGTAACTGGGACAGTAAGAGATGCAGGTATAATTCCACACACTGAATCAGCACAGTGTCAGACAGTAACTGGGACAGTAAGAGATGCAGGTATAATTCCACACACTGAATCAGCACAATGTCAGACAGTAACTGGGACAGTAAGAGATGCAGGTATAATTCCACACACTGAATCAGCACAGTGTCAGACAGTGACTGGGACAGTAAGAGATGCAGGTATAATTCCACAGTCTGAATCAGTACAGTGTCAGACAGTAACTGGGACAGTAAGAGATGCAGGTATAATTCCACACTCTGAATCAGTACAATGTCAGACAGTAACTGGGACAGTAAGAGATGCAGGTATAATTCCACACACTGAATCAGCACAGTGTCAGACAGTAACTGGGACAGTAAGAGATGCAGGTATAATTCCACACTCTGAATCAGTACAATGTCAGACAGTAACTGGGACAGTAAGAGATGCAGGTATAATTCCACACACTGAATCAGCACAGTGTCAGACAGTAACTGGGACAGTAAGAGATGCAGGTATAATTCCACACTCTGAATCAGTACAATGTCAGACAGTAACTGGGACAGTAAGAGATGCAGGTATAATTCCACACTCTGAATCAGTACAATGTCAGACAGTAACTGGGACAGTAAGAGATGCTGGTATAATTCCACACACTGAATCAGCACAGTGTCAGACAGTAACTGGGACAGTAAGAGATGCAGGTATAATTCCACACTCTGAATCAGTACAATGTCAGACAGTAACTGGGACAGTAAGAGATGCAGGTATAATTCCACACACTGAATCAGCACAGTGTCAGACAGTAACTGGGACAGTAAGAGATGCAGGTATAATTCCACAGTCTGAATCAGTACAATGTCAGACAGTAACTGGGACAGTAAGAGATGCAGGTATAATTCCACACACTGAATCAGCACAATGTCAGACAGTAACTGGGACAGTAAGAGATGCAGGTATAATTCCACACACTGAATCAGCACAGTGTCAGACAGTAACTGGGACAGTAACAGATGCAGGTATAATTCCACACTCTGAATCAGTACAATGTCAGACAGTAACTGGGACAGTAAGAGATGCAGGTATAATTCCACACACTGAATCAGCACAGTGTCAGACAGTAACTGGGACAGTAAGAGATGCAGGTATAATTCCACACACTGAATCAGCACAGTGTCAGACAGTAACTGGGACAGTAAGAGATGCTGGTATAATTCCACACACTGAATCAGCACAGTGTCAGACAGTGACCAGGACAGTAAATGATGTAGGAAATAACCCACATTCTGAATCAGTAGTGTCAGACAGTGACCGGAGCAGCATGTCATGAAGGAAAAATCCCACACTCAGAATCAGTATAGTGTCAGACAGTGACTGGGCCAGAAATTGATGCAGGGAAGATCCCACACTCTGAATCACTCCAGTGCCAGACAGAGACTTGGACAGCAAGTAATTCAGCAAAAATCCCAGACTTTGAATAAAGACAGTGTCAGACAGTGACCGGGATAATACATTATGTAGGAGAATTCCAAACTCTGAGTCATTACAGTGTCAGACTGTGACCAGCAACGGAAATGAGACAGGAATAATCCCACACTCTGAATCAGTACAGTGTCAGACAGTGACCGGGACAGTAAGTGATGCAGGAAAAAAATCCCACACTCTGAATCAGTACAGTGTCAGACAGTGACCGGGACAGTGAGTGATGCAGGAAAAATCCCACACTCTGAATCAGTACAGTGTCAGACAGTAACCGGGACAGTAAGTGATGCAGGAAAAAAATCCCACACTCTGAATCAGTACAGTGTCAGACAGTAACCGGGACAGTAAGTGACGCAGGAAAAAAAATCGCACACTCTGAATCAGTACAGTGTCAGACAGTAACCGGGACAGTAAGTGATGCAGGAAAAATCGCACACTCTGAATCAGTCCAATGTCAGACAGTGACTGGGACAGTAAGTGATGCAGGAAAAATCCCAGACTCTGAATCATTACAGTGTCAGTGACCAGGAACGAAAGTTTTGCATGATTTAATCCCGCACTCTGAATCAGTACACTGTCAGACAGAGACCAGGAATGCAAGTGCTGCAGGAAAAATCCCACACCGTCAAGCCTATCTATTCTAATCCAATTTTCCAGCATTTGGCTCGTAGCCTTGTATGCTATGGCGTTTCAAGTGCTTGTCTCAATACCTCTTAAATGTTCTGAGGGTTCATGCTTGTACCGCCCCTTGAGGCATTGCGTTCCTGATTCCAACCACACACTGTGTGAAAAAAGAAATCCTTAAATCCCCTCTAAACATTCTGCCCCTTGCCACTATTCGATGCCCGCTGGTAAGGCAAAATGTTTCTTCCTATCTAACCTATCAATGCCCCTCATAATGTTGTCTACCTCAATCTGGTCCCCCCTCAGCCTTCTCTGTTCTAAGGAGAACAACCCTACCCTATCCAGTCTCTCTTCACAGCTGAAATGCTCCAGCCCAGGCAACATCCTGGTGAATCTCCTCTGCACCCTCTCCAGTACAATCACATCCTTCCTATAGTGTGGTGAACAGAAATGCACATCTTACTCCAGTTGAGGCCTAACTAGCTTTTTATACAGCTCCAGCATAACCTCCCTTCTCTTATGTTCTATGAAGGCAAGTATACAATATGCCTTCCTAATCTACCTGTGCTGCTGCCTTCAGTGATCTGCTTGCCTTCTTATACCTCTCCAAATGCATCACCTCACACTTCTCAGGATTAAATTCCATTTGCCACTGCTCCGTCCATTTTACCAGCCCATCTATATCGTCCTGTAATCTAAGGCTTCCCTCCTCACTATTTACGACACGACCAAGTTTCATGTCATTTGCAAACTTACTGATCATACCTCCGATATTTACATTTAAATCATTAATGTATACCACAAACAACAAGGGTAGCATCACCGATCCCTGTGACACAGCAGTGGTCGCAGGCTTCCATTCGCAAAAACAACCGTCGACCATCACCCGCTGCCTCCTGCCACTCAGCCAATTTTGGATCAAATTTGCCAAATTGCCCTGGATCCCATGGGCTCTTATCTTCTCAACCAACCTCCCATGCAGGACCTTATCAAAAGCCTTACTGAAGTCCATGTATAGTACATCAACTGCTTTACCCTCATCTATACATCTAGTCACCGACTCGGGAAATTCAATCAAGTTAATTAGACACAATCTCCCCCTGACAAAGCCATGATGACTATCCCTGATCAATCCCAGCCTCTCCAAGTGGAGATCAATCCTGTCCCTCAGAATTGTTTTCCAGTAGTTTCCTGACCACTGATGTTAGACTCACAGGCCTGTAATTACCTGGTTTATCTCTGCTACCCTTCTTGAATAATGATACTGAGTTTTCTGTCCTGCAGTTCTCTGGCACCTCTCTTACCAAACCGAAACGAGGAATTAAGAGGGCTAAAAGGGGTCATGAAATATCTTTAGCAAACAGGGTTAAGGAAAATCCCAAAGCCTTTTATTCATATATAAGGAGCAAGAGGGTAACTAGAGAAAGGATTGGCCCACTCAAGGACAAAGGAGGAAAATTATGCGTGGAGTCAGAGAAAATGGGTGAGAATCGAAACGAGTACTTTGCATCGGTATTCACCGAGGAGAGGGACATGTCGGATGTTGAGGTTCGGGACAGATGTTTGATTACTCTAGGTCAAGTCGGCATAAGGAGGGAGGAAGTGTTGGGTATTCTAAAAGGCATTAAGGTGGACAAGCCCCCAGGTCCAGAAGGGATCTATCCCAGGTTACTGAGGGAAGCGAGAGAGGAAATAGCTGGGGCCTTAACAGATATCTTTGCAGCATCCTTAAACACGGGTGAGGTCCCGGAGGACTGGATAATTGCTAATATTGTCCCCTTGTTTAAGAAGGGTAGCAGGGATAATCCAGGTAATTATAGACCGGTGAGCCTGACGTCAGAGGTAGGGAAGCTGCTGGAGAAGATACTGAGGGATAGGATCTATTCCCATTTGGAAGAAAATAGGCTTATCAGTGATAGGCAACATGGTTTTGTGCAGGGAAGGTCATGTCTTACCAACTTAATAAAATTCTTTGAGGAAGTGACAAAGTTGATTGATGAGGGAAGGGCTGTAGATGTCATATACATGGACTTCAGTAAGGCGTTTGATAAGGTTCCCCATGGTAGGTTGATGGAGAAAGTGAAGTCGCATGGGGCCCAGGGTGTACTAGCTGGATGGATAAAGAACTGGCTGGGCAACAGGAGACAGAGAGTAGCAGTGGAAGGGAGTTTCTCAAAATGGAGACGAGTGACCACTGGTGTTCCACAGGGATCCGTGCTGGGACCACTGTTGTTTGTGATATTCATAAATGATTTGGAGGAAAGTATAGGTGGTCTGATCAGCAGGTCTGCAGACGACGCTAAGATTGATGGAGTAGCAGATAGTGAAGGGCACTGTCAGAATATAAATAGATTGGAGAGTTGGGCATAGAAATGGCAGATGGAGTTCAATCATGGCAAATGCGAGGTGATGCATTTTGGAAGATCCAATTCAAGAGTGAACTATACAGTAAATGGAAATGTCCTGGGGAAAATTGATGTACAGAGAGATTTGGGTGTTCAGGTCCATTGTTCCCTGAAGGTGGCAACGCAGGTCAATAGAGTGGTCAAGAAGGCATACGGCATGCTTTCCTTCATCGGACGGGGCATTGAGTACAAGGGTTGGCAGGTCATGTTACAGTTGTATTAGACATTGGTTCGGCCACATTTGGAATACTGCGTGCAGTTCTGGTCGCCACATTATCAAAAGGATGTAGATGCTTTGGTGAGGGTGCAGAGGAGGTTCACCAGGATGTTGCCTGGTATGGAGGGCGCTAGCTATGAAGAGAGGTTGAGCAGATTTGGATTATTTTCATTAGAAAGACGGAGGTTGAGGGGGGGACCTGATTGAAGTGTACAAAATCATGAGAGGTATAGACGGGGTGGATAGCAAGAAGCTTTTTCCCAGAGTGGGGGCTTCAATTACTAGGGGTAACGAGTTCAAAGTGAGAGGGGAAATGTTTAGGGGGGATATGCGTGGAAAGTTCTTTATGCAGAGGGTGGTGGGTGCCTGGAATGCGTTGCCAGCGGAGGTGGTAGACGCGGGCATGATAGCGTCTTTTAAGATGTATCTAGACAGATACATGAATGGGCAGGAAGCAAAGAGATACAGACCCTTAGTAAATAGGCGACATGTTTAGATAGAGGATCTGGATCGGTGCAGGCTTGGAGGTCCGAAGGGCCTGTTCCTGTGCTGTAATTTTCTTTTTTCTTTGTTCTTTGGTGAGAGATTGCAGAGCTCCGAGGTGCAGAGGGATCTGGTTGTCCTAGAACATTAATCACAAAATATTAGGATGCAGGTACAGCAAGTAATTCAGAAAGCGAATAGAATGTTATCGTTTATTGTGAGGGGAATTGAATTCAAAAGCAGGGATGGAGTGCTTCAGCTATACTGGTCATTGTTGAGACCACATCTGGAGTACTGTGCACAGTATTGATCTCCTTAGTTAAGGACGGATATAAATGCGTTGGAAACAGTACAGGGAACCTTCACCAGATGAATACCTGGAATGGCCGGGTTGTCTTATGAGGAAAGGTTGGACAGACGTGGCTTGTAGCAGCTGCAGTTTAGAAGAGTAAGATGAGACTTAATCCTAAAGGGTCTTAACAGGGTTTACGTGTAATGGATGTTTACCCTTGGGTGGGGAATCTAGAGTTAAGGGTCACGGTTTTGAAACAAGGGTCCCCCATTGAAGAAAGAGTTGAGGAATTTCTTTTCTCTCAGAGGGTTATGGTCTTTGGAACTCTCTTCCGCAAAAGACGGTGGAAGCAGACATTTCAAATGTTTAACAGCAGTGGCAGATAGATTCCTGATAAGCAAGGGGATGAAAGGTTATTGGGAGTCGGCGAAATGTGGAATTGTGATTACAATCTGACCAGCCATGAAGCTGTTGAATGATGGAGCAGGCTCGATGGGCCAAGTGGCCTCCTCCTGATCCGAAATTTGTATGTTTACATGCTTGTGTTTTCTTCTGTTCCTGCTGACAATTTTAACACTGTGCCAGTATTCTGCATTGTCACTCTATATCCATTCTTCAGAAAGCATCATCTCACACAAGTCGGTATCAAATTCCATCTGTCATCTCTCTGCCCATTCTGCTATTCTTTCTCTCTCCTGTTACAGGTGGTGTGTATCATCGTCACCTGTAAGCAGCTCCTCCAGGTTTGCTATCATTGAAACATTTTCAGATTCTACTTTGTATTCCAAGATCTAAGTCATTTATAGATAACAAAAAATGCAGTGGTCCTCGGAATCAGAGTTTACATCGCATCAAATGCAGCTTGGGACAACAGCCAGGAGGGTAATGGCATCGGTGACAAAGGTCTGAAGTTTGTAGTGTGACCAAAGATGGAGACTTCACTCTTCCCCATGTTTAATTGGATGAAATGTCAGCTCATGGAAAACAAACTGTAAGAGTCTGATAACACAGAGGCAGTAGAGGGTCGAGCGAGATGGTGGAGAGCTGGAGCTGATGTTGCCAGCACACATGTGGAAGCAGACAGCATGTGTGTAGATGGTGTCACCAGTGGACAACATTTAGATATTAAAGATGAGGGAGCAAGAATGGAAAATTCAGGGTACTCCAGAGGTAATGGTACTGGTGTGGAAAGAGAAGCCATTGCTGGAGATGTTCTGGCCACAATCAGATTAGTGAGAATGGAACCAAGCAATGTCAGTCGCAGTGCAAGAGGTCAGTGTCAGTGGTATCGATAGATCATCGATAGATTTGCTGCAAGTTTGGAGGAGAGGCTTGAGATGGGGAGGGGCGGGAACATGGAGGGATTTTAACACAATGATATAAATTTTAATTATCAGGTGTTGAGGAACTGGGAGCCAATGCGGGTCAGTGAAGGTAAGGTTAATGGGTGAGCGGGATTTGGTAAGAACTGAACATCAGCAGCAGAGTTTTGGACCCGTTGACATTGACGTGTGGCCTGACAGAATTGAACTGGAAGAATGGAGTCAAGAGGTGGCACATTTCTAATTTTTGTTGGAGACATTACCCAATGTAGACAAAACAGGTAAATATACGACATACAAATTAGGAGCAGAAGTAGGCATTTGGCCCCACGAGTCTCTTCCACCATTCAATAAGATCACAGCTGATCTGTTTATGTCTCGAGTTCCACACTCCCATGGACACCTGATTTCATTTGATTCCCGTGCCTAAGAAGAATCTATCTACCTTCGCCTTAAAATATTCAGTGACCCCACAAAAAGAAACATACTTTCTACATCCACATTATCAAGACCATTCAGGATCTCATATACTTTAATCAAGTCTCCCTTCACTCTTCTAAACTCCAGTGAACACAATACCAGTGTCCAACCTTTCCTGATAAGACAACCAGCTCATTCCATGTATCAATCTATCAAACCTCCCCTGAACCCCCTCCAACGCATTCAAAACTGCTGATGCAATGTGTTTGTTCAGGTGAGTGTAACTAATAGCAATTATCAGGGGTATAACCGTGTCAGTGGAGACTTTTCCCATTTATAAAACAGCACCCATTGGAAGATATGAGCTCAGAGTGTCTGCTGGAGCTGTGGGTTCCAGTCTAACAGAAGTCTCTGCTTCTCATAAAAATGTGATATTCAATAATGCTTCAGATTGTATCCATTTATTATCGAATACTTGCCGCAATTGGTGTTCCTGGTAAGCCTGTATATCAGTTGTGAATGGTGTAACTCGATGTTACCTGTGCTGCTGTACTTGGTATTATGCCCCACTGTGTTTTACTCAGCCTCCTGTTCCCGAAGTTGATTGATGGCATCTCCTACCTTTCAGCTCTTTCAGTCTTGTTGGAGCTACATTATTTCTGTAATGACCTTTGTTTATACAAATCCGATATAGTTACTCGATTATTTTGTGTAATGAATGCATTCGAATCAGATGTCTCGGCGCAGAGCAGGAATCAGGCTATCAGGAGTTTTTAACAGTTTCCTGTTGTGGATCTAACCTGGATTGCAATACTTTTATGTAATTGTCTTCAGTGGCTGATAATGCGACATCTCATGGTCTCAGTATTACAAGGGGACAGAACAATATCCTCCATCCCCAATAATATGCTGCAACTTAACTGGGATTTAATGTATTTATTGATTATCAATGTTATAAAATATTATTACATTCTGTATGCGTCTGACGCTGCTTCAGAGATCTGGCCACTGAACTGAGTTTGCTGCTGAATCTTTCCCATCTCCTTCTCTACTTCAGTGTGGATCCTTCACTGTCACTGGACTACATTGTGAAATAGAATGCACTGATATGATGTTTTATTGGTTGGTACCAAGAGTTTTCCCATTTGTCTCTGGATTATCAGCTGCAGCGCTGATGTCGGTGTGTTGTTAATTAAACAATCCCACATTCTAATGGTGTACTTTATAATTCCAGGAGAAGGAGTTTCAATGATTGTGAAGTTTGTCTGGAAGGAGATTTCGATTCTGTTTATTCCATGCATTCTAAATGAAGTGAAGAGTCTAGGTGAACAGGAGGAGATTTGCGTAATCTGTAGACAAATTAAAATATTCACAGAGGTTTCACCATTGAACAAACTGACTCTGAGAATAGAATCATTGAACACGGGGCTGGTGAACAGAACACAGGCACAGAATTATAATAACAAATCGTATGTGAAAATTGACATTAAGTAACAGTTGGCAGAGTGTGAGTACTCCAGAAAGATAGGGAGGGCGACTGAGAGAAGGTAGGAGAAAAGGAGCAGAGAAAAAGATAGCCAGAAGAAATAGAGAGAGGGAAAGAAACAGCGGTGCGAATAATTCACTCACAAAAAGTGCTGGAATATCCAGAACAGTTAGTGAGAGAAACTGTCAGTTGAAGTTTTCTGTTGTCAGATTGTGTTAATTTTACTGTTGGACTTGATCCTCTGTGTTGATTTCTGTCAGGTCCTCATTTTGTTTTGTAGAAAGTTACTATTCCTTACTTAGTGACTGAATAAACAGAATAGAATCAGTTCATCACTGATGGTAATTCATTGTTTAAATTCTGCACTTTAAAATCTCTGTGACTGCTGAATTCAATAAAGAGCGAGGCTGATATCAGAAATATATTCTTAATTTCCTGTACAAACTAAATGCATTGACTATATTGTATAAACAATGAACTTTTCTCCAACATCAATAACCACAAGTTTTATTGTTTGAATGGATTCATTAAGTTGTGTTACTGGGATCTGTAGATTAGATATACTCTAATACTCTGCTGCAGTCTCTCCCTGTGAATCTCAGCCTCCCCTCTCACTGTATTGAATCCTCCGTCTCCTCATCCATTGCTTCAGATTATCTACTATCACTGACCATCTGCTCCTGTCTCCACTCCAACTCCAAAATGTTCTTTTCCTTCTCTCCCTCCCAGTCTCACTTACTGGCTCCAGCTCCAGCTGCCTCGTCCAACTTGATAGGAATTAAGGAACATAGGAGCAAGGTGAGGATTTTAAGCCCTTCGATCCTGACCTGCCATTGAATATCATGGCTGATACGAGCACTCAAACTCAGTTCTGCAGAATTCAGCCTTTTCCCATCTGATAATAGTCCCTGTCGGTTCTATGGACCCAGAGCAACGAACCAGCTGAACCTTCCGCTCTGCCTAACCTTCCCAACCAAAGGTTTGGAGACAAATTCCCATTTAACCCACTGGATTCCATCTCTGTAAAACCCCTTCTCATTTCCCCACCGGTACTGCATCCTCACTCATTACTTCCAGTAGATCCAGTGTTGACCATATTCACTTTCTGTATCCATTTCCCAATTCATTATTAATAACTGTGTTTTCTAACATTTTACTGTGACAAAGCACTGCCCAGGTCAATGAATCAGTTTTCACTGTTCGATGCAGCAACAAAGCTGGAAAATTTAGCCCAGATCCTGTCAAACTGCTGCTTTGTCTCCAGGTCTGATCAGTAATTTCTCTGCTTCCTTTTTTCTCTCTCTTCCAGTTAACTTGGTGGCGATTGTGATCCTGTCCCGAGGAAAGTGCGGTCTCTCCAAATGTATCACTGTCTACCTGGTGGGAATGGCAGTGTCTGATCTCCTGCTCATTATCACTGATCCCATACTGTACTGGATTATTTCAATTTATTTCCCAGACTGATTCCTGGACATTACTCCTGTGTGTTCTCTCATTGCCGTTCTGCTTTCTGCAGCCACAGTGATTTGTGTCTGGCTCACAGTCTCTTTCACCTTTGATCGATTTGTGGCCATTTGTTGTGAGAAGCTAAAAACAAAATATTGCACCGAGAAAGCGGCAGCTGTGGTTGTAGGAACAGTGAGTTTGCTGGGCTGTTTAGAGAATGTCCCCTGGTACTTTATATATAAGCCATGTTACGTTATTGTTAACGTTCCCATGGGTTGTGTTTATAAACCAAGCTTCTTTACTTCTCCCAAATGGGGGGCATTTGAATTGTTTAACTACATTTTAACACCTTGTGTTCCGTTCTTTCTGATTTTGATGCTCAATGTTCTCACAGTCAGACGTATTTTATACTCCAGTAAAGTCCGCAGGGGATTCCGGCGCCACAGCAATGGAGAGAATCACAAGGACCCAGAGATGGAGAATCAGAGAAAATCAATTATTTTACTCTTCAGTATATCCATCAGTTTTATACTGTTATGGATGACGCTGGTTGTATTTAAAATTTATACAAGAATTGCAGATTTTCAGTATTATTACACTGACACTGACCCTCACTATATCACAGATCGCACATCAAAGATGCTGCAGCTTCTCAGTTCCTGCACCAATACGTGTATTTACACTGTGACCCAGAGTAAATTCAGACAGGAGCTGAACAAGGTGGTGAAATACCCTCTCAATATCATTGCTAAATTAGTGAAAACATAGAAAGAGCTGTAGAGTTTTAAACAAAGAACAAAGATAATTACAGCACAGGAACAGGCCCTTCGGCCCTCCAAGCCTGCGCCGATCCAGATCCTCTATCTAAACATGTCGCCTATTTTCTAAGCTTCTGTATCTCTTTTCTTCCTGCCCATTCATGTATCTGTCTAGATACATCTTAAAAGACTCCATCGTGCCCGCATCTACCACCTCCGCTGGCAATGTGTTCCAGGTGCCCACCACCCTCTGCGTAAAGAACTTTCCACGCATATTCCCCCTCAACTTTTCCCCTTTCACTTTGAACTCATGTCCTCTAGTAATTGAAACCCCCACTCTGGGAAAAAGCCTCTTGCTGTCCACCCTGTCTATACCTCTCATGATTTTGTACACCTCAATCAGGTCCCCCCTCAACCTCCGTCTTTCTAATGAAAATAATCCTAATCTACTCAACCTCTCTTCATAGCTAGCGCCCTCCATACCAGGCAACATCCTGGTGAACCTCCTCTGCACACTCTCCAAAGCATCCACATCCTTTTGATAATGTGGCGACCAGAACTGCATGCAGTATTCCAAATGTGGCCGAACCAAAGTCCTATACAACTGTAACATGACCTGCCAACTCTTGTACTCAATGCCCCGTCCGATGAAGGAAAGCATGCCGTATGCCTTCTTGACCACTCTATTTACCTGCGTTGCCACCTTCAGGGAACAATGGACCTGAACACCCAAATCTCTCTGTACATCAATTTTCCCCAGGACTTTTCCATTTACTGTAGAGTTCACTCTTGAATTGGATCTTCCAAAATGCATCACCTCGCATTTGCCCTGATTGAACTCCATCTGCCATTTCTCTGCCCAACTCTCCAGTCTATCTATATTCTGCTGTATTCTCTGACAGTCCCCTTCACTATCTGCTACTCCACCAATCTTAGTGTCGTCTGCAAACTTGCTAATCAGACCACCAATACTTTCCTCCAAATCATTTATGTATATCACAAACAACAGTGGTCCCAGCACGGATCCCTGTGGAACACCACTGGTCACACGTCTCCAGTTTGAGAAACTCCCTTCTACTGCTACTCTCTGTCTCCTGTTGCCCAGCCAGTTCTTTATCCATCTCGCTAGTACACCTTGGACCCCAAGCGCCTTCACTTTCTCCATCAGCCTGCCATGGGGAACCTTATCAAACGCCTTACTGAAGTCCATGTATATGACATCGACAGCCCTTCCCTCATCAATCAACTTTGTCACTTCCTCAAAGAATTCTATTAAGTTGGTAAGACATGACCTTCCCTGCACAAAACCATGTTGCCTATCACTGATAAGCCCATTTTCTTCCAAATGGGAATAGATCCTATCCCTCAGTATCTTCTCCAGCAGCTTCCCTACCACTGACGTCAGGCTCACCGGTCTATAATTACCTGGATTATCCCTGCTACCCTTCTTAAACAAGGGGACAACATTAGCAATTCTCCAGTCCTCCGGGACCTCACCCGTGTTTAAGGATGCTGTAAAGATATCTGTTAAGGCCCCAGCTATTTCCTCTCTTGCTTCCTTCAGTAACCTGGGATAGATCCCATCCGGACCTGGGGACTTGTCCACCTTAATGCCCTTTAGAATACCCAATACTTCCTCCCTCCTTATGCCGACTTGACCTAGAGTAATCAAACATCTGTTCCTAACCTCAACATCCGTCATGTCCCTCTCCTCGGTGAATACCGATGCAAAGTACTCGTTTAGAATCTCACCCATTTTCTCTGAGTCCAAGCATAACATTCCTCCTTTGTCCTTTAGTGGGCCAATCCTTTCTCTAGTTACCCTCTTTCTCCTTATATATGAATAAAAGGCTTTGGGATTTTCCTTAACCCTGTTTGCTAAAGATATTTCATAACCCCTTTTAGCCCTCTTAATTCCTCTTTTCAGATTGGTCCTACATTCCCGATATTGTTTCAAAGCTTCGTCTTTCATCAGCCGCCTACACCTTATGTATGCTTCCTTTTTCCTCTTAGCTAGTCTCACAATTTCACCTGTCATCCATGGTTCCCTAATCTTGCCATTTCTATCCCTCATTTTCACAGGAACATGTCTCTCCTGCACGCTAATCAACCTCTCTTTAAAAGCCTCCCACATATCACATGTGGATTTACCTTCAAACAGCTGCTCCCAATCTACATTTCCCAGCTCCTGCCGAATTTTGGTATAGTTGGCCTTCCCCCAATTTAGCACTCTTCCTTTCGGACCACTCTCGTCTTTGTCCATGAGTATTTTAAAGCTTACGGAATTGTGATCACTATTCCCAAAGTAGACCCCTACTGAAACTTCAAACACCTGGCCGGGCTCATTCCCCAACACCAGGTCCAGTATGGCCCCTTCCCGAGTTGGACTATTTACATACTGCTCTAGAAAACCCTCCTGGATGCTCCTTACAAATTCTGCTCCATCTGGACCTCTAACACTAAGTGAATCCCAGTCAATGTTGGGAAAATTAAAATCTCCTATCACCACCACCCTGTTGCTCCTACATCTTTCCATAATCTGTTTACATATTTGTACCTCTATCTCACGCTCGCTGGTGGGAGGCCTGTAGTACAGCCCCAACATTGTTACCGCACCCTTCCTATTTCTGAGTTCTGTCCATATTGCCTCACTGCTCGAGTCCTCCATAGTGCCCTCCTTCAGCACAGCTGTGATATCCTCTTTGACCAGTAATGCAACTCCTCCACCCCTTTTACCTCCCTCTCTATCCCGCCTGAAGCATCGATATCCTGGGATATTTAGTTGCCAATCATGCCCTTCCCTCAACCAAGTCTCAGTAATAGCAATAACATCATACTCCCAGGTACTAATCCAAGCCCTAAGTTCATCTGCCTTACCAACTACACTTCTTGCATTAAAACAAATGCACCTCAGACCACCAGTCCCTTTATATTCATCATCTGCTCCCTGCCTGTTCTTCCCCTTAGTCACACTGACTTCATTATCTAATTCCTTACAGGCTTTTGTTACTACCTCCTTACTGTCAACTGACCTCAATTGGTTCCCATCCCCCTGCCACATTAGTTTAAACCCTCCCCAACAGCGTTAGCAAAAGCACCTCCAAGGACATTGGTTCCAGTCCGGCCCAGGTGTAGACCGTCCAATTTGTAATAGTCCCACTTCCCCAGAACCGGTCCCAATGTCCCAAAAATCTGAACCCCTCCTTCCTGCACCATCTCTCAAGCCACGCATTCATCCTGACTATTCTTTCATTTTTACTCTGACTATCACGTGGCACTGGTAGTAATCCTGAGATTACTACCTTTGAGGTCCTACTTTTTAACTTGGCTCCTAACTCCCTAAATTCTGCTTGTAGGAACTCATCCCGTTTTTTACCTATATCATTGGTGCCTATGTGCACAATGACAACTGGCTGTTCACCCTCCCCCTTAAAAAGTGAGGAGAGTGTGTTCCCCAAATTGTTTAATACACACGGGACATGTTACCAGGTGAACAGTATAAGTGAGGAGAGTGTGTTCCCCAGATGGTTTAATATACACGGGACATGTTACCAGGTGAACAGTATAAGTGAGGAGAGTGTGTTCCCCAGATGGTTTAATATACCCGGGACATGTTACCAGGTGAACAGTATAAGTGAGGAGAGTGTGTTCCCCAGATGGTTTAATATACACGGGACATGTTACCAGGTGAACAGTATAAGTGAGGAGAGTGTGTTCCCCAGATGGTTTAATATACACGGGACATGTTACCAGGTGAACAGTATAAGTGAGGAGAGTGTGTTCCCCAGATGGTTTAATATACACGGGACATGTTACCAGGTGAACAGTATAAGTGAGGAGAGTGTGTTCCCCTGATGGTATAATATACACGGGACATGTTACCAGGTGAACAGTATAAGTGAGGAGAGTGTGTTCCCCTGATGGTTTAACACGCACGGGACGTGTCACCAGGTGAAGAGTAGAAGTGAGGAGTGTGTGTTCCCCTGATGGTCTAACATACACGGGACATGTTACCAGGTGAACAGAATAAGTGAAGAGAGCCTGTTCTCCTGATTGCTTAATATACGTGGGACATGTTACAAGGTGACGAGTATAAGTGAGGAGAGTGTTTTCCCCTCATTGTTTAATATACACGGGACATGTTAGCAGGTGAACAGTATAAGTGAGGAGAGTGTGTTCCCCAGATTATTTAATACACACGGGACATGTTACCAGGTGAAAAGTATAAGTGAGGAGAGTGTGTTCCCCTGATTGTTAAATATAAACGGGTCATGTTACCAGGTGAACAGTATAAGTGAGGAGAGTGTGTTCCCCAGATTGTTTAATACACACGGGACATGTTACCAGGTGAACAGTATAAATGAGGAGAGTGTGTTCCCCAGATGGTTTAATATAGACGGAACATGTTACCAGGTGAACAGTATAAGTGAGGAGAGTGTGTTCCCCAGATGGTTTAATATACACGGGACATGTTACCAGGTGAACAGTATAAGTGAGGAGAGTGTGTTCCCCAGATGGTTTAATATACACGGGACATGTTACCAGGTGAACAGTATAAGTGAGGAGAGTGTGTTCCCCAGATGGTTTAATATACCCGGGACATGTTACCAGGTGAACAGTATAAGTGAGGAGAGTGTGTTCCCCAGATGGTTTAATATACACGGGACATGTTACCAGGTGAACAGTATAAGTGAGGAGAGTGTGTTCCCCAGATGGTTTAATATACACGGGACATGTTACCAGGTGAACAGTATAAGTGAAGAGAGCGTGTTCCCCTGATTGTTTAAAATACGTGGGACATGTTACCAGGTGACGAGTATAAGTGAGGAGAGTGTGTTCCCCTGATGGTTTAATATACACGGGACATGTTACCAGGTGAACAGTATAAGTGATGTGACTGTATTCCCCTGATTGTTTAATATACGTGGGACATGTTACCAGGTGACGAGTATAAGTGAGGAGAGTGTGTTCCCCGGATGGTTTAATATACACGGGACATGTTACCAGGTGAACAGTATAAGTGAGGAGAGTGTGTTCCCCTGATTGTTTAATATACATGGGACATCTTACCAGTTGAACAGTATAAGTGAGGAGAGTGTGTTCCCCTGATGGTTCAATATACACGGGACATGTTACCAGGTGAACAGTATAAGTGAGGAGAGTGTGTTCCCCTGATGTTTTAACACGCACAGGACATGTTATCAGGTGAACAGTATAAGTGAGGAGAGTGCTTTCCCTTGATGTTTTAATATACACGGGACATGTTACCAGGTGAACAGTATAAGTGAGGACAGTGTGTTCCCCTGATGGTTTAATATACCCGGGACATGTTACCAGGTGAACAGTATAAGTGAAGAGAGCGTGTTCCCCTGATTGCTTAATATAAGTGGGACATGTTACCAGGTGACGAGTATAAGTGAGGAGAGTGTGTTCCCCTGATGGTATAATATACACGGGACATGTTACCAGCTGAACAGTATAAGTGAGGAGAATGTGTTCCCCTGATTGTTTAATACACACGGGACATGTTACCAGGTGAACAGTATAAGTGAGGAGAGGGCTTTCCCCTGATGGTTTAATATACACGGGACATGTTACCAGGTGAACAGTATAAGTGAGGAGAGTGTGATCCCCTGATGGTATAATATACACGGGACATGGTAGCAGGTGAACAGTATAAGTGAGGAGAATGTATTCCCCTGATGGTTTAATATACACCGGACATGTTACCAGGTGAACAGTATAAGTGAGGAGAGTGTATTCCCCTGATGGTTTAATATACACAGGACATGTTACCAGGTGAACAGTATAAGTGAGGAGACTGTGTTCCCCTGATTGTTTAATACTCACGGGACATGTTACCAGGTGGGCAGTATAAGTGAGGAGAGTGTGTTCCCTTGATGGTTTAACACGCACGGGACGTGTCACCAGGTGAAGAGTAGAAGTGAGGAGAGTGTGTTCCCCTGATGGTGTAATATACACGGGACATGTTACCAGGTGACGAGTATAAGTGAGGAGAGTGTGTTCCCCTCATTGTTTAATATACACGGGACATGTTACAACGTGAACAGTATATGTGAAGAGAGTGTGTTCCCCTGATGGTTTAATATACATGGGACATGTTACCAGGTGAACAGTATAAGTGAAGAGAGCGTGTTCCCCTGATTGCTTAATATACGTGGGACATGTTACCAGGTGACGAGTATAAGTGAGGAGAATGTGTTCCCCTGATGGTTTAATATGCACGGGACATGTTACCAGGTGAACAGTAGAAGTGAGGAGAGTGTATTCCCCTCATTGTTTAATATACACGGGACATGTTAGCAGGTGAACAGTATCAGTGAGGAGAATGTGTTCCCCTGATGGTTTAATATACACGGGACATGTTACCAGGTGAACAGTATAAGTGAGGAGAGAGTGTTCCCCTGATTGTTAAATATACACGGGACATGTTACCAGGTGAACAGTATAAGTAAGGAGAGTGTGTTCCCCTGATGGTATAATATACACGGGACATGTTACCAGGTGAACAGTATAAGTGAGGAGAGTGTGTTCCCCTGATGGTTTAACACGCACGGGACGTGTCAACTTGTGAAGAGTAGAAGTGAGGACTGTGTTTTCCCCTGATGGTCTAACATACACGGGACATGTTACCAGGTGAACAGAATAAGTGAAGAGAGCCTGTTCTCCTGATTGCTTCATATACGTGGGACATGTTACAAGGTGACGAGTATAAGTGATGAGAGTGTTTTCCCCTCATTGTTTAATATACACGGGACATGTTAGCAGGTGAACAGTATAAGTGAGGAGAGTGTGTTCCCCTGATTGTTAAATATAAACGGGACATGTTACCAGGTGAACAGTATAAGTGAGGAGAGTGTGTTCCCCAGATTGTTTAATACACACGGGACATGTTACCAGGTGAACAGTTTCAATGAGGAGAGTGTGTTCCCCAGATGGTTTAATATACACGGGACATGTTACCAGGTGAACAGTATAAGTGAGGAGAGTGTGTTCCCCAGATGGTTTAATATACCCGGGACATGTTACCAGGTGAACAGTATAAGTGAGGAGAGTGTGTTCCCCAGATGGTTTAATATACACGGGACATGTTACCAGGTGAACAGTATAAGTGAGGAGAGTGTTTTCCCCAGATGGTTTAATATACACGGGACATGTTACCAGGTGAACAGTATAAGTGAAGAGAGTGTGTTCCCCTGATTGTTTAATATACGTGGGTCATGTTACCAGGTGACGAGTATAAGTGAGGAGAGTGTGTTCCCCTGATGGTTTAATATACACGGGACATGTTACCAGGTGAACAGTACAAGTGATGTGACTGTATTCCCCTGATGGTTTTATATACGTGGGACATGTTACCAGGTGACGAGTATAAGTGAGGAGAGTGTGTTCCCCTGATGGTTTAATATACACGGGACATTTTACCAGGTGAACAGTATAAGTGAGGAGAGTGTGTTCCCCTGATTGTTTAATATACATGGGACATGTTACCAGTTGAACAGTATAAGTGAAGAGAGCGTGTTCCCCTGATTGTTTAATATACGTGGGACATGTTACCAGGTGACGAGTATAAGTGAGGAGAGTGTGTTTCCCTGATGGTTCAATATACACGGGACATGTTAGCAGGTGAACAGCATAGGTGAGGAGAATGTGTTCGCCTCATTGTTTAATATACATGGGACATGTTACCAGGTCAACAGTGTAAGTGAGGAGAGTGTGTTCCCCTGATGCTTTAATACACCCGGGACATGATCCCAGGTGAACAGTATAAGTGAGGAGAGTGAGTTCCCCTGATGGTTTAATAAACACGGGACATGTTACCACGTGAACAGTATAAGTGAGGAGAGTGCTTTCCCTTGATGTTTTAACACGCACAGGACATGTTACCAGGTGAACAGTATAAGTGAGGAGAGTGAGTTCCCCTGATGTTTTAATAAACACGGGACATGTTACCAGGTGAACAGTATAAGTGGGGGGAGTGCTTTCCCTTGATGTTTTAATATACACGGGACATGTTACCAGGTGAACAGTATAAGTGAGGACAGTGTGTTCCCCTGATGGTTTAATATACCCGGGACATGTTACCAGGTGAACAGTATAAGTGAAGAGAGCGTGTTCCCCTGATTGCTTAATATACGTGGGACATGTTATCAGGTGACGAGTATAAGTGAGGAGAGTGTGTTCCCCTGATGGTATAATATACACGGGACATGTTACCAGCTGAACAGTATAAGTGAGGAGAATGTGTTCCCCTGATGGTTTAATATACACGGGACATGTTACCAGGTGAACAGTTTAAGGGAGGAGAGTGTGTTCCCCTGATGGTTTAATATACACGGGACATGTTACCAGGTGAACAGTATAAGTGAGGAGAGTGTGTTCCCCTGATGTTATAATATACACGGGACATGTTACCAGCTGAACAGTATAAGTGAGGAGAGGGCTTTCCCCTGATGGTTTAATATACACGGGACATGTTACCAGGTGAACAGTATAAGTGAGGAGAGTGTGTTCCCCTGATGGTATAATATACACGGGACATGTTAGCAGGTGAACAGTATAAGTGAGGAGAATGTATTCCCCTGATGGTTTAATATACACCGGACATGTTACCAGGTGAACAGTATAAGTGAGGAGAGTGTGTTCCCCTGATGGTTTAATATACACAGGACATGTTACCAGGTGAACAGTATAAGTGAGGAGAATGTGTTCCCCTGATGGTTTAATATACACGAGACATGTTAGCAGGTGGGCAGTATAAGTGAGGAGAGTGTGTTCCCTTGATGGTTTAACACGCACGGGACGTGTCACCAGGTGAAGAGTAGAAGTGAGGAAAGTGTGTTCCCCTGATGGTGTAATATACACGGGACATGTTACCAGGTGACGAGTATAAGTGAGGAGAGTGTGTTCCCCTCATTGTTTAATATACACGGGACATGTTACAACGTGAACAGTATATGTGAAGAGAGTGTGTTCCCCTGATGATTTATTATACATGGGACATGTTACCAGGTGAAAAGTATAAGTGCGGAGAGTGTGTTCCCCTGATGGTCTAACATACACGGGACATGTTACCAGGTGAACAGTATATGTGAAGAGAGTGTGTTCCCCTGATGGTTTAATATACGTGGGACATGTTACCAGGTGACGCGTATAAGTGAGGAGAGTGTGTTCCCCTCATTGTTTAATATGCACGGGACATGTTAGCAGGTGAACAGTATCAGTGAGGAGAATGTGTTCCCCTGATGGTTTAATATACACGGGACATGTTACCAGGTGAACAGTATAAGTGAGGAGAGTGTGTTCCCCTGATTGTTAAATATACACGGGACATGTTACCAGGTGAACAGTATAAGTGAGGAGAGTGTGTTCCCCTGATGGTATAATATACACGGGACATGTTACCAGGTGAACAGTATAAGTGAGGAGAGTGTGTTCCCCTGATGGTTTAACACGCACGGGACGTGTCACCAGGTGAAGAGTAGAAGTGAGGAGAGTGTGTTCCCCTGATGGTTTAACATACACGGGACATGTTACCAGGTGAACACTATATGTGAAGAGAGTGTGTTCCCCTGATGGTTTAATATACATGGGACATGTTACCAGGTGAACAGTATAAGTGAAGAGAGCGTGTTCCCCTGATTGCTTAATGTACGTGGGACATGTTAACAGGTGACGAGTATAAGTCAGGAGAGTGTGTTCCCCTCATTGTTTAATATACACGGGACATGTTAGCAGGTGAACAGTATCAGTGAGGAGAATGTGTTCCCCTGATGGTTTAATATACACGGGACATGTTACCAGGTGAACAGTTTATGTGAGGAGAGTGTGTTCCCCTGATGATTTAACATACACGGGACATGTTACCAGGTGAACAGTATAAGTGAGGAGAGTGTGTTCCCCTGATGGTATAATATACACGGGACAAGTTACCAGGTGAACAGTATAAGTGAGGAGACTGTATTCCCCTGATGGTTCAATATACAAGGGACATGTTAGCAGGTGAACAGTATAAGTGAGGAGAATGTGTTCCCCTGATGGTTTAATATACACGGGACATGTTACCAGGTGAACAGTATAAGTGAGGAGAGTGTGTTCCCCTGATGGTTTAATATACACGGGACATGTTACAACGTGAACAGTATAAGTGAGGAGAGTGTGTTC
Source organism: Heterodontus francisci (assembly GCF_036365525.1). Taxonomy (NCBI): domain Eukaryota; kingdom Metazoa; phylum Chordata; class Chondrichthyes; order Heterodontiformes; family Heterodontidae; genus Heterodontus; species Heterodontus francisci. The sequence continues at coordinate 1,168,659 of NW_027141586.1, forward strand.
CCCTGATTTTTTAATACTCACGGGAGATGTTACCAGGTGAGCAGTATAAGTGAGGAGAGTGTGTTCCCCTGATGGTTTAATACACACGGGGCATGTTACCAGTTGAACAGTATATGTGAAGAGAGTGTGTTCCCCTGATGGTTTTATATACATGGGACATGTTACCAGGTGAACAGAATAAGTGAAGAGAGCGTGTTCCCCTGATTGTTTAATATACGTGGGAGATGTTACCAGGTGACGAGTATATGTGAGGAGAGTGTGTTCCCCTCATTGTTTAATACACACGGGACATGTTAGCAGGTGAACAGTATCAGTGAGGAGAATGTGTTCCCCTTATGGTTTAATACTGACGGGACATTTCCCCACGTGAACAGTATAAGTGAGGAGAGAGTGTTCCCCTGATGGTTTAATATAAACGGGACATGTCACCAGGTGAACAGTATAATTGAGGAGAGTGTGTTCCGCTGATGGTTTAAAACACACGGCATGTCAACAGGTGAACAGTATAAGTGAGGAGAGAGTGTTCCCCTGATGGTTTAACACGCACAGGACATGTTACCAGGTGAACAGTATAAGTGAGGAGAGTGTGTTCCCCTGATGGTTTAATATACACAGGACATGATACCAGGTGAACAGTATAAGTGAGGAGAGTGTGTTCCCCTGATGGTATAATATACACGGGACATGTTACCAGCTGATAGGTATAATTGAGGAGAGGGCTTTCCCCTGATGGTTTAATATACACGGGACATGTTACCAGGTGAACAGTATAAGTGAGGACAGTGTGTTCCCCTGATGGTATAATATATACGGGACATGTTACCAGCTGAACAGTATAATTGAGGAGAGGGCTTTCCCCTGATGGTTTAATATACACGGGACATGTTACCAGGTGAACAGTATAAGTGAGGAGAGTGTGTTCCCCAGATTGTTTAATACACACGGGACATGTTACCAGGTGAACAGTATAAGTGAGGAGAGTGTGTTCCCCAGATGGTTTAATATACACGGGACATGTTACCAGGTGAACAGTATAAGTGAGGAGAGTGTGTTCCCCAGATGGTTTAATATACACGAGACATGTTACCAGGTGAACAGTATAAGTGAGGAGAGTGTGTTCCCCAGATGGTTTAATATACCCGGGACATGTTACCAGGTGAACAGTATAAGTGAGGAGAGTGTGTTCCCCAGATGGTTTAATATACACGGGACATGTTACCAGGTGAACAGTATAAGTGAGGAGAGTGTGTTCCCCAGATGGTTTAATATACACGGGACATGTTACCAGGTGAACAGTATAAGTGAGGAGAGTGTGTTCCCCAGATGGTTTAATATACCCGGGACATGTTACCAGGTGAACAGTATAAGTGAGGAGAGTGTGTTCCCCAGATGGTTTAATATACACGGGACATGTTACCAGGTGAACAGTATAAGTGAGGAGAGTGTTTTCCCCAGATGGTTTAATATACACGGGACATGTTACCAGGTGAACAGTATAAGTGAAGAGAGCGTGTTCCCCTGATTGTTTAATATACGTAGGACATGTTACCAGGTGACGAGTATAAGTGAGGAGAGTGTGTTCCCCCGATGGTTTAATATACACGGGACATGTTACCAGGTGAACAGTATAAGTGAGGAGAGTGTTTTCCCCAGATGGTTTAATATACACGGGACATGTTACCAGGTGAACAGTATAAGTGATTTGACTGTATTCCCCTGATGGTTTAATAAACACGGGACATGTTACCAGGTGAACAGTATAAGTGAGGAGAGTGCTTTCCCTTGATGTTTTAACACGCACAGGACATGTTACCAGGTGAACAGTATAAGTGAGGAGAGTGAGTTCCCCTGATGTTTTAATAAACACGGGACATGTTACCAGGTGAACAGTATAAGTGGGGGGAGTGCTTTCCCTTGATGTTTTAATATACACGGGACATGTTACCAGGTGAACAGTATAAGTGAGGACAGTGTGTTCCCCTGATGGTTTAATATACCCGGGACATGTTACCAGGTGAACAGTATAAGTGAAGAGAGCGTGTTCCCCTGATTGCTTAATATACGTGGGACATGTTATCAGGTGACGAGTATAAGTGAGGAGAGTGTGTTCCCCTGATGGTATAATATACACGGGACATGTTACCAGCTGAACAGTATAAGTGAGGAGAATGTGTTCCCCTGATGGTTTAATATACACGGGACATGTTACCAGGTGAACAGTTTAAGGGAGGAGAGTGTGTTCCCCTGATGGTTTAATATACACGGGACATGTTACCAGGTGAACAGTATAAGTGAGGAGAGTGTGTTCCCCTGATGTTATAATATACACGGGACATGTTACCAGCTGAACAGTATAAGTGAGGAGAGGGCTTTCCCCTGATGGTTTAATATACACGGGACATGTTACCAGGTGAACAGTATAAGTGAGGAGAGTGTGTTCCCCTGATGGTATAATATACACGGGACATGTTAGCAGGTGAACAGTATAAGTGAGGAGAATGTATTCCCCTGATGGTTTAATATACACCGGACATGTTACCAGGTGAACAGTATAAGTGAGGAGAGTGTGTTCCCCTGATGGTTTAATATACACAGGACATGTTACCAGGTGAACAGTATAAGTGAGGAGAATGTGTTCCCCTGATGGTTTAATATACACGAGACATGTTAGCAGGTGGGCAGTATAAGTGAGGAGAGTGTGTTCCCTTGATGGTTTAACACGCACGGGACGTGTCACCAGGTGAAGAGTAGAAGTGAGGAAAGTGTGTTCCCCTGATGGTGTAATATACACGGGACATGTTACCAGGTGACGAGTATAAGTGAGGAGAGTGTGTTCCCCTCATTGTTTAATATACACGGGACATGTTACAACGTGAACAGTATATGTGAAGAGAGTGTGTTCCCCTGATGATTTATTATACATGGGACATGTTACCAGGTGAAAAGTATAAGTGCGGAGAGTGTGTTCCCCTGATGGTCTAACATACACGGGACATGTTACCAGGTGAACAGTATATGTGAAGAGAGTGTGTTCCCCTGATGGTTTAATATACGTGGGACATGTTACCAGGTGACGCGTATAAGTGAGGAGAGTGTGTTCCCCTCATTGTTTAATATGCACGGGACATGTTAGCAGGTGAACAGTATCAGTGAGGAGAATGTGTTCCCCTGATGGTTTAATATACACGGGACATGTTACCAGGTGAACAGTATAAGTGAGGAGAGTGTGTTCCCCTGATTGTTAAATATACACGGGACATGTTACCAGGTGAACAGTATAAGTGAGGAGAGTGTGTTCCCGTGATGGTATAATATACACGGGACATGTTACCAGGTGAACAGTATAAGTGAGGAGAGTGTGTTCCCCTGATGGTTTAACACGCACGGGACGTGTCACCAGGTGAAGAGTAGAAGTGAGGAGAGTGTGTTCCCCTGATGGTTTAACATACACGGGACATGTTACCAGGTGAACACTATATGTGAAGAGAGTGTGTTCCCCTGATGGTTTAATATACATGGGACATGTTACCAGGTGAACAGTATAAGTGAAGAGAGCGTGTTCCCCTGATTGCTTAATGTACGTGGGACATGTTAACAGGTGACGAGTATAAGTCAGGAGAGTGTGTTCCCCTCATTGTTTAATATACACGGGACATGTTAGCAGGTGAACAGTATCAGTGAGGAGAATGTGTTCCCCTGATGGTTTAATATACACGGGACATGTTACCAGGTGAACAGTTTATGTGAAGAGAGTGTGTTCCCCTGATGATTTAACATACACGGGACATGTTACCAGGTGAACAGTATAAGTGAGGAGAGTGTGTTCCCCTGATGGTATAATATACACGGGACAAGTTACCAGGTGAACAGTATAAGTGAGGAGACTGTATTCCCCTGATGGTTCAATATACAAGGGACATGTTAGCAGGTGAACAGTATAAGTGAGGAGAATGTGTTCCCCTGATGGTTTAATATACACGGGACATGTTACCAGGTGAACAGTATAAGTGAGGAGAGTGTGTTCCCCTGATGGTTTAATATACACGGGACATGTTACAACGTGAACAGTATAAGTGAGGAGAGTGTGTTCCCCTGATTTTTTAATACTCACGGGAGATGTTACCAGGTGAGCAGTATAAGTGAGGAGAGTGTGTTCCCCTGATGGTTTAATACACACGGGGCATGTTACCAGTTGAACAGTATATGTGAAGAGAGTGTGTTCCCCTGATGGTTTTATATACATGGGACATGTTACCAGGTGAACAGAATAAGTGAAGAGAGCGTGTTCCCCTGATTGTTTAATATACGTGGGAGATGTTACCAGGTGACGAGTATATGTGAGGAGAGTGTGTTCCCCTCATTGTTTAATACACACGGGACATGTTAGCAGGTGAACAGTATCAGTGAGGAGAATGTGTTCCCCTTATGGTTTAATACTGACGGGACATTTCCCCACGTGAACAGTATAAGTGAGGAGAGAGTGTTCCCCTGATGGTTTAATATAAACGGGACATGTCACCAGGTGAACAGTATAATTGAGGAGAGTGTGTTCCGCTGATGGTTTAAAACACACGGCATGTCAACAGGTGAACAGTATAAGTGAGGAGAGTGTGTTCCCCTGATGGTTTAACACGCACAGGACATGTTACCAGGTGAACAGTATAAGTGAGGAGAGTGTGTTCCCCTGATGGTTTAATATACACAGGACATGATACCAGGTGAACAGTATAAGTGAGGAGAGTGTGTTCCCCTGATGGTATAATATACACGGGACATGTTACCAGCTGATAGGTATAATTGAGGAGAGGGCTTTCCCCTGATGGTTTAATATACACGGGACATGTTACCAGGTGAACAGTATAAGTGAGGACAGTGTGTTCCCCTGATGGTATAATATATACGGGACATGTTACCAGCTGAACAGTATAATTGAGGAGAGGGCTTTCCCCTGATGGTTTAATATACACGGGACATGTTACCAGGTGAACAGTATAAGTGAGGAGAGTGTGTTCCCCAGATTGTTTAATACACACGGGACATGTTACCAGGTGAACAGTATAAGTGAGGAGAGTGTGTTCCCCAGATGGTTTAATATACACGGGACATGTTACCAGGTGAACAGTATAAGTGAGGAGAGTGTGTTCCCCAGATGGTTTAATATACACGAGACATGTTACCAGGTGAACAGTATAAGTGAGGAGAGTGTGTTCCCCAGATGGTTTAATATACCCGGGACATGTTACCAGGTGAACAGTATAAGTGAGGAGAGTGTGTTCCCCAGATGGTTTAATATACACGGGACATGTTACCAGGTGAACAGTATAAGTGAGGAGAGTGTGTTCCCCAGATGGTTTAATATACACGGGACATGTTACCAGGTGAACAGTATAAGTGAGGAGAGTGTGTTCCCCAGATGGTTTAATATACCCGGGACATGTTACCAGGTGAACAGTATAAGTGAGGAGAGTGTGTTCCCCAGATGGTTTAATATACACGGGACATGTTACCAGGTGAACAGTATAAGTGAGGAGAGTGTTTTCCCCAGATGGTTTAATATACACGGGACATGTTACCAGGTGAACAGTATAAGTGAAGAGAGCGTGTTCCCCTGATTGTTTAATATACGTAGGACATGTTACCAGGTGACGAGTATAAGTGAGGAGAGTGTGTTCCCCCGATGGTTTAATATACACGGGACATGTTACCAGGTGAACAGTATAAGTGAGGAGAGTGTTTTCCCCAGATGGTTTAATATACACGGGACATGTTACCAGGTGAACAGTATAAGTGATTTGACTGTATTCCCCTGATGGTTTAATATACGTGGGACATGTTACCAGGTGACGAGTATAAGTGAGGAGAGTGTGTTCCCCCGATGGTTTAATATGCGCGGGACATGTTACCAGGTGAACAGTATAAGTGAGGAGAGTGTGTTCCCCTGATTGTTTAATATACATGGGACATGTTACCAGTTGAACAGAATAAGTGAAGAGAGCGTGTTCCCCTGATTGTTTAATATACGTGGGACATGTTACCAGGTGACGAGTATAAGTGAGGAGAGTGTGTTCCCCTCATTGTTTAATATACACGGGACATGTTACAACGTGAACAGTATATGTGAAGAGAGTGTGTTCCCCTGATGGTTTAATATACATGGGACATGTTACCAGGTGAAAAGTATAAGTGCGATGAGTGTGTTCCCCTGATGGTCTAACATACACGGGACATGTTACCAGGTGAACAGTATATGTGAAGAGAGTGTGTTCCCCTGATGGTTTAATATACATGGGACATGTTACCAGGTGAACAGTATAAGTGAAGAGAGCGTGTTCCCCTGATGGTTTAATATACATGGGACATGTTACCAGGTGAAAAGTATAAGTGCGGAGAGTGTGTTCCCCTGATGGTCTAACATACACGGGACATGTTACCAGGTGAACAGTATATGTGAAGAGAGTGTGTTCCCCTGATGGTTCAATATACACGGGACATGTTAGCAGGTGAACAGCATAGGTGAGGAGAATGTGTTCCCCTCATTGTTTAATATACATGGGACATGTTACCAGGTCAACAGTATAAGTGAGGAGAGTGTGTTCCCCTGATGCTTTAATACACCCGGGATATGATCCCAGGTGAACAGTATAAGTGAGGAGAGTGTGTTCCCCTGATGGTTTAATAAACACGGGACATGTTACCAGGTGAACAGTATAAGTGAGGAGAGTGCTTTCCCTTGATGTTTTAACACGCACAGGACATGTTACCAGGTGAACAGTATAAGTGAGGAGAGTGAGTTCCCCTGATGTTTTAATAAACACGGGACATGTTACCAGGTGAACAGTATAAGTGAGGAGAGTGCTTTCCCTTGATGTTTTAATATACACGGGACATGTTACCAGGTGAACAGTATAAGTGAGGACAGTGTGTTCCCCTGATGGTTTAATATACCCGGGACATGTTACCAGGTGAACAGTATAAGTGAAGAGAGCGTGTTCCCCTGATTGCTTAATATACGTGGGACATGTTACCAGGTGACGAGTATAAGTGAGGAGAGTGTGTTCCCCTGATGGTATAATATACACGGGACATGTTACCAGCTGAACAGTATAAGTGAGGAGAATGTGTTCCCCTGATGGTTTAATATACCCGGGACATGTTACCAGGTGAACAGTTTAAGGGAGGAGAGTGTGTTCCCCTGATTGTTTAATATATACGGGACATGTTACCAGGTGAACAGTATAAGTGAGGAGAGGGCTTTCCCCTGATGGTTTAATATACACGGGACATGTTACCAGGTGAACAGTATAAGTGAGGAGAGTGTGTTCCCCTGATGTTATAATATACACGGGACATGTTACCAGCTGAACAGTATAAGTGAGGAGAGGGCTTTCCCCTGATGGTTTAATATACACGGGACATGTTACCAGGTGAACAGTATAAGTGAGGAGAGTGTGTTTCCCTGATGGTATTATATACACGGGACATGTTAGCAGGTGAACAGTATAAGTGAGGAGAATGTATTCCCCTGATGGTTTAATATACACCGGACATGTTACCAGGTGAACAGAATAAGTGAGGAGAGTGTGTTCCCCTGATGGTTTAATATACACAGGACATGTTACCAGGTGAACAGTATAAGTGAGGAGAATGTGTTCCCCTGATGGTTTAATATACACGAGACATGTTAGCAGGTGGGCAGTATAAGTGAGGAGAGTGTGTTCCCTTGATGGTTTAACACGCACGGGACGTGTTACCAGGTGACGAGTGTAAGTGAGGAGAGTGTGTTCCCCTCATTGTTTAATATACACGGGACATGTTACAACGTGAACAGTATATGTGAAGAGAGTGTGTTCCCCTGATGGTTTAATATACATGGGACATGTTACCAGGTGAAAAGTATAAGTGCGGAGAGTGTGTTCCCCTGATGGTCTAACATACACGGGACATGTTACCAGGTGAACAGTATATGTCAAGAGAGTGTGTTCCCCTGATGGTTTAATATACATGGGACATGTTACCAGGTGAACAGTATAAGTGAAGAGAGCGTGTTCCCCTGATTGCTTAATATACGTGGGACATGTTACCAGGTGACGAGTATAAGTGAGGAGAGTGTGTTCCCCTCATTGTTTAATATGCACGGGACATGTTAGCAGGTGAACAGTATCAGTGAGGAGAATGTGTTCCCCTGATGGTTTAATATACACGGGACATGTTACCAGGTGAACAGTATAAGTGAGGAGAGTGTGTTCCCCTGATTGTTAAATATACACGGGACATGTTACCAGGTGAACAGTATAAGTGAGGAGAGTGTGCTCTGCTGATGGTTTAATATACACGGGACATGTTACCAGGTGAACAGTATAAGTGAGGAGAGTGTGTTCCCCTGATGGTTTAACACGCACGGGACGTGTCACCAGGTGAAGAGTAGAAGTGAGGAGAGTGTGTTCCCCTGATGGTCTAATATACACGGGACATGTTACCAGGTGAACAATATATGTGAAGAGAGTGTGTTCCCCTGATGGTTTAATATACATGGGACATGTTACCAGTTGAACAGTATAAGTGAAGATAGCGTGTTCCCCTGATTGCTTAATATACGTGGGACATGTTAACAGGTGACGAGTATATGTCAGGAGAGTGTGTTCCCCTCATTGTTTAATATACACGGGACATGTTAGCAGGTGAACAGTATCAGTGAGGAGAATGTGTTCCCCTGATGGTTTAATATACACGGGACATGTTACCAGGTGAACAGTATAGGTGAGGAGAGTGTGTTCCCCTGATGATTTAACATACACGGGACATGTTACCAGGTGAACAGTATAAGTGAGGAGAGTGTGTTCCCCTGATGGTATAATATACACGGGACATGTTAACAGGTGAACAGTATAAGTGAGGAGACTGTATTCCCCTGATGGTTCAATATACAAGGGACATGTTAGCAGGTGAACAGTATAAGTGAGGAGAATGTGTTCCCCTGATGGTTTAATATACACGGGACATGTTACCAGGTGAACAGTATAAGTGAGGAGAGTGTGTTCCCCTGATGGTTTAATATACACGGGACATGTTACAACGTGAACAGTATAAGTGAGGAGAGTGTGTTCCCCTGATTTTTTAATGCTCACGGGAGATGTTACCAGGTGAGCAGTATAAGTGAGGAGAGTGTGTTCCCCTGATGGTTTAATACACACGGGACATGTTACCAGTTGAACAGTATATGTGAAGAGAGTGTGTTCCCCTGATGGTTTTATATACATGGGACATGTTACCAGGTGAACAGAATAAGTGAAGAGAGCGTGTTCCCCTGATTGTTTAATATACGTGGGACATGTTACCAGGTGACGAGTATAAGTGAGGAGAATGTGTTCCCCTCATTGTTTAATATACACGGGACATGTTAGCAGGTGAACAGTATCAGTGAGGAGAATGTGTTCCCCTGATGGTTTAATATACACGGGACATGTAAACAGGTGAACAGTATAAGTCAGGAGAGCGTGTTCCCCTGATTGTTAAATATACACGGGACATGTTACCAGGTGAACAGTATAAGTGAGGAGAGTGTGTTCCCCTGATGGTTTAATAGACACGGGACATGTTGCCAGGTGAACAGTATAAGTGAGGAGAGTGTGTTCCCCTGATTGTTAAATATACACGGGACCTGTTACCAGTGAACAGTATAAGTGAGGGCAGTGAGTTCCCCTGATGGTTTAATACACACGGGACATGTCACCAGGTGAACAGTATAAGTGAGCAGATTGTGTTCCCCTTATGGTTTAATACTGATGGGACATTTCCCCACGTGAACAGTATAAGTGAGGAGAGAGTGTTCCCCTGATGGTTTAATATAAACGGGACATGTCACCAGGTGAACAGTATAATTGAGGAGAGTGTGTTCCGCTGATGGTTTAATACTGACGGGACATGTCACCAGGTGAACAGTATAATTGAGGAGAGTGTGTTCCGCTGATGGTTTAATACTGACGGGACATGTCACCAGGTGAACAGTATAATTGAGGAGAGTGTGTTCCCCTGATGGTTTAAAACGCACAGGACATGTTACCAGGTGAACAGTATAAGTGAGGAGAGAGTGTTCCCCTGATGGTTTAAAACGCACAGGACATGTTACCAGGTGAACAGTATAAGTGAGGAGAGTGTGTTCCCCTGATGGTTTAATATACACAGGACATGTTACCAGGTGAACAGTATAAGTGAAGAGAGTGTGTTCCCCTGATTGTTTAATACACACGGGACATGTTGCCAGGTGAAGAGTATAAGTGAAGAGAGGGTGTTCCCCTGATGCTTTAATACACACGGGACATGTTACCAGGTAAACAGTGTAAGTGAGGAGAGTGAGTTCCCTTGATGGTTTAATACAAACAGGACATGTTACCAGGTGAACAGTGTAAGTGAGGAGAGTGAGTTCCCCTGATGGTTTAATACAAACAGGACATGTCAACAGGTGAACAGTATAAGTGAGGAGAGTGTGTTCCCCTGATGGTTTAATATACACAGGACATGATACCAGGTGAACAGTAGAAGTGAGGAGAGTGAGTTCCCCTGATTGTTTAATATACCCGGGACATGTCATCAGGTGAACAGTATAAGTGAGGAGAGTGTGTTCCCCTGATGGTTTAATATACACGGGACATGTTACCAGGTGAACAGTATAAGTGAGTAGAGTGTGTTCCCCTGATGTTTTAATATACACGGGACATGTTACCAGGTGAACAGTATAAGTGAGGACAGTGTGTTCCCCTGATGGTATAATATACACGGGACATGTTACCAGCTGAACAGTATAAGTGAGGAGAGGGCTTTCCCCTGATGGTTTAATATACAAGGGACATGTTACCAGGTGAACAGTATAAGTGAGGAGAATGTGTTCCCCTGATGGTTTAATATACACGGGACATGTTACCAGGTGAACAGCAGAAGTGAGGATACTGTATTCCATTGATGGTTCAATATACACGGGACATGTTAGCTGGTGAACAGTATAAGTGAGGAGAATGTATTCCCCTGATGGTTTGATATACACGGGTCATGTTACCAGGTGAACAGTATAAGTGAGGAGAGTGTGTTCCCCTGATGGTTTAATATACACGGGACATGTTACCAGGTGAACAGTATAAGTGAGGAGAGTGTGTTCCCCTGATGGTATAATATACACGGGACATGTTACCAGCTGAACAGCATAAGTGAGGAGAGGGCTATCCCCTGATCGTTTAATATACACGGGACATGTTGGCAGGTGAACAGTATAAGTGAAGAGAGTGTGTTCCCCTGATGGGATAATACACACGGGACAATTTATTCGGTGAATCAGTATAAGTGAGGAGAGTGTGTTCCCCTGATGGTTTAATATACACGGGACATGTTACCAGGTGAAAAGTATCAGTGAGGAGAGTGTGTTCCCCTGATGGTTTAATATACACGGGACATGTTACCAGGTGAACAGTATAAGTGAGGAGACTGTGTTCCCCTGATTGTTTAATATACACAGGACGTGTTACCAGGTGAACAGTATAAGTGAGGAGAGTGTGTTCCCCTGATGGTTTAATATACACGGTACATGTTACCAGGTGAAAAGTATAAGTGAGGAGAATGTGTTCCCCTGATGGTTTAATATACACGGGACATGATACCAGGTGAACAGTGTAAGTGAGGAGAGTGTGTTCCCCTGATGGTTTAACACGCACGGGACGTGTCACCAGGTGAAGAGTAGAAGTGAGGAGAGTGTCTTCCCCTGATGGTCTAATATACACGGGACATGTTACCAGGTGAACAGTGTATATGAAGAGAGTGTGTTCCCCTGATGGTTTAATATACATGGGACATGTTACCAGGTGAACAGTATAAGTGAAGAGAGCCTGTTCCCCTGATTGCTTAATATATGTGGAACATGTTACAAGGTGACGAGTGTAAGTGAGGAGAGTGTGTTCCCCTGATGGTTTAATATACACGGGACTTATTACCAGGTGAACAGAATAAGTGAGGAGAGGGCTTTCCCCTGATGGTTTAATATACACGGGACATGTTACCAGGTGAACAGTATAAGTGAGGAGAGTGTGTTCCCCTGTTGGTTTAATAAACACGGGACATGTTACCAGGTGAACAGTGCAAGTGAGGGGAGTGTGTTCCCCTGATGGTTTAATATGCACGGGCCATGTTACCAGGTGAACAGTATAAGTGAGGAGAGTGTGTTCCCCTGATGGTTTAACAGGCAGGGGACATGTTACCAGGTGAACAGTAGAAGTGAGGAGAGTGTGTTCCCCTGATGGTTTAATATAAACGGGACATGTTAGCAGGTGAACAGTATAAGTGAGGAGAGTGTGTTCCCCTGATGGTTTAATATACACGGGACATGTTAGCAGGTGAACACTATAAGTGAGGAGAATGTATTCCCCTGATGGTTTAATATACACGGGACATGTTAGCAGGTCAACAGTAGAAGTGAGGAGAGTGTGTTCCCCTGATGGTTTAATATACACGGGACATGTTTGCAGGTGAACAGTATAAGTGAGGAGAATGTATTCCACTGATGGTTTAATATACACGGGACATGTTACCAGGTGAACAGTATAAGTGTGGAGACTGTGTTCCCCTGATGGTTTAATATACACGGAACATGTTACCAGGTGAACAGTATAAGTGAGGAGAATGTGTTCCCCTGATGGTTTAATATACACGGGACATGTTACCAGGTGAAAAGTAAAAGTTAGGAGAGTGTGTTCCCCTGAATGTTTAATACTCACGGGACATGTTACCAGGTGAGCAGTATAAGTGAGGAGAGTGTGTTCCCCTGATGGTTTAACACGCACGGGACGTGTCACCAGGTGAACAGTAGAAGTGAGGAGAGTGTGTTCCCCTGATGGTCAAATATACACGGGACATGTTACCAGGTGAACATATATGTGAAGAGAGTGTGTTCCCCTGATGGTTTAATATACATGGGACATGTTACCAGGTGAACAGTATAAGTGAAGAGAGCCTGTTCCCCTGATTGCTTAATATACGTGGGACATGTTACAAGGTGACGAGTATATTTGAGGAGAGTGTGTTCCCCTCATTGTTTAATATACACGGGACATGTTAGCAGCTCAACAGTATAAGAGAGGAGAATGTCTTCCCCTGATGGTTTAATATACACGGGACATGTTACCAGGTGAACAGTATAAGTGAGGAGATTGTGTTCCCCTCATTGTTTAATATACACGGGACATGTTAGCAGGTGAACAGTATCAGTGAGGAGAATGTGTACCCTGATGGTTTAATATACACGGGACATGTTACCAGGTGAACAGTATAAGTGAGGAGAGTGTGTTCCCCTGATTGTTAAATATACACGGGACATGTTACCAGATGAACAGGATAAGTAAAGAGAGTGTGTTCCCCAGATGGTTTAATATACACGGGACATGTTACCATGTGATCAGTATAAGTGAGTACAGTGTGTTCCCCTGATGCTTTAATATACACGGGACCTATTACCAGGTGAACAGAATAAGTGAGGAGAGGGCTTTCCCCTAATGGTTTAATATACACGGGACATGTTACCAGGTGAACAGTATAAGTGAGGAGAGTGTGTTCCCCTGATGGTTTAATATACCCGGGACATGTTACCTGGTGAACAGTATAAGTGATGAGACTGTATTCCCCTGATGGTTCAATATACACGGGACATGTTAGCGGGTGAACAGTATAAGTGAGGAGAATGTGTTCCCCTCATGCTTTAATACACATGGGACATGTTACCAGGTGAACAGTATAAGTGAGGAGAGTGTGTTCCCCTGATTGTTTAACATGCACGGGACATGTTACCAGGTCAACAGTATAAGTGAGGAGAGTGTGTTCCCCTGATGGTTTAATACACCCGGGACATGTTACCAGGTGAACATTATTAGTGAGGAGAGTGTGATCCAATGATTGTTTAATATACACGGGACATGTTACCAGGTGAACAGTATAAGTGAGGAGAGTGTGTTCCCATGATGGTTTAATACACCCGGGACATGTTACCAGGTGAACATTATTAGTGAGGAGAGTGTGATCCAATGATTGTTTAATATACACGGGACATGTTACCAGGTGAACAGTAGATGTGAGGAGAGTGTGTTCCCCTGATTGTTTAATATACACGGGACATGTTACCAGGTGGACAGTATAATTGAAGAGAGTGTGTTCCCCTGATTGTTTAATACACACGTGACATGGTGCCAGCTGAAGAGTATAAGTGAAGAGAGTGTGTTCCCCTGATGGTTTAATACACACGGGACATGTTACCAGGAAAACAGTGTAAGTGAGGAGAGTGAGTTCCCCTGATGGTTTAATGCAAACCGGACATGTTACCAGGTGAACAGTATAAGTGAGGAGAGTGTGTTGCCCTGATGGTTTAATATACACGGGACATGTTACCAGGTGAAAAGTATAAGTGAGGAGAGTGATTTCCCCTGATGGTTTAATATTCACGTGACATGTTACCAGGTGAACAGTATAAGTGAGGAGAGTGTGTTCCCCTGATGGTATAATATACACGGGACATGTTACCAGGTGAACAATTTTCGTGAGGAGAGGGCTTACCCATGATGGTTTAATATACACGGGACATGTTGCCAGGTGAACAGTATAAGTGAGGAGAGTGAGTTCCCCTGATGGTTTAATATACACGGGACATGTTACCAGGTGAACAGTATAAGTGAGGAGAGTGCTTTCCCCTGATGTTTTAATATACATGGGACATGTTACCAGGTGAACAGTATAAGTGAGGACAGTGTGTTCCCCTGATGGTTTAATATACACGGGACATGTTACCAGCTGAACAGTATAAGTGAGGAGAGGGCTTTCCCCTGATGGTTTAATACACAAGGGACATGTTACCAGGTGAACAGTATAAGTGAGGAGAATGTGTTCCCCTGATGGTTTAATATACACGGGACATGTTACCAGGTGAACAGTATAAGTGAGGAGAGTGTGTTCCCCTGATGGTTTACGATACACGGGACATGTTACCAGGTGAACAGTATAAGTGAGGAGAATGTGTTCCCCTAATGGTTTATTATACACGGGACATGTTACCAGGTGAACAGTATAAGTGAGGAGAATGTGTTCCTCTGATGGTTTAATACACACGGGACATGTTACCAGGTGAACAGTATAAGTGAGGAGAGTGTGTTCCCCTGATTGTTTAATATACACTGGACATGTTAGCTGGTGAACAGTATAAGTGAGGAGAATTTATTCCCCTGATGGTTTAATATACCCGGGACATGTCATCAGGTGAACAGTATAAGTGAGGAGAGTGTGTTCCCTGATGGTTTAATATACACAGGACATGTTACCAGGTGAACAGTATAAGTGAGGAGAGTGAGTTCCCCTGATTGTTTAATATACCCGGGACATGTCATCAGGTGAACAGTATAAGTGAGGAGAGTGTGTTCCCCTGATGGTTTAATATGCATGGGACATGTTACCAGGTGAACAGTATAAGAGAAGAGAGCCTTTTCTCCTGATTGCTTAATATACGTGGGACATGTTACAAGGTGACGAGCATAAGTGAGGAGAGTGAGTTCCCCTGATTGTTTAATATACCCGGGACATGTCATCAGGTGAACAGTATAAGTGAGGAGAGTGTGTTCCCCTGATGGTTTAATATACACGGGACATTTTAGCAGGTGAACAGTATAAGTGAGGAGAGTGTGTTCCCCTGATGACTTAATATACACGGGACATGTCAGCAGGTGAACAGTATAAGTGAGGAGAACGTATTCCCCTGATGATTTAATATACACAGGACATGTTACCAGGTGAACAGTATAAGTGAGGAGACTGTTTTCCCCTGATGGTTTAATATACACAGGACATTTTACCAGGTGAACAGTATAAGTGAGGAGAATGTGTTCCGCTGATGGTTAAATATACACGGGACATGTTACCAGGTGAAAAGTATAAGTCAGGAGAGTGTGTTCCCCTGATTGTTTAACACGCACGGGACGTGTCACCAGGTGAAGAGCAGAAGTGAGGAGAGTGTATTCCCCTGATGGTTTAATATACATGGGACATGTTACCAGGTGAACAGTATAAGAGAAGAGAGCCTTTTCTCCTGATTGCTTAATATACGTGGGACATGTTACAAGGTGACGAGTATAAGTGAGGAGAGTGTGTTCCCCTCATTGTTTAATATACACGGGACATGTTAGCAGGTGAACAGTATCAGTGAGGAGAATGTGTTCCCCTGATGGTTTAATATACACGGGACATGTTACCAGGTGAACAGAATAAGTGAGGAGAGTGTGTTCCCCTGATTGTTAAAAATACACGGGACATGTTACCAGGTGAACAGTATAAGTGAGGAGAGTGTGTTCCCCAGATGGTTTAATATACACGGGACATGGGACATGTTACCAGGTGAACAGTATAAGTGAGGAGAGTGTGTTCCCCTGTTGGTTTAATATACACGGGACATGTTACCATGTGAACAGTATAAGTGATGAGACTGTATTCCCCTGATGGTTCAATATACACGGGACATGTTAGCAGGTGAACATTATAAGTGAGGAGAATGTGTTCCCCTCATGGTTTAATATACATGGGACATGTTACCAGGTGAACAGTATAAGTGAGGAGGGTGAGTTCCCCTGATGGTTTAACATGCACGGGACATGTTACCAGGTCAACAGTATAAGTGAGGAGAATGTGTTCCCCTGATGGTTTAATATACCCTGGACATGTTACCAGGTGAACAGTATAAGTGAGGAGAGTGTGTTCCCCTGATGGTTTAATACACACGGGACATGTTGCCAGTTGAACTGTATAAGTGAGGAGATTGTGTTCCCCTGATTGTTTAATGCTGACGGGACATGTCACCATGTGAACAGAATAAGTGAGGAGAGTGTGTTCCACAGATGGTTTAATACTGACGGGACATGTTACCAGATGAACAGTATAAGTGAGGAGAGTGTGTTCCCCTGATGGTATAATTTTCACGGGACATGTTACCAGGTGAACAGTAGAAGTGAGGAGATGTGTTCCCCTGATGTTTTAATATACACGGGACATGTTACCAGGAGAACAGTATAAGTGAAGAGAGTGTGTTCCCCTGATTGTTTAATACACACGCGACATGTTGCCAGGTGAAGAGTATAAGTGAAGAGAGTGTGTTCCCCTGATGGTTTAATACACACGGGACATGTTACCAGGTAAACAGTGTAAGTGAGGAGAGTGAGTTCCCCTGATGGTTTAATACAAACAGGACATGTTACCAGGTGAACAGTGTAAGTGAGGAGAGTGAGTTCCCCTGATGGTTTAAACAAACAGGACATGTCAACAGGTGAACAGTATAAGTGAGGAGAGTGAGTTCCCCTGATGGTTTAATATGCACAGGACATGATACCAGGTGAACAGTATAAGTGAGGAGAGTGAGTTCCCCTGATTGTTTAATATACCCGGGACATGTCACCAGGTGAACAGTATAAGTGAGGAGAGTGTGTTCCCCTGATGGTATAATATACATGGGACACGTTACCAGGTGAGCAGTATAAGTGAGGAGAGGCTTACCCATGATGGTTTAATATGCACGGGACATGTTACCTGGTGAACAGTATAAGTGAGGAGAGTGCTTTCCCCTGATGGTTTAATATACACGGGACATGTTACCAGGTGAACAGTATAAGTGAGGACAGTGTGTTCCCCTGATGGTATAATACACACGGGACATGTTACCAGGTGAACAGTATAAGTGAGGAGAGTGCTTTCCCCTGATGGTTTAATATACACGGGACATGTTACCAGGTGCACAGTATAAGTGAGGACAGTGTGTTCCACTCATGGTTCAATATACACGGGACATGTTAGCAGGTGAACAGTATAAGTGAGGAGAGTGTGTTCCACTGATGGTTTAATATACACGGGACATGTTACCAGGTGATCAGTATCAGTGAGGAGAGTGTGTTCCCCTGATGGTTTAATATACACGGGACATGTTGCCAGGTGAAGAGTGCAAGTGTGGAGAGTGAGTTCCCCTGATGGTTTAATACACACGGGACATGTTACCAGGTAAACAGTGTAAGTGAGGAGAGTGAGTTCCCCTGATGGTTTAATACAAACAGGACATGTTACCAGGTTAACAGTGTAAGTGAGGAGAGTGAGTTCCCCTGATGGTTTAATATAAACAGGACATGTCAACAGGTGAACAGTATAAGTGAGGAGAGTCTGTTCCCCTGATGGTTTAATATACACAGGACATGTCACCAGGTGAACAGTATAAGTGAGGAGAGTGTGTTCCCCTGATGGTTTAATATACACGGGACATGTTACAAGGTGAACAGTATAAGTGAGGAGAGTGAGTTCCCCTGATTGTTTAATACACACGGGACATGTCACCAGGTGAACAGTATAAGTGAGGAGAGTGAGTTCCCCTGATTGTTTAATACACACAGGACATGTTACCAGGTGAACAGTATAAGTGAGGAGAGAGTGTTCCCCTGATGGTTTAACACGCACGGGACATGTTACCAGGTTAACAGTATAAGTGAGGAGAGTGTGTTCCCCTCATGGTTTAACACGCACGGGACATGTTACCAGGTGAACAGTATAAGTGAGGAGAGAGTGTTCCCCTGATGGTTTAACACGCACGGGACATGCTACCAGGTGAACAGTATAAGTGAGGAGAGTGTGTTCCCCAGATGGTTTAACACGCACGGGACATGTACCCAGGTGAACAGTATAAGTGAGGAGAGTGTGTTCCCCTGATGGTTTAATATACACAATACATGATACCAGGTGAACAGTATAAGTGAGGAGAGAGCATTCCCCTCATGGTTTAACACGCACGGGAAATGTTACCAGGTGAACATTATAAGTGAGGAGAGTGTGTTCCCCTGATTGTTTAATACACACAGGACATGTTACCAGGTGAACAGTATAAGTGAGGAGAGTGTGTTCACCTGATGGTTTAATATACACAGGACATGTTGCCAGGTGAACAGTATAAGTGAGGAGAGTGTGTTTCCCGGATGGTTTAATATACACGGGACATGATACCAGGTGAACAGTATAAGTGAGGAGAGTGTTTTCCCCTGATGGTTTAACACGCACGGGACATGATACCAGGTGAACAGTATAAGTGAGGAGAGTGTGTGCCCCTGATGGTTTAATATACACAGGACATGAAACCAGGTGAACAGTATAAGTGAGGAGAGTGTGTTCCCCTGATGGTTTAACACGCACGGGACATGTTACCAGGTGAACAGTATAAGTGAGGAGAGTGTGTTCCTCTGATGGTTTAATATACATGGGACATGTTGCCAGGTGAACAGTAGAAGTGAGGAGAGTGTGTTCCCCTGATGGTTTAATATACACGGGACATGTCAAGAGATGAACAGTATAAGTGAGGAGAGTGAGTTCCCCTGATTGTCTAATACACACAGGACATGCTACCAGGTGAACAGTATAAGTGAAAAGAGAGCGTTCCCCTGATGGTTTAATATACACGGGACATGTTACCAGGTGAACAGTATAAGTGAGGAGAGTGTGTTCCCCTGATGGTTTAATATACACGGGACATGATACCAGGTGAACAGTAGAAGTGAGGAGAGTGAGTTCCCCTGATTGTTTAATACACACTTGACATTTAACCAAGTGAACAGTATAAGTGAGGAGAGTGTGTTCCCCTGATTGTTTAATACGCACTGGACATGTTACCAGGTGAACAGTATAAGTGAGCAGAGTGTGTTCCCCTGATGGTTTAATATACACGGGACATGATACCACGTGAACAGTAGAAGTGAGGAGAACGTGTTCCCCTGATGGTTTAATATGCACGGGACATGTTACCAGGTGAAAAGTATAAGTGAGGAGAGTGTGTTCCCCTGATTGTTTAATTCTCACGGGACATGTTACCAGGTGAGCAGTATAAGAGAGGACAGTGTGTTCCCCTGATGGTTTAACACGCACGGGACGTGTCACCAGGTGAAGAGTAGAAGTGAGGAGAATGTGTTCCCATGATGGTTTAACACGCACGGGACATGTAACCAGGTGAACAGTATAAGTGAGGACAGTGTGTTCCCCTGATGGTTTAATATACACAATACATGATACCAGGTTAACAGTATAAGTGAGGAGAGTGTGTTCCCCTCATGGTTTAACACGCACGGGACATGTTACCAGGTGAACAGTATAAGTGAGGAGAGTGTGTTCCCCTGATGGTTTAATATACACAGGACATGATACCAGGTGAACAGTATAAGTGAGGAGATTGTGTTCCCCTGATTGTTTAATATACCCGGGACATGTTACCAGGTGAACAGTAGAAGTGAGGAGAGTGTGTTCCCCTGATGGTTTAACACGCACGGGACATGTTAACAGGTGAACAGTATAAGTGAGGAGAGTGTGTTCCCCTGATGGTTTAATATACACAGGACATGATACCAGGTGAACAGTATAAGTGAGGAGAGAGTGTTCCCCTCATGGTTTAACACGCACGGGAAATGTTACCAGGTGAACAGTATAAGTGAGGGGAGTGTGTTCCCCTGATGGTTTAACACGCACGGGACATGTTACCAGGTGAACAGTATAAGTGAGGAGAGTGTGTTCCCCTGATGGTTTAATATACACAGGACATGTTACCAGGTGAACAGTATAAGTGAGGAGAGTGTGTTCCCCTGATGGTTTAATATGCACAGGACATGATACCAGGTGAACAGTATAAGTGAGGAGAGTGTGTTCCCCTGATGGTTTAACACGCACGGGACATGATACCAGGTGAACAGTATAAGTGAGGAGAGTGTGTTCCCCTGATGGTTTAATATACACAGGACATGATACCAGGTGAACAGTATAAGTGAGGAGAGTGTGTTCCCCTGATGGTTTAACACGCACAGGACATGTTACCAGGTGAACAGTATAAGTGAGGAGACTGTGTTCCCCTGATGGTTTAATATACACGGGACATGTTACCAGGTGAACAGTAGATGTGAGGAGAGTGTGTTCCCCTGATGGTTTAATACTGTCGGGACATTTCCCCCGGTGAACAGTATAAGTGAGGAGAGTGAGTTCCCCTGATTGTTTAATACACACAGGACATGCTACCAGGTGAACAGTATAAGTGATAAGAGAGTGTTCCCCTGATGGTTTAATATACACGGGACATGTTACCAGGTGAACAGTATAAGTCAGGAGAGTGAGTTCCCCTGATTGTTTAATACACACGGGACATTTAACCAAGTGAACAGTATAAGTGAGGAGAGTGTGTTCCCCTGATTCTTTAATACGCACTGGACATGTTACCAGATGAACAGTATAAGTGAGGAGAGTGTGTTCCCCTGATGGTTTAATATACACGGGACATGATACCAGGTGAACAGTATAAGTGAGGAGAACGTGTTCCCATGATGGTTTAATATGCACGGGACATGTTACCAGGTGAACAGTATAAGTGAGGAGAGTGTGTTCCCCTGATGGTTTAACACGCATGTGACGTGTCACCAGGTGAAGAGTAGAAGTGAAGAGAGTGTGTTCCCCTGATTGTTTAATATACACGGGACATGTAACCAAGTGAACAGTATAAGTGAGGAGAGTGTGTTCCACTGATGGTTTAATATACACGGGACATGTCACCAGGTGAACAGTATAAGTGAGGAGAGTGTGTTCCCCTGATTGTTTAACACGCACGGGACATGTTACCAGGTGAACAGCATAAGTGAGGAGAATGTGTTTCCCTGATGGTTTAATATACATGGGCCATGTTACCAGGTGAACAGTAGAAATGAAGAGAGCGTGTTCCCCTGATTATTTAATATACATGGGACATGTTACCATGTGAACAGTTTAATTGAGGAGAGTGTGTTCCCCTGATGGTTTAATACGCACGGGACATGTTACCAGGTGAACAGTATAAGTGAGGAAAGTGAGTTCCCCTGATGGTTTAATATACATGGGCCATGTTACCAGGTGAACAGTAGAAATGAAGAGTGCGTGTTCCCCTGATTGTTTAAAATACATGGGACATGTTACCATGTGAACAGTTTAATTGAGGAGAGTGTGTTCCCCACATGGTTTAACACGCATGGGACATGTTACCAGGTGAACAGTAAAAGTGAGGAGAGTGTGTACCCCTGATGGTTTAATATACACAGGACAGATACCAGGTGAACAGTATAAGTGAGTAGAGTGAGTTCCCCTGATTGTTTAATATACCCGGGACATTTCATCAGGTGAACAGTATAAGTGAGGAGAGTGTGTTCCCCTGATTGTTTAATGCACAGTTGACATGTTACCAGGTGAACCGCATAAGTGAGGAGAGTGTGTTCCCCTGATGTTTTAATATACACGGGACATGTTACCAGGTGAACAGTAGAAGTGAGGAGAGTGAGTTCCCCTGATGCTTTAATACAGTCAGGACATGTCAACAGATGAATAGGATAAGTGAGGAGAATGTGTTCCCCTGATGGTTTAATACTGACGGGACATATTACCAGGTGAACAGATTAAGGGAGGAGAGTGTGTTCCCCTGATGGTTTAATACGCACGGGATATGTGAACAGGTGAACAGTATAAGTGAGGAGTGTGTGTTCCCCTGATTGTTTAATACGGACAGGACATTTCCCCAGGTGAACATTATAAGTGAGGAGAGTGTGTTCCCCTGATGGATTAATACTGACGGGACATGTCACCATGTGACCAGTTTAAGGGTGGAGAGTGTGTTCCCCTGATGGTTTAATACGCACGGGACAAGTACCCAACTGAACAGTATAAGTGAGGAGAGAGTGTTCCCCTCATTGTTTAATACACATGGGACATGTAACCAGGTGAACTGTTTAAGGGAGGAGAGTGTGTTCCCCTGATGGTTTAATACGCACGGGACATGTTACCAGGTGAACAGCATAATTGTTGAGAGTGAGTTCCCCTGATGCTTCAATACACACAGGACATGTCAACAGGTGAACAGTATAAGTGAGGAGAGTGTGTTCCCCTGGTTGTTTAATACACACAGGACATGTTACCAGGTGAACAGTATAAGTGAAGAGAGTGTGTTCCCCTGATGGTTTGATATACACGGGACATGATACCAGGTGAACAGTATAAGTGAGGAGAGAGTGTTCCCCTGATGGTTTAATATGCACGGGACATGTTACCAGGTGAAAAGTATAAGTGAGGAGAGTGTGTTCCCCTGATGGTTTGATACTGTCGGGACATTTCCCCAGGTGAACAGTATAAGTGAGGAGAGTGAGTTCCCCTGATAGTTTAATATACACGGGACATGATACCAGGTGAACAGTATAAGTGAGGAGAGAGTGTTCCCCTGATTGTTTAACACGCACGGGACATGTTACCAGGTGAACAGTATAAGTGAGGAGAATGTGTTCCCCTGATGGTTTAATATGCACGGGACATGTTACCAGGTGAAAAGTATAAGTGAGGAGAGTGTGTTCCCCTGATTGTTTAATTCTCACGGGACATGTTACCAGGTGAAGAGTAGAAGTGAGGAGAGTGTGTTCCCCTGATGGTCTAATATACACGTGACATGTTACCAGGTGAACAGTATATGTGAAGAGAGTGTGTTCCCCTGATTGTTTAATACGCAATGGACATGTTACCAGGTGAACAGCATAAGTGAGGAGAGAGTGTTCCCCTGATTGTTTAATATACACAGGACATGTTACCAGGTGAACAGTATAAGTGAGGAGCGTGTGTTCCCCTGATGGTTTAATACGCACGGGACATGTCACCAGGTGAACAGTATAAGTGAGGAGCGTGTGTTCCCCTGATGGTTTAATATACATGGGACATGATACCAGGTGAAAAGTATAAGTGAGGAGAGTGTGTTCCCCTGATTGTTTAATTCTCACGGGACATGTTACCAGGTGAGCAGTATAAGAGAGGAGAGTGTGTTCCCCTGATGGTTTAACACGCACGGGACGTGTCACCAGGTGAAGAGTAGAAGTGAGGAGAGTGTGTTCCCCTGATGGTCTAATATACAAGTGACATGTTACCAGGTGAACAGTATATGTGAAGAGAGTGTGTTCCCCTGATTGTTTAATACGCAATGGACATGTTACCAGGTGAACAGCATAAGTGAGGAGAGAGTGTTCCCCTGATTGTTTAATATACACAGGACATGTTACCAGGTGAACAGTATAAGTGAGGAGCGTGTGTTCCCCTGATGGTTTAATACGCACCGGACATGTCACCAGGTGAACAGTATAAGTGAGGAGCGTGTGTTCCCCTGATGGTTTAATATACATGGGACATGATACCAGGTGAACAGTATAAGTGAGGAGAGTGTGTTCCCCTGATGGTTTAATACGCACGGGACATGTCACCAGGTGAACAGTATAAGTGAGGAGCGTGTGTTCCCCTGATGGTTTAATATACATGGGACATGATACCAGGTGAACAGTATAAGTGAGGAGAGTGTGTTCCCCTGATGGTTTAATACGCACGGGACATGTCACCACGTGAACAGTATAAGTGAGGGGAGTGTTTTCCCCTGATGGTATAATATACACGGGACATGTTACCAGGTGAACAGTATAAGTGAGGAGAGTGTGTTCCCCTGATGGTTTGATACTGTCGGGACATGTTACCAGGTGAACAGTATAAGTGAGGAGAGTGTGTTCCCCTGATGGTTTAATACACACGGGATATGTTACCAGGTGAAAAGTATAAGTGAGGAGAGTGTGTTCCCTTGATGGTTTAAAACACACGAGATGTCAACAGGTAAACAGTATAAGTGAGGAGAGTGTGTTCCCCTGATCGTTTAATACTGACGGGACATTTCCCCAGGTGAACAGTATAAGTGAGGAGAGTGTGTTCCCCTGATGGTTTAATATACACAGTACATGATACCAGGAGAACAGCATAAGTGAGGAGAGTGTGTTCCCCTGATGGTTTAATATACACAGGACATGTTACCAGGTGAAATGTATAAGTGAGGAGAGTGTGTTCCCCTGATTGTTTAATACTGACGGGACATTTCCCCAGGTGAACAGTATAAGTGAGGAGAGTGTGTTCCCCTGATCGTTTAATACTGACGGGACATTTCCCCAGGTGAACAGTATAAGTGAGGAGAGTGTGTTCCCCTGATGGTTTAATATACACGGGACATGATACCAGGTGAACTGTATAAGTGAGGAGAATGTGTTCCCCTGATGGTGTAAAATACACGGGACATGTTACCAGGTGAAATGTATAAGTGAGGAGAGTGTGTTCCCCTGATTGTTTAATACTCCCGGGACGTGTCACCAGGTTAACAGTATAAGTGAGGAGAGTGTGTTCCCCTGATGGTTTAATATACATGGGACATGTTACCATGTAAACAGGATAAGTGAGGAGAGTGTGTTCCCCTGATGGTTTAATATACATGGGACATGTTACCAGGTGAACAGTGTAAGTGAGGAGAGTGTGTTCCACAGATGGTTTAATACTGACGGGACATGTTACCAGATGAACAGTATAAGTGAGGAGAGTGTGTTCCCCTGATGGTTTAATAATCACGGGACATGTTCCCAGGTGAACAGTATAAGTGAGGGGAGTGCTTTGCCCTGATGGTTTAATATACACGGGACATGTTACCAGGTGAACAGGATAAGTGAGGAGAGTGTGTTCCCCAGATTGTTTAACGCTGACGGGACATGTCACCATGTGAACAGAATAAGTGAGGAGAGTGTGTTCCACAGATGGTTTAATACTGACGGGACATGTTACCAGATGAACAGTATAAGTGAGGAGAAGGCTTTCCCCTGATGGTTTAATATACACGGGGCATGTTACCAGGTGAACAGTATAAGAGAAGAGAGTGTGTTCCCCTGATGGTTTAATATACATGGGACATGTTACCAGGTGAACAGTATAAGTGAGGAGAGTGTGTTCCCCTGATGGTATAATTTTCACGGGACATGTTACCAGTTGAACAGTAAAAGTGAGGAGAAGGCTTTCCCCTGATGGTTTAATATACACGGGGCATGTTACCAGGTGAACAGTATAAGAGAAGAGAGTGTGTTCCCCTGATGGTTTAATATACATGGGACATGTTACCAGGTGAACAGTATAAGTGAGGAGAGTGTGTTCCCCTGATTGTTTAATAGTGACGGGACATGTCACCATGTGACCAGTTTAATGCAGGAGAGTGTGTTCCCCTGATGGTTTAATACGCACGGGACATGTTACCAGGTCAACAGGATAAGTGAGGAGAGTGTGTTCCCCTGATTGTTTAATATACACGGGACATGTCACCATGTGACCAGTTTAAGGGAGGAGAGTGTGTTCCCCTGATGGATTAACACGCACGGGACATGTTACCAGGTGAACAGTATAAGTGAGGAGAGTGAGTTCCCCTGATGCTTTAATACACACAGGACATGTCAACAGGTGAACAGTATAAGTGAGGAGAGTGTGTTCCCCTGATGGTTTAATACTGACGGGACATTTCCCCAGGTGAACATTATGAGTGAGGAGAGTGTGTTCCCCTGATGGTTTAATACTGACGGGACATTTCTCCAGGTGAACAGTATAAGTGAGGAGAGTGTGTTCCCCTCATGGTTTAATACACACAGGACATGTCGACAGGTGAACAGTATAAGTGAAGAGAGTGAGTTCCCCTGATTGTTTAATACGCACGGGACATGTTACCAGGTGAACAGTATAAGTGAGGAGAGAGTGTTCCCCTGATTGTTTAATATACACGGCACATGTTACCAGGTGAACAGTATAAGTGAGGAGAGTATGTTTCCCTGATGGTTTAATATACACAGGACATGATACCAGGTGAACAGCATAAGTGAGGAGAATGTGTTCCCCTGATGGTTTAATATACACGGGACATGTTACCAGGTGAACAGTATATGTGAAGAGAGTGTGTTCCCCTGATTGTTTAATATACATGGGACATGTTACCAGGTGAACAGTATAAGTGAGGAGAGTGAGTTCCTCTGATGCTTTAATGCACACAGGACATGTCAACAGGTGAACAGTATAAGTGAGGAGAGTGTGTTCCCCTGATTGTTTAATACGCACGGGACATGTAACCAACTGAACAGTATAAGTGAGGAGAGTGTGTACCCCTGATGGTTTAATACTGACGGGACATTTCCCCAGGAGAACATTATAAGTGAGGAGAGTGTGTTCCCCTGATTGTTTAACACTCACGGGACATGTTACCAGGTGAACAGTATAAGTGAGGAGAGTGTGTTCCCCTGATGGTCTAATACACACGGGACATGTTATCAGGTGAACAGTATATGTGAAGAGAGTGGGTTCCCCTGATTGTTTAATACACACGGGACATGTCACCAAGTGAACAGTGTAAGTGAGGAGAGTGTGTTCCCCTGATTGTTTAATACACACTGGACATGTCACCAGGTGAACAGTATAAGTGAGGAGAGAGTGTTCCCCCGATTGTTTAACACGCACGGGAGATGTTACCAGGTGAACAGTATAAGTGAGGAGAGTGTGTTCCCCTGATGGTTTAATATACCTGGGACATGTCATCAGGTGAACAGCATAATTGAGGAGAGTGTGTTCCCCTGATTGTTTAACACGCACGGGACATGTTACCAGGTGAACAGTATAAGTGAGGAGAGTGTGTTCCCCTGATGGTTTAATATACACGGGACATGTTAGCAGGTGAACAGTATAAGTGAGGAGACTGTGTTCCCCTGATGGTTTAATATGCACGGGACATGTTACCAGGTGAACAGTATAAGTGAGGTGATTGTGTTTCCCGGATTATTTAATACACATGGGACATGTTACCAGGTGAAAAGTATAATGAGGACAGTGTGTTCCCCTGATGGTTTAATTCTCACGGGACATGATACCAGGTGAACAGTGTAAGTGAGGAGAGTGTGTTCCCCTCATGGTTTAATACACACAGGACATGTTACCAGGTGAACAGTATAAGTGAGGAGAACGTGTTCCCCTGATGGTTTAATATGCACGGGACATGTTACAAGGTGAAAAGTAAAAGTGAGGAGAGTGTGTTTCCCTGATGGTTTAATACACACGGGACATGTTACCAGGTGAACAGTAGAAGTGAGGAGTGTGTGTTTCCCTAATGGTTTAATATACACGGGACATGTTACCAGGTGAAAATTATAAGTGAGGAGAGTGTGTTCCCCTGATGGTCTAATATACACGGGACATGTTACCAGGTGAACAGTATATGTGAAGAGAGTGTGTTTCCCTGATTGTTTAATACACACGGGACATGTCACCAAGTGAACAGTGTAGGTGAGGAGAGTGTGTTCCCCTGATGGTATAATATACCAGGGACATGTCATCAGGTGAACAGTATAAGTGAGGAGAGTGTGTTCCCTTGATTGTTTAATACGCACTGGACATGTTACCAGGTGAACAGTATAAGTGAGGAGAGTGTGTTCCCCTGATTGTTTAACACGCACGGGACATGTTACCAGGTGAACAGTATAAGTGAGGAGAGTGTGTTCCCCTGATGGTTTAATATACACGGAACATGTTAGCAGGTGAACAGTATAAGTGAGGGGAGTGTGTTCCCCTGATTGTTTAACACGCACGGGACATGTTACCAGGTGAACAGTATAAGTGAGGAGAGTGTGTTCCCCTGATGGTTTAATATACACGGAACATGTTACCAGGTGAACAGTATAAGTGAGGAGAGTGTGTTCCCCTGATGGTTTAATATACACGGAACATGTTAGCAGGTGAACAGTATAAGTGAGGAGAGTGTGTTCCCCTGATGGTTTAATATACCCGAGACATGTCATCAGGTGAACAGTATCAGTGAGGAGAGTGTGTTCCCCTGATTGTTGAACACGCACGGGACATGTTACCAGGTGAACAATATAAGTGAGGAGAGTGTGTTCCCCTGATGGTTTAATATACACGGGACATGTTAGCAGGTGAACAGTATCAGTGAGGAGAGTGTGTTCCCCTGATGGTTTAATATACACAGGACATGTTACCAGGTGAACAGTATAAGTGAGGAGAATGTGTTCCCCTGATGGTTTAATATACACGGGACATGTTAGCAGGTGAACAGTATAAGTGAGGAGAGTGTGTTCCCCTGATTGTTTAATATACACGGGACATGTCAACAGGTGAACAGTATAAGTGAGGTGATTGTGTTCCCCGGATTGTTTAATACACATGGGACATGTTACCAGGTGAACAGTATAAGTGAGGAGAATGTGTTCCCCTGATGGTTTAATACGCACGGGACATGTTACCAGGTGAACAGTATAAGTGAGGAGAATGTGTTCCCATGATGGTTTAATACAAACAGGACATGTCAACAGGTGAACAGTGTAAGTGAGGAGAGAGTGTTCCCCTAATGGTTTAACATGCACGGGACATGTTACCAGTGAACAGTATAAGTGAATAGAGTGTGTTCCCCTGATTGTTTAATATACCCGGGACATGTCATCAGGTGAACAGTAATTGTGAGGAGAGTGTGTTCCCCTGATGGTTTAATATATACGGGACATGTTACCAGGTGAACAGTATAAGTGAGGAGAGTGTGTTCCCCTGATGGTTTAATATACACAGGACATGTTACCAGGTGAACAGTATAAGTGAGGAGATTGCTTTCCCCTGATGGTTCAATATACACGGGACATGTTACCAGGTGAACAGTATAAGTGAGGAGACTGTGTTCCCCTGATGGTATAATATACACGGGACATGTTGCCAGGTGAACAGTATAAGTGAGGAGAGGGCTTACCCATGATGGTTTAATATACATGGGACATGTTACTAGGTGAACAGTATAAGTGAGGAGAGTGTGTTCCACTAATGGTATAATATACACGGGACATGTTACAACGTGAACATATAAGTGAGGAGAGTGTGTTCCCCTGATTGTTAATACTCACGGGAGATGTTACCAGGTGAGCAGTAGAAGTGAGGAGATTGTGTTCCCCTGATGGTTTACTACGGACGGGACATGTCACCAAGTGAACAGGAAAACTGAGGAGAGTGTGTTCCCCTGATTCTTTAATACGCACGGGGCATGTTACCAGGTGAACAGTGTAAGTGAGGAGAGTGAGTTCCCCTGATTGTTTAATACACACGGGACATGTTACCAGCTGAACAGTATAAGTGAGGAGAGTGTGTTCCCCTGATGGTTTAATATACATGGGACTTGTTACCAGGTGAACAGTATAAGTGAGGAGAGTGCTTTCCCCTGATGGTTTAATATATACGGGACATGTTGCCAGGTGAACAGTATAAGTGAGGAGAGTGTGTTCCCCTGATGGTATAATATACACGGGACAAGTTAGCAGGTGAACAGTATAAGTGAGGAGAGTGTGTTCCCCTGATAGTTTAATATACACGGGACATGTTACCAGGTGAACAGTATAAGTGAGGAGAGTGTGTTCCCCTGATGGTTTAATATACACAGGACATGTTACCAGGTGAACAGTATAAGTGAGGAGAGTGTGTTCCCCTGATGGTTTAATATACACAGGAAATGTTACCAGGTGAACAGTATAAGTGAGGAGAGTGTGTTCCCCTGATGGTTTAATATACACAGGACATGTTACCAGGTGAACAGTATAAGTGAGGAGAGTGTGTTCCCCTGATGGTTTAATATACACGGGACATGTTACCAGGTGAAAAGTATAAGTGAGGAGAGTGTGTTCCCTTGATTGTTTAATACTCACGGGACATGTTACCAGGTGGGCAGAATAAGTGAGGAGAGTGTGTTCCTTGATGGTTTAACACGCACGGGACGTGTCACCAGGTGAAGAGCAGAAGTGAGGAGAGTGTGTTCCCCTGATGGTCTAATATACACGGGACATGTTACCAGGTGAACAGTATATGTGAAGAGAGTGTGTTCCCCTGATGGTTTAATATACATGGGACATGTTACCAGGTGAAATGTATAAGTGCGGACAGTGTGTTCCCCTGATGGTCTAACATACACGGGACATGTTACCAGGTGAACAGTATATGTGAAGAGAGAGTGTTCCCCTGATGGTTTAATATACATGGGACATGTTACCAGGTGAACAGTATAAGTGAAGAGAGTGTGTTCCCCTCATTGTTTAATATACACGGGACATGTTAGCAGGTGAACAGTAACAGTGAGGAGAATGTGTTCCCCTGATGGTTTAATATACACGGGACATGTTACCAGGTGAACAGTATAAATGAGGAGAGTGTGTTCCCCTGATTGTTAAATATACACGGGACATGTTACCCGGTGAACAGTATAAGTGAGGAGAGTGTGTTCCCCTGATGGTATAATATACACGGGACATGTTGCCAGGTGAACAGTATAAGTGAGGAGAATGTGTTCCCCTGATGGTTTAATATACACGGGACATGTTACCAGGTGAACAGTGTAAGTGAGGAGAGTGTGTTCCCCTGATGGTTTAATATACACGTGACATCTTACCAGGTGAGCAGTGTAAGTGAGGAGAGTGTTTTCCCCTGATGGTTTAACACGCACGGGACGTGTCACCAGGTGAAGAGTAGAACTGAGGAGAGTGTGTTCCCCTGATGGTCTAATATGCACGGGACATGTTACAACGTGAACAGTGTATGTGAAGAGAGTGTGTTCCCCTGATGGTTTAATATACATGGGACATGTTACCAGGTGAAAAGTATAAGTGAGGAGAGTGTGTTCCCCTGATTGTTTAATACTCACGGGACATGTTACCAGGTGAGCAGTATAAGTGAGGAGAGTGTGTTCCCCTGATGGTTTAACACGCACGGGACGTGTCACCAGGTGAAGAGTAGAAGTGAGGAGAGTGTGTTCCCCTGATGGTCTAACATACACGGGACATGTTACCAGGTGAACAATATATGTGAAGAGAGTGTGTTCCCCTGATGGTTTAATATACATGGGACATGTTACCAGGTGAACAGTATAAGTGAAGAGAGCGTGTTCCCCTGATTGCTTAATATACGTGGGACATGTTAACAGGTGACGAGTAAAAGTCAGGAGAGTGTGTTCCCTTCATTGTTTAATATACACGGGACATGTTAGCAGGTGAACAGTATCAGTGAGGAGAATGTGTTCCCCTTATGGCTTAATATACACGGGACATGTTACCAGGTGAACAGTATCAGTGAGGAGAGTGTGTTCCCCTGATTGTTAAATATACACGGGACATGTTACCAGGTGAACAGTATAAGTGAGGAGAGTGTGTTCCCCTGATGGTATAATATACACGGGACATGTTACCAGGTGAACAGTATAAGTGAGGAGACTGTATTCCCCTGATGGTTCAATACACAAGGGACATGTTAGCAGGTGAACAGTATATATGAGGAGAGTGTGTTCCCCTGATTGTTTAATACACACGGGACATGTTACCAGGTGAACAGTATAAGTGAGGAGAGTGTGTTCCCCTGATGGTTTAATATACACGGGACATGTTACAACGTGAACAGTATAAGTGAGGAGAGTTTGTTCCCCTGATTGTTTAATACTCACGGGAGATGTTACCAGGTGAGCAGTATAAGTGAGGAGAGTGTGTTCCCCTGATGGTTTAATATACACGGGACATGTTACCAGGTGAACAGTATCAGTGAGGAGAGTGTGTTCCCCTGATGGTTTAATATACACAGGACATGTTACCAGCTGAACAGTATAATTGAGGAGAGGGCTTTCCCCTGATGGTTTAATATACACGGGACATGTTACCAGGTCAACAGTATAAGTGAGGACAGTGTGTTCCCCTGATGGTATAATATACACGGGACATGTTACCAGCTGAACAGTATAATTGAGGAGAGGGCTTTCCCATGATGGTTTAATATACATGGGACATGTTACCAGGTGAACAGTATAAGTGAAGAGAGCGTGTTCCCCTGATTGCTTAATATACGTGGGACATGTTACCAGGTGATGAGTATAAGTGAGGAGAGTGTGTTCCCCTCATTGTTTAATATACACTGGACATGTTAGCAGGTGAACAGTATCAGTGAGGAGAATGTGTTCCCCTGATGGTTTAATATACACGGGACATGTTACCAGGTGAACAGTATAAGGGAGGAGAGTGTGTTCCCCTGATTGTTTAATACACACGGGACATGTTACCAGATGAACAGTATAAGTGAGGAGAGGGCTTTCCCCTGATGGTTTAATATACACGGGACATGTTAACAGGTGAACAGTATAAGGGAGGAGAGTGTGTTCCCCTGATTGTTTAATACACACGGGACATGTTACCAGGTGAACAGTATAAGTGAGGAGAGGGCTTTCCCCTGATGGTTTAATATACACGGGACATGTTGCCAGGTGAACAGTATAAGTGAGGAGAGTGTGTTCCCCTGATGGTATAATATACACGGGACATGTTGCCAGGTGAACAGTATAAGTGAGGAGAGGGCTTACCCATGATGGTTTAATATACATGGAACATGTTACTAGGTGAACAGTATAAGTGAGGAGAGTGTGTTCCACTAATGGTATAATATACACGGGACATGTTACAACGTGAACATATAAGTGAGGAGAGTGTGTTCCCCTGATTGTTAATACTCACGGGAGATGTTACCAGGTGAGCAGTAGAAGTGAGGAGATTGTGTTCCCCTGATGGTTTACTACGGACGGGACATGTCACCAAGTGAACAGGAAAACTGAGGAGAGTGTGTTCCCCTGATTCTTTAATACGCACGGGGCATGTTACCAGGTGAACAGTGTAAGTGAGGAGAGTGAGTTCCCCTGATTGTTTAATACACACGGGACATGTTACCAGCTGAACAGTATAAGTGAGGAGAGTGTGTTCCCCTGATAGTTTAATATACACGGGACATGTTACCAGGTGAACAGTATAAGTGAGGAGAGTGTGTTCCCCTGATGGTTTAATATACACAGGACATGTTACCGGGTGAACAGTGTAAGTGAGGAGAGTGTGTTCCCCTGATGGTTTAATATACACAGCAAATGTTACCAGGTGAACAGTATAAGTGAGGAGAGTGTGTTCCCCTGATGGTTTAATATACACGGGACATGTTACCAGGTGAAAAGTATAAGTGAGGAGAGTGTGTTCCCTTGATTGTTTAATACTCACGGGACATGTTACCAGGTGGGCAGAATAAGTGAGGAGAGTGTGTTCCTTGATGGTTTAACACGCACGGGACGTGTCACCAGGTGAAGAGCAGAAGTGAGGAGAGTGTGTTCCCCTGATGGTCTAATATACACGGGACATGTTACCAGGTGAACAGTATAAGTGAGGAGAGTGTGTTCCCCTGATGGTATAATATACACGGGACATGTTGCCAGGTGAACAGTATAAGTGAGTAGAGGGCTTACCCATGATGGTTTAATATACATGGGACATGTTACTAGGTGAACAGTATAAGTGAGGAGAGTGTGTTCCACTAATGGTATAATATACACGGGACATGTTACAACGTGAACATATAAGTGAGGAGAGTGTGTTCCCCTGATTGTTAATACTCACGGGAGATGTTACCAGGTGAGCAGTAGAAGTGAGGAGATTGTGTTCGCCTGATGGTTTACTACGGACGGGACATGTCACCAAGTGAACAGGAAAACTGAGGAGAGTGTGTTCCCCTGATTCTTTAATACGCACGGGGCATGTTACCAGGTGAACAGTGTAAGTGAGGAGAGTGAGTTCCCCTGATTGTTTAATACACACGGGACATGTTACCAGCTGAACAGTATAAGTGAGGAGAGTGTGTTCCCCTGATGGTTTAATATACATGGGACTTGTTACCAGGTGAACAGTATAAGTGAGGAGAGTGCTTTCCCCTGATGGTTTAATATATACGGGACATGTTGCCAGGTGAACAGTATAAGTGAGGAGAGTGTGTTCCCCTGATGGTATAATATACACGGGACATGTTAGCAGGTGAACAGTATAAGTGAGGAGAGTGTGTTCCCCTGATAGTTTAATATACACGGGACATGTTACCAGGTGAACAGTATAAGTGAGGAGAGTGTGTTCCCCTGATTCTTTAATATACACAGGACATGTTACCAGGTGAACAGTATAAGTGAGGAGAGTGTGTTCCCCTGATGGTTTAATATACACAGGAAATGTTACCAGGTGAACAGTATAAGTGAGGAGAGTGTGTTCCCCTGATGGTTTAATATACACAGGACATGTTACCAGGTGAACAGTATAAGTGAGGAGAGTGTGTTCCCCTGATGGTTTAATATACACAGGACATGTTACCAGGTGAAAAGTATAAGTGAGGAGAGTGTGTTCCCTTGATTGTTTAATACTCACGGGACATGTTACCAGGTGGGCAGAATAAGTGAGGAGAGTGTGTTCCTTGATGGTTTAACACGCACGGGACGTGTCACCAGGTGAAGAGCAGAAGTGAGGAGAGTGTGTTCCCCTGATGGTCTAATATACACGGGACATGTTACCAGGTGAACAGTATATGTGAAGAGAGTGTGTTCCCCTGATGGTTTAATATACATGGGACATGTTACCAGGTGAAAAGTATAAGTGCGGACAGTGTGTTCCCCTGATGGTCTAACATACACGGGACATGTTACCAGGTGAACAGTATATGTGAAGAGAGAGTGTTCCCCTGATGGTTTAATATACATGGGACATGTTACCAGGTGAACAGTATAAGTGAAGAGAGTGTGTTCCCCTCATTGTTTAATATACACTGGACATGTTAGCAGGTGAACAGTAACAGTGAGGAGAATGTGTTCCCCTGATGGTTTAATATACACGGGACATGTTACCAGGTGAACAGTATAAGTGAGGAGAGTGTGTTCCCCTGATTGTTAAATATACACGGGACATGTTACCAGGTGAACAGTATAAGTGAGGAGAGTGTGTTCCCCTGATGGTTTAATATACACGGGACATGTTACCAGGTGAACAGTGTAAGTGAGGAGAGTGTGTTCCCCTGATGGTTTAATATACACGTGACATCTTACCAGGTGAGCAGTGTAAGTGAGGAGAGTGTTTTCCCCTGATGGTTTAACACGCACGGGACGTGTCACCAGGTGAAGAGTAGAACTGAGGAGAGTGTGTTCCCCTGATGGTCTAATATGCACGGGACATGTTACAACGTGAACAGTGTATGTGAAGAGAGTGTGTTCCCCTGATGGTTTAATATACATGGGACATGTTACCAGGTGAAAAGTATAAGTGAAGAGAGTGTGTTCCCCTGATGGTTTAATATACATGGGACATGTTACCAGGTGAACAGTATAAGTGAAGAGTGCGTGTTCCCCTGATTGCTTAATATACGTGGGACATGTTAACAGGTGACGAGTATAAGTCAGGAGAGTGTGTTCCCTTCATTGTTTAATATACACGGGACATGTTAGCAGGTGAACAGTATCAGTGAGGAGAATGTGTTCCCCTTATGGCTTAATATACACGGGACATGTTACCAGGTGAACAGTATCAGTGAGGAGAGTGTGTTCCCCTGATTGTTAAATATACACGGGACATGTTACCAGGTGAACAGTATAAGTGAGGAGAGTGTGTTCCCCTGATGGTATAATATACACGGGACATGTTACCAGGTGAACAGTATAAGTGAGGAGACTGTATTCCCCTGATGGTTCAATACACAAGGGACATGTTAGCAGGTGAACAGTATATATGAGGAGAGTGTGTTCCCCTGATTGTTTAATACACACGGGACATGTTACCAGATGAACAGTATAAGTGAGGAGAGTGTGTTCCCCTGATGGTTTAATATACACGGGACATGTTACAACGTGAACAGTATAAGTGAGGAGAGTTTGTTCCCCTGATTGTTTAATACTCACGGGAGATGTTACCAGGTGAGCAGTATAAGTGAGGAGAGTGTGTTCCCCTGATGGTTTAATATACACGGGACATGTTACCAGGTGAACAGTATCAGTGAGGAGAGTGTGTTCCCCTGATGGTTTAATATACACAGGACATGTTACCAGCTGAACAGTATAATTGAGGAGAGGGCTTTCCCCTGATGGTTTAATATACACGGGACATGTTACCAGGTCAACAGTATAAGTGAGGACAGTGTGTTCCCCTGATGGTATAATATACACGGGACATGTTACCAGCTGAACAGTATAATTGAGGAGAGGGCTTTCCCATGATGGTTTAATATACATGGGACATGTTACCAGGTGAACAGTATAAGTGAAGAGAGCGTGTTCCCCTGATTGCTTAATATACGTGGGACATGTTACCAGGTGATGAGTATAAGTGAGGAGAGTGTGTTCACCTCATTGTTTAATATACACGGGACATGTTAGCAGGTGAACAGTATCAGTGAGGAGAATGTGTTCCCCTGATGGTTTAATATACACGGGACATGTTACCAGGTGAACAGTATAAGGGAGGAGAGTGTGTTCCCCTGATTGTTTAATACACACGGGACATGTTACCAGATGAACAGTATAAGTGAGGAGAGGGCTTTCCCCTGATGGTTTAATATACACGGGACATGTTAACAGGTGAACAGTATAAGGGAGGAGAGTGTGTTCCCCTGATTGTTTAATACACACGGGACATGTTACCAGGTGAACAGTATAAGTGAGGAGAGGGCTTTCCCCTGATGGTTTAATATACACGGGACATGTTACCAGGTAAACAGTATAAGTGAGGAGAGTGTGTTCCCCTGATGGT
The DNA here is from genome assembly GCF_036365525.1 of Heterodontus francisci. Lineage (NCBI taxonomy): Eukaryota > Metazoa > Chordata > Chondrichthyes > Heterodontiformes > Heterodontidae > Heterodontus > Heterodontus francisci. Next base: position 1,206,206 of record NW_027141586.1, read on the forward strand.
ATAATATACACGGGACATGTTACCAGCTGAACAGTATAAGTGAGGAGAGGGCTTTCCCCTGATGGTTTAATATATACGGGACATGTTACCAGGTGAACAGTATAAGTTAGGAGAGTGTGTTCCCCTGATGGTATAATATACACGGGACATGTTAGCAGGTGAACAGTATAAGTGAGGAGAGTGTGTTCCCCTGATGGTTTAATATACACGGGACATGTTACCAGGTGAACAGTATAAGTGAGGAGAGTGTGTTCCCCTGATGGTTTAATATACACAGGACATGTTACCAGGTGAACAGTATAAGTGAGGAGAGTGTGTTCCCCTGATGGTTTAATATACACAGGAAATGTTACCAGGTGAACAGTATAAGTGAGGAGAGTGTGTTCGCCTGATGGTTTAATATACACAGGACATGTTACCAGGTGAACAGTATAAGTGAGGAGAGTGTGTTCCCCTGATGGTTTAATATACACGGGACATGTTACCAGGTGAAAAGTACAAGTGAGGAGAGTGTGTTCCCTTGATTGTTTAATACTCACGGGACATGTTACCAGGTGGGCAGAAGAAGTGAGGAGAGTGTGTTCCCTTCATGGTTTAACACGCACGGGACGTGTCACCAGGTGAAGAGCAGAAGTGAGGAGAGTGTGTTCCCCTGATGGTCTAATATACACGGGACATGTTAGCAGGTGAACAGTATATGTGAAGAGAGTGTGTTCCCCTGATGGTTTAATATACATGGGACATGTTACCAGGTGAAAAGTATAAGTGCGGAGAGTGTGTTCCCCTGATGGTCTAACATACACGGGACATGTTACCAGGTGAACAGTATATGTGAAGAGAGAGTGTTCCCCTGATGGTTTAATATACATGGGACATGTTACCAGGTGAACAGTATAAGTGTAGAGAGTGTGTTCCCCTCATTGTTTAATATACACGGGACATGTTAGCAGGTGAACAGTAACAGTGAGGAGAATGTGTTCCCCTGATGGTTTAATATACACGGGACATGTTACCAGGTGAACAGTATAAGTGAGGAGAGTGTGTACCCCTGATTGTTAAATATACACGGGACATGTTACCAGGTGAACAGTATAAGTGAGGAGAGTGTGTTCCCCTGATGGTATAATATACACGGGACATGTTACCAGGTGAACAGTATAAGTGAGGAGAATGTGTTCCCCTGATGGTTTAATATACACGGGACATGTTACCAGGTGAACAGTGTAAGTGAGGAGAGTGTGTTCCCCTGATGGTTTAATATACACGTGACATCTTACCAGGTGAGCAGTGTAAGTGAGGAGAGTGTTTTCCCCTGATGGTTTAACACGCACGGGACGTGTCACCAGGTGAAGAGTAGAACTGAGGAGAGTGTGTTCCCCTGATGGTCTAATATGCTGGGGACATGTTACAACGAGAACAGTGTATGTGAAGAGAGTGTGTTCCCCTGATGGTTTAATATACATGGGACATGTTACCAGGTGAAACGTATAAGTGAGGAGAGTGTGTTCCCCTGATTGTTTAATACTCATCGGACATGTTACCAGGTGAGCAGTATAAGTGAGGAGAGTGTGTTCCCCTGATGGTTTAACACGCACGGGACGTGTCACCAGGTGAAGAGTAGAAGTGAGGAGAGTGTGTTCCCCTGATGGTCTAACATACACGGGACATGTTACCAGGTGAACAATATATGTGAAGAGAGTGTGTTCCCCTGATGGTTTAATATACATGGGACATGTTACCAGGTGAACAGTACAAGTGAAGAGAGCGTGTTCCCCTGATTGCTTAATATACGTGGGACATGTTAGCAGGTGAACAGTACATATGAGGAGAGTGTGTTCCCCTGATGGTTTAAGAGACACGGGACATGTTACAACGTGTACAGTATAAGTGAGGAGAGTTTGTTCCCCTGATTGTTTAATACTCAGGGGAGATGTTACCAGGTGAGCAGTATAAGTGAGGAGAGTGTGTTCCCCTGATGGTTTAATATACACGGGACATGTTACCAGGTGAACAGTATAAGTGAGGACAGTGTGTTCCCCTGATGGTATAATATACACGGGACATGTTAACAGCTGAACAGTATAATTGAGGAGAGTGTGTTCCCCTCATTGTTTAATATACACGGGACATGTTAGCAGGTGAACAGTATCAGTGAGGAGAATGTGTTCCCCTGATGGTTTTATATACACGGGACATGTAAACAGGTGAACAGTATAAGTGAGGAGAGTGTGTTCCCCTGATTGTTAAATATACACGGGACATGTCAACAGGTGAACAGTATAAGTGAGGAGAGTGTGTTCCCCTGATGGTTTAATATACACGGGACATGTTGCCAGGTGAACAGTATAAGTGAGGGGAGTGTGTTCCCCTGATGGTTTAATATACATGGACGTGTCACCTGGTGAAGAGTAGAAGTGAGGAGAGTGTGTTCCGCTGATGGTCTAATGCACACGGGACATGTTACCAGGTGAACAGTATAAGTGAGGAGAGTGTGTTCCCCTGATGGTTTAATATACACGGGACATGTTACAACGTGAACAGTAGAAGTGAGGAGAGTGTGTTCCCCTGATGGTCTAATATACACGGGACATGTTACCAGGCGAGCATTATAAGTGAGGAGAGTGTGTTCCCCTGATGGTTTAACACGCACGGGACATGTTACCAGGTGAACAGTATATGTGAAGAGCGTGTGTACCCCTGATGGTTTAATATACATGGGACATGTTTCCAGGTGAACAGTATAAGTGAAGAGAGCGTGTTCCCCTGATTGCTTAATATACGTTGGACATGTTACCAGGTGACGAGTATAAGTGAGGAGAGTGTGTTCCCCTCATTGTTTAATATACACGGGACATGTTAGCAGGTGAACAGTATAAGTGAGGAGAGTGTGTTCCCCTGATTGTTTAATATACACGGGACATGTTACCAGGTGAACAGTATAAGTGAGGAGAGTGCTTTCCCCTGATGGTTTAATATACACGGGACATGTTGCCAGGTGAACAGTATAAGTGAAGAGAGTGTGTTCCCCTGATTGTTTAATATACACGGGACATGTTACCAGGTGAACAGTATAAGTGAGGAGAGTGCTTTCCCCTGATGGTTTAATATACACGGGACATGTTACCAGGTGAACAGTATAAGTGAAGAGAGCGTGTTCCCCTGATTGTTTAATATACACGGGACATGTTACCAGGTGAACAGTATATGTGAAGAGAGTGTGTTCCCCTGATGGTTTAATATACATGGGACATGTTTCCAGGTGAACAGTATAAGTGAAGAGAGCGTGTTCCCCTGATTGCTTAATATACGTTGCACATGTTACCAGGTGACGAGCATAAGTGAGGAGAGTGTTTTCCCGTCATTGTTTAATATACACGGGACATGTTAGCAGGTGAACAGTATAAGTGAGGAGAGTGTGTTCCCCTGATTGTTAAATATACACGGGACATGTTACCAGGTGAACAGTATAAGTGAGGAGAGTGTGTTCCCCTGATGGTTAAATATACACGGGACATGTTACCAGGTGAACAATATAAGTGAGGAGAGTGTGTTCCCCTGATGGTTTAATATACACGGGACATGTTACCAGGTGAACAGTCCAAGTGAGGAGACTGTATTCCCCTGATGGTTCAATATACACGGGACATGTTAGCAGGTGAACTGTATAAGTGAGGAGAATGTGTTCCCCTGATGGTTTAATATACACGGGACATGTTACCACGTGAAAAGTATAAGTGAGTAGAGTGTGTTCCCCTGATGGTTTAATATACACGGGACATGTTACCACGTGAAAAGTATAAGTGAGGACAGTGTGTTCCCCTGATGGTTTAATATACACGGGACTTATTACCAGGTGAACAGAAAAGGGAGGAGATTGTCTTCCCCTGATGGTTTAATACTGACGGGACATGTCACCAGGTGAACAGTATAAGTGAGGAGAGGGCTTTCCCCTGATGTTTTAATATACACAGGACATGTTACCAGGTGAACAGTATAAGTGAGGAGAGTGAGTTCCCCTGATTGGTTAATACACACGGGACATGTCACCAGGTGAACAGCATAAGTGAGGAGAGTGTGTTCCCCAGATTGTTTAATACTGACGGGACATTTCCCCACGTGAACAGTATAAGTGAGGAGAGTGTGTTCCCCTGATTTTTTAAAACACACGACATGTCAGCAGGTGAACAGTATAAGTGAGGAGAGGGTGTTCCCCTGATGGTTAAATATACACGGGACATGTTAGCAGGTGAACAGTATAAGTGAGGAGAATGTGTTCCCCTGATGGTTTAATATACACGGGACATGTTACCAGGTGAAAAGTATAAGTGAGGAGAGTGTGTTCCCCTGATGGTTTAACATACACGGGATATGTTACAACGTGAACAGTATAAGTGAGGAGAGTGTGTTCCCCTGATGGTTTAATATACACGGGACATGTTACCAGGTGAAAAGTATAAGTGAGGAGAGTGTGTTCCCCTGATGGTTTAACATACACGGGATATGTTACAACGTGAACAGTATAAGTGAGGAGAGTGTGTTCCCCTGATGGTTCAATATACACGGGACATGTTACCAGGTGAACAGTATAAGTGAGGAGAGTGTGTTCCCCTGATTGTTTAATACTCACGGGAGATGTTACCAGGTGAACAGTATAATTGAGGAGAGTGTGTTCCCCTGATGGTTTAATATACACGGGACATATTACCAGGTGAACAGTATAAGTGAGGAGAGGGCTTTCCCCTGATGGTTTAATATACACAGGACATGTTACCAGGTGAACAGTATAAGTGAGGAGAGTGTGTTCCCCTGATGGTTTAACAGGCACAGGACATGACACCAGGTGAACAGTATAAGTGAGGATACTGTATTGCCCTGATGGTTCAATATACACGGGACATGTCACCAGGTGAACAGTATAAGTGAGGAGAATGTATTCCCCTGATGGTTTAATATACACGGGACATGTCACCAGGTGAACAGTATAAGTGAGGACATTGAGTTCCCCTGATGGTTTAATACACACGGGACATGTTACCAGGTGAACATTATAAGTGAGGAGAGTGATTTCCCCTGATGTTTTAATATACACGGGACATGTTACCAGCTGAACAGTATAAGTGAGGAGAGGGCTTTCCCCTGATGGTTTAATATACAAGGGACATGTTACCAGATGAACAGTATAAGTGAGGAGAATGTCTTCCACTGATGATTTAAAATACACGGGACATGTTACCAGGTGAACAGTATAAGTGAGGATACTGTATTCCCCTGATGGTTCAATATACACGGGACATGTTACCAGGTGAACAGTATAAGTGAGGAGAGTGTTTTCCCCTGATGGTTTAATATACACGGGACATGTTACCAGGTGAACAGTATAAGTGAGGAGAGTGTGTTCCCCTGATGGTTTAATATACACGGGACATGTTACCAGCTGAACAGCATAAGTGAGGAGAAGGCTTTCCCCTGATGGTTTAATATACACGGGACATGTTACCAGGTGAACAGTATAAGTGAGGAGAGTGTGTTCCCCTGATGGTTTAATATACACGGGACATGTTACCAGGTGAACAGTAGAAGTGAGGAGAGTGTGTTCCCCTGATGGTTTAATATATACGGGACATGTTACCAGGTGAACAGTATAAGTGAGGAGAGTGTGTTCCCCTGATGGTTTAATATACACGGGACATGTTACCAGGTGAACAGTATAAGTGAGGAGAGTGTGTTCCCCTGATGGTTTAATATACACAGGACATGTTACCAGGTGAGCAGTGTAAGTGAGGAGAATGTGTTCCCCTGATGGTTTAATATACACGGGACATGTTACCAGGTGAACCGTATAAGTGAGGAGAATGTGTTCCCCTGATGGTTTAATATACACAGCACATGTTACCAGGTGAACAGTATAAGTAATTAGAGTGTGTTCCCTTGATGGTTTAACATGCACGGGACATGTCACCAGGTGAACTCTATGAGTGTGGAGAGAGTGTCCCCCTGATGGTTTAACATACACGGGATATGTTACCAGCTGAACGGTATAAGTGAGGAGAGTGTGTCCCCCTGATGGTTTAACATACACGGGACATGTTACCAGCTGAACGGTATAAGTGAGGAGAGTGTGTTCCCCTGATGATTTTATATACATGGGACATGTCACCAGGTGAACTCTATAAGTGAGGAGAGTGTGTCCCCCTGATGGTTTAACATACACGGGACATGTCACCAGGTGAACTCTATAAGTGAGGAGAGTGTGTCCCCCTGATGGTTTAACATACACGGGACATGTTACCAGCTGAACGGTATAAGTGAGGAGAGTGTGTTCCCCTGATGATTTTATATACATGGGACATGTCACCAGGTGAACTCTATAAGTGAGGAGAGTGTGTCCCCCAAATGGTTTAACATACACGGGACATGTTACCAGGTGAACGGTATAACTGAGGAGAGTGAGTTCCCCTGATTGCTTAATACACACGGGACATGTCACCAGGTGAACAATATAAGTGAGGAGAGTGTGTTCCCCTGATTGTTTAATATACACGGGACATGTTACCAGGTGAACATAATATGTGTGGAGAGTGTGTTCCCCTGATGGTTTAATACAGACGGGACATGTTACCAGGTGAACAGTATAAGTGAGGAGAGTGTGTTCCCCTGATGGTTTAATACAGACGGGACATGTTACCACGTGAACATTATAAGTGTGGAGAGTGTGTTCCCCTGATGGTTTAATACAGACGGGACATGTTACCAGGTGAACATTATAAGTGAGGAGAGTGTGTTCCCCTGATGGTTTAAGACAGACGGGACATGTTACCAGGTGAACAGTATAAGTGAGGAGAGTGTGTTCCCCTGATGGCTTAATATACACGGGACATGTCACCAGGTGAACTCTATAAGTGAGGAGAGTGTGTTCCCCTGATGGTTTAATACAGACGGGACATGTTACCAGGTGAACAGTATAAGTGAGGAGAGTGTTTTCCCCTGATGGTTTAATACACACGGGACATGTCACCAGGTGAACAATATAAGTGAGGAGAGTGTGTTCCCCTGATTGTTTAATATACACGGGACATGTTACCAGGTGAACATAATATGTGTGGAGAGTGTGTTCCCCTGATGGTTTAATACAGACGGGACATGTTACCAGGTGAACAGTATAAGTGAGGAGAGTGTGTTCCCCTGATGGTTTAATACAGACGGGACATGTTACCACGTGAACATTATAAGTGTGGAGAGTGTGTTCCCCTGATGGTTTAATACAGACGGGACATGTTACCAGGTGAACATTATAAGTGAGGAGAGTGTGTTCCCCTGATGGTTTAAGACAGACGGGACATGTTACCAGGTGAACATCATAAGTGAGGAGAGTGTGTTCCCCTGATGGCTTAATATACACGGGACATGTCACCAGGTGAACTCTATAAGTGAGGAGAGTGTGTTCCCCTGATGGTTTAATACAGACGGGACATGTTACCAGGTGAACAGTATAAGTGAGGAGAGTGTTTTCCCCTGATGGTTTAATACACAAGGGACATTTTACCAGGTGAACATTATAAGTGTGGAGAGTGTGTTCCCCTGATGGTTTAATACACACGGGACATGTTACCAGGTGAACAGTATAAGTGAGGTGACTGTATTCCCCTGATGGTTCAATATACACAGGACATGTTACCAGGTGAACATTATATTTGAGGAGAATGTGTTCCCCTGATGGTTTAATATACACGGGACATGTTAACAGGTGAAAAGTATAAGTGAGGGGACTGTGTTCCCCTGATTGTTTAATACTCACGGGACAGGTTACCAGATGAACAGTATAAGTGAGGAGAGTGTGTTCCCCTGATGGTTTAACCCGCACGGGACGTGTCACCTGGTGAAGAGTAGAAGTGAGGAGAGTGTGTTCCGCTGATGGTCTAATATACACTGGACATGTTACAACGTGAACAGTATATGTGAAGAGAGTGTGTTCCCCTGATGGTTTAGTATACATGTGACATGTTACCAGGTGAAAAGTATAAGTGAGGAGAGTGTGTTCCCCGAAGGGTTTAATATACATGGGACATGTTACCAGGTGAACTCGATAAGTGAGGAGAGTGTGTTCCGCTGATGGTTTAATACAAACGGGACATGTTACCAGGTGAGCATTATAAGTGAGGAGAGTGTGTTCCTCTGATGGTTTAACACGCACGGGACGTGTCACCAGGTGAAGAGTAGAAGTGAGGAGAGTGTGTTCCCCTGATGGTCTAATATACACGGGACATGTTACCAGGTGAACAGTATATGTGAAGAGAGTGTGTTCCCCTGATGGTTTAATATGCATGGGACATGTCACCAGGTGAACAATATAAGTGAGGAGAGTGTGTTCCCCTGATTGTTTAATATACACGGGACATGTTACCAGGTGAACATAATATGTGTGGAGAGTGTGTTCCCCTGATGGTTTAATACAGACGGGACATGTTACCAGGTGAACAGTATAAGTGAGGAGAGTGTGTTCCCCTGATGGTTTAATACAGACGGGACATGTTACCAGGTGAACAGTATAAGTGAGGAGAGTGTTTTCCCCTGATGGTTTAATACACACGGGACATGTCACCAGGTGAACAATATAAGTGAGGAGAGTGTGTTCCCCTGATTGTTTAATATACACGGGACATGTTACCAGGTGAACATAATATGTGTGGAGAGTGTGTTCCCCTGATGGTTTAATACAGACGGGACATGTTACCAGGTGAACAGTATAAGTGAGGAGAGTGTGTTCCCCTGATGGTTTAATACAGACGGGACATGTTACCACGTGAACATTATAAGTGTGGAGAGTGTGTTCCCCTGATGGTTTAATACAGACGGGACATGTTACCAGGTGAACATTATAAGTGAGGAGAGTGTGTTCCCCTGATGGTTTAAGACAGACGGGACATGTTACCAGGTGAACATCATAAGTGAGGAGAGTGTGTTCCCCTGATGGCTTAATATACACGGGACATGTCACCAGGTGAACTCTATAAGTGAGGAGAGTGTGTTCCCCTGATGGTTTAATACAGACGGGACATGTTACCAGGTGAACAGTATAAGTGAGGAGAGTGTTTTCCCCTGATGGTTTAATACACAAGGGACATTTTACCAGGTGAACATTATAAGTGTGGAGAGTGTGTTCCCCTGATGGTTTAATACACACGGGACATGTTACCAGGTGAACAGTATAAGTGAGGTGACTGTATTCCCCTGATGGTTCAATATACACAGGACATGTTACCAGGTGAACATTATATTTGAGGAGAATGTGTTCCCCTGATGGTTTAATATACACGGGACATGTTAACAGGTGAAAAGTATAAGTGAGGGGACTGTGTTCCCCTGATTGTTTAATACTCACGGGACAGGTTACCAGATGAACAGTATAAGTGAGGAGAGTGTGTTCCCCTGATGGTTTAACCCGCACGGGACGTGTCACCTGGTGAAGAGTAGAAGTGAGGAGAGTGTGTTCCGCTGATGGTCTAATATACACTGGACATGTTACAACGTGAACAGTATATGTGAAGAGAGTGTGTTCCCCTGATGGTTTAGTATACATGTGACATGTTACCAGGTGAAAAGTATAAGTGAGGAGAGTGTGTTCCCCGAAGGGTTTAATATACATGGGACATGTTACCAGGTGAACTCGATAAGTGAGGAGAGTGTGTTCCGCTGATGGTTTAATACAAACGGGACATGTTACCAGGTGAGCATTATAAGTGAGGAGAGTGTGTTCCTCTGATGGTTTAACACGCACGGGACGTGTCACCAGGTGAAGAGTAGAAGTGAGGAGAGTGTGTTCCCCTGATGGTCTAATATACACGGGACATGTTACCAGGTGAACAGTATATGTGAAGAGAGTGTGTTCCCCTGATGGTTTAATATGCATGGGACATGTTTCCAGGTGAACAGTATAAGTGAAGAGAGCGGGTTCCCCTGATGGTTTAATATACTTTGGACATGTTACCAGCTGACGAGTATAAGTGAGGAGAGTGTGTTCCCCTCATTGTTTAATATACACGGGACATGTTAGCAGGTGAACAGTATCAGTGAGGAGAATGTGTTCCCCTGATGGTTTAATATACATGGGACATGTTACCAGGTGAACAGTATAAGTGAGGAGAATGTGTTCCCCTGATTGTTTAATATTGACTGGACATGTTCGCAGGTGAACAGTATAAGTGAGGAGAGTGTCTTACCCTGATTGTTTAATACTGACGGGACATGTCACCAGGCGGACAGCATAAGTAAGGAGAGTGTGTTCCACTGATCGTTTAATATACACGGGACATGTTACCAGGAGAACAGTATAAGTGAGGAGAGATTGTTCCCCTGATTGTTTAATACTGACGGGACATGTTACCAGGTGAACAGCATAAGTGAGGAGAGTGTGTTCCCCTGATGGTTTAATACTGACGGGACATGTCACCAGGCGGACAGCATAAGTGAGGAGAGTGTGTTCCCCTGATGGTTTAATACTGACGGGACATGTCACCAGGTGAACAGTATAAGTGAGGAGAGTGTGTTTCCCTGATTGTTTAATATACACAGGACATGTTACCAGGTGAACAGTATAAGTGAGGAGAGTGTGTTCCCCTGATGGTTTAATACACACGGGACATGTTACCAGGTGAACAGTATAAGTGAGGAGAGTGTGTTCCCCTGATGGTTTAATACACACTGGACATGTCACCAGGTGAACAGTATAAGTGAGGAGAGTGTGTTCCCCTGATGGTTTAATATACATGGGACATGTAAACAGGTGAACAGTATAAGTGAGGAGAGTGTGTTTCCCTGATTGTTTAATATACACGTGACATGTAAACAGGTGAACAGTATAAGTGAGGAGAGAGTGTTCCCCTGATAGTTTAATATTCACGGGACATGTTACCAGGTGAACAGGATAAGTGAGGAGATTGTGTTCCCCTGATGGTTTAATATACACGGGACATGTAAACAGGTGAACAGAATAAGTGAGGAGAGGGTGTTCCCCTGATGGTTTAATATACACGGGACATGTAAACAGGTGAACAGTATAAGTGAGGAGAGTGTGTTCCCCTGATTGTTTAATACGCACGGGACATGTTAGCAGATGAACAGTATAAGTGAGGAGAGTGTGTTCCCCTGATGGTTTAATATACACGGGACATGGAAACAGGTGAACAGTATAAGTGAGGAGAGTGTGTTCCCCTGATGGTTTAATATACACGGGACATGTAAACAGGTGAACAGAATAAGTGAGGAGAGGGTGTTCCCCTGATGTTTTAATATACACGGGACATGTAAACAGGTGAACAGTATAAGTGAGGAGAGTGTGTTCCCCTGATTGTTTAATACGCACGGGACATGTTACCAGATGAACAGTACAAGTGAGGAGAGTGTGTTCCCCTGATGGTTTAATATACACGGGACATGGTAACAGGTGAACAGTATAAGTGAGGAGAGTGTGTTCCCCTGATGGTTTAATATACACGGGACATGTAAACAGGTGAACAGTGTATGTGAGGAGTGTGTGTTCCCCTGATGGTTTAATATACACGGGACATGTTACCAGGTGAGCAGTATAAGTGAGGAGAATGTGTTCCCCTGATTGTTTAATACATAAGGGACATGTTACCAGGTGAACAGTATAAGTGAGGAGAGTGTGTTCCCCTGATGGTTTAATACACACGGGACAAGTTACCAAGTGAACAGTATAAGTGAGGAGAGTATGTTCCCCTGATGGTTTAATATACACGGGACATGGAAACAGGTGAACAGTATAAGTGAGGAGAGTGTGTTCCCCTGATGGTTTAATATACACGGGACATGTAAACAGGTGAACAGTATAAGTGAGGAGAGTGTGTTCCCCTGATTGTTTCCGACACACAGGACATGTTACCAGGTGAGCAGTATAAGTGAGGAGAGTGTGTTCCCCTGATTGTTTAATATACACGGGACATGTTACCAGGTGAACTCTTTAAGTGAGGAGAGTATGTTCCCCTGATGGTTTAATATACACAGGACATGTTACCAGGTGAACGGTATAAGTGAGGAGAGTGTGTTCCCCTGATGATTTTATATACGCGGGACATATCACCAGGTGAACAGTTTAAGTGAGGAGAGTGTGTTCCCCTGATTGTTTAATACACACGGGACATGTTACCAGGTGAACTCTATAAGTGAGGAAAGTGTGTTCCACTGATGGCTTAATATACACGGGACATGTTCCCAGGTGAACATTACAAGTGTGGAGAGTGTGTTCCCCTGATGGTTTAATACAGACGGGACATGTGACCAGGTGAACAGTATAAGTGTGGAGAATGTGTTCCCCTGATGGTTTAATACACACGGGACATGTTACCAGGTGAACTCTTTAAGTGAAGAGAGTATATTCCCCTGATGGTTTAATATTCACGGGACATGTTACCAGGTGAACATTATAAGTGCGGGGAGTGTGTTCCCCTGATGGTTTAATACACACGGGACATGTTACCAGTTGAACAGTATAAGTGAGGAGAGTGTGTTCCCCAGATTGTTTAATGCACACGGGACATGTTACCTGGTGAACAGTATAATTGAGGAGAGTGTATTCCCTTGAGGGTTTAATATACATGGGACATGTTACCAGGTGAACTCAATAAGTGAGGAGAGTGTGTTCCCCAGATTGTTTAATGCACACGGGACATGTTACCAGGTGAACAGTATAATTGAGGAGACTGTGTTCCCCTGATTGTTTAATAGACGCAGGACATGATACCAGGTGAACAGTATAAGTGAGGAGAGTGTGTTCCCCTGAGGGTTTAATATACATGGGACATGTTACCAGGTGAACTCAATAAGTGAGGAGAGTGTGTTCCCCAGTATGTTTAATACACACGGGACAAATTACCAGGTGAACTATATAAGTGAGCGGCGTGTGCTCCCCTGAGAGTTTAATATACATGGGACATGTTTCCTCGTGAACAGTATAAGTGAGGAGAGTGTGTTCCCCTGATTGTTTAATACACACAGGACATGTTACCAGGTGAACATTATAAGTGAGCAGAGTGTGTTCCCCTGATTGTTGAAAATACACAGGACATGTCACCAGGTGAACAGTATAAGTGAGCAGAGTGTGTTCCCCTGATGGTTTAATACACACGGGGCATGTTACCAGGTGAACAGGATAAGTGAGGAGAGTTTGTTCCCCTGATGGTTTAATATACACGGGACATGTTACCAGGTGAACAGTATAAGTGAGGAGAGTGTGTTCCCCTGATTGTTTAATACAAACGGGACATGTTACCAGGTGAACAGTATAAGTGAGGAGAGTGTGTTCCCCTGAGGGTTTAATATACATGGGATATGTTACCAGGTGAACTCAATAAGTGAGGAGAGTGTGTTCCCCAGTATGTTTAATACACACGGGAAAAATTACCAGGTGAACATTATAAGTGAGCAGAGTGTGTTCCCCTGATTGTTGAAAATACACAGGACATGTCACCAGGTGAACAGTATAAGTGAGCAGAGTGTGTTCCCCTGATGGTTTAATATACACGGGACATGTTACTAGGTGAACAGTATAAGTGAGGAGAGTTTGTTCCCTTGATGGTTTAATATACACGGGACATGTTACCAGGTGAACAGTATAAGTGAGGAGAGTGTGTTACCCTGCTGGTTTAATACTCACGGGACATGTTACCAGGTGAACAGTATAAGTGAGGAGAGTGTGTTCCCCTGATGGTTTAATATACACAGGACATGTTACCAGGTGAACAGTATAAGTGAGGAGAGTGTGTTCCCCTGCTTGTTTAATACTCACGGGACATGTTACCAGGTGAACAGTAAAAGTGAGCAGAGTGTGTTCCCCTGATTGTTGAAAATACACAGGACATGTCACCAGGTGAACAGTATAAGTGAGCAGAGTGTGTTCCCCTGATGGTTTAATATACACTGGACATGTTACTAGGTGAACAGTATAAGTGAGGAGAGTTTGTTCCCCTGATGGTTTAATATACACGGGACATGTTACCAGGTGAACAGTATAAGTGAGGAGAGTGTGTTACCCTGCTGGTTTAATACTCACGGGACATGTTACCAGGTGAACAGTATAAGTGAGGAGAGTGTGTTCCCCTGATGGTTTAATATACACAGGACATGTTACCAGGTGAACAGTATAAGTGAGGAGAGTGTGTTCCCCTGCTTGTTTAATACTCACGGGACATGTTACCAGGTGAACAGTAAAAGTGAGGAGAGTGTGTTCCCCTGATGGTTTAATATACACAGGACATGTTACCAGGTGAACAGTATAAGTGAGGAGAGTATGTTCCCCTGATTGTTTAATGCACACGGGACATGTTACCAGGTGAACAGTATAAGTGAGGAGAGTGTGTTCCCCTGATTGTTTAATACACACGGGACATGTTACCAGGTGAACAGTGTAAGTGAGGAGAGTGTGTTCCCCTGATGGTTTAATATACACAGGACATGTTACCAGATGAACTGTCTAAGTGAGGAGAGTATGTTCCCCTGATTGTTTAATGCACACAGGACATGTTACCAGGTGAACAGTATAAGTGAGGAGAGTGTGTTCCCCTGATGGTTTAATATACATGGGACATGTTACCAGGTGATTTATGTAAGTGAGGAGAGTGTGTTCCCCTGATGGTTTAATACACACGGGACATTGTTACCAGGTGAACAGAGTAAGTGAGGAGAGTGTGTTCCCCTGATAGTTTAATGCACACAGAACATGTTAGCAGGTGAACAGTATGAGTGAGGAGAGTGTGTTCCCCTGATGGTTTAATATACACGGGACATGTTACCAGGAGATCAGAATAAGTGAGGAGAGTGTGTTCCCCTGATGGTTTAATACACACGGGACATGTTACCAGTTGAACAGTATAAGTGAGGAGAGTGTGTTCCCCTGATAGTTTAATACACACAGGACATGTTAGCAGGTGAACAGTATGAGTGAGGAGAGTGTGTTCCCCTGATGGTTTAATATACACGGGACATGTTACCAGGAGATCAGAATAAGTGAGGAGAGTGTGTTCCCCTGATGGTTTAATACACACGGGACATGTTAGCAGGTGAACAGTATAAGTGAGGAGAGTGTGTTCCCCTGATGGTTTAATACACACGGGACATGTTAGCAGGTGAAAAGTATAAGTGAGGAGAGTGTGTTCCCCTGATGGTTTAATACACACGGGACATGTTAGCAGGTGAACAGCATAAGTGAGGAGAATGTGTTCCCCTGATTGTTTAATACACACGGGATATGTTACCAGGTGAACTCAATAAGTGAGGAGAGTATGTTCCTCTGGTGGTTTAATACACACGGGACATGTTACCAGGTGAACAGTATATGTGAGGAGAGTGTGTTCCTCTGATGGTTTAACACACACGGGACATGTTAGCAGGTGAACAGTATGAGTGAGGAGAGTGTGTTCCCCTGATGGTTTAATATACACGGGACATGTTACCAGGTGAACAGTATAAGTGAGGAGAGTGTGTTCCCCTGATGGTTTAATACACACGGGACATGTTACCAGGTGAACAGTGTAACTGAGGAGAGTGTGTTTCCCTGATTGTTTAATACACACGGGACATGTTACCAGGTGAACAGTATAAGTGAGGAGATTGTGTTCCCCTGATAGTTTAATACACACGGGACATGTTTCCAGGTAAACAGTATAAGTGAGGAGATTGTGTTCCCCTGATAGTTTAATACACACGGGACATGTTACCAGGTGAACAGTATAAGTGAGGAGAGTGTGTTCCCCTGATTGTTTAATACACACGGGACATGTTACCATGTGAACAGTATGAGTGAGGAGAGTGTGTTCCCCTGATGGTTTAATGCACAGTTGACATGTTACCATTTGAACAGTAGAAGTGAGGAGAGTGTGATCCCCTGATTGTTTAATACACAAGGGACATGTTTCCAGGTGAACAGTATAAGTGAGGAGAGTGTGTTCCCCTGATGGTTTAATACACAGTTGACATGTTACCAGGTGAACAGTATAAGTGAGGAGAGTGTGTTCCCCTGATTGTTTAATACACACGGGACATGTTACCAGGTGAACAGTATAAGTGAGGAGAGTGTGTTCCCCTGTTGGTTCAATATACATGGGACATGTTACCAGGTGAATAGTATAAGTGAGGAGAGTGTGTTCCCCTGATTGTTTAATACACATGGGACATGTTACCAGGTGAATAGTATAAGTGAGGAGAGTGTGTTCCCCTGATTGTTTAATACACATGGGACATGTTACCAGGTGAATAGTATAAGTGAGGAGAGTGTGTTCCCCTGATTGTTTAATACACACGGGACATGTTACCAGGTGAATAGTATAAGTGAGGTGAGTGTGTTCCCCTGTTGGTTCAATATACATGGGACATGTTACCAGGTGAATAGTATAAGTGAGGAGAGTGTGTTCCCCTGTTGGTTCAATATACATGGGACATGTTACCAGGTGAATAGTATAAGTGAGGTGAGTGTGTTCCCCTGTTGGTTCAATATACACAGGACATGTTACCAGGTGAATAGTATAAGTGAGGTGAGTGTGTTCCCCTGTTGGTTCAATATACACAGGACATGTTATCAGGTGAACAGTATAAGTGAGGTGAGTGTGTTCCCCTGTTGGTTCAATATACATGGGACATGTTACCAGGTGAATAGTATAAGTGAGGAGAGTGTGTTCCCCTGATTGTTTAATACACATGGGACATGTTACCAGGTGAATAGTATAAGTGAGGAGAGTGTGTTCCCCTGATTGTTTAATACACATGGGACATGTTACCAGGTGAATAGTATAAGTGAGGAGAGTGTGTTCCCATGATTGTTTAATACACACGGGACATGTTACCAGGTGAATAGTATAAGTGAGGAGAGTGTGTTCCCCTGATTGTTTAATACACATGGGACATGTTACCAGGTGAACAGTATAAGTGAGGAGCGTGTGTTCCCCTGATTGTTTAATACACACGGGACATGTTACCAGGTGAACAGTATAAGTGAGGAGAGTGTGTTCCCCTGATTGTTTAATACACACGGGACATGTTACCAGGTGAACAGTATAAGTGAGGAGAGTGTGTTCCCCAGATTGTTTAATACACACGGGACATGTTACCAGGTAAAGAGTATAAGTGAGGAGAGTGTGTTCCCCTGATTCTTTAATGCACATTTGACATGTTACCAGGTGAACAGCAGAAGTGAGGAGAGTGTGTTCCCCTGATGGTTTAATATACACAGGACATGTTACCAGGTGAACAGTAGAAGTGAGGAGAGTCAGTTCCTCTGATGGTTCAATACACACAGGACATGTTACCAGGTGAACAGTATAAGTGAGGAGAGTGTCTTCCCCTGATTGTTTAATGCACACGGGACATGTTACCAGGTGAACAGTATAAGTGAGGAGAGTGTGTTCCCCTGATGGTTAATACACACCGGACATGTTACCAGGTGAACAGGAAACTGAGGAGAGCTTGTTCCCCTGATTGTTTAATACATACGGGACATGTTACCAGGTGAACAGTGTAAGTGAGGAGAGTGTGTTCCCCTGATGGTTTAATACACACCGGACATGTTACTAGCTGAACAGTAAAACTGAGGAGAGTGTGTTCCCCTGATGGTTTAATATACACAGGACATGTTGTCAGGTGAACAGTATAAGTGAGGAGAGTATGTTCCCCTAATGGGTTAATATACACAGGACATGTTACCAGGTGAACAGTATAAGTGAGGAGGGTATGTTCCCCTGATGGTTTAATATACACAGGACATGATACCTGGTGAACAGCATAAGTGAGGTGAGTGTGTTCCCCTGATTGTTTAATATACACAGGACATGTTACCAGGTGAACAGTATAAGTGAGGAGAGTGTGTTCCCCTGATTGTTTAATATACACGGGACAAGTTACCAGGTGAACAATATAAGTGAGGAGAGTGTGTTCCCGTGATTGTTTAATGCACAGTTGACATGTTACCAGTTGAACAGTATAAGTGAGGAGAGTGTGTTCCCCTGATTGTTTAATACACACGGGACATGTTACCAGGTGAACAGGGTAAGTGAGGAGAGTGTGTTCCGCTGTTTGTTTAATACACACGGGACATGTTACCACATGAACAGTATAAGTGAGGACAGTATGTTCCCCTGATGGTTTAATATACACCGGACTGTTTATCAGGTGAACAGTATAAGTGAGGTGAGTGTGTTCCCCTGTTGGTTCAATATACATGGGACATGTCACCAGGTGAACAGTATAAGTGAAGAGAGTGTGTTCCCCTGATAGCTTAATGCACAAGGGACATGTTACCAGGTGAACCGTATAAGTGAGGAGAGTGTGTTCCCCTGATTGTTTAATGCACAGTTGACATGTTACCAGGTGAACAGTATAAGTGAGGAGAGTGTGTTCCCCTGATTGTTTAATACACACGGGACATGTTTCCAGGTGAATAGTATAAGTGAGGAGAGTGTGTTCCCCTGATTGTTTAATACACATGGGACATGTTACCAGGTGAACAGTATAAGTGAGGAGAGTTTGTTCCCCTGATTGTTTAATACACTCTGGACATGTCACTCGGTGAACAGTGTAAGTGAGGAGAGTGTGTTCTCCTGATTGTTTAATACACACGGTACATGTTACCAGGTGAACATTATAAGTGAGGAGAGTGTGTTCCCCTGATTGTTTAATATACAAGGGACATGTTACCAGGAGAACAGTATAAGTTAGGAGAGTGTGTTCCCCTGATGGTTTAATATACACAGGACATGTTACTAGGTGAACAGTATAAGTGAAGAGAGTGTGTTCCCCTGATGGTTTACTGCACACGGGGCATGTTACCAGGTGAACTCAATAAGTGAAGAGAGTGTGTTCCCCTGATGGTTTAATATACACAGGACATGTTACCAGGTGAACAGTATAAGTGAACAGAGTGTGTTCCCCTGATGGTTTAATATACACGGGACATGTTACCAGGTGAACAGTATAAGTGAGGAGAGTATGTTCCCCTGATTGTTTAATGAACACGGGAAATGTTACCAGGGGAACAGTATACGTGAAGAGAGTGTGTTCCACTGATGGTTTAATGCACACGGGCCATGTTACCAGGGGAACAGTATAAGTGAGGAGAGTGTGTTCCCCTGATGGTTTAATGCACACGGGACATGTTACCAGGTGAACAGTATAAGTGAGTAGAGTGAGTTCCCCTGATGATATAATATACACGGGACATGTTACCAGGTGAACAGTATAAGTGAGGAGAGGGCTTTCCCCTGATGGTTTAATATACACGGGACATGTTACCAGGTGAACAGTATAAGTGAGGAGAGTGTGTTCCCCAGATGGTTCAATATACACAGGACATGTTAGCAGGTGAAAAGTATAAGTGAGGAGAGTGTGTTCCCCTGATGGTTTAATATACACGGGACATGTTAACAGGTGAAGAGTATAAGTGAGGAGAGTGTGATCCCATGATTGTTTAATACTGACGGGATTTGTCACCAGGTGAAGACTAGAAGTGAGGAGAGAGTGTTCCCCTGATGGTTAAATATACTTGGGACATGTTACCAGGTGAACAGTATAAGTGAAGAGAGTGTGTTCCCCTGATGGTTTAATACACACAGGACATGTTAGCAGGTAAACAGTATAAATGAGGAGAGTGTGTTCCCCTGATTGTTTAATGCACAGTTGACATGTTACCAGGTGAACAGTATAAGTGAGGAGAGTGTGTTCCCCTGATTGTTTAATACACACGGGACATGTTACCAGGTGAATAGTATAAGTGAGGAGAGTGTGTTCCCCTGATTGTTTAATACACATGGGACATGTTACCAGGTGAACAGTATAAGTGAGGAGAGTTTGTTCCCCTGATTGTTTAATACACTCTGGACATGTCACTCGGTGAACAGTGTAAGTGAGGAGAGTGTGTTCTCCTGATTGTTTAATACACACGGTACATGTTACCAGTTGAACATTATAAGTGAGGAGAGTGTGTTCCCCTGATTGTTTAATATACAAGGGCCATGTTACCAGGAGAGCAGTATATGTTAGGAGAGTGTGTTCCCCTGATGGTTTAATATACACAGGACATGTTACTAGGTGAACAGTATAAGTGAAGAGAGTGTGTTCCCCTGATGGTTTAATGCACACGGGACATGTTACCAGGTGAACTCAATAAGTGAAGAGAGTGTGTTCCCCTGATGGTTTAATATACACAGGACATGTAACAAGGTGAACAGTATAAGTGAGCAGAGTGTTTTCCCCTGATGTTTTAATATACACGGGACATGTTACCAGGTGAACAGTATAAGTGAGGAGAATATGTTCCCCTGATTGATTAATGAACACGGGACATGTTACCAGGGGAACTGTATACGTGAAGAGAGTGTGTTCCCCTGATGGTTTAATGCACACGGGGCATGTTACCAGGGGAACAGTATAAGTGAGGAGAGTGTGTTCCCCTGATGGTTTAATGCACACGGGACATGTTACCAGGTGAACAGTATAAGTGAGTAGAGTGAGTTCCCCTGATTGTTTAATATACACGGGACATGTCATCAGGTGAACAGTATAAGTGAGGAGAGTGTGTTCCCCTGCTGATATAATAAACACGGGACATGTTACCGGGTGAACAGTATAAGTGAGGAGAGGGCTTTCCCCTGATGGTTTAATATACACGGGACATGTTACCGGGTGAACAGTATAAGTGAGGAGAGTGTGTTCCCCTGATGGTTCAATATACACAGGACATGTTAGCAGGTGAAAAGTATAAGTGAGGAGAGTGTGTTCCCCTGATGGTTTAATATACACGGGACATGTTAACAGGTGAAGAGCATAAGTGAGGAGAGTGTGATCCCATGATTGTTTAATACTGACGGGATTTGTCACCAGGTGAAGACTAGAAGTGAGGAGAGAGTGTTCCCCTGATGGTTAAATATACTTGGGACATGTTGCCAGGTGAACAGTATAAGTGAAGAGAGTGTGTTCCCCTGATGGTTTAATACACACGGGACATGTTACCAGGTAAACAGTATAAGTGAGGAGAGTGTGTTCCCCAGATTGTTTAATACTGACGGGACATGTCACCATGTGAACAGTTTAAGGGAGGAGAGGGTGTTCCCCTGATGGTTTAATACGCACGGGACATGTTACCAGGTGAACAGTTTAAGTGAGGAGAGTGAGTTCCCCCTGATGGTTTAATGCACACGGGACATGTTACCAGGTGTACAGAAAAGGGAGGAGAGTGTCTTCCCCTGATGGTTTAATACTGACGGGACATGTCACCAGGTGAACCGTATAAGTGAGGAGAGTGTGTTCCCCTGATGTTTTCATACTGTCGGGACATTTCCCCAGGTGAACAGTATAAGTGAGGAGAGTGAGTTCCCCTGATTGTTTAATAGTGACGGGACATGTTACCAGGTGAACAGTATAAGTGAGGAGAGTGTGTTCCCCTGATGGTTTAATATACACAGGACAAGATACCAGGTGAACAGTATAAGTGAGTAGAGTGAGTTCCCCTGATTGTTTAATATACCCGGGACATGTCATCAGGTGAACAGTATAAGTGAGGAGAGTGTGTTCCCCTGATGGTTTAATATACACGGGACATGTGAACAGGTGAACAGTATAAGTCAGGAGAGTGTGTTCCCCTGATGGTTTAATATACACGGGACATGTTACCAGGTGAACAGTATAAGTGAGGAGAGTGTGTTCCCCTGATGGTTTAATGCACAGTTGACATGTTACCAGGTGAACAGTATAAGTGAGGAGAGTGTGTTCCCCTGATTGTTTGTTACACACGGGACATGTTACCAGGTGAACAGTGTAAGTGAGGAGAGTGTGTTCGCCTGATTGTTCAATACACACGGGACATGTTACCAGGTGAACAGTATAAGTGAGGAGAGTGTGTTCCCCTGATTGTTTAATGCAAAGGGACATGTTACCAGGTAAACAGTATAAGTGAGGAGAGTGTGTTCCCCTGATTCTTTTATGCACATTTGACATGTTACCAGGTGAACAGTAGAAGTGAGGAGAATGTGTTCCCCTGATGGTTTATTATACACAGGACATGGAACCAGGTGAACAGTATAAGTGAGCAGAGTATGTTCCTCTGATGGTTTAATACACACGGGACATGGAACCAGGTGAACAGTATAAGTGAGGAGAGTGTGTTCCCCTGATTGTTTAATGCACACGGGACATGTTACCAGGTGAACAGTATAAGTGAGGAGAGTGTGTTCCCCTGATGGTTTAATACACACAGGACATGTTACCAGGTGAACAGTATAAGTGAGGAGAGTGTGTTCCCCTGATAGTTTAATGCACACGGAACATGTTACCAGGTGAACAGTATAAGTGAGGAGAGAGTGTTCCCCTGATGGTTTAATACACACCGGACATGTTACCAGGTGAACAGTATAACTGAGGAGAGTTTGTTCCCCTGATTGTTTAATACACACGGGACATGTCACAAGGTGAACAGTATAAGTGAGGACAGTATGTTCCCCTGATGGTTTAATATACACAGGGCATGTTATCAGGTGAACAGTATAAGTGAGGTGAGTGTGTTCCCCTGTTGGTTCAATATACATGGGACATGTTAGTAGCTGAACAGTATAAGTGAAGAGAGTGTGTCCCCTGATAGTTTAATATACACGGGACATGTTATCAGGTGAACAGTATAAGTGACGAGAGTGTGTTCCCCTGATTGTTTAATGCACAGTTGACATGTTACCAGCTGAACAGTATAAGTGAAGAGAGTGTGTCCCCTGATAGTTTAATGCACACGGGACATGTTACAAGGTGAATAGTATAAGTGAGGAGAGTGTGTTCCCCTGATTGTTTAATACACATGGGACATGTTACCAGGTGAACAGTATAAGTGAGGAGAGTGTGTTTGCCTGATTGTTTAATACACACGGGACATGTTACCAGGTGAACAGTATAAGTGAGGAGAGTGTGTTCCCCTGATTGTTTAATACACACGGGACATGTTACCAGGTGAACAGTATAAGTGAGGAGAGTGTGTTCCCCAGATTGTTTAATACACACGGCACATGTTACCAGGTAAAGAGTATAAGTGAGGAGAGTGTGTTCCCCTGATTCTTTAATGCACATTTGACATGTTACCAGGTGAACAGCAGAAGTGAGGAGAGTGTGTTCCCCTGATGGTTTAATATACACAGGACATGTTACCAGGTGAACAGTAGAAGTGAGGAGAGTCAGTTCCTCTGATGGTTCAATACACACAGGACATGTTACCAGGTGAACAGTATAAGTGAGGAGAGTGTGTTCCCCTGATGGTTAATACACACCGGACATGTTACCAGGTGAACAGGAAACTGAGGAGAGCTTGTTCCCCTGATTGTTTAATACACACGGGACATGTTACCAGGTGAACAGTATAAGTGAGGAGAGTGTGTTCCCCTGATGGTTTAATACACACCGGACATGTTACTAGCTGAACAGTAAAACTGAGGAGAGTGTGTTCCCATGATGGTTTAATATACACAGGACATGTTGTCAGGTGAACAGTATAAGTGAGGAGAGTATGTTCCCCTAATGGTTTAATATACACAGGACATGTTACCAGGTGAACAGTATAAGTGAGGAGAGTATGTTCCCCTGATGGTTTAATATACACAGGACATGATACCTGGTGAACAGCATAAGTGAGGTGAGTGTGTTCCCCTGATTGTTTAATATACACAGGACATGTTACCAGGTGAACAGTATAAGTGAGGAGAGTGTGTTCCCCTGATTGTTTAATATACACGGGACAAGTTACCAGGTGAACAATATAAGTGAGGAGAGTGTGTTCCCGTGATTGTTTAATGCACAGTTGACATGTTACCAGTTGAACAGTATAAGTGAGGAGAGTGTGTTCCCCTGATTGTTTAATACACATGGGACATGTTACCAGGTGAACAGTGTAAGTGAGGAGAGTGTGTTCCACTGATTGTTTAATACACACGGGACATGTTACCACATGAACAGTATAAGTGAGGACAGTATGTTCCCCTGATGGTTTAATATACACAGGACTTGTTATCAGGTGAACAGTATAAGTGAGGTGAGTGTGTTCCCCTGTTGGTTCAATATACATGGGACATGTCACCAGGTGAACAGTATAAGTGAAGAGAGTGTGTTCCCCTGATAGTTTAATGCACAAGGGACATGTTACCAGGTGAACAGTATAAGTGAGGAGAGTGTGTTCCCCTGATTGTTTAATGCACAGTTGACATGTTACCAGGTGAACAGTATATGTGAGGAGAGTGTGTTCCCCTGATTGTTTAATGCACAGTTGACATGTTACCAGGTGAACAGTATAAGTGAGGAGAGTGTGTTCTCCTGATTGTTTAATACACACGGTACATGTTACCAGGTGAACAGTATAAGTGAGGAGAGTGTTTTCCCCTGATTGTTTAATGCACACAGGACATGTGACCGGGTGAACATTATAAGTGAGGAGAGTGTGTTCCCCTGATTGTTTAATATACAAGGGACATGTTACCAGGAGAACAGTGTAAGTTAGGAGAGTGTGTTCCCCTGATGGTTTAATATACACAGGACATGTTCTAGGTGAACAGTATAAGTGAAGAGAATGTGTTCCCCTGATGGTTTAATGCACACGGGACATGTTACCAGGTGAACTCAATAAGTGAAGAGAGTGTGTTCCCCTGATGGTTTAATATACACAGGACATGTTACCAGGTGAACAGTATAAGTGAGCAGAGTGTGTTCCCCTGATGGTTTAATATAGACGGGACATGTTACCAGGTGAACAGTATAAGTGAGGAGAGTATGTTCCCCTGATTGTTTAATGAACACGGGACATGTTACCAGGGGAACAGTATACGTGAAGAGAGTGTGTTCCCCTGATGGTTTAATGCACACGGGGCATGTTACCAGGGGAACAGTATAAGTGAGGAGAGTGTGTTCCCCTGATGGTTTAATGCACACGGGACATGTTACCAGGTGAACAGTATAAGTGAGTAGAGTGAGTTCCCCTGATTGTTTAATATACACGGGACATGTCATCAGGTGAACAGTATAAGTGAGGAGAGTGTGTTCCCCTGCTGATATAATATACACGGGACATGTTACCGGGTGAACAGTATAAGTGAGGAGACGGCTTTCCCCTGATGGTTTAATATACACGGGACATGTTACCAGGTGAACAGTATAAGTGAGGAGAGTGTGTTCCCCTGATGGTTCAATATACACAGGACATGTTAGCAGGTGAAAAGTATAAGTGAGGAGAGTGTGTTCCCCTGATTGTTTAATATACACGGGACATGTTAACAGGTGAAGCGTATAAGTGAGGAGAGTGTGATCCCATGATTGTTTAATACTGACGGGATTTGTCACCAAGTGAAGACTAGAAGTGAGGAGAGAGTGTTCCCCTGATGGTTAAATATACTTGGGACATGTTACCAGGTGAACAGTATAAGTGAAGAGAGTGTGTTCCCCTGATGGTTTAATACACACGGGACATGTTACCAGGTAAACAGTATAAGTGAGGAGAGTGTGTTCCCCAGATTGTTTAATACTGACGGGACATGTCACCACGTGAACAGTTTAAGTGAGGAGAGTGTGTTCCCATGATGGTTTAATAAACACAGGACATGTCAACAGGTAAACAGTATAAGTGAGGAGAATGTGTTCCCCAGATTGTTTAATACTGATGGGACATGTCACCATGTGAACAGTTTAAGGGAGGAGAGGGTGTTCCCCTGATGGTTTAATACGCACGGGACATGTTACCAGGTGAACAGTTTAAGTGAGGAGAGTGAGTTCCCCCTGATGGTTTAATGCACACGGGACATGTTACCAGGTGTACAGAAAAGGGAGGAGAGTGTCTTCCCCTGATGGTTTAATACTGACGTGACATGTCACCAGGTGAACAGTATAAGTGAGGAGAGTGAGTTCCCCTGATTGTTTAATAGTGACGGGACATGTTACCAGGTGAACAGTATAAGTGAGGAGAGTGTGTTCCCCTGATGGTTTAATACAAACAGGACATGTCACCAGGTGAACAGTATAATTGAGGAGAGAGTGTTCCCCTCATGGTTTAACACGCATGGGACATGTTACCAGGTGAACAGTATAAGTGAGTAGAGTGAGTTCCCCTGATTGTTTAATATACCCGGGACATGTCATCAGGTGAACAGGATAAGTGAGGAGAGTGTGTTCCCCTGATGGTTTAATATACACGGGACATGTGACTAGGTGAACAGTATAAGTCAGGAGAGTGTGTTCCCCTGATGGTTTAATATACACGGGACATGTTACCAGGTGAACAGTATAAGTGAGGAGAGTGTGTTCCCCTGATTGTTTAATATACATGGGACATGTTACCAGCTGAACAGTGTAAGTGAAGAGAGTGTGTTCCCCTGATGGTTTAATACTGTCGGGACATTTCCCCAAGTGAACAGTATAAGTCAGGAGAGTGTGTTCCCCTGTTCGTTTAATACTGACGGGACATTTCCCCAGGTGAACATTATAAGTGAGGAGAGTGTGTTCCCCTGATTGTTTAATACGCACGGGACATGTAACCAAGTGTACAGTATAAGTGAGGAGAGTGTGTTCCCCTGATCGTTTAATACTGACGGGACATTTCCCCAGGTGAACACTATAAGTGAGGAGAGTGTGTTCCCCTCATTGTTTAATACGCACGGGACATGTAACCAAGCGTACAGTATAAGTGAGGAGAGTGTGTTGCCCTGATTGTTTAATACTGACGGGACATTTCCCCAGGTGAACAGTATAAGTGAGGAGAGTGTGTTCCCCTCATTGTTTAATACACACAGGACATGTGTAAAGTTGAACAGTATAAGTGAAGAGAGTGAGTTCCCTTGATTGTTTAATACACACAGGACATGTCTCCAGGTGAACAGCATAAGTGAGGAGAATGTGTTCCCCTGATTGTTTAATTCTCACGGGACATGTTACCAGGTGAACAGTATAAGAGAGGAGAGTGTGTTCCCCTGATGGTTTAACACGCACGGGACGTGTCACCAGGTGAAGAGCAGAAGTGAGGAAAGTGTGTTCCCCTGATGGTCTAATATACACGGGACATGTTACCAGGTGAACAGTATATGTGAAGAGAGTGTGTTCCCCTGATTGTTTAATACACACGGGACATGTTACCAGGTGAACAGTATAAGTGAGGACAGTGTGTTCCCCTGATGGTTTAATATACACGGGACATGTTACCAGGTGAACAGTTTAAGTGAGGAGGGTGTGTTTCCCTGATTGTTTAATACTCACGGGACATGTTACCAGGTGAACAGTATAAGTCAGGACAGTGTGTTCCCCTGATGTTTTAATATACACAGGACATGTTACCAGGTGAACAGTATAAGTGAGGAGAGTGTGTTCGCCTGATTGTTTAATATACACAGGACATGTAACCAGGTCAACAGCATAAGTGAGGAGAGTGTGTTCCCCTGATTGTTTAATATACACAGGACATGTAAGCAGGTCAACAGCATAAGTGAGGAGAGTGTGTTCCCCTGATTGTTTAATACGCACTGGACATGTTACCAGGTGAAAAGTATAAGTGAGGAGAGTGTGTTCCCCTGATGGTTTAATACACACAGGACATGTTATCAGGTGAACAGTATAAGTGAGGAGAGTGTGTTCCCCTGATTGTTTAATACACACAGGACATGTCACCAGGTGAACAGTATAACTGAGGAGAGTGTGTTCCCCTGATTGTTTAACACGTACGGGACAAGTTACCAGGTGAACAGTATAAGTGAGGAGAATGTGTTCCCCTGATGGTTTAATATACACAGGACATGTAACCAGGTCAACAGCATAAGTGAGGAGAGTGCGTTCCCCTGATGGTTTAATATACACGGGACATGATACCAGGTGAACAGTATAAGTGAGGAGAATGTGTTCCCCTGATGGTTTAATATACACGGGACATGTTACCAGGTGAGCAGTATATGTGAAGAGAGTGTGTTCCCCTGATGGTTTAATATACATGGGACATGTTACCATGTAAACAGTATAAGTGAGGAGATTGTGTTCCCCTGATGGTTTAATACGCACGGGACATGTTACCAGGTGAACAGTGTAAGTGAGGAGAGTGAGTTCCCCTGATGGTTTAATACAAACAGGACATGTCAACAGGTGAACAGTATAATTGAGGAGAGAGTGTTCCCCTCATGGTTTAACATGCACGGGACATGTTACCAGGTGAACAGTATAAGTGAGGAGAGTGTGTTCCCCTGATTGTTTAATACTGACGGGACATCTCACCATGTGAACAGTTTAAGGGAGGAGAGTGTGTTAACCTGATGTTTTAATACGCACGGGACATGTTACCAGGTGAACAGTATAAGTGAGGTGAGTGTCTTCCCCAGATTGTTTAATACAAACGGGACATGTTACGAGGTGAACAGAAAAGGGAGGAGAGTGTCTTCCCCTGATGGTTTAATACTGACGGGACATGTTACCAGGTGAACAGTATAAGTGAGGAGAGAGTGTTCCCCTCATGGTTTAACACGCACGGGACATGTTACCAGGTGAACAGTATAAGTGAGGAGAGTGTGTTCCCCTGATGGTTTAATATACACAGGACATGATACCATGTGAGCAGTATAAGTGAGTAGCGTGAGTTCCCCTGATTGTTTAATATACCCGGGACATGTCATCAGGTGAACAGTATAAGTGACGAGAATGTGTTCCCCTGATTGTTTAATACACACAGGACATGTCACCAGGTGAACAGTATATGTGAGGAGAGTGTGTCCCCCTGATGGTTTAATATACACGGGACATGTTACCAGGTGAACAGTATAAGTGAGGAGTGTGAGTTCCCCTGATGCTTTAATACAGTCAGGACATGTCAACAGATGAACAGTATAAGTGAGGAGAGTGTGTTCCCCTGATGGTTTGATACTGTCGGGACATTTCCCCAGGTGAACAGTATAAGTGAGGAGTGTGAGTTCCCCTGATGCTTTAATACAGTCAGGACATGTCAACAGATGATCAGTAGAAGTGAGGAGAGTGTGTTCCCCTGATGGTTTGATACTGTCGGGACATTTCCCCAGGTGAACAGTATAAGTGACGAGAATGTGTTCCCCTGATTGTTTAATACACACAGGACATGTCACCAGGTGAACAGTATAAGTGAGGAGAGTGTGTTCCCCTGATGGTTTAATATACACGGGACATGTTACCAGGTGAACAGTATAAGTGAGGAGTGTGAGTTCCCCTGATGCTTTAATACAGTCAGGACATGTCACCAGGTGAACAGTATAAGTGAGGAGAGTGTGTTCCCCTGATTGTTTAATACACACAGGACATGTTACCAGGTGAACAGTATAAGTGAGGAGAGTGTGTTCCCCTGATGGTTTAATACTTTTGGGACATGTTACCAGGTGAACAGTATAAGTGTGGAGAGTGAGTTCCCCTCATTGTTTAATACTGACGGGACATGTCACCATGTGACCCCTTTAACGGAGGAGAGTGTGTTCCCCTGATGCTTTAATACACACAGGACATGTCAACAGGTGAACAGTATATGTGAGGAGAGTGTGTTCCCCTGATGGTTTAATACTGACGAGACATTTCCCCAGGTGAACATTATAAGTGAGGAGAGTGTGTTCCCCTGATGGTTTAATACACACGGGACATGTTACCAGGTGAACAGTGTAAGTGAGGAGAGTGAGTTCCCCTGATGGTTTAATACAAACAGGAGATGATTCCAGGTGAACAGTATAAGTGAGGAGTGTGAGTTCCCCTGATTGTTTAATACACACGGGACATGTCACCAGGTGAACAGTAGAAGTGAGGAGAGTGTGTTCCCCTGATGATTTAATACTGTCGGGACATTTCCCCAGCTGAACAGTATAAGTGAGGAGAGTGAATTCCCCTGATTGTTTAATACACACAGGACATGTTACCAGGTGAACAGTATAAGTGAGGAAAGTGTTTTCCCCTGATTGTTTAATACTGACGGGACATGTCACCATGTGACCAGATTAAGGGAGGAGAGTGTGTTCCCCTGATGGTTTAATACGCACGGGACATGTTACCAGGTGAACAGTATAATTGAGGAGAGTGAGTTCCCCTGATGCTTTAATACACACAGGACATGTCAACAGGTTAACAGTATAAGTGAGGAGAGTGAGTTCCCCTGATCGTTTAATACTGACAGGACATTTCCCCAGGTGAACATTATAAGTGAGGAGAGTGTCTTCCCCTGATGGTTTAATACTGACAGGACATTTCCCCAGGTGAACATTATAAATGAGGAGAATGTGTTCCCCTGATCATTTAATGATGACAGGACATTTCCCCAGATGAACATTATAAGTGAGGAGAGTGTGTTCCCCTGATGGTTTAATACACACAGGACATGTTACCAGGTGAACAGTATAAGTGAGGAGAGTGTGTTCCCCTGATGGTTTAATATACACGGGACATGTTACCAGGTGAACAGTATAAGTGAGGAGAGTGTGTTCCCCTGATGGTTTAATATACACAGGACATGATACCAGGTGAACAGCATAAGTGAGGAGAGTGTGTTCCCCTGATGGTTTAATATACACAGGACATGTTACCAGGTGAACAGTGTAAGTGAGGAGAATGTGTTCCCCTGATGGTTTAATACACACGGGACATGTTACCAGGTGAACAGTATATGTGAAGAGAGTGTGTTCCCCTGATGGTTTAACATACATGTGACATGTTACCATGTGAACAGTTTAATTGAGGAGAGTGTGTTCCCCTGATGGTTTAATACACACGGGACATGTTAAAGGTGAACAGTATAAGTGAGGAGAGTGTGTTCCCCTCATGGTTTAACACGCACGGGACATGTTACCAGGTGAACAGTATATGTGAGGAGAGTGTGTTCCCCTCATGGTTTAACACGCACGGGACATGTTACCAGGTGAACAGTATAAGTGAGGAGAGTGTGTTCCCCTGCTGGTTTAATACAAACAGGACATTTCACCAGGTGAACAGTATAAGTGAGGAGAGGGTGTTCCCCTCATGGTTTAACACGCACGGGACATGTTACCAGGTGAACAGTATATGTGAGGAGAGTGTGTTCCCCTCATGGTTTAACACGCACGGGACATGTTACCAGGTGAACAGTGTAAGTGAGGAGAGTGTGTTCCCCTGCTGGTTTAATACAAACAGGACATTTCACCAGGTGAACAGTATAAGTGAGGAGAGAGTGTTCCCCTCATGGTTTAACACGCACGGGACATGTTACCAGGTGAACAGTATAAGTGAGGAGAGTGTGTTCCCATGATTGTTTAATACACACAGGACATGTAACCAGGTGAACAGTAAAAGTGAGGAGAGTGTGTTCCCCTGATGGTTTAATACTGACGGGACATGTCACCATGTGACCAGTATAAGTGAGGAGAGAGTGTTCCCCTCATGGTTTAACACGCACGGGACATGTTACCAGGTGAACAGTATATGTGAGGAGAGTGTGTTCCCCTCATGGTTTAACACGCACGGGACATGTTACCAGGTGAACAGTATAAGTGAGGAGAGTGTGTTCCCCTGATGGTTTAATATGCACGGGACATGTTACCAGGTGAACAGTATAAGTGAGTAGAGTGAGTTCCCCTGATTGTTTAATACATAAGGGACATGTTACCAGGTGAACAGTATAAGTGAGGAGATTGTGTTCCCCTGATGGTTTATTATACACGGGACATGTTAACAGGTGAACAGTATAAGTGAGGAGAGTGTGTTCCCCTGATTGTTTAATACTGACGGGACATGTTACCAGGTGAACAGTATAAGGGAGGAGAGTGTGTTCCCCTGATGGTTTAATATACACGGGACATGATACCAGGCGAACAGTATAAGTGAGGAGAACGTGTTCCCCTGATTGTTTAATATACACGGGATATGTTACCAGGTGAGCAGTATAAGAGAGGAGAGTGTGTTCCCCTGATGTTCTAATATACACGGGAGATGTTACCAGGTGAACAGTATATGTGAAGAGAGTGTGTTCCCCAGATTGTTTAATACACACGGGACATGTAACCCAGTGAACAGTTTCTGTGAGGAGAGTGTGTTCCCCTGATTGTTTAATACGCACTGGACATGTTACCAGGTGAACAGTATAAGTGAAGAGAGTGTCTTCCCCTGATTGTTTAATATACACGGGACATGATACCAGGCGAACAGTATAAGTGAGGAGAGTGTGTTCCCCTGATGGTTTAATATACACGGGATATGTTACCAGATGAGCAGTATAAGAGAGGAGAGTGTGTTCCCCTGATGGTCTAATATACACGGGACATGTTACCAGGTGAACAGCATAAGTGAGGAGAGTGAGTTCCCCTGATGGTTTAATATACACGGGACATGTTACCAGTTGAGCAGTATAAGAGAGGAGAGTGTGTTCCCCTGATGATCTAATATACACGGGACATGTCACCAGATGAACAGTATAAGTGAGGAGAGTTTGTTCCCCTGTTGGTTTAATATACACAGGACATGTTACCTGGTGAACAGTATAAGTGTGGAGAGTGAGTTCCCCTGATTGTTTAATACATAAGGGACATGTTACCAGGTGAACAGTATAAGTGAGGAGATTGTGTTCCCCTGATGGTTTATTATACATGGGACATGTTAACAGGTGAACAGTATAAGTGAGGAGAGTGTGTTCCCCTGATTGTTTAATATACACGGGACATGTTAACAGGTGAACAGTATAAGTGAGGAGAGTGTGTTCCCCTGATTGTTTAATACTGACGGGACATGTTACCAGGTGAACAGTATAAGGGAGGAGAGTGTGTTCCCCTGATGGTTTAATATACACGGGACATGATACCAGGCGAACAGTATAAGTGAGGAGAACGTGTTCCCCTGATTGTTTAATATAAACGGGATATGTTACCAGGTGAGCAGTATAAGAGAGGAGAGTGTGTTCCCCTGATGGTCTAATATACACGGCTCATGTTACCAGGTGAACAGTATATGTGAAGAGAGTGTGTTCCCCTGATTGTTTAATACACACGGGACATGTAACCCAGTAAACAGTTTCTGTGAGGAGAGTGTGTTCCCCTGATGGTTTAATATACACGGGATATGTTACCAGGTGAGCAGTATAAGAGAGGAGAGTGTGTTCCCCTGATGGTCTAATATACACGGGACATGTTACCAGGTGAACAGCATAAGTGAGGAGAGTGTGTTCCCCTGATGGTTTAATATACACGGGATATGTTACCAGGTGAGCAGTATAAGAGAGGAGAGTGTGTTCCCCTGATGGTCTAATATACACGGGACATGTCACCAGATGAACAGTATAAGTGAGGAGAGTGTGTTCCCCTGATGGTTTAATATACACAGGACATGTTACCAG
The DNA here is from genome assembly GCF_036365525.1 of Heterodontus francisci. Classification (NCBI taxonomy): domain Eukaryota; kingdom Metazoa; phylum Chordata; class Chondrichthyes; order Heterodontiformes; family Heterodontidae; genus Heterodontus; species Heterodontus francisci. The sequence continues at coordinate 1,239,549 of NW_027141586.1, forward strand.
GTGAACAGTATATGTGAGGAGAGTGTGTTCCCCTCATGGTTTAACACGCACGGGACATGTTACCAGGTGAACAGTGTAAGTGAGGAGAGTGAGTTCCCCTGCTGGTTTAATACAAACAGGACATTTCACCAGGTGAACAGTATAAGTGAGGAGAGAGTGTTCCCCTCATGGTTTAACACGCACGGGACATGTTACCAGGTGAACAGTATATGTGAGGAGAGTGTGTTCCCCTCATGGTTTAACACGCACGGGACATGTTACCAGGTGAACAGTATAAGTGAGGAGAGTGTGTTCCCATGATTGTTTAATACACACAGGACATGTAACCAGGTGAACAGTAAAAGTGAGGAGAGTGTGTTCCCCTGATGGTTTAATACTGACGGGACATGTCACCATGTGACCAGTATAAGTGAGGAGAGAGTGTTCCCCTCATGGTTTAACACGCACGGGACATGTTACCAGGTGAACAGTATTTGTGAGGAGAGTGTGTTCCCCTCATGGTTTAACACGCACGGGACATGTTACCAGGTGAACTGTATAAGTGAGGAGATTGTGTTCCCCTGATGGTTTATTATACACGGGACATGTTAACAGGTGAACAGTATAAGTGAGGAGAGTGTGTTCCCCTGATTGTTTAATATACACGGGACATGTTAACAGGTGAACAGTATAAGTGAGGAGAGTGTGTTCCCCTCATGGTTTAACACGCACGGGACATGTTACCAGGTGAACAGTATATGTGAGGAGAGTGTGTTCCCCTCATGGTTTAACACGCACGGGACATGTTACCAGGTGAACAGTATAAGTGAGGAGAGTGTATTCCCCTCATGGTTTAACACGCACGGGACATGTTACCAGGTGAACAGTATATGTGAGGAGAGTGTGTTCCCCTCATGGTTTAACACGCACGGGACATGTTACCAGGTGAACAGTATATGTGAGGAGAGTGTGTTCCCCTCATGGTTTAACACGCACGGGACATGTTACCAGGTGAACAGTATATGTGAGGAGAGTGTGTTCCCCTCATGGTTTAACACGCACGGGACATGTTACCAGGTGAACAGTATAAGTGAGGAGAGTGTGTTCCCCTCATGGTTTAACACGCACTGGACATGTTACCAGGTGAACAGTATAAGTGAAGAGAGTGTCTTCCCCTGATTGTTTAATATACACGGGACATGATACCAGGCGAACAGTATAAGTGAGGAGAGTGTGTTCCCCTGATGGTTTAATATACACGGGATATGTTACCAGATGAGCAGTATAAGAGAGGAGAGTGTGTTCCCCTGATGGTCTAATATACACGGGACATGTTACCAGGTGAACAGCATAAGTGAGGAGAGTGTGTTCCCCTGATGGTTTAATATACACGGGATATGTTACCAGGTGAGCAGTATAAGAGAGGAGAGTGTGTTCCCCTGATGATCTAATATACACGGGACATGTCACCAGATGAACAGTATAAGTGAGGAGAGTTTGTTCCCCTGTTGGTTTAATATACACAGGACATGTTACCAGGTGAACAGTATAAGTGTGGAGAGTGAGTTCCCCTGATTGTTTAATACATAAGGGACATGTTACCAGGTGAACAGTATAAGTGAGGAGAGTGTGTTCCCCTGATTGTTTAATATACACGGGACATGTTAACAGGTGAACAGTATAAGTGAGGAGAGTGTGTTCCCCTGATTGTTTAATACTGACGGGACATGTTACCAGGTGAACAGTATAAGGGAGGAGAGTGTGTTCCCCTGATGGTTTAATATACACGGGACATGATACCAGGCGAACAGTATAAGTGAGGAGAACGTGTTCCCCTGATTGTTTAATATAAACGGGATATGTTACCAGGTGAGCAGTATAAGAGAGGAGAGTGTGTTCCCCTGATGGTCTAATGTACACGGCATATGTTACCAGGTGAACAGTATATGTGAAGAGAGTGTGTTCCCCTGATTGTTTAATACACACGGGACATGTAACCCAGTGAACAGTTTCTGTGAGGAGAGTGTGTTCCCCCGATTGTTTAATACGCACTGGACATGTTACCAGGTGAACAGTATAAGTGAAGAGAGTGTCTTCCACTGATTGTTTAATATACACGGGACATGTTACCATGTGAACAGTATAAGTGAGGAGAGTGTGTTCCCCTGATGGTTTAATATACACGGGATATGTTACCAGGTGAGCAGTATAAGAGAGGAGAGTGTGTTCCCCTGATGGTCTAATATACACGGGACATGTTACCAGGTGAACAGCATAAGTGAGGAGAGTGTGTTCCCCTGATGGTTTAATATACACGGGATATGTTACCAGGTGAGCAGTATAAGAGAGGAGAGTGTGTTCCCCTGATGGTCTAATATATACGGGACATGTCACCAGATGAACAGTATAAGTGAGGAGAGTGTGTTCCCCTGATGGTTTAATATACACAGGACATGTTACCAGGTGAACAGTATATGTGAGGAGAGTGTGTTCCCCTCATGGTTTAACACGCACGGGACATGTTACCAGGTGAACAGTGTAAGTGAGGAGAGTGAGCTCCCCTGCTGGTTTAATACAAACAGGACATTTCACGAGGTGAACAGTATAAGTGAGGAGAGAGTGTTCCCCTCATGGTTTAACACGCACGGGACATGTTACCAGGTGAACAGTATATGTGAGGAGAGTGTGTTCCCCTCATGGTTTAACACGCAATGGACATGTTACCAGGTGAACAGTAAAAGTGAGGAGAGTGTGTTCCCCTGATGGTTTAATACTGACAGGACATGTCACCATGTGACCAGTATAAGTGAGGAGAGAATGTTCCCCTCATGGTTTAACACGCACGGGACATGTTACCAGGTGAACAGTATATGTGAGGAGAGTGTGTTCCCCTCATGGTTTAACACGCACGGGACATGTTACCAGGTGAACAGTATAAGTGAGGAGAGTGAGTTCCCCTGATTGTTTAATACATCAGGGACATGTTACCAGGTGAACAGTATAAGTGAGGAGATTGTGTTCCCCTGATGGTTTATTTTACACGGGACATGTTAACAGGTGAACAGTATAAGTGAGGAGAGTGTGTTCCCCTGATTGTTTAATATACACGGGACATGTTAACAGGTGAACAGTATAAGGGAGGAGAGTGTGTTCCCCTGATGGGTTAATATACACGGGACATGATACCAGGCGAACAGTATAAGTGAGGAGAACGTGTTCCCCTGATTGTTTAATATACACGGGATATGTTACCAGGTGAGCAGTATAAGAGAGGAGACTGTGTTCCCCTGATGGTCTAATATACACGGGACATGTTACCAGGTGAACAGTATATGTGAAGAGAGTGTGTTCCCCAGATTGTTTAATACACACGGGACATGTAACCCAGTGAACAGTTTCTGTGAGGAGAGTGTGTTCCCCTGATTGTTTAATATACACGGGACATGATACCAGGCGAACAGTATAAGTGAGGAGAGTGTGTTCCCCTGATGGTTTAATATACACGGGATATGTTACCAGGTGAGCAGTATAAGAGAGGAGAGTGTGTTCCCCTGATGGTCTAATATACACGGGACATGTTACCAGGTGAACAGCATAAGTGAGGAGAGTGTGTTCCCCTGATGGTTTAATATACACAGGACATGTTACCAGGTGAACAGTATAAGTGAGGAGAATGTGTTCCCCTGATGGTTTAATACACACGGGACATGTTACCAGGTGAACAGTATATGTGAAGAGAGTGTGTTCCCCTGATGGTTTAATATACATGGGCCATGTTACCAGGTGAACAGTATAAGTGAGGAGAATGTGTTCCCCTGATGGTTTAATACACACGGGACATGTTACCAGGTGAACAGTATAAGTGAGGAGAATGTGTTCCCCTGATGGTTTAATACACACGGGACATGTTACCAGTAAAACAGTATATGTGAAGAGAGTGTGTTCCCCTGATTGTTTAATATACATGTGACATGTTACCAAGTGAACAGTTTAAGTGAGGAGAGTGTGTTCCCCTGATGGTTTAATATACACGGGACATGATACCAGGTGAACAGCATAAGTGAGGAGAGTGTGTTCCCCTGATGGTTTAATATGCACGGGACATGTTACCAGGTGAAAAGTATATGAGACGAGAGTGTGTTCCCCTCATGGTTTAACACGCACGGGACATGTTACCAGGTGAACAGTGTAAGTGAGGAGAGTGAGTTCCCCTGCTGGTTTAATACAAACAGGACATTTCACCAGGTGAACAGTATAAGTGAGGAGAGAGTGTTCCCCTCATGGTTTAACACGCACGGGACATGTTACCAGGTGAACAGTATATGTGAGGAGAGTGTGTTCCCCTCATGGTTTAACACGCAATGGACATGTTACCAGGTGAACAGTATAAGTGAGGAGAGTGTGTTCCCATGATTGTTTAATGCACACAGGACATGTAACCAGGTGAACAGTAAAAGTGAGGAGAGTGTGTTCCCCTGATGGTTTAATACTGACGGGACATGTCACCATGTGACCAGTATAAGTGAGGAGAGAATGTTCCCCTCATGGTTTAACACGCACGGGACATGTTACCAGGTGAACAGTATATGTGAGGAGAGTGTGTTCCCCTCATGGTTTAACACGCACGGGACATGTTACCAGGTGAACAGTATAAGTGAGGAGAGTGAGTTCCCCTGATTGTTTAATACATCAGGAACATGTTACCAGGTGAACAGTATAAGTGAGGAGATTGTGTTCCCCTGATGGTTTATTATACACGGGACATGTTAACAGGTGAACAGTATAAGTGAGGAGAGTGTGTTCCCCTGATTGTTTAATATACACGGGACATGTTAACAGGTGAACAGTATAAGTGAGGAGAGTGTGTTCCCCTGATGGGTTAATATACACGGGACATGATACCAGGCGAACAGTATAAGTGAGGAGAACGTGTTCCCCTGATTGTTTAATATACACGGGATATGTTACCAGGTGAGCAGTATAAGAGAGGAGACTGTGTTCCCCTGATGGTCTAATATACACGGGACATGTTACCAGGTGAACAGTATATGTGAAGAGAGTGTGTTCCCCAGATTGTTTAATACACACGGGACATGTAACCCAGTGAACAGTTTCTGTGAGGAGAGTGTGTTCCCCTGATTGTTTAATATACACGGGACATGATACCAGGCGAACAGTATAAGTGAGGAGAGTGTGTTCCCCTGATGGTTTAATATACACGGGATATGTTACCAGGTGAGCAGTATAAGAGAGGAGAGTGTGTTCCCCTGATGGTCTAATATACACGGGACATGTTACCAGGTGAACAGCATAAGTGAGGAGAGTGTGTTCCCCTGATGGTTTAATATACACAGGACATGTTACCAGGTGAACAGTATAAGTGAGGAGAATGTGTTCCCCTGATGGTTTAATACACACGGGACATGTTACCAGGTGAACAGTATATGTGAAGAGAGTGTGTTCCCCTGATGGTTTAATATACATGGGCCATGTTACCAGGTGAACAGTATAAGTGAGGAGAATGTGTTCCCCTGATGGTTTAATACACACGGGACATGTTACCAGGTGAACGGTATAAGTGAGGAGAATGTGTTCCCCTGATGGTTTAATACACACGGGACATGTTACCAGTAAAACAGTATATGTGAAGAGAGTGTGTTCCCCTGATTGTTTCATATACATGTGACATGTTACCAAGTGAACAGTTTCAGTGAGGAGAGTGTGTTCCCCTGATGGTTTAATATACACGGGACATGATACCAGGTGAACAGCATAAGTGAGGAGAGTGTGTTCCCCTGATGGTTTAATATGCACGGGACATGTTACCAGGTGAAAAGTATATGAGAGGAGAGTGTGTTCCCCTGATGGTTTAAAACACACGACATGTCAACAGGTGAACAGTATAAGTGAGGAGAGTGTGTTCCCCTGATTGTTTAAAACACACGACATGATACCAGGTGAACAGTATAAGTGAGGAGAGTGTGTTCCCCTGATGGTTTAATTCTCACGGGACATGTTACCAGGTGAACTGTATAAGTGAGGAGAGTGTGTTCCCCTGATGGTTTAATTCTCACGGGACATGTTACCAGGTGAACTGTATATGTGAGGAGAATGTGTTCCCCTGATGGTTTAATACTGACAGAACATTTCCCCAGGTGAACAGTATAAGTGAGGAGAGTGTGTTCCCCTCATGGTTTAATACACACAGGACATGTCGACAGGCGAACAGTATAAGTGAAGAGAGTGAGTTCCCATGATTGTTTAATACAGACGGGACATGTAACCAAGTGAACAGTATAAGTGAGGAGAGTGTGTTCCCCTGATGGTTTAACACGCACGGGACATGTTACCAGGTGAACAGGATAAGTGTGGAGAGTGAGTTCCCCTGATGCTTTAATACACACAGGACATGTTACCAGGTGAACAGTGTAAGTGAGGAGAGTGTGTTGCCCTGATAGTTTAATATGCACGGGACATGTAACCAAGTGACCAGTTTAAGGGAGGAGAGTGTGTTCCCCTGATGGTTTAACACGCACGGGACATGTTACCAGGTGAACAGTATAAGTGTGGAGAGTGTGTTCCCCTGATGGTTTAATATACACGGGACATGTTACCAGGTGAACAGTGTAAGTGAAGAGAGTGTGTTCCCCTGATTGTTTAATACACACGGGACATGTAACCAAGTGAAAAGTATCTGTGAGGAGAGTGTGTTCCCCTGATTTTTTAATACGCACTGGACATGTTACCAGGTGAACAGTATAAGTGAGGAGAATGTGTTCCCCTGATGGTTTAATACGCACGGGACATGTTACCAGGTGAACAGTATAAGTGAGGAGAGTGTGTTCACCTGATTGTTTAACACGCACGGGACATGTTACCAGGTGAACAGTATAAGTGAGGAGAGTGTGTTCCCCTGATCGTTTAATATACACAGGACATGATACCAGGTGAACAGCATAAGTGAGGAGAATGTGTTCCCCTGATGGTTTAATATACACGGGACATGTCACCAGGTGAACAGCATAAGTGAGGAGAGTGTGTTCACCTGATTGTTTAACACGCACGGGACATGTTACCAGGTGAACAGCATAAGTGAGGAGAGTGTGTTCCACTGATGGTTTAATATACACGGGACATGTCACCAGGTGAACAGCATAAGTGAGGAGAGTGTGTTCACCTGATTGTTTAACACGCACGGGACATGTTACCAGGTGAACAGTATAAGTGAGGAGAGTGTGTTCCCCTGATCGTTTAATATACACAGGACATGATACCAGGTGAACAGCATAAGTGAGGAGAATGTGTTCCCCTGATGGTTTAATATACACGGGACATGATACCAGGTGAACAGTATAAGAGAGGAGAGTGTGTTCCCCTGATGGTTTAATACTGACGGGACATGTTACCAGGTGAACAGTATAAGTGAGGAGAGTGTGTTCCCCTGATTGCTTAATATACATGGGACATGTTACCAGGTGAACAGTGTAAGTGAAGAGAGTGTGTTCCCCTGATTGTTTAATACACACGCGACATGTTACCAGGTGAACAGTATAAGTGAGGAGAGTGTGTTCCGCTGATTGTTTAATATACATGGGACATGTTACCAGGTGAACAGTGTAAGTGAAGAGAGTGTGTTCCCCTGATTGTTTAATATACACAGGACATGATACCAGGTGAACAGTGTAAGTGAGGAGAGTGTGTTCCCCTGATGGTTTAATATACACAGGACATGATACCAGATGAACAGTATAAGTGTGGAGAGTGTGTTCCATTGATGGTTTAATATACACAGGACATGTTACCAGGTGAACAGTATAAGTGAGGAGAGTGTGTTCCCCTGATGGTTTAATATACACAGGACATGATACCAGGTGAACAGTATAAGTGAGGAGAGTGTGTTCCCCTGATGGTATAATATACACGGGACATGTTAGCAGGTGAACAGTATAAGTGAGGAGAGTGTGTTCCCCTCATGGTTTAACACGCAATGGACATGTTACCAGGTGAACAGTATAAGTGAGGAGAGTGTGTTCCCATGATTGTTTAATGCACACAGGACATGTAACCAGGTGAACAGTAAAAGTGAGGAGAGTGTGTTCCCCTGATGGTTTAATACTGACGGGACATGTCACCATGTGACCAGTATAAGTGAGGAGAGAATGTTCCCCTCATGGTTTAACACGCACGGGACATGTTACCAGGTGAACAGTATATGTGAGGAGAGTGTGTTCCCCTCATGGTTTAACACGCACGGGACATGTTACCAGGTGAACAGTATAAGTGAGGAGAGTGAGTTCCCCTGATTGTTTAATACATCAGGGACATGTTACCAGGTGAACAGTATAAGTGAGGAGATTGTGTTCCCCTGATGGTTTATTATACACGGGACATGTTAACAGGTGAACAGTATAAGTGAGGAGAGTGTGTTCCCCTGATTGTTTAATATACACGGGACATGTTAACAGGTGAACAGTATAAGTGAGGAGAGTGTGTTCCCCTGATGGGTTAATATACACGGGACATGATACCAGGCGAACAGTATAAGTGAGGAGAACGTGTTCCCCTGATTGTTTAATATACACGGGATATGTTACCAGGTGAGCAGTATAAGAGAGGAGACTGTGTTCCCCTGATGGTCTAATATACACGGGACATGTTACCAGGTGAACAGTATATGTGAAGAGAGTGTGTTCCCCAGATTGTTTAATACACACGGGACATGTAACCCAGTGAACAGTTTCTGTGAGGAGAGTGTGTTCCCCTGATTGTTTAATATACACGGGACATGATACCAGGCGAACAGTATAAGTGAGGAGAGTGTGTTCCCCTGATGGTTTAATATACACGGGATATGTTACCAGGTGAGCAGTATAAGAGAGGAGAGTGTGTTCCCCTGATGGTCTAATATACACGGGACATGTTACCAGGTGAACAGCATAAGTGAGGAGAGTGTGTTCCCCTGATGGTTTAATATACACAGGACATGTTACCAGGTGAACAGTATAAGTGAGGAGAATGTGTTCCCCTGATGGTTTAATACACACGGGACATGTTACCAGGTGAACAGTATATGTGAAGAGAGTGTGTTCCCCTGATGGTTTAATATACATGGGCCATGTTACCAGGTGAACAGTATAAGTGAGGAGAATGTGTTCCCCTGATGGTTTAATACACACGGGACATGTTACCAGGTGAACGGTATAAGTGAGGAGAATGTGTTCCCCTGATGGTTTAATACACACGGGACATGTTACCAGTAAAACAGTATATGTGAAGAGAGTGTGTTCCCCTGATTGTTTCATATACATGTGACATGTTACCAAGTGAACAGTTTCAGTGAGGAGAGTGTGTTCCCCTGATGGTTTAATATACACGGGACATGATACCAGGTGAACAGCATAAGTGAGGAGAGTGTGTTCCCCTGATGGTTTAATATGCACGGGACATGTTACCAGGTGAAAAGTATATGAGAGGAGAGTGTGTTCCCCTGATGGTTTAAAACACACGACATGTCAACAGGTGAACAGTATAAGTGAGGAGAGTGTGTTCCCCTGATTGTTTAAAACACACGACATGATACCAGGTGAACAGTATAAGTGAGGAGAGTGTGTTCCCCTGATGGTTTAATTCTCACGGGACATGTTACCAGGTGAACTGTATAAGTGAGGAGAGTGTGTTCCCCTGATGGTTTAATTCTCACGGGACATGTTACCAGGTGAACTGTATATGTGAGGAGAATGTGTTCCCCTGATGGTTTAATACTGACAGAACATTTCCCCAGGTGAACAGTATAAGTGAGGAGAGTGTGTTCCCCTCATGGTTTAATACACACAGGACATGTCGACAGGCGAACAGTATAAGTGAAGAGAGTGAGTTCCCATGATTGTTTAATACAGACGGGACATGTAACCAAGTGAACAGTATAAGTGAGGAGAGTGTGTTCCCCTGATGGTTTAACACGCACGGGACATGTTACCAGGTGAACAGGATAAGTGTGGAGAGTGAGTTCCCCTGATGCTTTAATACACACAGGACATGTTACCAGGTGAACAGTGTAAGTGAGGAGAGTGTGTTGCCCTGATAGTTTAATATGCACGGGACATGTAACCAAGTGACCAGTTTAAGGGAGGAGAGTGTGTTCCCCTGATGGTTTAACACGCACGGGACATGTTACCAGGTGAACAGTATAAGTGTGGAGAGTGTGTTCCCCTGATAGTTTAATATACATGGGACATGTTACCAGGTGAACAGTGTAAGTGAAGAGAGTGTGTTCCCCTGATTGTTTAATACACACGGGACATGTAACCAAGTGAAAAGTATCTGTGAGGAGAGTGTGTTCCCCTGATTTTTTAATACGCACTGGACATGTTACCAGGTGAACAGTATAAGTGAGGAGAATGTGTTCCCCTGATGGTTTAATACGCACGGGACATGTTACCAGGTGAACAGTATAAGAGAGGAGAGTGTATTCCCCTGATGCTTTAATATACACGGGACATGTCAGCAGGTGAACATTATAAGTGAGGAGAGTGTGTTCCCCTGATGGTTTAATATACACGGGATATGTTACCAAGTGAACAGTATAAGTGAGGAGAGAGTGTTCCACTGATGGTTTAATATACACGGGATATGTTACCAGGTGAACAGTATAAGTGAGGAGAGTATGTTCCCCTGATGGTTTAATATACACGGGATATGTTACCAAGTGAACAGTATAAGTGAGGAGAGAGTGTTCCACTGATGGTTTAATATACACGGGACATGTCACCAGGTGAACAGTATAAGAGAGGAGAGTGTATTCCCCTGATTGTTTAATATACACGGGACATATCAGCAGGTGAACAGTATAAGTGAGGTGAATGTATTCCCCTGATGGTTTAATATACACAGGACATGTTTCCAGGTGAACAGTATAAGTGAGGAGATTGTGTTCCCCTGATGGTTTAATATACACGGGATATGTTACCAAGTGAACAGTATAAGTGAGGAGAGAGTGTTCCCCTGATGGTTAAATATACACGCGACATGATACCAGGTGAACAGTATAAGTGAGGAGAACGTGTTCCCCTGATAGTTTAAAAAGCACGGGACATGTTACCAGGTTAAAAGTATAAGTGAGGAGAGTGTGTTCCCCTGATTGTTTAATATACATGGGACATGTTACCAGGTGAACAGTATAAGTGAGGAGAGTGTGTTCCACTGATGGTTTAATATACACGGGACATGTTACCAGGTGAACAGTCTAAGTGAGGAGAGTGTGTTCCACTGATGGTTTAATATACACGGGACATGTCACCAAGTGAACAGTATAAGTGAGGAGAGTGTGTTCCCCTGATGGTTTAATATACATGGGACATGTTACCAGGTGAACAGTATAAGTGAGGAGAGTGTGTTCCACTGATGGTTTAATATACACGGGACATGTCACCAGGTGAACAGTATAAGAGAGGAGAGTGTATTCCCCTGATGGTTTAATATACACAGGACATGTCAGCAGGTGAACAGTATAAGTGAGGAGAGTGTGTTCCCCTGATGGTTTAATATACACGGGACATGTCAGCAGGTGAACAGTACAAGTGAGGAGAGTGTGTTCCCCTGATGGTTCAATATACACAGGACATGATACCAGGTGAACAGCATAAGTGAGGAGAATGTGTTCCCCTGATTGTTTAATATACACGGGACATGATACCAGGTGAACAGTATAAGTGAGGAGAATGTGTTCCTCTGATGGTTTAATATACATGGGCCATGTTACCATGTGAACAGTTTAATTGAGGAGAGTGTGTTCCCCTGATGGTTTAATACGCACGGGACATGTTACCAGATGAACAGTATAAGTGAGGAGAGTCTGTTCCCCTGATGGTTTAATATACACGGGACATGTTACCAGGTGAAGAGTATAAGTGAGGAGAGTGTGTTCCCCTGATGGTTTAATACTGACAGAACATTTCCCCAGGTGAACAGTATAAGTGAGGAGAGTGTGTTCCCCTGATTGTTAAAAATGCACGGGACATGTTACCAGGTGAACTGTATAAGTGAGGAGAGTGTGTTCCCCTGATGGTTTATTACACACGGGACATGTTCCAAGGTGAACAGAAAAGGGAGGAGAGTGAGTTCCCCTGATGGTTCAATACACACGGGACAAGTTCCCAGGTGAACAGAAAAGGGAGGAGAGTGTCTTCCCCTGATTGTTTAATACACACGGGACATGTTACCAGGTGAACAGTATATGTGAGGAGAGTGTGTTCATCTGATTGTTTAATACACACGGGACATGTCACCAGGTGAACAGTATAAGTGAGGAGAGTGCTTTCCCCTGATGTTTTAATATACACGGGACATGTTACCAGGTGAACAGTATAAGTGAGGACAGTGTGTTCCCCTGATGGTATAATATACACGGGACATGTTACCAGCTGAACAGTATAAGTGAGGAGAGGGCTTTCCCCTGATGGTTTAATATACAAGGGACATGTTACCAGGTGAACAGTATAAGTGAGGAGAGTGTGTTCCCATGATGGTTTAATATACACAGGACATTTTACCTGCTGAACAGCAGAAGAGAGGAGAAGGCTTTCCCCTGATGGTTTAATATACATGGGACATGTTACCAGGTGAACAGTATAAGTGAAGAGAGCCTGTTCCCCTGATTGCTTAATATACGTGGGACATGTTACAAGGTGACGAGTATAAGTGAGGAGAGTGTTTTCCCCTCATTGTTTAATATACACGGGATATGTTAGCAGGTGAACAGTATCAGTGAGGAGAATGTGTTCCCCTGATGGTTTAAAATACACGGGACATGTTGCCAGGTGAACAGTATATGTGAGGAGAGTGTGTTCCCCTGATTGTTAAATATAAACGGGACATGTTACCAGGTGAACAGTATAAGTGAGGAGAGTGTGTTCCCCTGATGGTTTAATATACACGGGACATGTTACCAGGTGAACAGGAGAAGTGAGGAGAGTGTGTTGCCCTGATGGTTTAATATACACGGGACATGTTGCAACGTGAACAGTATATGTGAGGAGAATGTGTTCCCCTGATTGTTTAATACTCACGGGAGATGTTACCAGGTGAGCAGTAAAAGTGAGGAGAGTGTGTTCCCCTGATGGTTTAACACGCACGGGACGTGTCAACAGGTGAAGAGTAGAAATGAGGGGAGTGTGTTCCCCTGATTGTTTAATATACACGGGACATGTTACCAGGTGAACAGTATAAGTGAGGAGAGTGTGTTCCCCTGATGGTTTAATATACACAGGTCATGTTACCAGGTGAACAGTATAAGTGAGGAGAATGTGTTCCCCTGATGGTTTAATATACACAGGACATGTTACCAGGTGAAAAGTATAAGTCAGGAGAGTGTGTTCCCCTGATTGTTTAATATACACAGGACATGTTACCAGGTGAACAGTATAAGTGAGGAGAGTGTGTTCCCCTGATGGTTTAATATACACAGGTCATGTTACCAGGTGAACAGTATAAGTGAGGAGAATGTGTTCCCCTGATGGTTTAATATACACAGGACATGTTACCAGGTGAAAAGTATAAGTCAGGAGAGTGTGTTCCCCTGATGGTTTAATATGCACGGGACATGTTACCAGGTGAACAGTGTAAGTGAGGAGAGTGTGTTTCCCTGATGGTTTAATATACACGGGACATGTTACCAGGTGAACAGTATAAGTCACGACAGTGTGTTCCCCTGATGGTATAATGTACATGGGACATGTTACCAGGTGAACAGTATAAGTGAGGAGAGTATGTTCCCCTGATGGTTTAATATACACAGGTCATGTTACCAGGTGAACAGTATAAGTGAGGAGAATGTGTTCCCCTGATGGTTTAATATACACGGGACATGTTAACAGGTGAGCAGTATATGTGAAGAGAGTGTGTTCCCCTTATGGTTTAATATACGTGGGACATGTTACCAGGTGACGAGTATAAGTGAGGAGAGTGTGTTCCCCTCATTGTTTAATATACACGGGACATGTTAGCAGGTGAACAGTATCCGTGAGGAGAATTTGTTCCCCTGATGGTTTAATATACACGCGACATGTAAACAGGTGAACAGAAAGAGTGAGGAGAGTGTGTTCCCCTGATTGTTAAATATGCACGGGACATGTTACCAGGTGAACTGTATAAGTGAGGAGAGTGTCTTCCCCTGATGGTTTAATACTGACGGGACATGTCACCAGGTGAACAGTATAAGTGAGGAGAGTGAGTTCCCCTGATTGTTTAATACACACGGGACATGTTACCAGGTGAACAGTATATGTGAGGAGAGTGTGTTCATCTGATTGTTTAATACACACGGGACATGTCACCAGGTGAACAGTATAAGTGAGGAGAGTGCTTTCCCCTGATGTTTTAATATACACGGGACATGTTACCAGGTGAACAGTATAAGTGAGGACAGTGTGTTCCCCTGATGGTATAATATACACGGGACATGTTACCAGCTGAACAGTATAAGTGAGGAGAGGGCTTTCCCCTGATGGTTTAATATACAAGGGACATGTTACCAGGTGAACAGTATAAGTGAGGAGAATGTGTTCCCCTGATTGTTTAATAAACACGGGACATGTTACCAGCTGAACAGTATAAGTGAGGAGAGTGTGTTCCCATGATGGTTTAATATACGTGGGACATGTTACAAGGTGACGAAGATAAGTGAGGAGAGTGTTTTCCCCTCATTGTTTAATATGCACGGGACATGTTAGCAGGTGAACAGTATCAGTGAGGAGAATGTGTTCCCCTGATGGTTTAATATACACGGGACATGTTACCAGGTGAACAGTATAAGTGAGGAGAGTGTGTTCCCCTGATTGTTAAATATAAACGGGACATGTTACCAGGTGAACAGTATAAGTGAGGAGAGTGTGTTCCCCTGATGGTTTAATATACACGGGACATGTTACCAGGTGAACAGGAGAAGTGAGGAGAGTGTGTTGCCCTGATGGTTTAATATACACGGGACATGTTGCAACGTGAACAGTATATGTGAGGAGAGTGTGTTCCCCTGATTGTTTAATACTCACGGGAGATGTTACCAGGTGAGCAGTAAAAGTGAGGAGAGTGTGTTCCCCTGATGGATCAACACGCACGGGACGTGTCAACAGGTGAAGAGTAGAAATGAGGGGAGTGTGTTCCCCTGATTGTTTAATATACACGGGACATGTTACCAGGTGAAGAGTAGAAATGAGGGGAGTGTGTTCCCCTGATTGTTTAATATACACGGGACATGTTACCAGGTGAACAGTATAAGTGAGGAGAGTGTGTTCCCCTGATGGTTTAATATACACAGGTCATGTTACCAGGTGAACAGTATAAGTGAGGAGAATGTGTTCCCCTGATGATTTAATATACACGGGACATGTTACCAGGTGAAAAGTATAAGTCAGGAGAGTGTGTTCCCCTGATTGTTTAATATACACGGGACATGTTACCAGGTGAACAGTATAAGTGAGGAGAGTGTGTTCCCCTGATGGTTTAATATACACAGGTCATGTTACCAGGTGAACAGTATAAGTGAGGAGAGTGTGTTCCCCTGATGGTTTAATATACACAGGTCATGTTACCAGGTGAACAGTATAAGTGAGGAGAATGTGTTCCCCTGATGGTTTAATATACACGGGACATGTTAACAGGTGAGCAGTATATGTGAAGAGAGTGTGTTCCCCTTATGGTTTAATATACGTGGGACATGTTACCAGGTGACGAGTATAAGTGAGGAGAGTGTGTTCCCCTCATTGTTTAATATACACGGGACATGTTAGCAGGTGAACAGTATCCGTGAGTAGAATTTGTTCCCCTGATGGTTTAATATACACGCGACATGTAAACAGGTGAACAGAAAAAGTGAGGAGAGTGTGTTCCCCTGATTGTTAAATATGCACGGGACATGTTACCAGGTGAACAGAAAAGGGAGGAGAGTGAGTTTCCCTGATGGTTTATTACACACGGGACAGGTTCCCAGGTGAACAGAAAAGGCAGGAGAGTGAGTTCCCCTGATGGTTCAATACACACGGGACAAGTTCCCAGGTGAACAGAAAAGGGAGGAGAGTGTCTTCCCCTGATGGTTTAATACTGACGGGACATGTCACCAGGTGAACAGTATAAGTGAGGAGAGTGAGTTCCCCTGATTGTTTAATACACACGGGACATGTTACCAGGTGAACAGTATATGTGAGGAGAGTGTGTTCATCTGATTGTTTAATACACACGGGACATGTCACCAGGTGAACAGTATAAGTGAGGAGAGTGCTTTCCCCTGATGTTTTAATATACACGGGACATGTTTCCAGGTGAACAGTATAAGTGAGGACAGTGTGTTCCCCTGATGGTATAATATACACGGGACATGTTACCAGCTGAACAGTATAAGTGAGGAGAGGGCTTTCCCCTGATGGTTTAATATACAAGGGACATGTTACCAGGTGAACAGTATAAGTGAGGAGAGTGTGTTCCCCTGATGGTTTAATATACACGGGACATGTTACCAGCTGAACAGTATAAGTGAGGAGAGGGCTTTCCCCTGATGGTTTAATATACAAGGGACATGTTACCAGGTGAACAGTATAAGTGAGGATACTGTATTCCCCTGATGGTTTAATATACACGGGACATGTTACCAGGTGAACAGTATAAGTGAGGAGAGTGTGTTCCCCTGATGGTATAATGTACATGGGACATGTTACCAGCTGAACAGTATAAGTGAGGAGAGTGTGTTCCCCTGATGGTTTAATATACACGGGACATGTTACCAGCTGAACAGTATAAGTGAGGAGAGTTTGTTCCCCTGATTGTTTAATATACACGGGACATGTTACCAGCTGAACAGTATAAGTGAGGAGAGTGTGTTCCCCTGATTGTTTAATATACACGGGACATGTTACCAGTTGAACAGTATAAGTGAGGAGAGTGTGTTCCCCTGATGGTATAATATACACAGGACATGTTACCAGGTGAACAGTATAAGTGAGGAGAATGTATTCCCCTGATGGTTTAATATACACGGGACATGTTACCAGGTGAACAGTATAAGTGAGGAGAATGTGTTCCCCTGATGATTTAATATACACAGGACATGTTACCAGGTGAAAAGTATAAGTCTGGAGAGTGTGTTCCCCTGATTGTTTAATATACACGGGACATGTTACCAGGTGAACAGTATAAGTGAGGAGAGTGTGTTCCCCTGATGGTTTAATATACACAGGTCATGTTACCAGGTGAACAGTATAAGTGAGGAGAGTGTGTTCCCCTGATGGTTTAATATACACAGGTCATGTTACCAGGTGAACAGTATAAGTGAGGAGAATGTGTTCCCCTGATGGTTTAATATACACGGGACATGTTAACATGTGAGCAGTATATGTGAAGAGAGTGTGTTCCCCTTATGGTTTAATATACGTGGGACATGTTACCAGGTGACGAGTATAAGTGAGGAGAGTGTGTTCCCCTCATTGTTTAATATACACGGGACATGTTAGCAGGTGAACAGTATCCGTGAGGAGAATTTGTTCCCCTGATGGTTTAATATACACGCGACATGTAAACAGGTGAACAGAAAAAGTGAGGAGAGTGTGTTCCCCTGATTGTTAAATATGCACGGGACATGTTACCAGGTGAACTGTATAAGTGAGGAGAGTGTGTTCCCCTGATGGTTTATTACACACGGGACAAGTTCCAAGGTGAACAGAAAAGGGAGGAGAGTGAGCTCCCCTGATGGTTCAATACACACGGGACAAGATCCCAGGTGAACAGAAAAGGGAGGAGAGTGTCTTCCCCTGATGGTTTAATACTGACGGGACATGTCACCAGGTGAACAGTATAAGTGAGGAGAGTGAGTTCCCCTGATTGTTTAATACACACGGGACATGTTACCAGGTGAACAGTATATGTGAGGAGAGTGTGTTCATCTGATTGTTTAATACACACGGGACATGTCACCAGGTGAACAGTATAAGTGAGGAGAGTGCTTTCCCCTGATGTTTTAATATACACGGGACATGTTACCAGGTGAACAGTATAAGTGAGGACAGTGTGTTCTCCTGATGGTATAATATACACGGGACATGTTACCAGCTGAACAGTATAAGTGAGGAGAGGGCTTTCCCCTGATGGTTTAATATACAAGGGACATGTTACCAGGTGAACAGTATAAGTGACGAGAATGTGTTCCCCTGATTGTTTAATAAACACGGGACATGTTACCAGCTGAACAGTATAAGTGAGGAGAGTGTGTTCCCATGATGGTATAATATACACGGGACATGTTACCTGCTGAACAGCAGAAGAGAGGAGAAGGCTTTCCCCTGATGGTTTAATATACATGGGACATGTTACCAGGTGAACAGTATAAGTGAAGAGAGCCTGTTCCCCTGATTGCTTAATATACGTGGGACATGTTACAAGGTGACGAAGATAAGTGAGGAGAGTGTTTTCCCCTCATTGTTTAATATGCACGGGACATGTTAGCAGGTGAACAGTATCAGTGAGGAGAATGTGTTCCCCTGATGGTTTAATATACACGGGACATGTTACCAGGTGAACAGTATAAGTGAGGAGAGTGTGTTCCCCTGATTGTTAAATATAAACGGGACAAGTTTCCAGGTGAACAGTATAAGTGAGGAGAGTGTGTTCCCCTGATGGTTTAATATACACGGGACATGTTACCAGGTGAACAGGAGAAGTGAGGAGAGTGTGTTGCCCTGATGGTTTAATATACACGGGACATGTTGCAACGTGAACAGTATATGTGAGGAGAGTGTGTTCCCCTGATTGTTTAATACTCACGGGAGATGTTACCAGGTGAGCAGTAAAAGTGAGGAGAGTGTGTTCCCCTGATGGATTAACACGCACGGGACGTGTCAACAGGTGAAGAGTAGAAATGAGGGGAGTGTGTTCCCCTGATTGTTTAATATACACGGGACATGTTACCAGGTGAAGAGTAGAAATGAGGGGAGTGTGTTCCCCTGATTGTTTAATATACACAGGTCATGTTACAAGGTGAACAGTATAAGTGAGGAGAGTGTGTTCCCCTGATGGTTTAATATACACAGGTCATGTTACAAGGTGAACAGTATAAGTGAGGAGAATGTGTTCCCCTGATGATTTAATATACACAGGACATGTTACCAGGTGAAAAGTATAAGTCAGGAGAGTGTGTTCCCCTGATTGTTTAATATACACGGGACATGTTACCAGGTGAACAGTATAAGTGAGGAGAGTGTGTTCCCCTGATGGTTTAATATACACAGGTCATGTTACCAGGTGAACAGTATAAGTGAGGAGAGTGTGTTCCCCTGATGGTTTAATATACACAGGTCATGTCACCAGGTGACCAGTATAAGTGAGGAGAATGTGTTCCCCTGATGGTTTAATATACACGGGACATGTTAACAGGTGAGCAGTATATGTGAAGAGAGTGTGTTCCCCTTATGGTTTAATATACGTGGGACATGTTACCAGGTGACGAGTATAAGTGAGGAGAGTGTGTTCCCCTCATTGTTTAATATACACGGGACATGTTAGCAGGTGAACAGTATCCGTGAGGAGAATTTGTTCCCCTGATGGTTTAATATACACGCGACATGTAAACAGGTGAACAGAAAAAGTGAGGAGAGTGTGTTCCCCTGATTGTTAAATATGCACGGGACATGTTGCCAGGTGAACAGAAAAGGGAGGAGAGTGAGTTCCCCTGATGGTTTATTACACACGGGACAAGTTCCCAGGTGAACAGAAAAGGGAGGAGAGTGAGTTCCCCTGATGGTTCAATACACACGGGACAAGTTCCCAGGTGAACAGAAAAGGGAGGAGAGTGTCTTCCCCTGATGGTTTAATACTGACGGGACATGTCACCAGGTGAACAGTATAAGTGAGGAGAGTGAGTTCCCCTGATTGTTTAATACACACGGGACATGTTACCAGGTGAACAGTATATGTGAGGAGAGTGTGTTCATCTGATTGTTTAATACACACGGGACATGTCACCAGGTGAACAGTATAAGTGAGGAGAGTGCTTTCCCCTGATGTTTTAATATACACGGGACATGTTACCAGGTGAACAGTATAAGTGAGGACAGTGTGTTCCCCTGATGGTATAATATACACGGGACATGTTACCAGCTGAACAGTATAAGTGAGGAGAGGGCTTTCCCCTGATGGTTTAATATACAAGGGACATGTTACCAGGTGAACAGTATAAGTGACGAGAATGTGTTCCCCTGATTGTTTAATAAACACGGGACATGTTACCAGCTGAACAGTATAAGTGAGGAGAGGGCTTTCCCCTGATGGTTTAATATACAAGGGACATGTTACGAGGTGAACAGTATAAGTGAGGATACTGTATTCCCCTGATGGTTTAATATACACGGGACATGTTACCAGGTGAACAGTATAAGTGAGGAGAGTGTGTTCCCATGATGGTTTAATATACAAGGGACATGTTACCAGGTGAACAGTATAAGTGAGGAGAATGTGTTCCGCTGATGGTTTAATATACACGGGACATGTTACCAGCTGAACAGTATAAGTGAGGAGAGGGCTTTCCCCTGATGGTTTAATATACACGGGACATGTTAGCAGGTGAACAGTATATGTGAAGAGAGAGTGTTCCCCTGATGGTTTAATATACACGGGACATGTTAGCAGGTGAACAGGATAAGTGAGGAGAATGTTTTCCCCTGATGGTTTAATATACACGGGACATGTTACCAGGTGAACAGTATAAGTGAGGAGAGTGTGTTCCCCTGATGGTTTAATATACACAGGACATGTTACCAGGTGAACAGTATAAGTGAGTAGATTGTGTTCCATTGATGGTTTAATATCCACGGGACATGTTACCAGGTGAAAAGTATAAGTGAGGAGAGTGTGTTCCCCTGATTCTTTAATACTCACGGGACATGTTACCAGGTGAGCAGTATAAGTGAGGAGAGTGTGTTCCCCTGATGGTTTAACATGCACGGGAGTTGTCACCAGGTGAAGAGTAGAAGTGAGGAGAGTGTGTTCCCCTGATGGTCTAATATACACGGGACATGTTACCAGGTGAACAGTATATGTGAAGAGAGTGTGTTCCCCTGATGGTTTAATATACATGGGACATGTTACCAGGTGAACAGTATAAGTGAAGAGAGCGTGTTAGCCTGATTGCTTAATATACGCGGGACATGTTACAAGGTGACGAGTATAAGTGAGGAGAGTTTGTTTTCCCTCATTGTTTAATATACACGGGACATGTTAGCAGGTGAACAGTATCAGTGAGGAGAATGTGTTCCCCTGATGGTTTAATATACACGGGACATGTTACCAGGTGAACAGTATAAGTGACGAAAGTGTGTTCCCCAGATCGTTTAATATACACGGGACATGTTACCAGGTGAACAGTATAAGTGAGGAGAGTGTGTTCCCCTGATGGTTTAATATACACGGGACTTATTACCAGGTGAACAGAATAAGTGAGGAGAGGGCTTTCCCCTGATGGTTTAATATTCACGGGACATGTTACCAGGTGAATTGTATAATTGAGGAGACTGTTTTGCCCTGATGGTTTAATATACACGGGACATGTTACCAGGTGAACAGTATAAGTGATGAGACTGTATTCCCCTGATGGTTCAATATACACGGGACATGTTAGCAGGTGAACAGTATAGGTGAGGAGAATGTGTTCCCCTCATGGTTTAATATACATGGGACATGTTGCCAGGTGAAGAGTAGAAGTGAGGAGAATGTGTTCCCCTGATTGTTTAATATACACGGGACATGTTAGCAGGTGAACAGTATCAGTGAGGAGAATGTGCTCCCCTGATGGTTTAATATACACGGGACATGTTACCAGGTGAACAGTATAAGTGAGGAGAGTGTGTTCCCCTGATTGTTAAATATAAAAGGGACATGTTACCAGGTGAACAGTATTAGTGAGGAGAGCGTGTTCCCCTGATGGTTTAACATGCACGGGACGTGTCACCAGGTGAAGAGTAGAAGTGTGGAGAATGTGTTCCCCTGATTGTTTAATACACACGGGACATGTTACCAGGTGAACAGTATATGTGAAGAGAGTGTGTTCTCCTGATGGTATAATATACATGGGACATGTTACCAGGTGAACAGTATAAGTGAAGACAGCGTGTTCCCCTGATTGTTTAATATACGTTGGACATGTTACCAGGTGACGAATATAAGTGAGGAGAGTGTGTTCCCCTCATGGTTTAAAGACACGGGACATGTTGCCAGGTGAACAATATAAGTGAGGAGAGTGTGTTCCCCTGATGGTTTAATAAACACGGGACATGTAAACAGGTGAACAGTATAAGTGAGGAGTGTGTGTTCCCCTGATTGTTAAATATACACGGGACATGTTTCCAGCTGATCTGTATAAGTGAGGAAAGTGTGTTCCCCTCATGGTTTCAAGACACGGGACATGTTGCCAGGTGAACAGTATAAGTGAGGAGAGTGTGTTCCCCTGATTGTTTAATAAACACGGGACTTATTACCAGGTGAACAGTATAAGTGAGGAGAGGGCTTTCCCCTGATGGTTTAATATACACGGGACATGATACCAGGTGAACAGTATAAGTGAGGACAGTGAGTTCCCCTGATGGTTTAATACACACGGGACATTAGATTAGATTCGATTCGAGATACAGCACTGAAACAGGCCCTTCGGCCCACCGAGTCTGTGCCGAACATCAACCACCCATTTATACTAATCCTACACTTATCCCATATTCCTACCAAACATCCCCACCTGTCCCTATATTTCCCTACCACCTACCGATACTAGTGACAATTTATAATGGCCAATTTACCTATCAACCTGCAAGTCTTTTGGCTTGTGGGAGGAAACCGGAGCACCCGGAGAAAACCCACGCAGACACAGGGAGAACTTGCAAACTCCACACAGGCAGTACCCGGAATCGAACCCGGGTCCCTGGAGCTGTGAGGTTGCGGTGCTAACCACTGCGCCACTGTGCCGCCCCTAATGTTACCATGGTGAACAGAAAAGGGAGGAGAGTGTCTTCCCCTGATGGTTTAATACTGACGGGACATGTCACCAGGTGATCTGTATAAGTGAGGAGATTGTGTTCCCCTGATGGTTTAATACTGACGGGACATTTCCCCAGGTGAACAGAAGAAGTGAGGAGAGTGTGTTCCCCTGATTGTTTAATACACAAAGTACATGTTACCAGGTGAACAGTATAAGTGAGGGGAGGGCTTTCCCCTGATGGTTTAATATACAAGGGACATGTTACCAGGTGAACAGTATAAGTGAGGAGAATGTGTTCCCCTGATGGTTTGATATACACGGGACATGTTACCAGGTGAACAGTATAAGTGAGGATACTGTATTCCCCTGATGGTTCAATATACACGGGACATGTTAGCTGGTGAACAGTATAAGTGAGGAGAATGTATTCCCATGAAATTTTAATATACAAGGGACATGTTACCAGGTGAACAGTATAATTGAAGAGAATGTGTTCCCCTGATGGTTTGATATACACGGGACATGTTACCAGGTGAACAGTATAAGTGACGATACTGTATTCCCCTGATGGTTCAATAAACACGGGACATGTTAGCTGGTGAACAGTATAACTGAGGAGAGTGTGTTCCCCTGATGGTATAATATACACGGGACATGTTACCAGCTGAACAGTATAAGTGAGGAGAGTGTGTTCCCCAGATGGTTTAATATACACGGGACATTTTACCAGGTGAACAGTATAAGTGTGGAGATTGTGTTGCCCTGATGGTTTAATATACACGGGACATGTTACCAGGTGAACAGTATAAGTGAAGAGAGTGTGTTCCCCTGATGGTTTAATATACACGGGACATGTTACAACGTGAACAGTATAAGTGAGGAGAGTGTGTTCCCATGATGGTTTAACACGCACGGGACGTGTCACCAGGTGAAGAGTATAAGTGAGGAGAGTGTGTTCCCCTGATGGTTTAATATACATGGGACATGTTACCAGGTGAACAGTATAAGTGAAGAGAGCGTGTTCCCCTGATTGTTTAATATACGTGGGACATGTTACCAGGTGACGAGTATAAGTGAGGAGAGTATGTTCCCCTGATGGTTCAATATACACGGGACATGTTCGCAGGTGAACAGCATAGGTGAGGAGAATGTGTTCCCCTCATGGTTTAATATACATGGGACATGTTACCAGGTGACGAGTATAAGTGAGGAGAGTATGTTCCCCTGATTGTTTAATATACACGGGACATGTTACCAGGTGAACAGTATAAGTGATGAGACTGTATTCCCCTGATGGTTCAATATACACGGGACATGTTCGCAGGTGAACAGCATAGGTGAGGAGAATGTGTTCCCCTCATGGTTTAACATGCATGGGACATGTTACCAGGTCAACAGTATAAGTGAGGAGAGTGTGTTCCCATGATGGTTTAACAGGCAGGGGACATGTTACCAGGTGAACAGTATAAGTGAGGAGAGTGTGTTCCCCTGTTGGTTTAATATACACGGGACAAGTTATCAGGTGAACAGTATAAGTGAAGAGAGTGTGTTCCCCTGATGGTTTAATACACACGGGACATGTTACCAGGTGAACAGTATAAGTGAGGAGAGTGTGTTCCCCTGATGGTTTAATATACACAGGACATGTTACCAGGTGAACAGTATAAGTGAGGAGAGTGTGTTCCCCTGATGGTTCAATATACACAGGACATGTTACCAGGTGAAAAGTATAAGTCAGGAGAGTGTGTTCCCCTGATTGTTTAATACTCACGGGACATGTTACCAGATGAATAGTATAAGTGAGGAGAGTGTGTTCCCCTGATGGTTTAATATACACGGGACATGTCACCAGGTGAACAGTATAAGTGAGGAGAGTGAGTTCCCCTGATTGTTTAATACTCACGGGACATGTTACCAGGTGAGCAGTATAAGTGAGGAGAGTGTGTTCCCCTGATGGTTTACTATACACAGGACATGTTACCAGGTGAAAAGTATAAGTGAGGAGAGTGTGTTCCCCTGATGGTTCAATATACACAGGACATGTTACCAGGTGAAAAGTATAAGTCAGGAGAGTGTGTTCCCCTGATTGTTTAATATACACACGGGACATGTTACCAGGTGAACAGTATAAGTGAAGAGAGTGTGTTCCCCTGATGGTATAATATACACGGGACATGTTACCAGGTGAACAGTATATGTGAGGATACTGTATTCCCCTGATGGTTCAATATACACGGGACATGTTAGCTGGTGAACAGTACAAGTGAGGAGAATGTATTCCTCTGATGGTTTAATGTACACGGGACATGTTACCAGCTGAACAGTATAAGTGAAGAGAGCGTGTTCCCCTGATTGTTTAATATACGTGGAACATGTTACCAGGTGACGAGTATAAGTGAGGAGAGTGTGTTCCCCTGATGGTTTAATATACACGGGTCATGTAAACAGGTGAACAGTATAAGTGAGGACAGTGTGTTCCCCTGATGGTTTAATATACACGGGACATGTTACCAGGTGACGAGTATAAGTGAGGAGAGTGTGTTCCCCTGATGGTTTAATATACACGGGACATATTACCAGGTGAACAGTGTAAGTGAGGAGAGGGCTTTCCCCTGATGGTTTAATATACACGGGACATGTTACCAGGTGAACAGTATAAGTGTGGAGAGTTTGTTCCCCTGATGGTTTAATATACACGAGACATGTTACCAGCTGAACAGTATAAGTGAGGAGAGGGCTTTCCCCTGGTGGTTTAATATACAAGGGACATGTTACCTGGTGAACAGTATATGTGAGGATACTGTATTCCCCTGATGGTTCAATATACACGGGTCATGTTACCAGGTGAACAGTATAAGTGAGGAGAGGGCTTTCCCCTGATGGTTTAATACACACGGGACATGTTACCAGGTGAACAGAAAAGAGAGGAGAGTGTCTTCCCCTGAAGGTTTAATACTTACGTGATATGTCACCAGGTGAACAGTATAAGTGAGGAGAGTCTGTTCCCTTGATTGTTTAATACTGACGGGACATTTCCCCAGGTGAACTGTATAAGTGAGGAGAGAGTGTTCCCCTGATGGTCTAATATACACGGGACATGTTACCAGGTGAACAGTATAAGTGAGGAGAGGGCTTTCCCCTGATGGTTTAATACACACGGGACATGTTACCAGGTGAACAGAAAAGAGAGGAGAGTGTCTTCCCCTGAAGGTTTAATACTTACGTGATATGTCACCAGGTGAACAGTATAAGTGAGGAGAGTCTGTTCCCCTGATTGTTTAATACTGACGGGACATTTCCCCAGGTGAACTGTATAAGTGAGGAGAGAGTGTTCCCCTGATGGTTTAATATACACAGGACATGATACCAGGTGAACAGTATAAGTGAGGAGAGTGTGTTCCCCTGATGGTTTAATACTGACGGGATATTTCCCCTGGTGAACAGTATAAGAGAGGAGAGAGTGTTCCCCTGATGGTTTAATATACACAGGACATGATACCAGGTGAACAGTATAAGTGAGGAGAGTGTGTTCCCCTGATTGTTTAATACACAAAGGACATGTTACCAGGTGAACAGTATAAGTGAGGAGAGGGCTTTCCCCTGATGCTTATATTACAAGGGACATGTTACCAGGTGAACAGTATAAGTGAGGAGAATGTGTTCCCCTGATGGTTTGATACACACGGGACATGTTACCAGGTGAACAGTATATGTGAGGATACTGTATTCCCCTGATGGTTCAATATACACGGGACATGTTAGCTGCTGAACAGTACAAGTGAGGAGAATGTATTCCTCTGATGGTTTAATGTACACGGGACATGTTACCAGCTGAACAGTATAAGTGAGGAGAGTGTGTTCCCCTGATGGTTTAATATACAAGGGACATGTTACCAGGTGAACAGTATAAGTGAGGAGACTGTGTTCCCCTGATGGTTTGATATACACGGGACATGTTACCAGGTGAACAGTATAAGTGAGGAGAGTGTGTTCCCCTGATGGTTTAATATACGCGGGATCTGTCACCAGGTGAACAGTATAAGTGAGGAGAGTGTGTTCCCCTGATTGTTTAATATACACGGGACATGTTCCCAGGTGAACAGTATAAGTGAGGAGAGTGTGTTCCCATGATGGTTTAATATACACGGGACATGTCACCAGGTGAACAGTGTAAGTGAGGAGAGTGTGTTCCCCTGATTGTTTAAAACGCACGGGACATGTCACCAGGTGAACAGTGTAAGTGAGGAGATGTGTTCCCCTGATGGTTCAATAGACACGGGACATGTTAGCTGGTGAACAGTAGAAGTGAGGAGAATGTATTCCCCTGATGATTTAATATACACGGGACATGTTACCAGGTGAACAGTATAAGTGAGGAGAGGGCTTTCCCCTGATGGTTTAATACACACGGGACATGTTACCAGGTGAACAGAAAAGAGAGGAGAGTGTCTTCCCCTGATGGTTTAATACTGACGGGATATGTCACCAGGTGAACAGTATAAGTGAGGAGAGTCTGTTCCCCTGATTGTTTAATACTGACGGGACATTTCCCCAGGTGAACTGTATAAGTGAGGAGAGAGTGTTCCCCTGATGGTTTAATATACACAGGACATGATACCAGGTGAACAGTATAAGTGAGGAGAGTGTGTTCCCCTGATGGTTTAATACTGACGGGACATTTCCCCTGGTGAACAGCATAAGTGAGGAGAGAGTGCTCCCCTGATTGTTTAATATACACAGGACATGTTCCCAGGTGAACAGTATAAGTGAGGAGAGTGTGTTCCCCTGATGGTTTAATATACACGGGACATGTCACCAGGTGAACAGTGTAAGTGAGGAGAGTGTGTTCCCCTGATTTTTTAAAACGCACGGGACATGACACCAGATGAACAGTGTAAGTGAGGAGAGTGTGTTCCCCTGATGGTTTAATATACACGGGACATGTCACCAGGTGAACAGTGTAAGTGAGGAGAGTGTGTTCCCCTGATGGTTTAATATACACGGGACATGTTACCAGGTGAACAGTATAAGTGAGGAGAGTGTGTTCCCCTGATGGTTTAATATACACGGGACATGTTACCAGGTGAACAGTATAAGTGAGGAGAATGTATTCCCCTGATGATTTAATATACACAGGACATGTTACCAGGTGAACAGTATAAGTGAAGAGAGTGTGTTCCCCTGATGGTTTAATACACACGGGACATGTTACCAGGTAAACAGTGTAAGTGAGGAGAGTGAGTTCCCCTGATGGTTTAATACAAACAGGACATGTTACCAGGTGAACAGTATAAGTGAGGAGAATGTATTCCCCTGATGGTTTAATATACACGGGACATGTTACCAGGTGAACAGTATAAGTGAGGAGAGTGTGTTCCCCTGATGGATTAATATACACAGGACATGTTACCAGGTGAAGAGTATAAGTGAAGAGAGTGTGATCCCCTGATGGTTTAATACACACGGGACATGTTACCAGGTAAACAGTGTAAGTGAGGAGAGTGAGTTCCCCTGATGGTTTAATACAAACAGGACATGTTAGCAGGTGAACAGTATAAGTGAGGAGAATGTATTCCCCTTATGGTTTAATATACACGGGACATGTTAGCAGGTGAACAGTATAAGTGAGGAGAATGTATTCCCCTGATGGTTTAATATACACGGGACATGTTACCAGGTGAACAGTATAAGTGAGGAGAGTGTGTTCCCCTGATGATTTAATATACACGGGACATGTTACCAGGTGAACAGTATAAGTGAGGAGAGTGTGTTCCCCTGATGGTTTAATATACCCGGGACATGTTACCAGGTGAACAGTATAAGTGAGGAGAGTGTGTTCCCCTGATGGTTTAATACACACGGGACATGTTACCAGGTGAACAGTATAAGTGAGGAGAGTGTGTTCCCCTGATGCTTTAATACACACGGGACATGTTACCAGGTGAACAGTATAAGTGAGGAGAGTGTGTTCCCCTGATGATTTAATATACACGGGACATGTTACCAGCTGAACAGTATAAGTGAGGAGAGGGCTTTTCCCTGATGGTTTAATATACAAGGGACATGTTACCAGGTGAACAGTACAAGTGAGGAGAGTGCTTTCCCCTGATGTTTTAATATACACGGGACATGTTACCAGGTGAACAGTATAAGTGAGGACAGTGTGTTCCCCTGATGGTATAATATAATTGGGACATGTTACCAGCTGAACAGTATAAGTGAGGAGAGGGCTTTCCCCTGATGGTTTAATACACAAGGGACATGTTACCAGGTGAACAGTATAAGTGAGGAGAGGGCTTTCCCCTGATGGTTTAATATGCAAGGGACATGTTACCAGGTGAACAGTATAAGTGAGGAGAGGGCTTTCCCCTGATGTTTTAATATACACGGGACATGTTACCAGCTGAACAGTATAAGTGAGGAGAGTCTGTTCCCCTGTTTGTTTAATGCACACGGGACATGTTACCAGGTGAACAGTGTAAGTGAGGAGAATGTATTCCCCTGATGGTTTAATATACACGGGACATGTTACCATTTGAGCAGTATAAGTGAGGAGAGTCTGTTCCCCTGTTTGTTTAATGCACACGGGACATGTTACCAGATGAACAGTATAAGTGAGGAGAGTGCGTTCCCCTGATGGTTTCATATACACGGGACATGTTACCAGGAGAATAGTATAAGTGAGGGGACTGCTTTCCCCTGATGGTTTAATATTCACGGGACATGTTACCAGATGAACTGTATAACTGAGGAGAGTGTGTTCCCCTGATGGTTTAATATACACGGGACATGTTACCAGGTGAACAGTATAAGTGAGGAGAGTGTGTTCCCCAGATGGTTTAATATACACGGGACATGTTACCAGGTGAACAGTATAAGTGAGAAGAGTGTGTTCCCCTGATGGTTTAATATACACTGGACTTATTACCAGGTGAACAGAATAAGTGAGGAGAGGGCTTTCCCCTGATGGTTTAATATTCACGGGACATGTTACCAGGAGAATAGTATAAGTGAGGGGACTGCTTTCCCCTGATGGTTTAATATTCACGGGACATGTTACCAGATGAACAGTATAAGTGAGGAGAGTGTGTTCCCCTGATGGTTTAATATTCACGGGACATGTTACCAGATGAACAGTATAACTGAGGAGAGTGTGTTCCCCTGATGGTTTAATATACACGGGACATGTTACCAGGTGAACAGTATAAGTGAGGAGAGTGTGTTCCCCAGATGGTTTAATATACACGGGACATGTTACCAGGTGAACAGTATAAGTGAGGAGAGTGTGTTCCCCTGATGGTTTAATATACACGGGACATGTTACCAGGTGAACAGTATAAGTGAGGAGAGTGAGTTCCCCTGATGGTTTAAAATACACGGGACATGTTACCAGGTGAACAGTATAATTGAGGAGAGTGTGTTCCCCTGATTGTTTAATACACACGGGACATGTTACCAGTTGAACAGTATAAGTGAGGAGAGTGTATTCACCAGATTCTTTAATACGCACGGGACATGTTACCAGATGAACAGTATAAGTGAGGAGAGTGTGTTCTCCTGATTGTTTAATACACACGGGACATATTACCAGGTGAACAGTATAATTGAGCAGAGTGTATTCCCCTGATTGTTTAATACACACGGGACATGTTACCAGTTGAACAGTATAAGTGAGGAGAGTGTGTTCACCAGATTCTTTAATACACACGGGACATGTTACCAGATGAACAGTATAATGAGGAGAGTGTGTTCTCCTGATTGTTTAATATACACAGGACATGTTACCAGGTGCACAGTATAAGTGAGGAGAGTGTGTTCCCCTAATGGTTTAATACACACAGGACATGTTACCAGGTGAACAGTATAAGTGAGCAGAGTGTGTTCCCATGATTGTTTAATATACGTGGGACATGTTACCAGGTGAACAGTATAAGTGAGGAGAGTGTGTTCCCCTGATGGTATAATATACACGGGACATGTTACCAGGTGATCAGTATAAGTGAGGAGAGTTTGTTCTCCTGATTGTTTAATATACACGGGACATGTCAACAGGTGAACAGTATAAGTGAGGAGAGTGTGTTGCCCTGATGATTTAATACAGACGGGACATGTCACCAGGTGAACAGTATAAGTGAGGAGAGTGTGTGCCCCTGATGGTTTAATATACACGGGACATGTTACCAGGTGTACAGTATAAGTGAGGAGAGTGTGTTCCCCTGATTGTTGAATACACACGGGACATGTTACCAGGTGAACAGTATGAGTGAGGAGAGTGTGTTCCCCTGATGGTTTAATACACAAAGGACATGTCACCATGTGAACAGTAGAAGTGAGGAGAGTGTGTTGACCTGATGGGTTAATATAGACGGGACATGTCACCAGGTGAACAGTATAAGTGAGGATAGTGTGTGCCCCTGATGGTTTAATATACACGGGACATGTTACCAGGTGTACAGTATAAGTGAGGAGAGTGTGTTCCCCTGATTGTTGAATACACACGGGACATGTTACCAGGTGAACAGTATAAGTGAGGAGAGTGTGTTCCCCTGATGGTTTAATATACACGGGACATGTTACGAGGTTAACAGTAGAAGTGAGGAGAGTGTGTTCCCCTGATGGTTTAATATACACGGGACATGTTACCAGCTCAAGAGTAGGAGTGAGGAGAGTGTGTTCCCCTGATGGTTTAATATACACGGGACATGTTACCAGGTGAACAGTATAAGTGAGGAGAGTGTGTTCCCCTGATGGATTAATATACACAGGACATGTTACCAGGTGAAGAGTATAAGTGAAGAGAGTGTGATCCCCTGATGGTTTAATACACACGGGACATGTTACCAGGTAAACAGTGTAAGTGAGGAGAGTGAGTTCCCCTGATGGTTTAATACAAACAGGACATGTTAGCAGGTGAACAGTATAAGTGAGGAGAATGTATTCCCCTTATGGTTTAATATACACGGGACATGTTAGCAGGTGAACAGTATAAGTGAGGAGAATGTATTCCCCTGATGGTTTAATATACACGGGACATGTTACCAGGTGAACAGTATAAGTGAGGAGAGTGTGTTCCCCTGATGATTTAATATACACGGGACATGTTACCAGGTGAACAGTATAAGTGAGGAGAGTGTGTTCCCCTGATGGTTTAATATACCCGGGACATGTTACCAGGTGAACAGTATAAGTGAGGAGAGTGTGTTCCCCTGATGGTTTAATACACACGGGACATGTTACCAGGTGAACAGTATAAGTGAGGAGAGTGTGTTCCCCTGATGCTTTAATACACACGGGACATGTTACCAGGTGAACAGTATAAGTGAGGAGAGGGCTTTTCCCTGATGGTTTAATATACAAGGGACATGTTACCAGGTGAACAGTATAAGTGAGGAGAGTGAGTTCCCCTGATGGTTTAATATTCACGGGACATGTTACCAGGTGAACAGTATAAGTGAGGAGAGTGCTTTCCCCTGATGTTTTAATATACACGGGACATGTTACCAGGTGAACAGTATAAGTGAGGACAGTGTGTTCCCCTGATGGTATAATATAATTGGGACATGTTACCAGCTGAACAGTATAAGTGAGGAGAGGGCTTTCCCCTGATGGTTTAATATACAAGGGACATGTTACCAGGTGAACAGTAGAAGTGAGGAGAGTGCTTTCCCCTGACGTTTTAATATACACGGGACATGTTACCAGCTGAACAGTATAAGTGAGGAGAGGGCTTTCCCCTGATGGTTTAATATGCAAGGGACATGTTACCAGGTGAACAGTATAAGTGAGGAGAGGGCTTTCCCCTGATGTTTTAATATACACGGGACATGTTACCAGCTGAACAGTATAAGTGTGGAGAATGTATTCCCCTGATGGTTTAATATACACGGGACATGTTACCATTTGAGCAGTATAAGTGAGGAGAGTCTGTTCCCCTGTTTGTTTAATGCACACGGGACATGTTACCAGGTGAACAGTTTAAGTGAGGAGAATGTATTCCCCTGATGGTTTAATATACACGGGACATGTTACCATTTGAGCAGTATAAGTGAGGAGAGTCTGTTCCCCTGTTTGTTTAATGCACACGGGACATGTTACCAGATGAACAGTATAAGTGAGGAGAGTGTGTTCCCCTGATGGTTTCATATACACGGGACATGTTACCAGGAGAATAGTATAAGTGAGGGGACTGCTTTCCCCTGATGGTTTAATATTCACGGG
The DNA here is from genome assembly GCF_036365525.1 of Heterodontus francisci. Lineage (NCBI taxonomy): Eukaryota > Metazoa > Chordata > Chondrichthyes > Heterodontiformes > Heterodontidae > Heterodontus > Heterodontus francisci. The sequence continues at coordinate 1,272,745 of NW_027141586.1, forward strand.
ACATGTTACCAGATGAACAGTATAACTGAGGAGAGTGTGTTCCCCTGATGGTTTAATATAAACGGGACATGTTACCAGGTGAACAGTATAAGTGAGGAGAGTGTGTTCCCCAGATGGTTTAATATACACGGGACATGTTACCAGGTGAACAGTATAAGTGAGAAGAGTGTGTTCCCCTGATGGTTTAATATACACTGGACTTATTACCAGGTGAACAGAATAAGTGAGGAGAGGGCTTTCCCCTGATGGTTTAATATACACGGGACATGTTACCAGGTGAACAGTATAAGTGAGGAGAGTGTGTTCCCCTGATGGTTTAATATACACGGGACATGTTACCAGGTGAACAGTATAAGTGAGGAGAGTGAGTTCCCCTGATGGTTTAAAATACATGGGACATGTTACCAGGTGAACAGTATAATTGAGGAGAGTGTGTTCCCCTGATTGTTTAATACACACGGGACATGTTACCAGTTGAACAGTATAAGTGAGGAGAGTGTATTCACCAGATTCTTTAATACACACGGGACATGTTACCAGATGAACAGTATAAGTGAGGAGAGTGTGTTCTCCTGATTGTTTAATACACACGGGACATATTACCAGGTGAACAGTATAATTGAGCAGAGTGTATTCCCCTGATTGTTTAATACACACGGGACATGTTACCAGTTGAACAGTATAAGTGAGGAGAGTGTATTCACCAGATTCTTTAATACACACGGGACATGTTACCAGATGAACAGTATAAGTGAGGAGAGTGTGTTCTCCTGATTGTTTAATATACACAGGACATGTTACCAGGTGCACAGTATAAGTGAGGAGAGTGTGTTCCCCTAATGGTTTAATACACACAGGACATGTTACCAGGTGAACAGTATAAGTGAGCAGAGTGTGTTCCCATGATTGTTTAATATACGTGGGACATGTTACCAGGTGAACAGTATAAGTGAGGAGAGTGTGTTCCCCTGATGGTATAATATACACGGGACATGTTACCAGGTGATCAGTATAAGTGAGGAGAGTTTGTTCTCCTGATTGTTTAATATACACGGGACATGTCAACAGGTGAACAGTATAAGTGAGGAGAGTGTGTTGCCCTGATGATTTAATACAGAAAGGACATGTCACCATGTGAACAGTAGAAGTGAGGAGAGTGTGCTCACCTGATGGGTTAATACAGACGGGACATGTCACCAGGTGAACAGTATAAGTGAGGAGAGTGTGTGCCCCTGATGGTTTAATATACACGGGACATGTTACCAGGTGTACAGTATAAGTGAGGAGAGTGTGTTCCCCTGATTGTTGAATACACACGGGACATGTTACCAGGTGAACAGTATGAGTGAGGAGAGTGTGTTCCCCTGATGGGTTAATACACAAAGGACATGTCACCATGTGAACAGTAGAAGTGAGGAGAGTGTGTTCACCTGATGGGTTAATATAGACGGGACATGTCACCAGGTGAACAGTATAAGTGAGGAGAGTGTGTGCCCCTGATGGTTTAATATACACGGGACATGTTACCAGGTGTACAGTATAAGTGAGGAGAGTGTGTTCCCCTGATTGTTGAATACACACGGGACATGTTACCAGGTGAACAGTATAAGTGAGGAGAGTGTGTTCCCCTGATGGTTTAATATACACGGGACATGTTACGAGGTTAACAGTAGAAGTGAGGAGAGTGTGTTCCCCTGATGGTTTAATATACACGGGACATGTTACCAGCTCAAGAGTAGGAGTGAGGAGAGTGTGTTCCCCTGATGGTTTAATATACACGGGACATGTAACCATGTGAACAGTATAAGTGAGCGGAGTGTGTTCCCCTGATAGTTTAATATACACGGGAAATGTTACCCGGTGAACAGTATAAGTGAGGAGAGCATTTTCCCCTCATTGTTTAATACACACGGGACATGTTACCAGGTGAACAGTATAAGTGAGGAGAGTGTGTTCTCCTGATGGTTTAATATGCACGGGACATGTTACCAGATGAACAGTATAAGTGAGGAGAGTGTGTTCCCCTGATTGTTTAATATTCACAGGACATGTTACCAGGTGAACAGTATAAGGGAGGAGAGTGTGTTCCCCTGATTGTTTAACACAAACAGGCCATGTTACCAGGTGAACAGTATAAGTGAGGAGAGTGTGTTGCCCTGATGGTTTAATATACACGCGACATGTTACGAGGTAAACAGTAGAAGTGAGGAGAATGTGTTCCCCTGATGGTTTCATATACATGGGACATGTCACCAGATGAAAAGTATAAGTGAGGAGAGTGTGTTCCCCTGATGGTTTAATATACACGGGACATTTTACCAGTTGAACAGTATAAGTGAGGAGAGTGTGTTCCCCTGATTGTTTAATACGCACGGGACATGTCACCAGGTGAACCGTGTAAGTGAGGTGAGTGTGTTCCCCTGATTGTTTAATATACACAGGACATGTTACCAGATGAATTGTATAATTGAGCAGATTGTGTTCTCCTGATGGATTAATATTCACGGGACATGTTACCAGGTGAACAGTATAATTGAGGAGAGTGTGTTCCCCTGATGGTTTAATACGCACGGGACATGTTACCAGGTGAACAGTATAAGTGAGGAGAGTGTATTCACCAGATTCTTTAATACACACGGGACATGTAACCAGGAGAACAGAATAAGTGAGGAGAGTGTGTTCCCCTGATTGTTTAATACGCACGGGACATGTCACCAGGTGAACAGTATATGTGAGGAGAGTATGTTCCCCTGATGGTTTAATATACACGGGACATGTAACCATGTGAACAGTATAAGTGAGCGGAGTGTGTTCCCCTGATAGTTTAATATACACGGGAAATGTTACCCGGTGAACAGTATAAGTGAGGAGAGCATTTTCCCCTCATGGTTTAATACACACGGGACATGTTACCAGGTGAACAGTATAAGTGAGGAGAGTGTGTTCTCCTGATGGTTTAATATGCACGGGACATGTTACCAGATGAACAGTATAAGTGAGGAGAGTGTGTTCCCCTGATTGTTTAATATTCACAGGACATGTTACCAGGTGAACAGTATAAGGGAGGAGAGTGTGTTCCCCTGATTGTTTAATACAAACAGGCCATGTTACCAGGTGAACAGTATAAGTGAGGAGAGTGTGTTGCCCTGATGGTTTAATATACACGCGACATGTTACGAGGTGAACAGTATAAGTGAGGAGAATGTGTTCCCCTGATGGTTTCATATACATGGGACATGTCACCAGATGAAAAGTATAAGTGAGGAGAGTGTGTTCCCCTGATGGTTTAATGTACACGGGACATTTTACCAGTTGAACAGTATAAGTGAGGAGAGTGTGTTCCCCTGATGGTTTAATACGCACGGGACATGTCACCAGGTGAACCGTGTAAGTGAGGTGAGTGTGTTCCCCTGATTGTTTAATATACACAGGACATGTTACCAGATGAATTGTACAATTGAGCAGATTGTGTTCTCCTGATGGTTTAATATTCACGGGACATGTTACCAGGTGAACAGTATAATTGAGGAGAGTGTGTTCCCCTGATGGTTTAATACGCACGGGACATGTTACCAGGTGAACAGTATAAGTGAGGAGAGTGTATTCACCAGATTCTTTAATGCACACGGGACATGTCACCAGGAGAACAGAATAAGTGAGGAGAGTGTGTTCCCCTGATTGTTTAATACACACGGGACATGTTACCAGGTGAACAGTATAATTGAGCAGAGTGTATTCCCCTGATTGTTTAATACACACGGGACATGTTACCAGTTGAACAGTATAAGTGAGGAGAGTGTATTCACCAGATTCTTTAATACACACGGGACATGTTACCAGATGAACAGTATAAGTGAGGAGAGTGTGTTCTCCTGATTGTTTAATATACACGGGACACGTCACCAGGTGAACAGTATAAGTGAGGAGAGTGTGCTCCCCTGATGGTTTAATACACATGGGACATGTCACCAGGTGAACAGTAGAAGTGAGGAGACTGTGTTCCCCCGATTTTTAAATATACACGGGACATGTTACCATGTGAACAGTATAAGTGAGCGGAATGTGTTCCCCTGATGGTTTAATATGCACGGGACATGTTACCAGATGAACAGTATAAATGAGGAGAGTGTGTTTCCCTGATGGTTTAATACGCACGGGACATGTTACCAGATGAACAGTATAAGTGAGGAGAGTGTGTTCCCCTGATGGTTTAATATACACGGGACATGTTCCCAGGTGAACAGTATAAGTGAGGAGAGGGCTTTCCCCTGATGGTTTAATATACACGGGACATGATACCAGGTGAACAGTATAAGTGAGGAGAGAGTGTTCCCTGATGGTTTAATATACATGGGACACGTTACCAGGTGAACAGTATAAGAGAAGAGAGTGTGTTCCCCTGATTGTTTAATACACACAGGACATGTCAACAGGTGAACAGTATAAGTGAGGAGAGTGTGTTCCCCTGATGCTTTAATACACACAGGACATGTTACCAGGTGAACAGTATAAGTGAGGAGAGTGTGTTCCCCTGATGCTTTAATACACACAGGACATGTACCCAACTGAACAGTATATGTGAGGAGAGTGTGTTCCCCTGATGGTTTAATACTGACAGGACTTTTCCCCAGGTGAACATTATAAGTGAGGAGAGTGTGTTCCCCTGATTGTTTAATGCACACAGGACATGTCACCAGGTGAACAGTATAAGTGAGGAGAGAGTGTTCCCTGATGGTTTAATATACATGGGACACGTTACCAGGTGAACAGTATAAGAGAAGAGAGTGTGTTCCCCTGATTGTTTAATACACACAGGACATGTCACCAGGTGAACAGTATAAGTGTGGAGAGTGTGTTCCCCTGATGGTTTAATATGCACGGGACATGTTACCAGATGAACAGTATAAGTGAGGAGAGTGTGTTCCCCTGATTGTTTAATATTCACAGGACATGTTACCAGGTGAACAGTATAAGGGAGGAGAGTGTGTTCCCCTGATTGTTTAATACAAACAGGCCATGTTACCAGGTGAACAGTATAAGTGAGGAGAGTGTGTTGCCCTGATGGTTTAATATACACGCGACATGTTACGAGGTGAACAGTATAAGTGAGGAGAATGTGTTCCCCTGATGGTTTCATATACATGGGACATGTCACCAGATGAAAAGTATAAGTGAGGAGAGTGTGTTCCCCTGATGGTTTAATGTACACGGGACATTTTACCAGTTGAACAGTATAAGTGAGGAGAGTGTGTTCCCCTGATGGTTTAATACGCACGGGACATGTCACCAGGTGAACCGTGTAAGTGAGGTGAGTGTGTTCCCCTGATTGTTTAATATACACAGGACATGTTACCAGATGAATTGTACAATTGAGCAGATTGTGTTCTCCTGATGGTTTAATATTCACGGGACATGTTACCAGGTGAACAGTATAATTGAGGAGAGTGTGTTCCCCTGATGGTTTAATACGCACGGGACATGTTACCAGGTGAACAGTATAAGTGAGGAGAGTGTATTCACCAGATTCTTTAATGCACACGGGACATGTCACCAGGAGAACAGAATAAGTGAGGAGAGTGTGTTCCCCTGATTGTTTAATACACACGGGACATGTTACCAGGTGAACAGTATAATTGAGCAGAGTGTATTCCCCTGATTGTTTAATACACACGGGACATGTTACCAGTTGAACAGTATAAGTGAGGAGAGTGTATTCACCAGATTCTTTAATACACACGGGACATGTTACCAGATGAACAGTATAAGTGAGGAGAGTGTGTTCTCCTGATTGTTTAATATACACGGGACACGTCACCAGGTGAACAGTATAAGTGAGGAGAGTGTGCTCCCCTGATGGTTTAATACACATGGGACATGTCACCAGGTGAACAGTAGAAGTGAGGAGACTGTGTTCCCCCGATTTTTAAATATACACGGGACATGTTACCATGTGAACAGTATAAGTGAGCGGAATGTGTTCCCCTGATGGTTTAATATGCACGGGACATGTTACCAGATGAACAGTATAAATGAGGAGAGTGTGTTTCCCTGATGGTTTAATACGCACGGGACATGTTACCAGATGAACAGTATAAGTGAGGAGAGTGTGTTCCCCTGATGGTTTAATATACACGGGACATGTTCCCAGGTGAACAGTATAAGTGAGGAGAGGGCTTTCCCCTGATGGTTTAATATACACGGGACATGATACCAGGTGAACAGTATAAGTGAGGAGAGAGTGTTCCCTGATGGTTTAATATACATGGGACACGTTACCAGGTGAACAGTATAAGAGAAGAGAGTGTGTTCCCCTGATTGTTTAATACACACAGGACATGTCAACAGGTGAACAGTATAAGTGAGGAGAGTGTGTTCCCCTGATGCTTTAATACACACAGGACATGTTACCAGGTGAACAGTATAAGTGAGGAGAGTGTGTTCCCCTGATGCTTTAATACACACAGGACATGTACCCAACTGAACAGTATATGTGAGGAGAGTGTGTTCCCCTGATGGTTTAATACTGACAGGACTTTTCCCCAGGTGAACATTATAAGTGAGGAGAGTGTGTTCCCCTGATTGTTTAATGCACACAGGACATGTCACCAGGTGAACAGTATAAGTGAGGAGAGAGTGTTCCCTGATGGTTTAATATACATGGGACACGTTACCAGGTGAACAGTATAAGAGAAGAGAGTGTGTTCCCCTGATTGTTTAATACACACAGGACATGTCACCAGGTGAACAGTATAAGTGTGGAGAGTGTGTTCCCCTGATGGTTTAATATGCACGGGACATGTTACCAGGTGAACAGTATAAGTGAGGAGAGTGTGTTCCCCAGATGGTTTAATTCTCACGTGACATGTTAGCAGGTGAGCAGTATAAGAGAGGAGAGTGTGTTCCCCTGATTGTTTAAAACACACGACATGTTACCTGGTGAACAGTATAAGTGAGGAGAGTGTGTTCCCCTGATGGTTTAATTCTCACGGGACATGTTACCAGGTGAGGAGTGTAAGTGAGGAGAGTGTGTTCCCCTCATGGTTTAATACACACAGGACATGTCGACAGGTGAACAGTATAAGTGAAGAGAGTGAGTTCCCCTGATGGTTTAATATACACGGGACATGTAACCAAGTGAACAGTTTAAGGGAGGAGAGTGTGTTCCCCTGATGGTTTAACACGCACGGGACATGTTACCAGGTGAACAGTATAAGTGAGGACAGTGTGTTCCCCTGATTGTTAATATACACGGGACATGTTACCAGGTGAACAGTATAAGTGAGGAGAGTGTGTTCCCCTGATTGTTTAATACACACGGGACATGTTCCCAGGTGAACAGTATAAGTGAAGAGAGTGTGTTCCCCTGAATGTTTAATACACACGGGACATGTAACCAAGTGAACAGTATCTGTGAGGAGAGTGTGTTCCCCTGATTGTTTAATACGCACTGGACATGTTACCAGGTGAACAGTATAAGTAAGGAGAGTGTGTTCCACTGATTGTTTAATATACACGGGACATGTAACCAGGTGAACAGTATAAGTGAGGAGAGTGTGTACCCCTGATTGTTTAATACACACGGGACATGTTACCAGGTGAACAGTATAAGTGAGGAGAGTGTGTTCCCCTGATGGTTTAATATACACAGGACATGATACCCGGTGAACAGCATATGTGAGGAGAATGTGTTCCCCTGTTGGTTTAATATACACGGGACATGATACCAGGTGAACAGTATAAGTGAGGAGAATGTGTTCCCCTGATAGTTTAATATACACGGGACATGTTACCAGGTGAACAGTATATGTGAAGAGACTGTGTTCCCCTGATGGTTTAATAAACATGGGCCATGTTACCAGGTGAACAGTAGAAGTGAAGAGTGCGTGTTCCCCTGATTGTTTAATATACATGTGACATGTTACCATGTGAAAAGTTTAATTGAGGAGAGTGTGTTCCCCTGATGGTTTAATACAAACTGGACATTTCACCAGGTGAACAGTAAAAGTGAGGAGAGTGTGTTCCCCTGATGGTTTAATATACACGGGACATGTTACCAGGTGAACAGTATAGGTGAGGAGAGTGTGTTCCCCTGATGGTATAATATACACGGGACATGTTACCAGGTGAACAGTGTAAGCGAAGAGAGCGTGTTCCCCTGATTGCTTAATACACGTGGGACATGTTACCAGGTGACGAGTATAAGTGAGGAGAGTGTGTTCCCCTGATGGTTTAATATACACGGGACATGTTACAACGTGAACAGTATAAGCGAGGATGGTGTGTTCCCCTGATTGTTTAATATACACGGGACATGTTACCAGGTGAACAGTATAAGCGAAGAGAGCGTGTTCCCCTGATTGCTTTATATACGTGGGACATGTTACCAGGTGAACAGTATAAGTGTGGAGAGTGTGTTCCCCTGATGGTTTAATATACACGGGACATGTTACCAGGTGAACAGTATAAGTGAGGAGAGTGTGTTCCCCAGATGGTTTAATATACACGGGACATGTTGCCAGGTGAACAGTATAAGTGAGGAGACTCTACTCCCCTGATGGTTCAATATACACGGGACATGTTAGCAGGTGAACAGTATAAGTGAGGAGAATGTGTTCCCCTGATGGTTTAATATACACGGGACATGTTACCAGGTGAACAGTATAAGTGAGGAGAGTGTATTCCCCTGATGGTTTCATATACACGGGACATGTTACAACGTGAACAGTGTATGTGAAGAGAGTGTGTTCCCCTGATGGTTTAATATACATGGGACATGTTACCAGGTGAAAAGTATAAGTGAGGAGAGTGTGTTCCCCTGATTGTTTAATACTCACGGGACATGTTACCAGGTGAGCATTATAAGTGAGGAGAGTGTGTTCCCCTGTTGGTTTAACACGCACGGGACGTGTCACCAGGTGAAGAGTAGAAGTGAGGAGAGTGTGTTCCCCTGATGATCTAACATAAACGGGACATGTTACCAGGTGAACAATATATGTGAAGAGAGTGTGTTCCCCTGATGGTTTAATATACATGGGACATGTTACCAGGTGAACAGTATAAGTGAAGAGAGCGTGTTCCCCTGATTGCTTAATATACGTGGGACATGTTAACAGGTGACGAGTATAAGTCAGGAGAGTGTGTTACCCTCATTGTTTAATATACACGGGTCATGTTCGCAGGTGAACAGTATCAGTGAGGAGAATGTGTTCCCCTGATTGTTTAATATACACGGGACATGTTACCAGGTGAACAGTATAAGTGAGGAGAGTGTGTACCCCTGATTGTTAAATATACACGGGACATGTTACCAGGTGAACTGTATAAGTGAGGAGAGTGTGTTCCCCTGATGATTTAACATACACGGGACATGTTACCAGGTGAACAGTATAAGTGAGGAGAGTGTGTTCCCCTGATGGTATAATATACACGGACATGTTACCAGGTGAACAGTATAAGTGAGGAGACTGTATTCCCCTGATGGTTCAATATACAAGGGACATGTTACCAGGTGAACAGTATAAGTGAGGAGAGTGTGTTCCCCTGATGGTTTAATATACACGGGACATGTTACAACGTGAACAGTATAAGTGAGGAGAGTGTGTTCCCCTGAATGTTTATTACTCATGGGAGATGTTACCAGTTGAACAGTATAAGTGAGGAGAGTGTGTTCCCCTGATTGTTTAATATACGAGGGACATGTTACCAGGTGACGGGTATAAGTGAGGAGAGTGTGTTCCCCTGATGGTTTAATATACACGGGACATGTAAACAGGTGAACAGTTTAAGTGAGGAGAATGTGTTCCGCTGATGGTTTAATATACACGGGACATGTTAGCAGGTGAACAGTATAAGTGAGGAGAATGTGTTCCGCTGATGGTTTAATATACACGGGACATGTTACCAGGTGAACAGTATAAGTGAGGAGAGTGTATTCCCCTGATGGTTTAATATACACGGGACATGTTACCAGGTGAGCAGGATAAGTGAGGAGAGTGTTTTCCCCTGATGGTTTAAAACGCACGGGACGTGTCACCAGGTGAAGAGTAGAAGTGAGGAGAGTGTGTTCCCCTGATGGTCTAATATACATGGGACATGTTACAACGTGAACAGTGTATGTGAAGAGAGTGTGTTCCCCTGATGGTTTAATATACATGGGACATGCTACCAGGTGAAAAGTATAAGTGAGGAGAGTGTGTTCCCCTGATGGTTTAACAAGCACGGGACGTGTCACCAGGTGAAGAGTAGAAGTGAGGAGAGTGTGTTCCCCTGATGGTCTAACATACACGGGACATGTTACCAGGTGACGAGTATAAGTCAGGAGAGTGTGTTCCCCTCATTGTTTAATATACACGGGACATGTTAGCAGGTGAATAGTATCAGTGAGGAGAATGTGTTCCCCTGATGGTTTAATATACACGGGACATGTTACCAGGTGAACAGTATAAGTGAGGAGAGTGTGTTCCCCTGATTGTTAAATATACACGGGACATGTTACCAGGTGAAAAGTATAAGTGAGGAGAGTGTGTTCCCCTGATGATTTAATACACACAGGACATGTTACCAGGTGAACAGTATAAGTGAGGAGAGTGTGTTCCCCTGATGCTTTAATACACACAGGACATGTACCCAACTGAACAGTATATGTGAGGAGAGTGTGTTCCCCTGATGGTTTAATACTGACAGGACATTTCCCCAGGTGAACATTATAAGTGAGGAGAGTGTGTTCCCCTGATTGTTTAATACACACAGGACATGTCACCAGGTGAACAGTATAAGTGAGGAGAGAGTGTTCCCTGATGGTTTAATATACATGGGACACGTTACCAGGTGAACAGTATAAGAGAAGAGAGTGTGTTCCCCTGATTGTTTAATACACACAGGACATGTCACCAGGTGAACAGTATAAGTGTGGAGAGTGTGTTCCCCTGATGGTTTAATATGCACGGGACATGTTACCAGGTGAACAGTATAAGTGAGGAGAGTGTGTTCCCCAGATGGTTTAATTCTCACGTGACATGTCAGCAGGTGAGCAGTATAAGAGAGGAGAGTGTGTTCCCCTGATTGTTTAAAACACACGACATGTTACCTGGTGAACAGTATAAGTGAGGAGAGTGTGTTCCCCTGATGGTTTAATTCTCACGGGACATGTTACCAGGTGAGGAGTGTAAGTGAGGAGAGTGTGTTCCCCTCATGGTTTAATACACACAGGACATGTCGACAGGTGAACAGTATAAGTGAAGAGAGTGAGTTCCCCTGATGGTTTAATATACACGGGACATGTAACCAAGTGAACAGTTTAAGGGAGGAGAGTGTGTTCCCCTGATGGTTTAACACGCACGGGACATGTTACCAGGTGAACAGTATAAGTGAGGACAGTGTGTTCCCCTGATTGTTTAATATACACGGGACATGTTACCAGGTGAACAGTATAAGTGAGGAGAGTGTGTTCCCCTGATTGTTTAATACACACGGGACATGTTCCCAGGTGAACAGTATAAGTGAAGAGAGTGTGTTCCCCTGAATGTTTAATACACACGGGACATGTAACCAAGTGAACAGTATCTGTGAGGAGAGTGTGTTCCCCTGATTGTTTAATACGCACTGGACATGTTACCAGGTGAACAGTATAAGTGAGGAGAGTGTGTTCCACTGATTGTTTAATATACACGGGACATGTCACCAGGTGAACAGTATAAGTGAGGAGAGTGTGTACCCCTGATTGTTTAATACACACGGGACATGTTACCAGGTGAACAGTATAAGTGAGGAGAGTGTGTTCCCCTGATGGTTTAATATACACAGGACATGATACCCGGTGAACAGCATATGTGAGGAGAATGTGTTCCCCTGTTGGTTTAATATACACGGGACATGATACCAGGTGAACAGTATAAGTGAGGAGAATGTGTTCCCCTGATAGTTTAATATACACGGGACATGTTACCAGGTGAACAGTATATGTGAAGAGACTGTGTTCCCCTGATGGTTTAATAAACATGGGCCATGTTACCAGGTGAACAGTAGAAGTGAAGAGTGCGTGTTCCCCTGATTGTTTAATATACATGTGACATGTTACCATGTGAAAAGTTTAATTGAGGAGAGTGTGTTCCCCTGATGGTTTAATACAAACAGGACATTTCACCAGGTGAACAGTAAAAGTGAGGAGAGTGTGTTCCCCTGATGGTTTAATATACACGGGACATGTTACCAGGTGAACAGTATAGGTGAGGAGAGTGTGTTCCCCTGATGGTATAATATACACGGGACATGTTACCAGGTGAACAGTATAAGCGAAGAGAGCGTGTTCCCCTGATTGCTTAATATACGTGGGACATGTTACCAGGTGACGAGTATAAGTGAGGAGAGTGTGTTCCCCTGATGGTTTAATATACACGGGACATGTTACAACGTGAACAGTATAAGCGAGGATGGTGTGTTCCCCTGATTGTTTAATATACACGGGACAAGTTACCAGGTGAACAGTATAAGCGAAGAGAGCGTGTTCCCCTGATTGCTTTATATACGTGGGACATGTTACCAGGTGAACAGTATAAGTGAGGAGAGTGTGTTCCCCTGATGGTTTAATATACACGGGACATGTTACCAGGTGAACAGTATAAGTGAGGAGAGTGTGTTCCCCAGATGGTATAATATACACGGGACATGTTGCCAGGTGAACAGTATAAGTGAGGAGACTGTATTGCCCTGATGGTTCAATATACACGGGACATGTTAGCAGGTGAACAGTGTAAGTGAGGAGAATGTGTTCCCCTGATGGTTTAATATACACGGGACATGTTACCAGGTGAACAGTATAAGTGAGGAGAGTGTATTCCCCTGATGGTTTCATATACACGGGACATGTTACAACGTGAACAGTGTATGTGAAGAGAGTGTGTTCCCCTGATGGTTTAATATACATGGGACATGTTACCAGGTGAAAAGTATAAGTGAGGAGAGTGTGTTCCCCTGATTGTTTAATACTCACGGGACATGTTACCAGGTGAGCATTATAATTGAGGAGAGTGTGTTCCCCTGATGGTTTAACACGCACGGGACGTGTCACCAGGTGAAGAGTAGAAGTGAGGAGAGTGTGTTCCCCTGATGGTCTAACATACACGGGACATGTTACCAGGTGAACAATATATGTGAAGAGAGTGTGTTCCCCTGATGGTTTAATATACATGGAACATGTTACCAGGTGAACAGTATAAGTGAAGAGAGCGTGTTCCCCTGATTGCTTAATATACGTGGGACATGTTAACAGGTGACGAGTATAAGTCAGGAGAGTGTGTTCCCCTCATTGTTAAATATACACGGGACATGTTACCAGGTGAACTGTATAAGTGAGGAGAGTGTGTTCCCCTGATGATTTAACATACACGGGACATGTTACCAGGTGAACAGTATAAGTGAGGAGAGTGTGTTCCCCTGATGGTATAATATACACGGACATGTTACCAGGTGAACAGTATAAGTGAGGAGACTGTATTCCCCTGATGGTTCAATATACAAGGGACATGTTACCAGGTGAACAGTATAAGTGAGGAGAGTGTGTTCCCCTGATGGTTTAATATACACGGGACATGTTACAACGTGAACAGTATAAGTGAGGAGAGTCTGTTCCCCTGAATGTTTATTACTCATGGGAGATGTTACCAGTTGAACAGTATAAGTGAGGAGAGTGTGTTCCCCTGATTGTTTAATATACGAGGGACATGTTACCAGGTGACGGGTATAAGTGAGGAGAGTGTGTTCCCCTGATGGTTTAATATACACGGAACATGTAAACAGGTGAACAGTTTAAGTGAGGAGAATGTGTTCCGCTGATGGTTTAATATACACGGGACATGTTAGCAGGTGAACAGTATAAGTGAGGAGAATGTGTTCCGCTGATGGTTTAATATACACGGGACATGTTACCAGGTGAACAGTATAAGTGAGGAGAGTGTATTCCCCTGATGGTTTAATATACACGGGACATGTTACCAGGTGAGCAGGATAAGTGAGGAGAGTGTTTTCCCCTGATGGTTTAAAACGCACGGGACGTGTCACCAGGTGAAGAGTAGAAGTGAGGAGAGTGTGTTCCCCTGATGGTCTAATATACATGGGACATGTTACAACGTGAACAGTGTATGTGAAGAGAGTGTGTTCCCCTGATGGTTTAATATACATGGGACATGCTACCAGGTGAAAAGTATAAGTGAGGAGAGTGTGTTCCCCTGATGGTTTAACACGCACGGGACGTGTCACCAGGTGAAGAGTAGAAGTGAGGAGAGTGTGTTCCCCTGATGGTCTAACATACACGGGACATGTTACCAGGTGACGAGTATAAGTCAGGAGAGTGTGTTCCCCTCATTGTTTAATATACACGGGACATGTTAGCAGGTGTATAGTATCAGTGAGGAGAATGTGTTCCCCTGATGGTTTAATATACACGGGACATGTTACCAGGTGAACAGTATAAGTGAGGAGAGTGTGTTCCCCTGATTGTTAAATATACACGGGACATGTTACCAGGTGAACAGTATAAGTGAGGAGAGTGTGTTCCCCTGATGGTTTAACACGCACGGGACGTGTCACCAGGTGAAGAGTAGAAGTGAAGAGAGTGTGTTCCCCTGATGGTTTAATATACATGGGACATGTTAACAGGTGACGAGTATAAGTCAGGAGAGTGTGTTCCCCTCATTGTTTAATATACACGGGACATGTTAGCAGGTGAATAGTATCAGTGAGGAGAATGTGTTCCCCTGATGGTTTAATATACACGGGACATGTTACCAGGTGAACAGTATAAGTGAGGAGAGTGTGTTCCCCTGATGCTTTAATACACACAGGACATGTACCCAACTGAACAGTATATGTGAGGAGATTGTGTTCCCCTGATGGTTTAATACTGACAGGACATTTCCCCAGGTGAACATTATAAGTGAGGAGAGTGTGTTCCCCTGATTGTTTAATACACACAGGACATGTCACCAGGTGAACAGTATAAGTGAGGAGAGAGTGTTCCCTGATGGTTTAATATACATGGGACACGTTACCAGGTGAACAGGATAAGAGAAGAGAGTGTGTTCCCCTGATTGTTTAATACACACAGGACATGTCACCAGGTGAACAGTATAAGTGTGGAGAGTGTGTTCCCCTGATGGTTTAATATGCACGGGACATGTTACCAGGTGAACAGTATAAGTGAGGAGAGTGTGTTCCCAGATGGTTTAATTCTCACGTGACATGTTAGCAGGTGAGCAGTATAAGAGAGGAGAGTGTGTTCCCCTGATTGTTTAAAACACACGACATGTTACCTGGTGAACAGTATAAGTGAGGAGAGTGTGTTCCCCTGATGGTTTAATTCTCACGGGACATGTTACCAGGTGAGGAGTGTAAGTGAGGAGAGTGTGTTCCCCTCATGGTTTAATACACACAGGACATGTCGACAGGTGAACAGTATAAGTGAAGAGAGTGAGTTCCCCTGATGGTTTAATATACACGGGACATGTAACCAAGTGAACAGTTTAAGGGAGGAGAGTGTGTTCCCCTGATGGTTTAACACGCACGGGACATGTTACCAGGTGAACAGTATAAGTGAGGACAGTGTGTTCCCCTGATTGTTTAATATACACGGGACTTGTTACCAGCTGAACAGTATAAGTGAGGAGAGTGTGTTCCCCTGATTGTTTAATACACACGGGACATGTTCCCAGGTGAACAGTATAAGTGAAGAGAGTGTGTTCCCCTGAATGTTTAATACACACGGGACATGTAACCAAGTGAACAGTATCTGTGAGGAGAGTGTGTTCCCCTGATTGTTTAATACGCACTGGACATGTTACCAGGTGAACAGTATAAGTGAGGAGAGTGTGTTCCACTGATTGTTTAATATACACGGGACATGTCACCAGGTGAACAGTATAAGTGAGGAGAGTGTGTACTCCTGATTGTTTAATACACACGGGACATGTTACCAGGTGAACAGTATAAGTGAGGAGAGTGTGTTCCCCTGATGGTTTAATATACACAGGACATGATACCAGGTGAACAGCATATGTGAGGAGAATGTGTTCCCCTGTTGGTTTAATATACACGGGACATGATACCAGGTGAACAGTATAAGTGAGGAGAATGTGTTACCCTGATAGTTTAATATACACGGGACATGTTACCAGGTGAACAGTAGAAGTGAAGAGTGCGTGTTCCCCTGATTGTTTAATATACATGTGACATGTTACCATGTGAAAAGTTTAATTGAGGAGAGTGTGTTCCCCTGATGGTTTAATACAAACAGGACATTTCACCAGGTGAACAGTAAAAGTGAGGAGAGTGTGTTCCCCTGATGGTTTAATATACACGGGACATGTTACCAGGTGAACAGTATCGGTGAGGAGAGTGTGTTCCCCTGATGGTATAATATACACGGGACATGTTACCAGGTGAACAGTATAAGCGAAGAGAGCGTGTTCCCCTGATTGCTTAATATACGTGGGACATGTTACCAGGTGACGAGTATAAGTGAGGAGAGTGTGTTCCCCTGATGGTTTAATATACACGGGACATGTTACAACGTGAACAGTATAAGCGAGGATGGTGTGTTCCCCTGATTGTTTAATATACACGGGACATGTTACCAGGTGAACAGTATAAGCGAAGAGAGCGTGTTCCCCTGATTGCTTTATATACGTGGGACATGTTACCAGGTGAACAGTATAAGTGAGGAGAGTGTGTTCCCCTGATGGTTTAATATACACGGGACATGTTACCAGGTGAACAGTATAAGTGAGGAGAGTGTGTTCCACTGATTGTTTAATATACACGGGACATGTCACCAGGTGAACAGTATAAGTGAGGAGAGTGTGTACCCGTGATTGTTTAATACACACGGGACATGTTACCAGGTGAACAGTATAAGTGAGGAGAGTGTGTTCCCCTGATGGTTTAATATACACAGGACATGATACCCGGTGAACAGCATATGTGACGAGAATGTGTTCCCCTGTTGGTTTAATATACACGGGACATGATACCAGGTGAACAGTATAAGTGAGGAGAATGTGTTACCCTGATAGTTTAATATACACGGGACATGTTACCAGGTGAACAGTAGAAGTGAAGAGTGCGTGTTCCCCTGATTGTTTAATATACATGTGACATGTTACCATGTGAAAAGTTTAATTGAGGAGAGTGTGTTCCCCTGATGGTTTAATACAAACAGGACATTTCACCAGGTGAACAGTAAAAGTGAGGAGAGTGTGTTCCCCTGATGGTTTAATATACACGGGACATGTTACCAGGTGAACAGTATCGGTGAGGAGAGTGTGTTCCCCTGATGGTATAATATACACGGGACATGTTACCAGGTGAACAGTATAAGCGAAGAGAGCGTGTTCCCCTGATTGCTTAATATACGTGGGACATGTTACCAGGTGACGAGTATAAGTGAGGAGAGTGTGTTCCCCTGATGGTTTAATATACACGGGACATGTTACAACGTGAACAGTATAAGCGAGGATGGTGTGTTCCCCTGATTGTTTAATATACACGGGACATGTTACCAGGTGAACAGTATAAGCGAAGAGAGCGTGTTCCCCTGATTGCTTTATATACGTGGGACATGTTACCAGGTGAACAGTATAAGTGAGGAGAGTGTGTTCCCCTGATGGTTTAATATACACGGGACATGTTACCAGGTGAACTGTATAAGTGAGGAGAGTGTGTTCCCCAGATGGTTTAATATACACGGGACATGTTGCCAGGTGAACAGTATAAGTGAGGAGACTGTATTCCACTGATGGTTCAATATACACGGGACATGTTAGCAGGTGAACAGTATAAGTGAGGAGAATGTGTTCCCCTGATGGTTTAATATACACGGGACATGTTACCAGGTGAACAGTATAAGTGAGGAGAGTGTATTCCCCTGATGGTTTCATATACACGGGACATGTTACAACGTGAACAGTGTATGTGAAGAGAGTGTGTTCCCCTGATGGTTTAATATACATGGGACATGTTACCAGGTGAAAAGTATAAGTGAGGAGAGTGTGTTCCCCTGATTGTTTAATACTCACGGGACATGTTACCAGGTGAGCATTATAAGTGAGGAGAGTGTGTTCCCCTGATGGTTTAACACGCACGGGACGTGTCACCAGGTGAAGAGTAGAAGTGAGGAGAGTGTGTTCCCCTGATGGTCTAACATACACGGGACATGTTACCAGGTGAACAATATATGTGAAGAGAGTGTGTTCCCCTGATGGTTTAATATACATGGGACATGTTACCAGGTGAACAGTATAAGTGAAGAGAGCGTGTTCCCCTGATTGCTTAATATACGTGGGACATGTTAACAGGTGACGAGTATAAGTCAGGAGAGTGTGTTCCCCTCATTCTTTAATATACACGGGTCATGTTCGTGGTGAACAGTATCAGTGAGGAGAATGTGTTCCCCTGATGGTTTAATATACACGGGACATGTTACCAGGTGAACAGTATAAGTGAGGAGAGTGTGTTCCCCTGATTGTTAAATATACACGGGACATGTTACCAGGTGAACTGTATAAGTGAGGAGAGTGTGTTCCCCTGATGATTTAACATACACGGGACATGTTACCAGGTGAACAGTATAAGTGAGGAGAGTGTGTTCCCCTGATGGTATAATATACACGGACATGTTACCAGGTGAACAGTATAAGTGAGGAGACTGTATTCCCCTGATGGTTCAATATACAAGGGACATGTTACCAGGTGAACAGTATAAGTGAGGAGAGTGTGTTCCCCTGATGGTTTAATATACACGGGACATGTTACAACGTGAACAGTATAAGTGAGGAGAGTCTGTTCCCCTGAATGTTTATTACTCATGGGAGATGTTACCAGTTGAACAGTATAAGTGAGGAGAGTGTGTTCCCCTGATTGTTTAATATACGATGGACATGTTACCAGGTGACGGGTATAAGTGAGGAGAGTGTGTTCCCCTGATGGTTTAATATACACGGGACATGTAAACAGGTGAACAGTTTAAGTGAGGAGAATGTGTTCCGCTGATGGTTTAATATACACGGGACATGTTAGCAGGTGAACAGTATAAGTGAGGAGAATGTGTTCCGCTGATGGTTTAATATACACGGGACATGTTACCAGGTGAACAGTATAAGTGAGGAGAGTGTATTCCCCTGATGGTTTAATATACACGGGACATGTTACCAGGTGAGCAGGATAAGTGAGGAGAGTGTTTTCCCCTGATGGTTTAAAACGCACTGGACGTGTCACCAGGTGAAGTGTAGAAGTGAGGAGAGTGTGTTCCCCAGATGGTTTAATTCTCACGTGACATGTTCGCAGGTGAGCAGTATAAGAGAGGAGAGTGTGTTCCCCTGATTGTTTAAAACACACGACATGTTACCTGGTGAACAGTATAAGTGAGGAGAGTGTGTTCCCCTGATGGTTTAATTCTCACGGGACATGTTACCAGGTGAGGAGTGTAAGTGAGGAGAGTGTGTTCCCCTCATGGTTTAATACACACAGGACATGTCGACAGGTGAACAGTATAAGTGAAGAGAGTGAGATCCCCTGATGGTTTAATATACACGGGACATGTAACCAAGTGAACAGTTTAAGGGAGGAGAGTGTGTTCCCCTGATGGTTTAACACGCATGGGACATGTTACCAGGTGAACAGTATAAGTGAGGACAGTGTGTTCCCCTGATTGTTTAATATACACGGGACTTGTTACCAGGTGAACAGTATAAGTGAGGAGAGTGTGTTCCCCTGATTGTTTAATACACACGGGACATGTTCCCAGGTGAACAGTATAAGTGAAGAGAGTGTGTGCCCCTGAATGTTTAATACACACGGGACATGTAACCAAGTGAACAGTATCTGTGAGGAGAGTGTGTTCCCCTGATGGTTTAATACGCACTGGACATGTTACCAGGTGAACAGTATAAGTGAGGAGAGTGTGTTCCACTGATTGTTTAATATACACGGGACATGTCACCAGGTGAACAGTATAAGTGAGGAGAGTGTGTACCCCTGATTGTTTAATACACACGGGACATGTTACCAGGTGAACAGTGTAAGTGAGGAGATTGTGTTCCCCTGATGGTTTAATATACACAGGACATGATACCCGGTGAACAGCATATGTGAGGAGAATGTGTTCCCCTGTTGGTTTAATATACACGGGACATGATACCAGGTGAACAGTATAAGTGAGGAGAATGTGTTACCCTGATAGTTTAATATACACGGGACATGTTACCAGGTGAACAGTATATGTGAAGAGACTGTGTTCCCCTGATGGTTTAATAAACATGGGCCATGTTACCAGGTGAACAGTAGAAGTGAAGAGTGCGTGTTCCCCTGATTGTTTAATATACATGTGACATGTTACCATGTGAAAAGTTTAATTGAGGAGAGTGTGTTCCCCTGATGGTTTAATACAAACAGGACATTTCACCAGGTGAACAGTAAAAGTGAGGAGAGTGTGTTCCCCTGATGGTTTAATATACACGGGACATGTTACCAGGTGAACAGTATAGGTGAGGAGAGTGTGTTCCCAAAATGGTATAATATACACGGGACATGTTACCAGGTGAACAGTATAAGCGAGGATGGCGTGTTCCCCTGATTGTTTAATATACACGGGACATGTTACCAGGTGAACAGTATAAGCGAAGAGAGCGTGTTCCCCTGATTGCTTTATATACGTGGGTCATGTTACCAGGTGAACAGTATAAGTGAGGAGAGTGTGTTCCCCTGATGGTTTAATATACACGGGACATGTTACCAGGTGAACAGTATAAGTGAGGAGAGTGTGTTCCCCAGATGGTTTAATATACACGGGACATGTTGCCAGGTGAACAGTATAAGTGAGGAGACTGTATTCCCCTGATGGTTCAATATACACGGGACATGTTAGCAGGTGAACAGTATAAGTGAGGAGAATGTGTTCCTCTGATGGTTTAATATACACGGGACATGTTACCAGGTGAACAGTATAAGTGAGGAGAGTGTATTCCCCTGATGGTTTCATATACACGGGACATGTTACAACGTGAACAGTGTATGTGAAGAGAGTGTGTTCCCCTGATGGTTTAATATACATGGGACATGTTACCAGGTGAAAAGTATAAGTGAGGAGAGTGTGTTCCCCTGATTGTTTAATACTCACGGGACATGTTACCAGGTGAGCATTATAAGTGAGGAGAGTGTGTTCCCCTGATGGTTTAACACGCACGGGACGTGTCACCAGGTGAAGAGTAGAAGTGAGGAGAGTGTGTTCCCCTGATGGTCTAACATACACGGGACATGTTACCAGGTGAACAATATATGTGAAGAGAGTGTGTTCCCCTGATGGTTTAATATACATGGGACATGTTACCAGGTGAACAGTATAAGTGAAGAGAGCGTGTTCCCCTGATTGCTTAATATACGTGGGACATGTTACCAGGTGAACAGTATAAGTGAAGAGAGTGTGTTCCCCTCATTGTTTAATATACACGGGTCATGTTCGTGGTGAACAGTATCAGTGAGGAGAATGTGTTCCCCTGATGGTTTAATATACACGGGACATGTTACCAGGTGAACAGTATAAGTGAGGAGAGTGTGTTCCCCTGATTGTTAAATATACACGGGACATGTTACCAGGTGAACTGTATAAGTGAGGAGAGTGTGTTCCCCTGATGATTTAACATACACGGGACATGTTACCAGGTGAACAGTATAAGTGAGGAGAGTGTGTTCCCCTGATGGTATAATATACACGGACATGTTACCAGGTGAACAGTATAAGTGAGGAGACTGTATTCCCCTGATGGTTCAATATACAAGGGACATGTTACCAGGTGAACAGTATAAGTGAGGAGAGTGTGTTCCCCTGATGGTTTAACATACACGGGACATGTTACAACGTGAACAGTATAAGTGAGGAGAGTCTGTTCCCTTGAATGTTTATTACTCATGGGAGATGTTACCAGTTGAACAGTATAAGTGAGGAGAGTGTGTTCCCCTGATTGTTTAATATACGAGGGACATGTTACCAGGTGACGGGTATAAGTGAGGAGAGTGTGTTCCCCTGATGGTTTAATATACACGGGACATGTAAACAGGTGAACAGTTTAAGTGAGGAGAATGTGTTCCGCTGATGGTTTAATATACACGGGACATGTTAGCAGGTGAACAGTATAAGTGAGGAGAATGTGTTCCGCTGATGGTTTAATATACACGGGACATGTTACCAGGTGAACAGTATAAGTGAGGAGAGTGTATTCCCCTGATGGTTTAATATACACGGGACATGTTACCAGGTGAGCAGGATAAGTGAGGAGAGTGTTTTCCCCTGATGGTTTAAAACGCACGGGACGTGTCACCAGGTGAAGAGTAGAAGTGAGGAGAGTGTGTTCCCCTGATGGTCGAATATACATGGGACATGTTACAACGTGAACAGTGTATGTGAAGAGAGTGTGTTCCCCTGATGGTTTAATATACATGGGACATGTTACCAGGTGAAAAGTATAAGTGAGGAGAGTGTGTTCCCCTGATGGTTTAACACGCACGGGACGTGTCACCAGGTGAAGAGTAGAAGTGAGGAGAGTGTGTTCCCCTGATGGTCTAACATACACGGGACATGTTACCAGGTGACGAGTATAAGTCAGGAGAGTGTGTTCCCCTCATTGTTTAATATACACGGGACATGTTAGCAGGTGAATAGTATCAGTGAGGAGAATGTGTTCCCCTGATGGTTTAATATACACGGGACATGTTACCAGGTGAACAGTATAAGTGAGGAGAGTGTGTTCCCCTGATTGTTAAATATACACGGGACATGTTACCAGGTGAACAGTATAAGTGAGGAGAGTGTGTTCCCCTGATGGTTTAACACGCACGGGACGTGTCACCAGGTGAAGAGTAGAAGTGAAGAGAGTGTGTTCCCCTGATGGTTTAATATACATGGGACATGTTAACAGGTGACGAGTATAAGTCAGGAGAGTGTGTTCCCCTCATTGTTTAATATACACGGGACATGTTAGCAGGTGAATAGTATCAGTGAGGAGAATGTGTTCCCCTGATGGTTTAATATACACGGGACATGTTACCAGGTGAACAGTATAAGTGAGGAGAGTGTGTTCCCCTGATTGTTAAATATACACGGGACATGTTACCAGGTGAACAGTATAAGTGAGGAGAGTGTGTTCCCCTGATGATTTAACATACACGGGACATGTTACCAGGTGAACAGTATAATTGAGGAGACTGTATTCCCCAGATGGTTCAATATACAAGGGACATGTTAGCAGGTGAACAGCATAAGTGAGGAGAATGTGTTCCCCTGATGGTTTAATATAGACGGGACATGTTACCAGGTGAACAGTATAAGTGAGGAGAGTGTGTTCCCCTGATGGTTTAATATACACGGGACATGTTACAACGTGAACAGCATAAGTGAGGAGAGTGTGTTCCCCTGATTGTTTAATATACACGGGACATGTTAGCAGGTGAATAGTATCAGTGAGGAGAATGTGTTCCCCTGATGGTTTAATATACACGGGACATGTTACCAGGTGAACAGTATAAGTGAGGAGAGTGTGTTCCCCTGATTGTTTAATACACACGTGACATGTTACCAGGTGAACAGTATATGTGAAGAGAGTGTCTTCCCCTGATGGTTTAATATACACGGGAGATGCAAACAGGTGAACAGTATAAGTGAGGAGAGTGTGTTCCCTATGATTGTTAAATATACACGGGACATGTTACCAGGTGAACAGTATAAGTGAGGAGAGTGTGTTCCCCTGATGGTTTAATATACACGGGACATGTTGCCAGGTGAACAGTATAAGTGAGGAGAGTGTGTTCCCCTGATGGTTTAAAACACACGGGACTTATTACCAGGTGAACAGTTTAATTGAAGAGATGGCTTTCCCCTGATGGTTTAATGTACACGGGACATGTTACCAGTGAACAGTATAAGTGAGGGCAGTGAGTTCCCCTGATGGTTTAATACTGATGGGACATGTCACCAGGTGAACAGTTTTAGTGAGGAGAGTGTGTTCCCCTGATTGTTTAATACTGACGGGACATTTCCCCACGTGAACAGTATAAGTGAGGAGAGTGTCTTCCCCTGATGGTTTAATACTGACGGGACATGTCACCAGTTGAACATTATAAGTGAGGAGAGAGTGTTCCCCTGATGGTTTAACACGCACAGGACATGTTACCAGGTGAATAGTATAAGTGATGAGAGTGTGTTCCCCTGATGGTTTAATATACACAGGACATGATACCAGGTGAACAGTATAAGTGAGGAGAGTGTGTTCCCCTGATGGTATAATATACACAGGACATGATACCAGGTGAACAGTATAAGTGAGGAGAGTGTGTTCCCCTGATGGTTTAATACTGACGGGACATTTCCCCACGTGAACAGTATAAGTGAGGAGAGTGTCTTCCCCTGATGGTTTAATACTGACGGGACATGTCACCAGTTGAACATGAAAAGTGAGGTGAGAGTGTTCCCCTGATGGTTTAACACGCACAGGACATGTTACCAGGTGAATAGTATAAGTGATGAGAGTGTGTTCCCCTGATGGTTTAATATACACAGGACATGATACCAGGTGAACAGTATAAGTGAGGAGAGTGTGTTCCCCTGATGGTATAATATACACGGGACATGTTACCAGCTGAACAGTATAATTGAGGAGAGGGCTTTCCCCTGATGGTTTAATATACACGGGACATGTTACCAGGTGAACAGTATAAGTGAGGAGAATGTGTTCCCCTGATGGTTTAATATACACGGGACATGTTAGCAGGTGAACAGTATAAGTGAGGATACTGTATTCCCCTGATGGTTCAATATACACGAGACATTTTAGCAGGTGAACAGTATAAGTGAGGAGAATGTATTACCCTGATGGATTAATATACACGGGACATGTTAGCAGGTGAAAAGTATAAGTGAGGAGATTGTGTTCCCCTGATTGTTTAATACTCACGGGACATGTTACCAGGTGAGCAGTATAAGTGAGGAGAATGTGTTCCCCTGATGGTTTAACATGCACGGTACGTGTCACCAGGTGAAGAGTAGAAGTGAGGAGATTGTGTTCCCCTGATGGTCTAATATACACGGGACATGTTACCAGGTGAACAGTATATGTGAAGAGAGTGTGTTCCCCTGATGGTTTAATATACATGGGACATGTTACCAGGTGAACAGTATAAGTGAAGAGAGCGTGTTCCCCTGATTGCTTAACATACGTGGGACATGTTACCTGGTGACGAGTAGAAGTGAGGAGAGTGTTTTCCCCTCATTGTTTAATATACACGGGACATGTTAGCAGGTGAACAGTATCAGTGAGGAGAGTGTGTTCCCCTGATTGTTTCATATACACAGGACATGTTACCAGGGGAACATGATAAGTGAGGAGAATGTGTTCCCCTGATTGTTTAATACTCACGGAACATGTTACCAGGTGAGCAGTATAAGTGAGGAGAGTGTGTTCCCCAGATGGTTTAATATACACGGGACATGTTACCAGGTGAACAGTATATGTGAAGTGAGTGTGTTCCCCTGATGGTTTAATATACACGGGACTTATTACCAGGTGAACAGTTTAAGTGAAGAGATGGCTTTCCCCTGATGGTTTAATATACACGGGACATGTTACCAGTGAACAGTATAAGTGAGGGCAGTGAGTTCCCCTGATGGTTTAATACTGATGGGACATGTCACCAGGAGAACAGTTTTAGTGAGGAGAGTGTGTTCCCCTGATTGTTTAATACTGACGGGTCATTTCCCCACGTGAACAGTATAAGTGAGGAGAGTGTCTTCCCCTGATGGTTTAATACTGACGGGACATGTCACCAGTTGAACAGTATAAGTGAGGAGAGTGTCTTCCCCTGATGGTTTAATACTGACGGGACATGTCACCAGTTGAACAGTATAAGTGAGGAGAGTGTCTTCCCCTGATGGTTTAATATACACGGGACATGTTACCAGTGAACAGAATAAGTGAGGGCAGTGGGTTCCCCTGATGGTTTAATACTGATGGGACATGTCACCAGGTGAACAGTTTTAGTGAGGAGAGTGTGTTCCCCTGATTGTTTAATACTGACGGGACATTTCCCCACGTGAACAGTATAAGTGAGGAGAGTGTCTTCCCCTGATGGTTTAATACTGACGGGACATGTCACCAGTTGAACAGTATAAGTGAGGAGAGTGTCTTCCCCTGATGGTTTAATACTGACGGGACATGTCACCAGTTGAACAGTATAAGTGAGGAGAGTGTGTTCCCCTGCTGGTTTAATATAAACGGCACATGTTACCAGGTGAACAGTATAAGTGAGGAGAGTGTGTTCCCCTGATGGTTTAATATAAACGGGACATGTTACCAGGTGAACAGTATAAGTGAGGAGAGTGTGTTCCCCTGATGGTTTAATATACACGGGACATGTTCCCAGCTGAACAGTATAATTGAGGAGAGGGCTTTCCCCTGATGGTTTAATATACACGGGACATGTTACCAGGTGAACAGTATAAGTGAGGATACTGTATTCCCCTGATGGTTCAATATACACGGGACATGTTAGCAGGTGAACAGTGTAAGTGAGGAGATTGTGTTCCCCTGATTGTTTAATACTCACGGGACATGTTACCAGGTGAGCATTATAAGTGAGGAGAATGCGTTCCCCTGATGGTTTAACATGCACGGGACGTGTCACCAGGTGAAGAGTATAAGTGAGGATTCTTTATTCCCCTGATGGTTCAATATACACGGGACATGTTATCTGGTGAACAGTATAAGTGAGGACAGTGTGTTCCCCTGATGGTTTAATATACACGGAACATGTTACCAGCTGAACAGTATAAGTGAGGAGAGGGCTTTCCCCTGATGGTTTGATATGCAAGGGACATGTTACCAGGTGAACTGTATAAGTGAGGAGAATGTGTTCCACTGATGGTTTTATATACACGGGACATGTTAGCTGGTGAACAGTGTAAGTGAGGAGAATGTATTCCCCTGATGGTTTAATATACACTGGACATGTTACCAGGTGAACAGTATAAGTGAGGAGAATGCGTTCCCCTGATGGTTTAACATGCACGGGACGTTTCACCAGGTGAAGAGTAGAAGTGAGGAGATTGTGTTCCCCTGATGGTCTAATATACACGGGACATGTTACCAGGTGAACAGTATGTGTGAAGAGAGTGTGTTCCCCTGATGGTTTAATATACATGGGACATGTTACCAGGTGAACAGTATAAGTGAAGAGAGCGTTTTCCCCTGATTGCTTAATATACGTGGGACATGTTAGCTGGTGACGGGTATACGTGAGGAGAGTGTGTTCCCCTCATTGTTTAATATACACGGGACATGTTAGCATGTGAACAGTATCAGTGAGGAGAATGTGTTCCCCTGATGGTTTAATATACACGGGACATGTTACCAGGTGAACAGTATAAGTGAGGAGAGTGTGTTCCCGTGATGGTTTAATATACACGGGACAAGTTACCAGGTGAACAGTATAAGTGAGGAGAGTGTGTTCCCGTGATGGTTTAATATACACGGGACAAATTACCAGGTGAACAGTATAAGTGATGAGAGTGTGTTCCCGTGATGGTTTAATATACACGGGACAAGTTCCCAGGTGAACAGCATAAGTGAGGAGAGTGTGTTCCCCTGATTGTTAAATATACACGGGACATGTTACCAGGTGAACAGTATAAGTGAGGAGAGTGTGTTCCCGTGATGGTTTAATACTGACGGGACATGTCACCAGTTGAACAGTATAAGTGAGGAGAGTGTGTTCCCCTGCTGGTTTAATATAAACGGCACATGTTACCAGGTGAACAGTATAAGTGAGGAGAGTGTGTTCCCCTGATGGTTTAATATAAACGGGACATGTTACCAGGTGAACAGTATAAGTGAGGAGAGTGTGTTCCCCTGATGGTTTAATATACACGGGACATGTTCCCAGCTGAACAGTATAATTGAGGAGAGGGCTTTCCCCTGATGGTTTAATATACACGGGACATGTTACCAGGTGAACAGTATAAGTGAGGATACTGTATTCCCCTGATGGTTCAATATACACGGGACATGTTAGCAGGTGAACAGTGTAAGTGAGGAGATTGTGTTCCCCTGATTGTTTAATACTCACGGGACATGTTACCAGGTGAGCATTATAAGTGAGGAGAATGCGTTCCCCTGATGGTTTAACATGCACGGGACGTGTCACCAGGTGAAGAGTAGAAGTGAGGAGAGGGCTTTCCTCTGATGGTTTAATATACAAGGGACATGTTACCAGGTGAACAGTATAAGTGAGGAGAGTGTGTTCCCCTGATGGTTTAACACGCACAGGACATGTTACCAGGTGAACAGTGTAAGCGAGGAGAGTGTGTTCCCCTGATGGTTTAATATACACGGGACATGTTACCAGGTGAAGAGTATAAGTGAGGATTCTTTATTCCCCTGATGGTTCAATATACACGGGACATGTTATCTGGTGAACAGTATAAGTGAGGACAGTGTGTTCCCCTGATGGTATAATATACACGGAACATGTTACCAGCTGAACAGTATAAGTGAGGAGAGGGCTTTCCCCTGATGGTTTGATATGCAAGGGACATGTTACCAGGTGAACTGTATAAGTGAGGAGAATGTGTTCCACTGATGGTTTAATATACACGGGACATGTTAGCTGGTGAACAGTGTAAGTGAGGAGAATGTATTCCCCTGATGGTTTAATATACACTGGACATGTTACCAGGTGAACAGTATAAGTGAGGAGAATGCGTTCCCCTGATGGTTTAACATGCACGGGACGTTTCACCAGGTGAAGAGTAGAAGTGAGGAGATTGTGTTCCCCTGATGGTCTAATATACACGGGACATGTTACCAGGTGAACAGTATGTGTGAAGAGAGTGTGTTCCCCTGATGGTTTAATATACATGGGACATGTTACCAGGTGAACAGTATAAGTGAAGAGAGCGTTTTCCCCTGATTGCTTAATATACGTGGGACATGTTACCTGGTGACGGGTATACGTGAGGAGAGTGTGTTCCCCTCATTGTTTAATATACACGGGACATGTTAGCATGTGAACAGTATCAGTGAGGAGAATGTGTTCCCCTGATGGTTTAATATACACGGGACATGTTAGCAGGTGAACAGTATAAGTGAGGAGAGTGTGTTCCCGTGATGGTTTAATATACACGGGACAAATTACCAGGTGAACAGTATAAGTGATGAGAGTGTGTTCCCGTGATGGTTTAATATACACGGGACAAGTTCCCAGGTGAACAGCATAAGTGAGGAGAGTGTGTTCCCCTGATTGTTAAATATACACGGGACATGTTACCAGGTGAACAGTATAAGTGAGGAGAGTGTGTTCCCGTGATGGTTTAATATACACGGGACAAGTTACCAGGTGAGCAGTATAAGTGAGGAGAGTGTGTTCCCGTGATGGTTTAATATACACGGGACAAGTTACCAGGTGAACAGTATAAGTGAGGAGAGTGTGTTCCCGTGATGGTTTAATATACACGGGACATGTTCCCAGGTGAACAGTATAAGTGATGAGAGTGTGTTCCCGTGATGGTTTAATATACACGGGACAAGTTACAAGGTGAACAGTTTAAGTGAGGAGAGTGTGTTCGCGTGATGGTTTAATATACACGGGACAAGTTACCAGGTGAACAGTATAAGTGAGGAGAGTGTGTTCCCCTGATGGTTTAATATACACGGGACATGTTACCAGCTGAACAGTATAAGTGAGGAGAGGGTTTTTCCCCTGATGGTTTAATATACACGGGACATGTTACCAGGTGAACAGTATAAGTGAGGAGAGTGTGTTCCCCTGATGGTTTAATATACACGGGACATGTTACCAGTTGAACAGTATAAGTGAGGAGAGTGTGTTCCCCTGATGGTTTAATATACACGGGACATGTTACCAGTGAACAGTATAAGTGAGGAGAGTGTGTTCCCCTGATGGTTTAACACGCACGGGAC
Source organism: Heterodontus francisci (assembly GCF_036365525.1). Taxonomy (NCBI): domain Eukaryota; kingdom Metazoa; phylum Chordata; class Chondrichthyes; order Heterodontiformes; family Heterodontidae; genus Heterodontus; species Heterodontus francisci. Next base: position 1,302,753 of record NW_027141586.1, read on the forward strand.
GTGTCACCAGGTGAAGAGTAGAAGTGAGGAGACTGTGTTCCCCTGATGGTCTAATATAAACGGGACATGTTACCAGGTGAACAGTATAAGTGAGGAGAGTGTGTTCCCCTAATGGTTTAATATACACGGGACATGTTCCCAGCTGAACAGTATAATTGAGGAGAGGGCTTTCCCCTGATGGTTTCATATACACGGGACATGTTACCAGGTGAACAGTATAAGTGAGGATACTGTATTCCCCTGATGGTTCAATATACACGGGACATGTTAGCAGGTGAACAGTGTAAGTGAGGAGATTGTGTTCCCCTGATTGTTTAATACTCACGGGACATGTTACCAGGTGAGCATTATAAGTGAGGAGAATGCGTTCCCCTGATGGTTTAACATGCACGGGACGTGTCACCAGGTGAAGAGTAGAAGTGAGGAGAGGGCTTTCCTCTGATGGTTTAATATACAAGGGACATGTTACCAGGTGAACAGTATAAGTGAGGAGAGTGTGTTCCCCTGATGGTTTAACACGCACAGGACATGTTACCAGGTGAACAGTGTAAGTGAGGAGAGTGTGTTCCCCTGATGGTTTAATATACACGGGACATGTTACCAGGTGAAGAGTATAAGTGAGGATACTTTATTCCCCTGATGGTTCAATATACACGGGACATGTTATCTGGTGAACAGTATAAGTGAGGACAGTGTGTTCCCCTGATGGTATAATATACACGGGACATGTTACCAGCTGAACAGTATAAGTGAGGAGAGGGCTTTCCCCTGATGGTTTGATATACAAGGGACATGTTACCAGGTGAACTGTATAAGTGAGGAGAATGTGTTCCACTGATGGTTTAATATACACGGGACATGTTAGCTGGTGAACAGTGTAAGTGAGGAGAATGTATTCCCCTGATGGTTCAATATACACGGGACATGTTACCAGGTGAACAGTATAAGTGAGGAGAATGCGTTCCCCTGATGGTTTAACATGCACGGGACGTGTCACCAGGTGAAGAGTAGAAGTGAGGAGATTGTGTTCCCCCTGATGGTCTAATATACACGGGACATGTTACCAGGTGAACAGTATGTGTGAAGAGAGTGTGTTCCCCTGAAGGTTTAATATACATGGGACATGTTACCAGGTGAACAGTATAAGTGAAGAGTGCGTGTTCCCCTGATTGCTTAATATACGTGGGACATGTTACCTGGTGAAGGGTATACGTGAGGAGAGTGTGTTCCCGTGATGGTTTAATATACACGGGACAAGTTACCAGGTGAACAGTATATGTGAAGAGAGCGGGTTCCCCTGATTGCTTAATATACTTTGGACATGTTACCAGGTGAACAGTATAAGTGAGGAGAGTGTGTTCCCCTCATTGTTTAATATACACGGGACATGTTAGCAGGTGAACAGTATCTGTGAGGAGAATGTGTTCCCCTGATGGTTTAATATACATTCGACATGTTACCAGGTGAACAGTATAAGTGAGGAGAGTGTGTTCCCCTGATTGTTAAATATACATGCAACATGTTACCAGGTGAACAGTATAAGTGAGGAGAGTGTGTTCCCCTGATGGTTAAATATACACGGGACATGTTACCAGGTGAACAATATAAGTGAGGGGAGTCTGTTCCCCTGATGGTTTAAAATACACGGGACATGCTACCAGGTGAACAGTATAAGTGAGGAGAGTGTGTTCCCCTGATGGTTCAATATACACGGGACAAATTAGCAGGTGAACAGTATAAGTGAGGAGAGGGCTTTCCCCTGATGGTTTAATATACACGAGACATGTTACCAGGTGAACAGTAGAAGTGAGGACAGTGAGTTCCCCTGATGGTTTAATACACACGGGACATGTTACCAGGTGAACAGAAAAGGGAGGAGAGTGTGTTCCCCTGATTGTTTAATATACACGAGACATGTTACCAGCTGAACAGTATAAGTGAGGAGAGGGTGTTCCCCTGATTGTTTAATATACACGGGACATGTTCCCAGGTGAACAGCATAAGTGAGGAGAGTGTGTTCCCCTGATTGTTAAATATACACGGGACATGTTACCAGGTGAACAGTATAAGTGAGGAGAGTGTGTTCCAGTGATGGTTTAATATACACGGGACAAGTTACCAGGTGAACAGTATAAGTGAGGAGAGTGTGTTCCCCTGATGGTTTAATATACACGGGACATGTTACCAGCTGAACAGTATAAGTGAGGAGAGGGTTTTTCCCCTGATGGTTTAATATACACGGGACATGTTACCAGGTGAACAGTATAAGTGAGGAGAGGGCTTTCCCCTGATGATTTAATATACACGGGACATGTTACCAGGTGAACAGTATAAGTGAGGAGAGTGTGTTCCCCTGATGGTATAATATACACGGGACATGTTACCAGGTGAACAGTATAAGTGAGGAGAGGGCTTTCCCCTGATGATTTAATATACACGGGACATGTTACCAGGTGAACAGTATAAGTGAGGAGAGGGCTTTCCCCTGATGGTTTAATACACACGGGACATGTTAGCAGGTGAACAGTATAACTGAGGAGAATGTATTCCCCTGATGGTTTAATATACACGGGACATGTTACCAGGTGAACAGTATAACTGAGGAGAATGTATTCCCCTGATGGTTTAATATACACGGGACATGTTACCAGTGAACAGTATAAGTGAGGAGAGTGTGTTCCCCTGATGGTTTAATATACACGGGACATGTTACCAGGTGAACAGTATAAGTGAGGAGAGTGTGTTCCCCTGATTGTATAATATACACAGGACATGTAACCAGGTGAACATTATAAGTGAGGAGAATGTGTTCCCCTGATGGTTTAATATACACGGGACATGTTACCAGGTGAGCAGTATAAGTGAGGAGAGTGTGTTCCCCTGATGGTTTAACACGCACGGGACGTGTCACCAGGTGAAGAGTAGAAGTGAGGAGAGTGTGTTCCCCTGATGGTCTAATATACACGGGACATGTTACCAGGTGAATAGTATATGTGAAGAGAGTATGTTCCCCTGATGGTTTAATATACATGGGACATGTTTCCAGGTGAACAGTATAAGTGAAGAGAGCGGGTTCCCCTGATAGCTTAATATACGTTCGACATGTTACCAGGTGAACAGTATAAGTGAGGAGAGTTTGTTCCCCTCATTGTTTAATATACACGGGGCATGTTAGCAGGTGAACAATATAAGTGAGGGGAGTGTGTTCCCCTGATGGTTTAAAATACACGGGACGTGCTACCAGGTGAACAGTATAAGTGAGGAGAGTGTGTTCCCCTGATGGTTCAATATACACGGGACAAATTAGCAGGTGAACAGTATAAGTGAGGAGAGTGTGTTCCCCTGATGGTGAATATACACGGGACATATTACCAGGTGAACAGTATAAGTGAGGAGAGGGCTTTCCCCTGATGGTTTAATATACACGGGACATATTACCAGGTGAACAGTATAAGAGAGGAGAGTGTGTTCCCCAGATTGTTTAATAAGCACGGGACATGTAACCAAGTGATCAGTATAAGTGAGGAGAGTGTGTTCCCCTGATGGTTTAACACGCACAGGACATGTTACCAGGTGAACAGTATAAGTGAGGAGAGTGTGTTCCCCTGATGGTTTAACACGCACAGGACATGCCATCAGGTGAACAGTATGAGTGAGGAGAGTGCTTTCCCCTGATGCTTTAATATACACGGGACATGTTACCAGCTGAACAGTATAAGTGAGGAGAGGGCTTTCCTCTGATGGTTTAATATACAAGGGACATGTTACCAGGTGAACAGTATAAGTGAGGAGATTGTGTTCCCCTGATTGGTTTAACACGCACAGGACATGTTACCAGGTGAACAGTGTAAGTGAGGAGAGTGTGTTTCCCTGATGGTTTAATATACACGTGACATGTTACCAGGTGAAGAGCATAAGTGAGGATACTTTATTCCCCTGATGGTTCAATATACACGGGACATGTTATCTGGTGAACAGTATAAGTGAGGAGAGGGCTTTCCCCTGATGGTTTAATATACAAGGGACATGTTACCAGGTGAACTGTATAAGTGAGGAGAATGTGTTCCACTGATGGTTTAATATACACGGGACATGTTAGCTGGTGAACAGTATAAGTGAGGAGAATGTATTCCCCTGATGGTTTAATATACACGGGACATGTTACCAGGTGAACAGTATAAGTGAGGACAGTGAGTTCCCCTGATGGTTTAATACACACGGGACATGTTACCAGGTGAACAGAAAAGGGAGGAGAGTGTCTTCCCCTGATGGTTTAATACTGGCGGGACATGTTACCAGGTGAACAGTATAAGTGAGGAGAGTGTGTTCCCCTGATGGTTTAATATACAATGGACATGTTTCCAGGTGAACAGTATAAGTGAGGAGACTGTATTCCCCTGATTGTTTAATATACACGGGACATGTTACCAGGTGAACAGTATCAGTGAGGAGAGTGCGTTCCCCTGATGGTTTAATATACACGGGACATGTTACCAGGTGAACAGTATAAGTGAGGAGAGTGTGTTCCCCTGATGGTATAATATACACGGGATATGTTACCAGGTGAACAGTATAAGTGAGGAGAGGGCTTTCCCCTGATGATGTAATATACACGGGACATGTTACCAGGTGAACGGTATAAGTGAGGAGAGGGCTTTCCCCTGATGGTTTAATATACACGAGACATGTTACCAGGTGAACAGAAAAGGGAGGAGAGTGTGTTCCCCTGATTGTTTAATATACACGAGACATGTTACCAGCTGAACAGTATAAGTGAGGAGAGTGTGTTCCCCTGATTGTTTAATATACACGGGACATGTTCCCAGGTGAACAGCATAAGTGAGGAGAGTGTGTTCCCCTGATTGTTAAATATACACGGGACATGTTACCAGGTGAACAGTATAAGTGAGGAGAGTGTGTTCCAGTGATGGTTTAATATACACGGGACAAGTTACCAGGTGAACAGTATAAGTGAGGAGAGTGTGTTCCCCTGATGGTTTAATATACACGGGACATGTTACCAGCTGAACAGTATAAGTGAGGAGAGGGTTTTTCCCCTGATGGTGTAATATACACGGGACATGTTACCAGGTGAACAGTATAAGTGAGGAGAGGGCTTTCCCCTGATGATTTAATATTCACGGGACATGTTACCAGGTGAACAGTATAAGTGAGGAGAGTGTGTTCCCCTGATGGTATAATATACACGGGACATGTTACCAGGTGAACAGTATAAGTGAGGAGAGGGCTTTCCCCTGATGATTTAATATACACGGGACATGTTACCAGGTGAACAGTATAAGTGAGGAGAGGGCTTTCCCCTGATGGTTTAATACACACGGGACATGTTAGCAGGTGAACAGTATAACTGAGGAGAATGTATTCCCCTGATGGTTTAATATACACGGGACATGTTAGCAGGTGAACAGTATAACTGAGGAGAATGTATTCCCCTGATGGTGTAATATACACGGGACATGTTACCAGTGAACAGTATAAGTGAGGAGAGGGCTTTCCCCTGATGATTTAATATTCACGGGACATGTTACCAGGTGAACAGTATAAGTGAGGAGAGTGTGTTCCCCTGATGGTATAATATACACGGGACATGTTACCAGGTGAACAGTATAAGTGAGGAGAGGGCTTTCCCCTGATGATTTAATATACACGGGACATGTTACCAGGTGAACAGTATAAGTGAGGAGAGGGCTTTCCCCTGATGGTTTAATACACACGGGACATGTTAGCAGGTGAACAGTATCACTGAGGAGAATGTATTCCCCTGATGGTATAATATACACGGGACATGTTACCAGGTGAACAGTATAACTGAGGAGAATGTATTCCCCTGATGGTTTAATATACACGGGACATGTTACCAGTGAACAGTATAAGTGAGGAGAGTGTGTTCCCCTGATGGTTTAATATACACGGGACATGTTACCAGGTGAACAGTATAAGTGAGGAGAGTGTGTTCCCCTGATTGTATAATATACACAGGACATGTAACCAGGTGAACATTATAAGTGAGGAGAATGTGTTCCCCTGATGGTTTAATATACACGGGACATGTTACCAGGTGAGCAGTATAAGTGAGGAGAGTGTGTTCCCCTGATGGTTTAACACGCACGGGACGTGTCACCAGGTGAAGAGTAGAAGTGAGGAGAGTGTGTTCCCCTGATGGTCTAATATACACGGGACATGTTACCAGGTGAATAGTATATGTGAAGAGAGTATGTTCCCCTGATGGTTTAATATACATGGGACATGTTTCCAGGTGAACAGTATAAGTGAAGAGAGCGGGTTCCCCTGATAGCTTAATATACTTTCGACATGTTACCAGGTGAACAGTATAAGTGAGGAGAGTTTGTTCCCCTCATTGTTTAATATACACGGGACATGTTAGCAGGTGAACAGTATCTGTGAGGAGAATGTGTTCCCCTGATGGTTTAATATACATTCGACATGTTACCAGGTGAACAGTATAAGTGAGGAGAGTGTGTTCCCCTGATTGTTAAATATACACGGGACATGATACCAGGTGAACAGTATATGTGAGGAGAGTGTGTTCCCCTGATGGTTAAATATACACGGGACATGTTACAAGGTGAACAATATAAGTGAGGGGAGTGTGTTCCCCTGATGGTTTAAAATACACGGGACACGTTACCAGGTGAACAGTATAAGTGAGGAGAGTGTTTTCCCCTGATGGTTCAATATACATGGGACAAATTAGCAGGTGAACAGTATAAGTGAGGAGAATGTGTTCCCCTGATGGTTTAATATACACGGGACATGTTACCAGGTGAAAAGTATAAGTGAGGAGAGTGTGTTCCCCTGATGGTTTAATATACACGGGACATGTTACAACGTGAACAGTATAAGTGAGGAGAGTGTGTTCCCCTGATGGTTTAATATACACGGGACATATTACAAGGTGAACAGTATAAGTGAGGAGAGGGCTTACCCCTGATGGTTTAATATGCACGGGACATGTTACCAGGTGAACAGTATAAGTGAGGAGAATGTGTTCCCCTGATGGTTTAATATACACGGGACATGTTACCAGGTGAAAAGTATAAGTGAGGAGAGTGTGTTCCCCTGATGGTTTAATATACACGGGACATGTTACAACGTGAACAGTATAAGTGAGGAGAGTGTGTTCCCCTGATGGTTTAATATACACGGGACATATTACCAGGTGAACAGTATAAGTGAGGACAGTGCTTTCCCCTGATGGTTTAATATACACGGGACATGTTACCAGGTGAACAGTATAAGAGAGGAGAGTGTGTTCCCCAGATTGTTTAATAAGCACGGGACATGTAACCAAGTGATCAGTATAAGTGAGAGAGTGTGTTCCCCTGATGGTTTAACACGCACAGGACATGTTACCAGGTGAACAGTATAAGTGAGGAGAGTGTGTTCCCCTGATGGTTTAACACGCACAGGACATGCCACCAGGTGAACAGTATGAGTGAGGAGAGTGCTTTCCCCTGATGTTTTAATATACACGGGACATGTTACCAGCTGAACAGTATAAGTGAGGAGAGGGCTTTCCTCTGATGGTTTAATATACAAGGGACATGTTACCAGGTGAACAGTATAAGTGAGGAGAGTGTGTTCCCCTGATGGTTTAATATACACGGGACATGTTACCAGGTGAACAGAAAAGGGAGGAGAGTGTCTTCCCCTGATGGTTTAATACTGGCGGGACATGTTACCAGGTGAACAGTATAAGTGAGGAGAGTGTGTTCCCCTGATGGTTCAATATACACGGGACATGTTACCAGGTGACGAGTATAAGTGAGGAGAGTGTGTTCCCCTGATGGTTAAATATACACGGGACATGTTACCAGGTGAACAATATAAGTGAGGAGACTGTATTCCCCTGATGGTTCAATATACACGGGACATGTTACCAGGTGACGAGTATAAGTGAGGAGAGTGTGTTCCCCTGATGGTTAAATATACACGGGACATGTTACCAGGTGAACAATATAAGTGAGGAGACTGTATTCCCCTGATGGTTCAATATACACGGGACATGTTACCAGGTGAACTGTATCAGTGAGGAGAGTGTGTTCCCCTGATGGTTTAATCTACACGGGACATGTTACCAGGTGAAAAGTATAAGTGAGGAGAGTGTGTTCCCCTGATGGTTTAATATACACGGGACATGTTACAACGTGAACAGTATAAGTGAGGAGAATGTGTTCCCCTGATGGTTTAATATACACGGGACATATTACCAGGTGAACAGTATAAGTGAGGAGAGGGCTTTCCCCTGATGGTTTAATATACACGTGACATGTTACCAGGTGAACAGTAGAAGTGAGGACAGTGAGTTCCCCTGATGGTTTAATACACACGGGACATGTTACCAGGTGAACAGAAAAGGGAGGAGAGTGTGTTCCCCTGATTGTTTAATATACACGAGACATGTTACCAGCTGAACAGTGTAAGTGAGGAGAGTGTGTTCCCCTGATTGTTTAATATACACGGGACATGTTCCCAGGTGAACAGCATAAGTGAGGAGAGTGTGTTCCCCTGATTGTTAAATATACACGGGACATGTTACCAGGTGAACAGTATAAGTGAGGAGAGTGTGTTCCCGTGATGGTTTAATATACACGGGACAAGTTACCAGGTGAACAGTATAAGTGAGGAGAGTGTGTTCCCCTGATGGTTTAATATACACGGGACATGTTACCAGCTGAACAGTATAAGTGAGGAGAGGGTTTTTCCCCTGATGGTTTAATATACACGGGACATGTTACCAGGTGAACAGTATAAGTGAGGAGAGTGTGTTCCCGTGATGGTTTAATATACACGGGACAAGTTACCAGGTGAACAGTATAAGTGAGGAGAGTGTGTTCCCCTGATGGTTTAATATACACGGGACATGTTACCAGCTGAACAGTATAAGTGAGGAGAGGGTTTTACCCCTGATGGTTTAATATACACGGGACATGTTACCAGGTGAACAGTATAAGTGAGGAGAGGGCTTTCCCCTGATGATTTAATATACACGGGACATGTTACCAGGTGAACAGTATAAGTGAGGAGAGTGTGTTCCCCTGATGGTATAATATACACGGGACATGTTACCAGGTGAACAGTATAAGTGAGGAGAGGGCTTTCCCCTGATGATTTAGTATACACGGGACATGTTACCAGGTGAACAGTATAAGTGAGGAGAGGGCTTTCCCCTGATGGTTTAATACACACGGGACATGTTAGCAGGTGAACAGTATAACTGAGGAGAATGTATTCGCCTGATGGTTTAATATACACGGGACATGTTACCAGGTGAACAGTATAACTGAGGAGAATGTATTCCCCTGATGGTTTAATATACACGGGACATGTTACCAGTGAACAGTATAAGTGAGGAGAGTGTGTTCCCCTGATGGTTTAATATACACGGGACATGTTACCAGGTGAACAGTATAAGTGAGGAGAGTGTGTTCCCCTGATTGTATAATATACACAGGACATGTTACGAGGTGAACATTATAAGTGAGGAGAATGTGTTCCCCTGATGGTTTAATATACACGGGACATGTTACCAGGTGAGCAGTATAAGTGAGGAGATTGTGTTCCCCTGATGGTTTAACACGCACGGGACGTGTCACCAGGTGAAGAGTAGAAGTGAGGAGTGTGTGTTCCCCTGATGGTCTAATATACATGGGACATGTTTCCAGGTGAACAGTATAAGTGAAGAGAGCGGGTTCCCCTGATAGCTTAATATACTTTCGACATGTTACCAGGTGAACAGTATAAGTGAGGAGAGTTTGTTCCCCTCATTGTTTAATATACACGGGACATGTTAGCAGGTGAACAGTATCTGTGAGGAGAATGTGTTCCCCTGATGGTTTAATATACATTCGACATGTTACCAGGTGAACAGTATAAGTGAGGGGAGTGTGTTCCCCTGATTGTTTAATATACACGGGACATGATACCAGGTGAACAGTATAAGTGAGGAGAGTGTGTTCCCCTGATGTTTTAAAATACACGGGACATGTTACCAGGTGAACAGTATAAGTGAGGAGAGTGTGTTCCCCTGATGGTTAAATATACACGGGACATGTTACAAGGTGAACAATATAAGTGAGGGGAGTGTGTTCCCCTGATGTTTTAAAATACACGGGACATGTTACCAGGTGAACAGTATAAGTGAGGAGAGTGTGTTCCCCTGATGGTTTAATATACACGGGACATGTTACCAGGTGAAAAGTATAAGTGAGGAGAGTGCGTTCCCCTGATGGTTTAATATACACGGGACATGTTACAACGTGAACAGTATAAGTGAGGAGAGTGTGTTCCCTGATGGTTTAATATACACGGGACATATTACAAGGTGAACAGTATAAGTGAGGAGAGGGCTTTCCCCTGATGGTTTAATATACACGGGACATATTACCAGGTGAACAGTATAAGTGAGGACAGTGCTTTCCCCTGATGGTTTAATATACACGGGACATGTTACCAGGTGAACAGTATAAGAGAGGAGAGTGTGTTCCCCAGATTGTTTAATAAGCACGGGACATGTAACCAAGTGATCAGTATAAGTGAGGAGAGTGTGTTCCCCTGATGGTTTAACACGCACAGGACATGTCACCAGGTGAACAGTATGAGTGAGGAGAGGGCTTTCCTCTGATGGTTTAATATACAAGTGACATGTTACCAGGTGAACAGTATAAGTGAGGAGAGTGTGTTCCCCTGATGGATTAACAATCACAGGACATGTTACCAGGTGAACAGTGTAAGTGAGGAGAGTGTGTTCCCCTGATGGTTTAATATACACGGGACATGTTACCAGGTGAAGAGTATAAGTGAGGATACTTTATTCCCCTGATGGTTCAATATACACGGGACATGTTAGCATGTGAACAGTATAAGTGAGGAGAGGGCTTTCCCCTGATGGTTTAATATACAAGGGACATGTTACCAGGTGAACTGTATAAGTGAGGAGAATGTGTTCCACTGATGGTTTAATATACACGGGACATGTTAGCTGGTGAATAGTATAAGTGAGGAGAATGTATTCCCCTGATGGTTTAATATACACGGGACATGTTACCAGGTGAACAGTATAAGTGAGGACAGTGAGTTCCCCTGATGGTTTAATACACACGGGACATGTTACCAGGTGAACAGAAAAGGGAGGAGAGTGTCTTCCCCTGATGGTTTAATACTGGCGGGACATGTTACCAGGTGAACAGTATAAGTGAGGAGAGTGTGTTCCCCTGATGGTTTAATATACAATGGACATGTTTCCAGGTGAACAGTATAAGTGAGGAGACTGTATTCCCATGATGGTTCAATATACACGGGACATGTTACCAGGTGAACAATATAAGTGAGGAGACTGTATTCCCCTGATGGTTCAATATACACGGGACATGTTAGCAGGTGAACAGTATAAGTGAGGAGAATGTGTTCCCCTGATGGTTTAATCTACACGGGACATGTTACCAGGTGAAAAGTATAAGTGAGGAGAGTGTTTTCCCCTGATTGTTTAATATACACGGGACATGTTACAACGTGAACAGTATAAGTGAGGAGAATGTGTTCCCCTGATGGTTTAATATACACGGGACATGTTACCAGGTGAACAGAAAAGGGAGGAGAGTGTGTTCCCCTGATTGTTTAATATACATGGGACATGTTACCAGGTGAACAGTATAAGTGAGCAGAGTGTGTTCCCCTGATGGTTTAATATACACAGGACATGATAGCAGGTGAACAGTAGAAGTGAGGAGAGTGAGTTCCCCTGATGGTTTAATATACACGGGACATGTCACCAGGTGAACAGTGTAAGTGAGGAGAGTGCTTTCCCCTGATGTTTTAATATACACGAGACATGTGACCAGGTGAACAGTATAAGTGAGGACAGTGTGTTCCCCTGATGGTATAATATACACGGGACATGTTACCAGCTGAACAGGAGAAGTGAGGAGAGTGCTTTCCCCTCATGGTTTAATATACACGGGACATGTTACCAGGTGAACAGTATAAGTGAGGACAGTGTGTTCCCCTGATGGTATAATATACACGGGACATGTGACCAGGTGAACAGTATAAGTGAGGATACTGCATTCCCCTGATGGTTCAATATACACGGGACATGTTTCCAGGTGAACAGTATAAGTGAGGAGAGTGCTTTCCCCTGATGGTTTAACATACACGGGACATGTTACCAGGTGAACAGTATAAGTGAGGAGAGTGTGTTCCCCTGATGGTTCAATATACACAGGACATGTTACCAGGTGAACAATATAAGTGAGGACAGTGTGTTCCCCTGATGGTTTAATATACACAGGACATGTTACCAGGTGAACAATATAAGTGAGGATACTGCATTCCCCTGATGGTTCAATATACACGGGACATGTTACCAGGTGAACAGTATAAGTGAGGAGAGTGTTTTCCCCTGATGGTTTATTATACACGGGACATGTTGCCAGGTGAACAGTATAAGTGAGGAGAGTGTTTTCCCCTGATGGTTTAAAATACACGGGACATGATACCAGCTGAACAGCATAAGTGAGGAGAAGGCTTTCCCCTGATGGTTTAATATACACGGCACGTGTTATCAGGTGAACAGTATAAGTGAGGAGAGTGTGTTCCCCTGATGGTTTAATATAAACGGGACATGTTAGCAGGTGAACAGTATAAGTGAGGAGAATGTATTCCCCTGATGGTTTAATATACACGGGACATGTTACCAGGTGAACAGAAAATGGAGGAGAGTGTCTTCCCCTGATGGTTTAATGCACACAGGACATGATACCAGGTGAACAGTAGAAGTGAGGAGAGTGAGTTCCCCTGATGGTTTAATATACACGGGACATGTTACCAGTTGAACAGTATAAGTGAGGAGAGTGCTTTCCCCTATTGTTTTAATATACACGGGACATGTTACCAGGTGAACAGTATAAGTGAGGACATTGAGTTCCCCTGATGGTTTAATACACACGGGACATGTTAACAGGTGAACAGAAAAGGGAGGAGAGTGTCTTCCCCTGATGGTTTAATACACACAGGACATGATACCAGGTGAACAGTAGAAGTGAGGAGAGTGAGTTCCCCTGATGGTTTAATATACACGGGACATGTTACCAGTTGAACAGTATAAGTGAGGAGAGTGCTTTCCCCTGATGTTTTAATATACACGGGACATGTTACCAGGTGAACAGTATAAGTGAGGACATTGAGTTCCCCTGATGGTTTAATATACACGGGACATGTTAGCAGGTGAACAGTATAAGTGAGGAGAATGTATTCCCCTGATGGTTTAATATACACGGGACATGTTACCAGGTGAACAGAAAAGGGAGGAGAGTGTCTTCCCCTGATGGTTTAATACACACAGGACATGATACCAGGTGAACAGTAGAAGTGAGGAGAGTGTGTTCCCCTGATGGTTTAATATACACGGGACATGTTAGCAGGTGAACATTATAAGTGAGGAGAGTGTGTTCCCCTGATTGTTTAATATACACGGGAGATGTAACCAGGTGAACAGTCTAAGTGAGGACAGTGTGTTCCCCTGATGGTATAATGTACATGGGACATGTTATCAGCTGAACAGTATAAGTGAGGAGAATGTGTTCCCCTGATGGTTTAATATACACAGGACATGTTACCAGGTGAACAGTATAAGTGAGGAGAGTGTGTTCCCCTGATGGTTTAATATACACGGGACATGTTACCAGGTGAACAGTATAAGTGAGGAGAGTGTGTTCCCCTGATGGTTTAATATACACGGGACATGTTACCAGATGAACAGTATAAGTGAGGAGAGTGTGTTCCCCTGATGGTTTAATATACACAGGACATGTTACCAGGTGAACAGAATAAGTGAGGAGAATGTGTTCCACTGATGGTTTAATATACACGGGACATGTTACCAGGTGAACAGTATAAGTGAGGATACTGTATTCTCCTGATGATTCAATATACACGGGACATGTTACCAGGTGAACAGTGTAAGTGAGGAGAGTGTTTTCCCCTGATGGTTTAATACACACGGGACATGTTACCAGGTGAACAGTATAAGTGAGGAGAGTGTTTTCCCCTGATGGTTTAATATACACGGGACATGTTACCAGGTGAACAGTATAAGTGAGGAGAGTGTTTTCCCCTGATGGTTTAATATACACGGGACATGTTACCAGCTGAACAGCATAAGTGAGGAGAAGGCTTTCCCCTGATGGTTTAATATACACGGGACATGTTACCAGGTGAACAGTATAAGTGAGGAGAGTGTGTTCCCCTGATGGTATAATATAAACGGGACATGTTACCAGCTGAAGAGCATAAGTGAGGAGAAGGCTTTCCCCTGATGGTTTAATATACACGGGACATGTTACCAGGTGAACAGTATAAGTGAGGAGAATGTATTCCCCTGATGGTTTAATATACACGGGACATGTTACCAGGTGAACAGTATAAGTGAGGAGAGTGTATTCCCCTGATGGTTTAATATACACGGGACATGTTAGCAGGTGAACAGTATAAGTGAGGAGAATGTATTCCCCTGATGGTTTCATATACACGGGACATGTTTCCAGGTGAACAGTATAAGTGAGGAGAGTGTGTTCCCCTGATGGTTTAATATACACAGGACATGTTACCAGGTGAACAGTATAAGTGAGGAGAATCTGTTCCCCTGATGGTTTAATATACACAGGACATGTTACCAGATGAACAGTATAAGTAAGGAGAGTGTGTTCCCTTGATGGTTTAACATACACGGGACATGTCACCAGGTGAACTCGATAAGTGAGGAGAGTGTGTCCCCCTGATGGTTTAACATACACGGGACATGTTACCAGGTGAACGGTATAAGTGAGGAGAGTGTGTTCCCCTGCTGATTTTATATACATGGGACATGTCACCAGGTGATCTCTATCAGTGAGGAGAGTGTGTCCCCCAAATGGTTTAACATACACGGGACATGTTACCAGGTGAACGGTATAAGTGAGGAGAGTGTGTTCCCCTGATTGTTTAATACACACGGGACATGTCTCCAGGTGAACAATATAAGTGAGGAGAGTGTGTTCCCCTGATTGTTTAATACACACGGGACTTGTTACCAGGTGAACTCTATAAGTGAGGAAAGTGTGTTCCACTGATGGCTTAATATACACGGGACATGTTACCAGGTGAACATAATAAGTGTGGAGAGTCTGTTCCCCTGATGGTTTAATACAGACGGGACATGTTACCAGGTGAACATTATAAGTGTGGAGAGTGTGTTCCCCTGATGGTTTAATACAGACGGGACATGTTACCAGGTGAACATTATAAGTGTGGAGAGTGTGTTCCCCTGATGGTTTAATACAGACGGTACATGTTACCAGGTGATCAGTATAATTGAGGAGAGTGTGTTCCCCTGAGGGTTTTATATACATGGGACATGTCACCAGGTGAACAGTATAAGTGAGGAGAATGTGTTCCCCTGATGGTTTAATACACACGGGACATGTTACCAGGTGAAGTGAAATGGGAGGAGAGTGTCTTCCCATGATGGTTTAATATACACGGGACATGTTCCCAGGTGAACAGTATAAGTGAGGAGAATGTGTTCCCCTGATGATTTAATACACACAGGACATGATACCAGGTGAACAGTAGAAGTGAGAAGAGTGAGTTCCCCTGATGGTTTAATATACACGGGACATGTTACCAGGTGAATAGTATAAGTGAGGAGAATGTGTTCCACTGA
Source organism: Heterodontus francisci (assembly GCF_036365525.1). Classification (NCBI taxonomy): domain Eukaryota; kingdom Metazoa; phylum Chordata; class Chondrichthyes; order Heterodontiformes; family Heterodontidae; genus Heterodontus; species Heterodontus francisci. The sequence continues at coordinate 1,318,495 of NW_027141586.1, forward strand.
TGGTTTAATATACACGGGACATGTTACCAGGTGAACAGTATAATGGAGGATAGGGCTTTCCCCTGATGGTTTAATATACACGGGACATGTTCCCAGGTGAACAGTATAAGTGAGGAGAATGTGTTCCACTGATGGTTTAATATACAAGGGACATGTTCCCAGGTGAACAGTATAAGTGAGGAGAATGTGTTCCACTGATGGTTTAATATACACGGGACATGTTACCAGGTGAACAGTATAAGTGAGGATACTGTATTCCCCTGATGGTTCAATATAGACGGGACATGTTACCAGGTGAACAGTATAAGTGAGGAGAGTGTTTTCCCCTGATGGTTTAATATACACGGGACATGTTACCAGGTGAACAGTATAAGTGAGGAGAGTGTGTTCCCCTGATGGTATAATATACACGGGACATGTTACCAGCTGAAGAGCATAAGTGAGGAGAAGGCTTTCCCCTGATGGTTTAATATACACGGGACATGTTACCAGGTGAACAGTATAAGTGAGGAGAGTGTGTTCCCCTGATGGTTTAATATACACGGGACACGTTAGCAGGTGAACAGTATAAGTGAGGAGAATGTATTCCCCTGATGGTTTAATATACACGGGACATGTTACCAGGTGAAAAGTATAAGTGAGGAGAGTGTGTTCCCCTGATGGTTTAATATACACAGGACATGTTACCAGGTGAACAGTATAAGTGAGGAGAATGTGTTCCCCTGATGGTTTAATATACACAGGACATGTTACCAGGTGAACAGTATAAGTAAGGAGAGTGTGTTCCCCTGATGGTTTAACATACACGGGACATGTCACCAGGTGAACTCTATAAGTGTGGAGAGTGTGTCCCCCTGATGGTTTAACATACACGGGACATGTCACCAGGTGAACTCTATAAGTGTGGAGAGTGTGTCTGCCTGATGGTTTAACATACACGGGACATGTTACCAGGTGAATGGTATAAGTGAGGAGAGTGTGTTCCCCTGATGATTTTATATACATGGGACATGTCACCAGGTGAACTCTATAAATGAGGAGAGTGTGTCCCCCAAATGGTTTAAAATACACGGGACATGTTACCAGGTGAACGCTATAAGTGAGGAGAGTGTGTTCCCCTGATTGTTTAATACACACGGGACATGTTACCAGGTGAACTCAATAAGTGAGGAGAGTGTGTTCCCCTGATGGTTTAACATGCACGGGACATGTTACCAGGTGAACGGTATAAGTGAGGAGAGTGTGTTCCCCTGATGATTTTATATCCACGGGACATGTTACCAGGTGAACATAATAAGTGTGGAGAGTGTGTTCCCCTGATGGTTTAATACAGACGGGACATGTTACCAGGTGAACATTGTAAGTGTGGAGAGTGTGTTCCCCTGATGGTTTAATACAGACGGGACATGTTAACAGGTGAACATTATAAGTGTGGAGAGTGTGTTTCCCTGATGGTTTAATACAGACGGGACATGTTACCAGGTGATCAGTATAATTGAGGAGAGTGTGTTCCCCTGAGGGTTTTATGTACATGGGACATGTCACCAGGTGAACAGTATAAGTGAGGAGAGTGTTTTCCCCTGATGGTTTAATACACACGGGTCATGTTACCAGGTGAACATTATAAGTGAGGAGAGTGTGTTCCCCTGATGGCTTAATATACATGGGACATGTCACCAGGTGAACTCTATAAGTGAGAAGAGTGTGTTCCCCTGATGGTTTAACATACACGGGACATGTTACCAGGTGAACGGTATAAGTGAGGAGAGTGTGTTCCCCTGATGATTTTTATATCCACGGGACATGTTACCAGGTGAACATTATAAGTGTGGAGAGTGTGTTCCCCTGATGGTTTAATACACACGGGACATGTTACCAGGTGAACAGTATAAGCGAGGAGAGTGTGTTCCCCTGATGGGTTAATATACACAGGACATGTTACCAGGTGAGCAGTATAAGCGAGGAGAGTGTGTTCCCCTGATTGTTTCATACACACAGGACATGTTACCAGGTGAACAGTATAAGTGAGGAGAGTGTGTTCCCCTGATTGTTTGATGCACACGGTACATGTAAGCAGGTGAACAGTATAAGTAAGGAGAGTGTGTTCCCCTGATTGTTTAATGTACACAGGACATGTTAACAGGTGAACTCGAGAAGTGAGGAGAGTGTGTTGCCCTGATGGTTTAACATACACGGGACATGTCTCCAGGTGAACTCTATAAGTGTGGAGAGTGTGTCCCCTTGATGGTTTAACATACACGGGACATGTTACCAGGTGAGCAGTATAAGTGAGGAGAGTGTGTTCCCCTGATTGTCTAATATACACGGGACATGTTATCAGGTGAACAGTATATGTGAAGAGAGCGTGTTCCCCTGATGGTATAATATACACGGGACATGTTACCAGCTGAACAGCATAAGTGAGGAGAAGGCTTTCCCCTGATGGTTTAATATACATGGGACATGTTACAATGTGAGGAGTATAAGTGAGGGGAGTGTTTTCCCCTCATTGTTTAATACACACGGGACATGTTACCAGGTGAACAGTATAAGTGAGGACAGTGTGTTCCCCTGATGGTATAATATACACGGGACATGTTAACAGGTGAACAGCATAAGTGAGGAGAATGTGTTCCCCTGATTGTTTAATATACACGGGACATGTTACCAGGTGAGCAGTCTAAGTGAGGAGAGTGCGATCCCCTGATGGTTTAACACGCACGGGATGTGTCACCAGGTGAAGAGTAGAAGTGAGGAGAATGTGTTCCCCTGATGGTCTAATATACACGGGACATGTTACCAGGTGAACAGCATAAGTGAGGAGAAGGCTTTCCCCTGATGGTTTAATATACATGGGACATGTTACCAGATGAACAGTATATGTGAGGAGAGTGTGTTCCCCTGATGGTTTAGTATACACGGGACATGTTACCAGCTGAACAGCATAAGTGAGGAGAAGGCTTTCCCCTGATGGATTAATATACACGGGACATGTTACCAGGTGAACAGTATAAGTGAGGAGAGTGTGTTCCCCTGCTGGTTTAATATACACGGGACACGTTAGCAGGTGAACAGTATAAGTGAGGAGAATGTATTCCACTGATGGTTTAATATACACGGGACATGTTACCAGCTGAAGAGCATAAGTGAGGAGAAGGCTTTCCCCTGATGGTTTAATATACACGGGACATGTTACCAGGTGAACAGTATAAGTGAGGATAGTGTGTTCCCCTGATGGTTTAATATACACGGGACATGTTACCAGGTGAACAGCATAAGTGAGGAGAAGGCTTTCCCCTGATGGTATAATATACACGGGACATGTTACCAGGTGAACAGTATAAGTGAGGAGAATGTGTTCCACTGATGGTTTAATATACACGGGACATGTTACCAGGTGAACAGTATAATGGAGGAGAGGGCTTTCCCCTGATGGTTTAATATACACGGGACATGTTCCCAGGTGAACAGTATAAGTGAGGAGATTGTGTTCCACTGATGGTTTAATATACACGGGACATGTTACCAGGTGAACAGTATAAGTGAGGATACCGTATTCCCCTGATGGTTCAATATACACGGGACATGTTACCAGGTGAACAGTATAAGTGAGGAGAGTGTTTTCCCCTGATTGTTTAATATACACGGGACATGTTACCAGGTGAACAGTATATGTGAGGAGAGTGTGTTCCCCTGATGGTTTAGTATACACGGGACATGTTACCAGCTGAACAGCATAAGTGAGGAGAAGGCTTTCCCCTGATGGTTTGATATACACGGGACATGTTACCAGGTGAACAGTATAAGTGAGGAGAGTGTGTTCCCCTGATGGTATAATATACACGGGACATGTTACCAGCTCAAGACCATAAGTGAGGAGAAGGCTTTCCCCTGATGGTTTAACATACACGGGACATGTTACCAGGTGAACAGTATAAGTGAGGAGAGTGTGTTCCCCTGATGGTTTTATATCCACGGGACATGTTACCAGGTGAACATTATAAGTGTGGAGACTGTGTTCCCCTGATGGTTTAATACACACGGGACATGTTACCAGGTGAACAGTATAAGCGAGGAGAGTGTGTTCCCCTGATGGGTTAATATACACAGGACATGTTACCTGGTGAGCAGTATAAGCGAGGAGAGTGTGTTCCCCTGATTGTTTCATACACACAGGACATGTTACCAGGTGAACAGTATAAGTGAGGAGAGTGTGTTCCCCTGATTGTTTGATGCACACGGTACATGTAACCAGGTGAACAGTATAAGTAAGGAGAGTGTGTTCCCCTGATTGTTTAATGTACACAGGACATGTTACCAGGTGAACTCGAGAAGTGAGGAGAGTGTGTTGCCCTGATGGTTTAACATACACGGGACATGTCTCCAGGTGAACTCTATAAGTGTGGAGAGTGTGTCCCCTTGATGGTTTAACATACACGGGACATGTTACCAGGTGAGCAGTATAAGTGAGGAGAGTGTGTTCCCCTGATTGTCTAATATACACGGGACATGTTACCAGGTGAACAGTATATGTGAAGAGAGCGTGTTCCCCTGATGGTATAATATACACGGGACATGTTACCAGCTGAACAGCATAAGTGAGGAGAAGGCTTTCCCCTGATGGTTTAATATACATGGGACATGTTACAATGTGAGGAGTATAAGTGAGGGGAGTGTTTTCCCCTCATTGTTCAATACACACGGGACATGTTACCAGGTGAACAGTATAAGTGAGGACAGTGTGTTCCCCTGATGGTATAATATACACGGGACATGTTACCAGGAGAACAGCATAAGTGAGGAGAATGTGTTCCCCTGATTGTTTAATATACACGGGACATGTTACCAGGTGAGCAGTCTAAGTGAGGAGAGTGTGATCCCCTGATGGTTTAACACGCACGGGATGTGTCACCAGGTGAAGAGTAGAAGTGAGGAGAATGTGTTCCCCTGATGGTCTAATATACACGGGACATGTTACCAGGTGAACAGCATAAGTGAGGAGAAGGCTTTCCCCTGATGGGTTAATATACATGGGACATGTTACCAGATGAACAGTATATGTGAGGAGAGTGTGTTCCCCTGATGGTTTAGTATACACGGGACATGTTACCAGCTGAACAGCATAAGTGAGGAGAAGGCTTTCCCCTGATGGTTTAATATACACGGGACATGTTACCAGCTGAAGAGCATAAGTGAGGAGAAGGCTTTCCCCTGATGGTTTAATATACACGGGACATGTTACCAGGTGAACAGTATAAGTGAGGAGAGTGTTTTCCCCTGATGGTTTAATATACACGGGACACGTTAGCAGGTGAACAGTATAAGTGAGGAGAGTGTGTTCCCCTGATGGTTTCATATACACGGGACATATTTCCAGGTGAACAGTATAAGTGAGGAGAGTGTCTTCCCCTGATGGTTTAATATACACGGGACATGTTCCCAGGTGAACAGTATAAGTGAGGAGAATGTGTTCCCCTGATGATTTAATACACACAGGACATGATACCAGGTGAACAGTAGAAGTGAGAAGAGTGAGTTCCCCTGATGGTTTAATATACACGGGACATGTTACCAGGTGAACAGTATAAGTGAGGAGAATGTGTTCCACTGATGGTTTAATATACACGGGACATGTTACCAGGTGAACAGTATAATGGAGGAGAGGGCTTTCCCCTGATGGTTTAATATACAGGGGACATGTTACCAGGTGAACAGTATAAGTGAGGATACTGTATTCCCCTGATGGTTCAATATACACGGGACATGTTACCAGGTGAACAGTATAACGGAGGAGAGGGCTTTCTCCTGATGGTTTAATACAGACTGGACATGTTACCAGGTAAACATTGTAAGTGTGGAGAGTGTGTTCCCCTGATTGTTTAATACGGACGGGACATGTTACCAGGTGAACATTATAAGTGTGGAGAGTGTGTTTCCCTGATGGTTTAATACAGACGGGACATGTTACTAGGTGATCAGTATAATTGAGGAGAGTGTGTTCCCCTGAGGGTTTTATATACATGGGACATGTCACCAGGTGAACAGTATAAGTGTGGAGAGTGTTTTCCCCTGATGGTTTAATACACACGGGTCATGTTACCAGGTGAACATTATAAGTGAGGAGAGTGTGTTCCCCTGATGGCTTAATATACATGGGACATGTCACCAGGTGAACTCTATAAGTGAGGAGAGTGTGTTCCCCTGATGGTTTAACATACACGGGAGATGTTACCAGGTGAACGGTATAAATGAGGAGAGTGTGTTCCCCTGATGATTTTATATCCACGGGACATGTTACCAGGTGAACATTATAAGTGTGGAGAGTGTGTTCCCCTGATGGTTTAATACACACGGGACATGTTACCAGGTGAAAAGTATAAGTGAGGAGAGTGTGTTCCCCTGATGGTTTCATATACACGGGACATATTTCCAGGTGAACAGTATAAGTGAGGAGAGTGTGTTCCCCTGATGGTTTAATATACACAGGGCATGTTACCAGGTGAACAGTATAAGTGAGGAGAATCTGTTCCCCTGATGGTTTAATATACACAGGACATGTTACCAGGTGAACAGTATAAGTAAGGAGAGTGTGTTCCCTTGATGGTTTAACATACACGGGACATGTCACCAGGTGAACTCGATAAGTGAGGAGAGTGTGTCCCCCTGATGGTTTAACATACACGGGACATGTTACCAGGTGAACGGTATAAGTGAGGAGAGTGTGTTCCCCTGCTGATTTTATATACATGGGACATGTCACCAGGTGATCTCTATCAGTGAGGAGAGTGTGTTCCCCTGATTGTTTAATATACACGGGACATGTTACCAGGTGAACATAATAAGTGTGGAGAATGTGTTCCCCTGATGGTTTAATACAGACGGGACATGTTACCAGGTGAACATTATAAGTGTGGAGAGTGTGTTCCCCTGATGGTTTAATACAGATGGTACATGTTACCAGGTGATCAGTATAATTGAGGAGATTGTGTTCCCCTGAGGTTTTTATATACATGGGACATGTCACCAGGTGAACAGTATAAGTGAGGAGAATGTGTTCCCCTGATGGTTTAATACACACGGGACATGTTACCAGGTGAACAGAAAAGGGAGGAGAGTGTCTTCCCATGATGGTTTAATATACACGGGACATGTTCCCAGGTGAACAGTATAAGTGAGGAGAATGTGTTCCCCTGATGATTTAATACACACAGGACATGATACCAGGTGAACAGTAGAAGTGAGAAGAGTGAGTTCCCCTGATGGTTTAATATACACGGGACATGTTACCAGGTGAACAGTATAAGTGAGGAGAATGTGTTCCACTGATGGTTTAATATACACGGGACATGTTACCAGGTGAACAGTATAATGGAGGAGAGGGCTTTCCCCTGATGGTTTAATATACACGGGACATGTTACCAGGTGAACAGTATAAGTGAGGATACTGTATTCTCCTGATGGTTCAATATACACGGGACATGTTACCAGGTGAACAGTATAATGGAGGAGAGGGCTTTCCCCTGATGGTTTAATACAGACGGGACATGTTACCAGGTAAACATTGTAAGTGTGGAGAGTGTGTTCCCCTGATTGTTTAATACGGACGGGACATGTTACCAGGTGAACATTATAAGTGTGGAGAGTGTGTTTCCCTGATGGTTTAATACAGACGGGACATGTTACTAGGTGATCAGTATAATTGAGGAGAGTGTGTTCCCCTGAGGGTTTTATGTACATGGGACATGTCACCAGGTGAACAGTATAAGTGTGGAGAGTGTTTTCCCCTGATGGTTTAATACACACGGGTCATGTTACCAGGTGAACAGTATAAGCGAGGAGAGTGTGTTCCCCTGATGGGTTAATATACACAGGACATGTTACCTGGTGAGCAGTATAAGCGAGGAGAGTGTGTTCCCCTGATTGTTTCATACACACAGGACATGTTACCAGGTGAACAGTATAAGTGAGGAGAGTGTGTTCCCCTGATTGTTTGATGCACACGGTACATGTAACCAGGTGAACAGTATAAGTAAGGAGAGTGTGTTCCCCTGATTGTTTAATGTACACAGGACATGTTACCAGGTGAACTCGAGAAGTGAGGAGAGTGTGTTGCCCTGATGGTTTAACATACACGGGACATGTCTCCAGGTGAACTCTATAAGTGTGGAGAGTGTGTCCCCTTGATGGTTTAACATACACGGGACATGTTACCAGGTGAGCAGTATAAGTGAGGAGAGTGTGTTCCCCTGATTGTCTAATATACACGGGACATGTTACCAGGTGAACAGTATATGTGAAGAGAGCGTGTTCCCCTGATGGTATAATATACACGGGACATGTTACCAGCTGAACAGCATAAGTGAGGAGAAGGCTTTCCCCTGATGGTTTAATATACATGGGACATGTTACAATGTGAGGAGTATAAGTGAGGGGAGTGTTTTCCCCTCATTGTTCAATACACACGGGACATGTTACCAGGTGAACAGTATAAGTGAGGACAGTGTGTTCCCCTGATGGTATAATATACACGGGACATGTTACCAGGAGAACAGCATAAGTGAGGAGAATGTGTTCCCCTGATTGTTTAATATACACGGGACATGTTACCAGGTGAGCAGTCTAAGTGAGGAGAGTGTGATCCCCTGATGGTTTAACACGCACGGGATGTGTCACCAGGTGAAGAGTAGAAGTGAGGAGAATGTGTTCCCCTGATGGTCTAATAGACACGGGACATGTTACCAGGTGAACAGCATAAGTGAGGAGAAGGCTTTCCCCTGATGGGTTAATATACATGGGACATGTTACCAGATGAACAGTATATGTGAGGAGAGTGTGTTCCCCTGATGGTTTAGTATACACGGGACATGTTACCAGGTGAACAGTATAAGTGAGGAGAGTGTGTTCCCCTGATGGTTTAATATACACAGGACATGTTACCAGGTGAACAGTATAAGTGAGGAGAGTGTTTTCCCCTGATGGTTTAATACACACGGGTCATGTTACCAGGTGAACATTATAAGTGAGGAGAGTGTGTTCCCCTGATGGCTTAATATACATGGGACATGTCACCAGGTGAACTCTATAAGTGAGGAGAGTGTGTTCCCCTGATGGTTTAACATACACGGGAGATGTTAGCAGGTGAACGGTATAAATGAGGAGAGTGTGTTCCCCTGATGATTTTATATCCACGGGACATGTTACCAGGTGAACATTATAAGTGTGGAGAGTGTGTTCCCCTGATGGTTTAATACACACGGGACATGTTACCAGGTGAACAGTATAAGCGAGGAGACTGTGTTCCCCTGATGGGTTAATATACACAGGACATGTTACCAGGTGAGCAGTATAAGCGAGGAGAGTGTGTTCCCCTGATTGTTTCATACACACAGGACATGTTACCAGGTGAACAGTATAAGTGAGGAGAGTGTGTTCCCCTGATTGTTTGATGCACACGGTACATGTAACCAGGTGAACCGTATAAGTAAGGAGAGTGTGTTCCCCTGATTGTTTAATGTACACAGGACATGTTACCAGGTGAACTCGAGAAGTGAGGAGAGTGTGTTGCCCTGATGGTTTAACATACACGGGACATGTCTCCAGGTGAACTCTATAAGTGTGGAGAGTGTGTCCCCTTGATGGTTTAACATACACGGGACATGTTACCAGGTGAGCAGTATAAGTGAGGAGAGTGTGTTCCCCTGATTGTCTAATATACACGGGACATGTTACCAGGTGAACAGTATATGTGAAGAGAGCGTGTTCCCCTGATGGTATAATATACACGGGACATGTTACCAGCTGAACAGCATAAGTGAGGAGAAGGCTTTCCCCTGATGGTTTAATATACATGGGACATGTTACAATGTGAGGAGTATAAGTGAGGGGAGTGTTTTCCCCTCATTGTTTAATACACACGGGACATGTTACCAGGTGAACAGTATAAGTGAGGACAGTGTGTTCCCCTGATGGTATAATATACACGGGACATGTTACCAGGTGAACAGCATAAGTGAGGAGAATGTGTTCCCCTGATTGTTTAATATACACGGGACATGTTACCAGGTGAGCAGTCTAAGTGAGGAGCGTGTGATCCCCTGATGGTTTAACACGCACGGGATGTGTCACCAGGTGAAGAGTAGAAGTGAGGAGAATGTGTTCCCCTGATGGTCTAATATACACGGGACATGTTACCAGGTGAACAGCATAAGTGAGGAGAAGGCTTTCCCCTGATGGTTTAATATACATGGGACATGTTACAATGTGAGCAGTATAAGTGAGGGGAGTGTTTTCCCCTCATTGTTCAATACACACGGGACATGTTACCAGGTGAACAGTATAAGTGAGGACAGTGTGTTCCCCTGATGGTTTAATATACATGGGACATGTTAGCAGGTGAACAGTATCAGTGAGGAGAATGTGTTCCCCTGATGGTTTAATATACACGGGACATGTTACCAGGTGAACTATATAAGTGAGGAGAGTGTGTTCCCCAGATGGTTTAATATACACGGGACATGTTACAACGTGAACAGTATAAGTGAGGAGAGTGTGTTCCCCAGATGGTTTAATATACATGGGACATGTTAGCAGGTGAACAGTATAAGTGAGGAGAGTGTGTTCCCCAGATGGTTTAATATACATGGGACATGTTAGCAGGTGAACAGTATAAGTGAGGAGAGTGTGTTCCCCAGATGGTTTAATATACACGGGACATGTTAGAACGTGAACAGTATAAGTGAGGAGAGTGTGTTCCCCTGATGGTTTAACAAGCACGGGACGTGTCACCAGCTGAAGAGTAGAAGTGAGGAGAGTGTGTTCCCCTGATGGTCTAATATACATGGGAAATGTTACCAGGTGAACAGTATAAGTGAAGAGAGCGTTTTCCCCTGATTGTTTAATATACGTGGGACATGTTACCAGGTGACGAGTATAATGAGGAGAGTGTGTTCCCCTGATGGTTTAATATACACGGGACATGTTACCAGGTGAACAGTATAAGTGATGAGACTGCATTTGCCTGATGGTTCAATATACACGGGACATTTTAGCAGGTGAACAGTATAGGTGACGAGAATGTGTTCCCCTCATGGTTTAATATACATGGGACATGTTATTAGGTCAACAGTATAAGTGAGGAGAGTGTGTTCCCCAGATGGTTTAATATACACGGGACATGTTAATAGGTGAACAGTATAAGTGAGGAGAGTGTGTTCCCCTGATGGTTCAATGCACACGGGACATGTTACCAGGTGAACAGAAAAGGGAGGATAGTGTCTTCCCCTGATGATTTAATATACACGGGACATGTTACCAGGTGAGCAGTATAAGTGAGGAGAGTGTGTTCCCCTGATGGTTCAATGCACACGGGACATGTTACCAGGTCAACAGAAAAGGGAGGAGAGTGTCTTCCCCTGATGGTTTAATATGCACGGGACATGTTATCAGGTCAACAGTATAAGTGAGGAGAGTGTGTTCCCCTGATGGTTTAACATGCACGGGACATGATACCAGGTGAACAGTATAAGTGAGGACAGTGAGTTCCCCTAATGGTTTAATGCACACGGGACATGTTACCAGGTGAACAGAAAAGGGAGGAGAGTGTCTTCCCCTGTTGGTTTAATATACACGGGACATGTTACCAGGTGAACAGTATAAGTGAGGATACTGTATTCCCCTGATGGTTCAATATACACGGGACATGTTAGCTGGTGAACAGTGTAAGTGAGGAGAATGTATTCCCCTGATGGTTTAATATACACGGGACATGTTACCAGGTGAACAGTAAAAGTGAGGAGAGTGTGTTCCCCTGATGGTTTAATATACACAGGACATGTTACCAGGTGAAGAGTATAAGTGAAGAGAGTGTGTTCCCCTGATGGTTTAATACACACGGGACATGTTACCAGGTGAACAGTATAAGTGATGAGACTATATTCCCCTGATGGTTCAATACACACGGGAAATGTTACCAGGTGAACAGTATAAGTGAAGAGAGCGTGTTCCCCTGATTGTTTAATATACGTGGGACATGTTACCAGGTGAACAGTATAAGTGATGAGACTGTATTCCCCTGATGGTTTAACATACACCGGACATGTTACCAGGTGAACAGTATAAGTGAGGAGAGTGTGTTCGCCAGATGGTTTAACATACACCGGACATGTTACCAGGTGAACAGTATAAGTGAGGAGAGTGTGTTGCCCTGATGGTTTAATATACACGGGACATGTCACAAGGTGAACAGTATATGTGAAGAGAGTGTGTTCCCCTGATGGTTTAATATACATGGGACATGTTACCAGGTGAACAGTATAAGTGAGGAGAGTGTGTTCCCCTGATGGTTTAACACGCACGGGACGTGTCACCAGGTGAAGAGTAGAAGTGAGGAGAGTGTGTTCCCCTGATGGTTTAATATTCATGGGACATGTTACCAGGTGAACAGTATAAGTGAAGAGAGCGTGTTCCTCTGATGGTTTAATATACGTGGGACATGTTAGCAGGTGAACATTATAAGTGAGGAGAGTGTGTTCCCCTGATGGTTTAATACACACGGGACATGTTACCAGGTAAACAGTGTAAGTGAGGAGAGTGAGTTCCCCTGATGGTTTAATACAAACAGGACATGTTACCAGGTGAACAGTGTAAGTGAGGAGAGTGAGTTCCCCTGATTGTTTAATATACACGGGACATGTTAGCAGGTGAACAGGAGAAGTGAGGAGAAGGTATTCCCCTGATGGTTTAATATACACGGGACATGTTACCAGGTGAACAGTATAAGAGAGGAGAGTGTGTTCCCCTGATGGTTTAATACACAGGGGACATATTACCAGGTAAACAGTGTAAGTGAGAAGAGTGAGTTCCCCTGATTGTTTAATATGCACGGGACATGTTAGCAGGTGAACAGGAGAAGTGAGGAGAATGTATTCCCCTGATGGTTTAATATACACGGGACATGTTACCAGGTGAACATTATAAGAGAGGAGAGTGTGTTCCCCTGATGCTTTAATATACACAGGACATGTTACCAGGTGAACAGTATAAGTGAGGAGAGTGTGTTCCCCTGATGGTTTAATATACACGAGACATGTTACCAGGTGAACAGAATAAGTGAGGAGAGTGTGTTCCCCTGATGGTTTAATATACACGGGACATGTTAGCAGGTGAACAGTATAAGTGAGGAGAATGTGTTCCCCTGATGGTTTAATATACACGAGACATGTTACCAGGTGAACAGTATAAGTGAGGAGAGTGTGTTCCCCTGATGTTTTAATATACGCAGGACATGTCACCAGGTGAACAGAATAAGTGAGGAGAGTGTGTTCCCCTGATTGTTTAATACTCACGGGACATGTTACCAGGTGAGCAGTATAAGTGAGGAGAGTGTGTTCCCCTGATTGTTTAACATGCACGGGACGTGTCACCAGGTGAAAAGTATAAGTCAGGAGAGTGTGTTCCCCTGATTGTTTAATAGACACGGGACATGTTACCAGGTGAGCAGTATAAGTGAGGAGAGTGTGTTCCCCTGATGGTTCAATATACATGGGACATGTTACCAGGTGAACAGAATAAGTGAAGAGAGCCTGTTCCCCTGATTGTTTAATATACACGGGACATGTCAGCAGGCGAACAGTATAAGTGAGGAGAATGTGTTCCCCTGATGGTTTAATATACACGGGACATGTTACCAGGTAAATAGTATAAGTGAGGAGAGTGTGTTCCCCTGATGGTTTAATATACACGGGACATGTTACCAGGTGAACAGTATAAGTGAGGAGAGTGTGTTCCCCAGATGGTTTAATATACACGGGACATGTAACCAGGTGAACAGTATAAGTGAAGAGAGCGTGTTCCCCTGATTGTTTAGTATACGTGGGACATGTTACCAGGTGACGAGTATAAGTGAGGAGAGTGCTTTCCCCTCATGGTTTAATATACACGGGACATGTTGCCAGGTGAACAGTATAAGTGAGGAGAGTGTGTTCCCCTGATGGTTTAATATACACGGGACTTATTACCAGGTGAACAGAATAAGTGAGGAGAGGGCTTTCCCCTGATGGGTTAATACTGACGGAATATGTCACCAGGTGAACAGTATAAATGAGGAGAGTGTGTTCCCCTGATGGTTTAATACACACGGGACATTTTACCAGGTAAACAGTGTAAGTGAGGAGAGTGAGTTCCCCTGATGGTTTAATACAAACAGGACATGTTACCAGGTGAACAGTGTAAGTGAGGAGAGTGAGTTCCCCTGATTGTTTAATATACACGGGACATGTTAGCAGGTGAACAGGAGAAGTGAGGAGAATGTATTCCCCTGATGATTTAATATACACGGGACATGTTAGCAGGTGAACAGTATATGTGAGGAGAGTGTATTCCCCTGATGGTTTAATATACACGGGACTTATTACCAGGTGAACAGAATAAGTGAGGAGAATGTATTCCCCTGATGGTTTAATACTGACGGGATATGTCACCTGGTGATCAGTATAAGTGGGGAGATTGTGTTCCCCTGATGGTTTAATACTGACGGGACATTTCCCCAGGTGAACAGCATAAGTGAGGAGAGAGTGTTCCCCTGATGGTTTAATATACACAGGACATGATACCAGGTGAACAGTATAAGTGAGGAGACTGTGTTCCCCTGATTGTTTAATACACAAAGGACATGTTACCAGGTGAACAGTATAAGTGAGGAGAGGGCTTTCCCCTGATGGTTTAATATACAAGGGACATGTTACCAGGTGAACAGTATAAGTGAGGATACTGTATTCCCCTGATGGTTCAATATACACGGGACATGTTAGCTGGTGAACAGTATAAGTGAGGAGAATGTATTCCCCTGATGGTTTAATATACACGGGACATGTTACCAGGTGACGAGTATAAGTGAGGAGAGTGTGTTCCCCTGATGGTTTAATATAGACGGGACATATTACCAGGTGAAAAGTATAAGTGAGGAGAGTGTGAACCCCTGATGGTTTAATATACACGGGACATGTTACCAGGTGAACAGTATAAGTGAGGAGAGTGTGTTCCCCTGATGGTTCAATATACACGGGACATGTTACCAGGTGAACAGTGTAAGTGAGGAGAGTGAGTTCCCCTGATTGTTTAATATACACGGGACATGTTAGCAGGTGAACAGGAGAAGTGAGGAGAATGTATTCCCCTGATGGTTTAATATACACGGGACATGTTAGCAGGTGAACAGTATATGTGAGGAGAGAGTGTTCCCCTGATGGTTTAATATACACGAGACATGTTACCAGGTGAACAGAATAAGTGAGGATACTGTATTCCCCTGATGGTTCAATATACACGGGACATGTTAGCTGGTGAACAGTTTAAGTGAGGAGAATGTATTCCCCTGATGGTTCAATATACACGGGACATGTTACCAGGTGACGAGTATAAGTGAGGAGAGTGTGTTCCCCTGATGGTTTAATATACACGGGACATATTACCAGGTGAAAAGTATAAGTGAGGAGAGTGTGTTCCCCTGATGGTTCAATATACACGGGACATGTTACCAGGTGAACAGTATATGTGAGGAGACTGTGTTCCCCTGATGGTTTAATATACACGGGACATGTCACAACGTGAACAGTGTAAGTGAGGAGAGTGAGTTCCCCTGATTGTTTAATATACACGGAACATGTTAGCAGGGGAACAGTATAAGTGAGGAGAATGTATTCCCCTGATGGTTTAATATACACGGGACATGTTACCAGGTGAACAGTATAAGTGAGGAGAGTGTGTTCCCCTGATGGTTTAATATACACGGGACATGTTACCAGGTGAACAGTATAAGTGAGGAGAGTGCTTTCCCCTGATGTTTTAATATACAAGGGACATGTTACCAGCTGAAAAGCATAAGTGAGGGGAGGGCTTTCCCCTGATGGTTTAATATACACGGGACATGTTACCAGGTGAACAGTATAAGTGAGGAGAGGGCTTTCCCCTTAGGGTTTAATATACACGGGACATGTTAGCAGGTGAACAGTATAAGTGAGGAGAGTGTGTTCCCCTGATGGTATAATATAGACGGGACATGTTACCAGCTGAACAGTATAAGTGAGGAGAGGGCTTTCCCCTTAGGGTTTAATAAACACGGGACATGTTAGCAGGTGAACAGTATAAGTGAGGAGAGTGTGTTCCCCTGATGGTTTAATATACACGGGACATGGTAGCAGGTGCACAGTATAAGTGAGGAGAATGTATTCCCCTGATGGTTTAATATACACGGGACATGTTAGCAGGTGAACAGTATCAGTGAGGAGAATGTGTTCCCCTGATGGTTTAATATACACGGGACATGTTACCAGGTAAACACTATAAGTGAGGAGAGTGTGTTCCCCTGATTGTTAAATATAAACGGGACATGTTACCAGGTGAAAAGTATAAGTGAGGAGAGTGTGTTCCCCAGATGGTTTAATATACACGGGACATGTTACCAGGTGAACAGTATAAGTGAGGAGAGTGTTTTCCCCTGATGGTTTAATATACACGGGACATGTTACCAGGTGAACAGTATAAGTGAGGAGAGGGCTTTCCCCTTAGGGTTTAATATACACGGGACATGTTAGCAGGTGAACAGTATAAGTGAGGAGAGTGTGTTCCCCTGATGGTATAATATAGACGGGACATGTTACCAGCTGAACAGTATAAGTGAGGAGAGGGGTTTCCCCTTAGGGTTTAATAAACACGGGACATGGTAGCAGGTGAACAGTATAAGTGAGGAGAATGTATACCCATGATGGTTTAATATACACGGGACATGTTACCAGGTGAACAGTATAAGTGAAGAGAGCGTGTTCCCCTGATTGTTTAATATACGTGGGACATGTTACCAAGTGACGAGTATAAGTGAGGAGAGTGTGTTCCCCTGATGGTTTAATATACACGGGACATGTTACCAAGTGACGAGTATAAGAGAGGAGAGTGTGTTCCCCTGATGGTTTAATATACACGGGACATGTTGTCAGGTGAACAGTATAAGTGAGGAGAGTGTGTTCCCCTGATGGTTTAATATACACGGGACTTATTACCAGGTGAACAGAATAAGTGAGGAGAGGGCTTTCCCCTGATGGTTTAATACTGACGGGATATGTCACCAGGTGAACAGTATAAGTTAGGAGAGTGTGTTCCCCTGATGGTTTAATACACACGGGACATGTTACCAGGTGAACAGTATAAGTGAAGAGAGCGTGTTCCCCAGATTGTTTAATATACGTGGGACATGTTACCAAGTGACGAGTATAAGTGATGAGAGTATGTTCCCCTGATGGTTTAATATACACAGGACATGTTACCAGGTAAACTGTATAAGTGAGGAGAGTGTGTTCCCCTGATTGTTAAAAATACACGGGACATGTTACCAGGTGAACTGTATAAGTGAGGAAAGTGTGTTCCCCTCATGGTTTAATATACACGGGACATGTTGTCATGTGAACAGTATAAGTGAGGAGAGTGTGTTCCCCTGATGGTGTAATATACACGGGACTTATTACCAGGTGAGCAGAATAAGTGAGGAGAGGGCTTTCCCCTGATGGTTTAATACTGACGGGATATGTCACCAGGTGAACAGTATAAGTGAGGAGAGTGTGTTCCCCTGATGGTTTAATACACACGGGACATGTTACCAGGTAAACAGTGTAAGTGAGGAGAGTGAGTTCCCCTGATGGTTTAATATACACGGGACATGTTCGCAGTTGAACAGGAGAAGTGAGGAGAATGTATTCCCCTGATGCTTTAATATACACGGGACATGTTAGCAGGTGAACAGTATAAGTGAGGAGAATGTATTCCCCTGATGGTTTAATACTGACGGGATATATCACCAGGTGATCAGTATAAGTGAGGAGATTGTGTTCCCCTGATGGTTTAATACTGACGGGACATTTCCCCAGGTGAACAGCATAAGTGAGGAGAGAGTGTTCCCCTGATGGTTTAATATACGCAGGACATGATACCAGGTGAACAGTATAAGTGAGGAGAGTGTGTTCCCCTGATTGTTTAATACACAAAGGACATGTTACCAGGTGAACAGTATAAGTGAGGAGAGTGTGTTCCCCTGATGGTTTAATATACAAGGGACATGATACCAGCTGAACAGTATAAGTGAGGAGAATGTGTTCCCCTGATGGTTTGATACACACAGGACATGTTACCAGGTGAACAGTATAAGTGAGGAGAGGGCTTTCCCCTGATGGTTTAATATACAAGGGACATGATACCAGGTGAACAGTATAAGTGAGGAGAATGTATTCCCCTGATTGTTTAATATACACGGGACATGTCACCAGGTGAACAGTATAAGTGAGGAGAATGTGTTCCCCTGATGGTTTGATACACACGGGACATGTTCCCAGGTGAACAGTATAAGTGAGGATACTGTATTCCCCTGATGGTGCAATATACACGGGACATGTTAGCTGGTGAACAGTATAAGTGAGGAGAATGTATTCCCCTGATGGTTTAATATACACGGGACATGTTACCAACTGAACAGTATAAGTGAGGAGAGGGCTTTCCCCTGATGGCTTTTATACAAGGGACATGTTACCAGGTGAACAGTATAAGTGAGGAGAGGGCTTTCCCCTGATGGCTTAATATACAAGGGACATGTTAGCTGGTGAGCAGTATAAGTGAGGAGAATGTATTCCCCTGATGGTTTAATATACAAGGGACATGTTACCAGGTGAACAGTATCAGTGAGGAGAATGTGTTCCCCTGATGGTTTGATATACACGGGACATGTTACCAGGTGAATAGTATCAGTGAGGAGAGTGAGTTCCCCTGATTGTTTAATATACACGGGACATGTTAGCAGGTGAACAGTATAAGTGAGGATATTGTATTCCCCTGATTGTTTAATATACACAGGACATGTTAGCTGGTGAGCAGTATAAGTGAGGAGAATGTATTCCCCTGATGGTTTAATATACAAGGGACATGTTACCAGGTGAACAGTATCAGTGAGGAGAATGTGTTCCCCTGATGGTTTGATATACACGGGACATGTTACCAGGTGAACAGTATAAGTGAGGAGAATGTATTCCCCTGATGGTTTAATATACACGGGACATGTTAGCTGGTGAGCAGTATAAGTGAGGAGAATGTATTCCCCTGATGGTTTAATATACAAGGGACATGTTACCAGGTGAACAGTATCAGTGAGGAGAATATGTTCCCCTGATGGTTTGATATACACGGGACATGTTACCAGGTGAACAGTATAAGTGAGGAGAATGTATTCCCCTGATGGTTTAATATACACGGGACATGTTACCAGGTGAACAGTATAAGTGAGGAGAGTGTGTTCCCCTGATGGTTTAATATACACGGGACATGTTACCAGGTGAACAGTATAAGTGAGGAGAGTGAGTTCCCCTGATTGTTTAATATACACGGGACATGTTAGCAGGTGAACAGTATAAGAGAGGAGCCTGCTTTCCCATGATGTTTTAATATACACGGGACATGTTACCAGGTGAACAGTATAAGTGAGGAGAATGTGTTCCCCTGATGGTTTGATAGACACGGGACATGTTACCAGGTGAACAGTATAAGTGAGGATATTGTATTCCCCTGATTGTTTAATATACACAGGACATGTTTGCTGGTGAACAGTATAAGTGAGGAGAATGTATTCCCCTGATGGTTTAATATACACGGGACATGTTACCAGGTGAACAGTATAAGTGAAGAGAATGTGTTCCCCTGATGGTTTGATAGACACGGGACATGTTACCAGGTGAACAGTATAAGTGAGGATATTGTATTCCCCTGATGGTTTAATATACACAGGACATGTTTGCTGGTGAACAGTATAAGTGAGGAGAATGTATTCCCCTGATGGTTTAATATACACGGGACATGTTACCAGGTGAACAGTATCAGTGAGGAGAGTGAGTTCCCCTGATTGTTTAATATACACGGGACATGTTACCAGGTGAACAGTATAAGTGAGGATATTTTATTCCCCTGATGGTTTGATATACACGGGAGATGTTACCAGGTGAACAGTATAAGTGAGGAGAATGTATTCCCCTGATGGTTTAATATACACGGGACATGTTACCAGGTGAACAGTATCAGTGAGGAGAGTGAGTTCCCCTGATTGTTTAATATACACGGGACATGTTACCAGGTGAACAGTATAAGTGAGGATATTGTATTCCACTGATGGTTCAATATACACGGGACATGTTACCAGGTGAACAGTATCAGTGAGGAGAATGTGTTCCCCTGATGGTTTGATAGACACGGGACATGTTACCAGGTGAACAGTATAAGTGAGGATATTGTATTCCCCTGATGGTTTAATATACACAGGACATGTTTGCTGGTGAACAGTATAAGTGAGGAGAATGTATTCCCCTGATGGTTTAATATACACGGGACATGTTACCAGGTGAACAGTATCAGTGAGGAGAGTGAGTTCCCCTGATTGTTTAATATACACGGGACATGTTACCAGGTGAACAGTATAAGTGAGGATATTGTATTCCCCTGATGGTTTGATATACACGGGACATGTTACCAGGTGAACAGTATAAGTGAGGATATTGTATTCCACTGATGGTTCAATATACACGGGACATGTTACCAGGTGAACAGTATAAGTGAGGAGAGTATGTTCCCATGATGGTTTAACAGGCAGGGGACATGTTACCAGCTGAACAGTAGAAGTGAGGAGAGTGTGTTCCCCTGATGGTTTAATATACACGGGACATGTTACCAGGTGAACAGTATAAGTGAAGAGAGTGTGTTCCCCTGATTGTTTAATACACACGGGACATGATGCCAGGTGAAGAGTATAAGTGAAGAGAGTGTGTTCCCCTGATGGTATAATATACACGGGACATGTTACCAGCTGAACAGTACAAGTGAGGAGAGGGCTTTCCCCTGATGGTTTAATATACACGGGACATGTTAGCAGGTGAACAGTATAAGTGAGGAGAGTGTGTTCCCCTGATGGTATAATATACACGGGACATGTTAGCAGGTGAACAGTATAAGTGAGGAGAATGTATTCCCCTGATGGTTTAATATACAGGGGACATGTTACCAGGTGAACAGGATAAGTGAGGAGACTGTGTTCCCCTGATGGTTTAATATACACAGGACATGTTACCAGGTGAACAGTATAAGTGAGGAGAATGTGTTCCCCTGATGGTTTAATATACACGGGACATGATACCAGGTGAACAGTATATGTCAGGAGAGTTTGTCCCCCTGATTGTTTAATATACACGGGGCATGTTACCAGGTGAACAGTATAAGTGAAGAGAGTGTGTTCCCCTGATTGTTTAATACACACGGGACATGTTGCCAGGTGAAGAGTATAAGTGAAGAGAGTGTGTTCCCCTGATGGTTTAATGCACACGGGACATGTTACCAGCTGAACAGTGTAAGTGAGGAGAGTGAGCTCCCCTGATGGTTTAATATACACGGGACATGTTACCAGGTGAACAGTATAAGTGAGGAGAGTGTGTTCCCCTGATTGTTTAATACACACGTGACATGTTGCCAGGTGAAGAGAATAAGTGAAGAGAGTGTGTTCCCCTGATGGTTTAATACACACGGGACATGTTACCAGGGAAACAGTGTAAGTGAGGAGAGTGAGTTCCCCTGATGGTTTAATACAAACAGGACATGTTAGCAGGTGAACAGGATAAGTGAGGAGAGCGTGTTCCCCTGATGGTTTAATATACACAGGACATGATACCAGGTGAACAGTATAAGTGAGGAGAGTGTGTTCCCCTGATTTTTTAATATACCCGGGACATGTCATCAGGTGAACAGTATAAGTGAGGAGAGTATGTTCCCCTGATGGTTTAATATACACGGGACATGTTACCAGGTGAACAGTATAAATGAGGAGAGTGTGTTCCCCTGATGGTATAATATACACGGGACATGTTACCAGGTGAACAGTATAAGTGAGGAGACGACTTTCCCCTGATGGCTTAATATACAAGGACATGTTACCAGGTGAACAGTATAAGTGAGGAGAATGTGTTCCCCTGATGGTTCAATATACACAGGACATGTTAGCTCGTGAACAGTATAAGTGACGAGAATGTATTCCCATGATGGTTTAATATACACGGGACATGTTAGCAGGTGAACAGTATCAGTGAGGAGAGTGTGTTCCCCTGATGGTTTAATATACACGGGACATGTTAGCTCGTGAACAGTATAAGTGACGAGAATGTATTCCCATGATGGTTTAATATACACGGGACATGTTAGCAGGTGAACAGTATCAGTGAGGAGAATGTGTTCCCCTGATGGTTTAATATACACGGGACATGTTACCAGGTAAACACTATAAGTGAGGAGAGTGTGTTCCCCTGATTGTTAAATATAAACGGGACATGTTACCAGGTGAAAAGTATAAGTGAGGAGAGTGTGTTCCCCAGATGGTTTAATATACACGGGACATGTTACCAGGTGAACAGTATAAGTGAGGAGAGTGTTTTCCCCTGATGGTTTAATATACACGGGACATGTTACCAGGTGAACAGTATAAGTGAGGAGAGGGCTTTCCCCTTAGGATTTAATATACACGGGACATGTTAGCAGGTGAACAGTATAAGTGAGGAGAGTGTGTTCCCCTGATGGTATAATATAGACGGGACATGTTACCAGCTGAACAGTATAAGTGAGGAGAGGGGTTTCCCCTTAGGGTTTAATAAACACGGGACATGTTAGCAGGTGAAAAGTATAAGTGAGAAGAGTGTGTTCCCCTGATGGTTTAATATACACGGGACATGGTAGCAGGTGAACAGTATAAGTGAGGAGAATGTATACCCATGATGGTTTAATATACACGGGACATGTTACCAGGTGAAGAGTATAAGTGAAGAGAGCGTGTTCCCCTGATTGTTTAATATACGTGGGACATGTTACCAAGTGACGAGTATAAGTGAGGAGAGTGTGTTCCCCTGATGGTTTAATATACACGGGACATGTTACCAAGTGACGACTATAAGTGAGGAGAGTGTGTTCCCCTGATGGTTTAATATACACGGGACATGTTACCAAGTGACGAGTATAAGTGAGGAGAGTGTGTTCCCCTGATGGTTTAATATACACAGGACATGTTACCAGGTGAACTGTATAAGTGAGGAGAGTGTGTTCCCCTGATTGTTAAAAATACACGGGACATGTTACCAGGTGAACTGTATAAGTGAGGAAAGTGTGTTCCCCTCATGGTTTAATATACACGGGACATGTTGTCAGGTGAACAGTATAAGTGAGGAGAGTGTGTTCCCCTGATGGTTTAATATACACGGGACTTATTACCAGGTGAACAGAATAAGTGAGGAGAGGGCTTTCCCCTGATGGTTTAATACTGACGGGATATGTCACCAGGTGAACAGTATAAGTGAGGAGAGTGTGTTCCCCTGATGGTTTAATACACACGGGACATGTTACCAGGTGAACAGTATAAGTGAAGAGAGCGTGTTCCCCAGATTGTTTAATATACGTGGGACATGTTACCAAGTGACGAGTATAAGTGATGAGAGTATGTTCCCCTGATGGTTTAATATACACAGGACATGTTACCAGGTGAACTGTATAAGTGAGGAGAGTGTGTTCCCCTGATTGTTAAAAATACACGGGACATGTTACCAGGTGAACTGTATAAGTGAGGAAAGTGTGTTCCCCTCATGGTTTAATATACACGGGACATGTTGTCAGGTGAACAGTATAAGTGAGGAGAGTGTGTTCCCCTGATGGTTTAATATACACGGGACTTATTACCAGGTGAGCAGAATAAGTGAGGAGAGGGCTTTCCCCTGATGGTTTAATACTGACGGGATATGTCACCAGGTGAACAGTATAAGTGAGGAGAGTGTGTTCCCCTGATGGTTTAATACACACGGGACATGTTACCAGGTAAACAGTGTAAGTGAGGAGAGTGAGTTCCCCTGATGGTTTAATATACACGGGACATTTTCGCAGGTGAACAGGAGAAGTGAGGAGAATGTATTCCCCTGATGGTTTAATATACACGGGACATGTTAGCAGGTGAACAGTATAAGTGAGGAGAATGTATTCCCCTGATGGTTTAATACTGACGGGATATATCACCAGGTGATCAGTATAAGTGAGGAGATTGTGTTCCCCTGATGGTTTAATACTGACGGGACATTTCCCCAGGTGAACTGTATAAGTGAGGAGAGTGTGTTCCCCTGATGGTTTAATACTGACGGGACATTTCCCCAGGTGAACAGCATAAGTGAGGAGAGAGTGTTCCCCTGATGGTTTAATATACACAGGACATGATACCAGGTGAACAGTATAAGTGAGGAGAATGTGTTCCCCTGATGGTTTGATACACACAGGACATGTTACCAGGTGAACAGTATAAGTGAGGAGAGGGCTTTCCCCTGATGGTTTAATATACAAGGGACATGATACCAGGTGAACAGTATAAGTGAGGAGAATGTATTCCCCTGATTGTTTAATATACACGGGACATGTCACCAGGTGAACAGTATAAGTGAGGAGAATGTGTTCCCCTGATGGTTTGATACACACGGGACATGTTCCCAGGTGAACAGTATAAGTGAGGATACTGTATTCCCCTGATGGTTTAATATACACGGGACATGTTACCAACTGAACAGTATAAGTGAGGAGAGGGCTTTCCCCTGATGGCTTAATATACAAGGGACATGTTACCAGGTGAACAGTATAAGTGAGGAGAATGTGTTCCCCTGATGGTTTGATATACACGGGACATGTTACCAGGTGAACAGTATAAGTGAGGAGAATGTATTCCCCTGATGGTTTAATATACACGGGACATGTTACCAGGTGAACAGTATATGTGAGGAGAGTGTGTTCCCCTGATGGTTTAATATACACGGGACTTGTTACCAGGTGAACAGTATAAGTGAGGAGAGTGTGTTCCCCTGATGGTTTAATATACACGGGACATGTTACCAGCTGAACAGTATAAGTGAGGAGAGGGCTTTCCCCTGATGGCTTAATATACAAGGGACATGTTACCAGGTGAACAGTATAAGTGAGGAGAATGTGTTCCCCTGATGGTTTGATATACACGGGACATGTTACCAGGTGAACAGTATAAGTGAGGAGAATGTATTCCCCTGATGGTTTAATATACACGGGACATGTTACCAGGTGAACAGTATAAGTGAGGAGAGTGTGTTCCCCTGATGGTTTAATATACACGGGACATGTTACCAGCTGAACAGTATAAGTGAGGAGAGGGCTTTCCCCTGATGGCTTAATATACAAGGGACATGTTACCAGGTGAACAGTATAAGTGAGGAGAATGTGTTCCCCTGATGGTTTGATATACACGGGACATGTTACCAGGTGAACAGTATAAGTGAGGAGAATGTATTCCCCTGATGGTTTAATATACACGGGACATGTTACCAGGTGAACAGTATAAGTGAGGAGAGTGTGTTCCCCTGATGGTTTAATATACACGGGACATGTTACCAGGTGAACAGTATAAGTGAGGAGAGTGAGTTCCCCTGATTGTTTAACATACACGGGACATGTTAGCAGGTGAACAGTATAAGAGAGGAGCCTGCTTTCCCATGATGTTTTAATATACACGGGACATGTTACCAGGTGAACAGTATAAGTGAGGAGAATGTGTTCCCCTGATGGTTTGATAGACACGGGACATGTTACCAGGTGAACAGTATAAGTGAGGATATTGTATTCCCCTGATGGTTTAATATACACAGGACATGTTTGCTGGTGAACAGTATAAGTGAGGAGAATGTATTCCCCTGATGGTTTAATATACACGGGACATGTTACCAGGTGAACAGTATAAGTGAAGAGAATGTGTTCCCCTGATGGTTTGACAGACACGGGACATGTTACCAGGTGAACAGTATAAGTGAGGATATTGTATTCCCCTGATTGTTTAATATACACAGGACATGTTTGCTGGTGAACAGTATAAGTGAGGAGAATGTATTCCCCTGATGGTTTAATATACACGGGACATGTTACCAGGTGAACAGTATCAGTGAGGAGAGTGAGTTCCCCTGATTGTTTAATATACACGGGACATGTTACCAGGTGAACAGTATAAGTGAGGATATTGTATTCCCCTGATGGTTTGATATACACGGGACATGTTACCAGGTGAACAGTATAAGTGAGGAGAATGTATTCCCCTGATGGTTTAATATACACGGGACATGTTACCAGGTGAACAGTATCAGTGAGGAGAGTGAGTTCCCCTGATTGTTTAATATACACGGGACATGTTACCAGGTGAACAGTATAAGTGAGGATATTGTATTCCACTGATGGTTCAATATACACGGGACATGTTACCAGGTGAACAGTATAATTGAGGAGAATGTGTTCCCCTGATGGTTTGATAGACACGGGACATGTTACCAGGTGAACAGTATAAGTGAGGATATTGTATTCCCCTGATGGTTTAATATACACAGGACATGTTTGCTGGTGAACAGTATAAGTGAGGAGAATGTATTCCCCTGATGGTTTAATATACACGGGACATGTTACCAGGTGAACAGTATCAGTGAGGAGAGTGAGTTCCCCTGATTGTTTAATATACACGGGACATGTTACCAGGTGAACAGTATAAGTGAGGATATTGTATTCCCCTGATGGTTTGATATACACGGGACATGTTACCAGGTGAACAGTATAAGTGATGATATTGTATTCCACTGATGGTTCAATATACACGGGACATGTTACCAGGTGAACAGTATAAGTGAGGAGAGTATGTTCCCATGATGGTTTAACAGGCAGGGGACATGTTACCAGCTGAACAGTAGAAGTGAGGAGAGTGTGTTCCCCTGATGGTTTAATAGACACGGGACATGTTACCAGGTGAACAGTATAAGTGAAGAGAGTGTGTTCCCCTGATTGTTTAATACACACGGGACATGATGCCAGGTGAAGAGTATAAGTGAAGAGAGTGTGCTCCCCTGATGGTATAATATACACGGGACATGTTACCAGCTGAACAGTACAAGTGAGGAGAGGGCTTTCCCCTGATGGTTTAATATACACGGGACATGTTAGCAGGTGAACAGTATAAGTGAGGAGAGTGTGTTCCCCTGATGGTATAATATACACGGGACATCTTAGCAGGTGAACAGTATAAGTGAGGAGAATGTATTCCCCTGATGGTTTAATATACAGGGGACATGTTACCAGGTGAACAGGATAAGTGAGGAGACTGTGTTCCCCTGATGGTTTAATATACACAGGACATGTTACCAGGTGAACAGTATAAGTGAGGAGAATGTGTTCCCCTGATGGTTTAATATACACGGGACATGATACCAGGTGAACAGTATATGTCAGGAGAGTTTGTCCCCCTGATTGTTTAATATACACGGGGCATGTTACCAGGTGAACAGTATAAGTGAAGAGAGTGTGTTCCCCTGATTGTTTAATACACACGGGACATGTTGCCAGGTGAAGAGTATAAGTGAAGAGAGTGTGTTCCCCTGATGGTTTAATGCACTCGGGACATGTTACCAGCTGAACAGTGTAAGTGAGGAGAGTGAGCACCCCTGATGGTTTAATATACACGGGACATGTTACCAGGTGAACAGTATAAGTGAGGAGAGTGTGTTCCCCTGATTGTTTAATACACACGTGACATGTTGCCAGGTGAAGAGAATAAGTGAAGAGAGTGTGTTCCCCTGATGGTTTAATACACACGGGACATGTTACCAGGTAAACAGTGTAAGTGAGGAGAGTGAGTTCCCCTGATGGTTTAATACAAACAGGACATGTTAGCAGGTGAACAGGATAAGTGAGGAGAGCGTGTTCCCCTGATGGTTTAATATACACAGGACATGATACCAGGTGAACAGTATAAGTGAGGAGAGTGTGTTCCCCTGATTTTTTAATATACCCGGGACATGTCATCAGGTGAACAGTATAAGTGAGGAGAGTATGTTCCCCTGATGGTTTAATATACACGGGACATGTTACCAGGTGAACAGTATAAATGAGGAGAGTGTGTTCCCCTGATGGTATAATATACACGGGACATGTTACCAGGTGAACAGTATAAGTGAGGAGAGTGTGTTCCCCTGATGTTTTAATATACACGGGACATGTTACCAGCTGAACAGTATTAGTGAGGAGAGGGCTTTCCCCTGATGGCTTAATATACAAGGACATGTTACCAGGTGAACAGTATAAGTGAGGAGAATGTGTTCCCCTGATGGTTCACTATACACGGGACATGTTAGCTCGTGAACAGTATAAGTGACGAGAATGTATTCCCCTGATGGTTTAATATACACGGGACATGTTGGCAGGTGAACAGTATAAGTGATGAGAGTGTGTTCCCCTGATGGTATAATATACACGGGACATGTTACCAGGTGAACAGTATAAGTGAGGAGAGGGCTTTCCCCTGATGGTTTAATATACACGGGACATGTTAGCAGGTGAACAGTATAAGTGAGGAGAGTGTGTTCCCCTGATGGTTTAATACACACGGGACATGTTAGCAGGTGAACAGTATAAGTGAGGAGAGTGTGTTCCCCTGATGGTATAATACACACGGGACATGTTACCAGGTGAACAGTATAAGTGATGAGAATGTATTCCCCTGATGGTTTAATATACAGGGGACCTGTTACCAGGTGAACAGGATAAGTGAGGAGACTGTGTTCCCCTGATGGTTTAATATACACAGGACATGTTACCAGGTGAACAGTATAAGTGAGGAGAATGTGTTCCCCTGATGGTTTAATATACACGGGACATGATACCAGGTGAAAAGTATATGTCAGGAGAGTTTGTCCCCCTGATTGTTTAATATACACGGGGCATGTTAGCAGGTGAACAGTATCAGTGAGGAGAATGTGTTCCCCTGATGGTTTAATATACACGGGACTTATTACCAGGTGAACAGAATAAGTGAGGAGAGGGCTTTCCCCTGATGGTTTAATATACACGGGACATGTTACCAGGTGAACAGTATAAGTGAGGAGAGTGTGTTCCCCTGATGGTTTAATATACACGGGATATGTTACCAGGTGAACAGTATAAGTGATGAGACTGTACTCCCCTGATGGTTCAATATACATGGGACATGTTACCAGGTGAACAGTATAAGTGAGGAGAATGTGTTCCCCTGATTGTTTAATACACACGGGACATGTTACCAGGTCAACAGTATAAGTGAGGAGAGTGTGTTCCCCTGATGGTTTAATACTGACGGGACGTGTCACCAGGTGAACAGTATAAGTGAGGAGAGTGTGTTCCCACGATGGTTTAACAGGCAGGGGACATGTTACCAGGTGAACAGTAGAAGTGAGGAGAGTGTGATCCAATGATTGTTTAATACTGACGGGACATGTCACCAGATGAACAGTATTAGTGAGGAGAGTGTGTTCCCATGATGGTTTAACAGGCAGGGGACATGTCACCAGGTGAACAGTATAAGTGAGGAGAGTGTGTTCCCCTGATGGTTTAATATACACGGGACATGTTAGCAGGTGAACAGTATAAGTGAGGAGAGAGTGTTCCCATGATAGCTTAACAGGCAGGGGACATGTTACCAGGTGAACAGTAGAAGTGAGGAGAGTGTGTTCCCCTGTTGGTTTAATATACACGGGACATGTTACCAGGTGAACAGTATAAGTGAAGAGAGTGTGTTCCCCTGATTGTTTAATACACACGGGACATGTTGCCAGGTGAAGAGTATAAGTGAAGAGAGTGTGTTCCCCTGATGGTTTAATACACACGGGACATGTTACCAGGTAAACAGTGTAAGTGAGGAGAGTGTCTTCCCCTGTTGGTTTAATATACACGGGACATGTTACCAGGTGAACAGTATAAGTGAAGAGAGTGTGTTCCCCTGATTGTTTAATACACACGGGACATGTTGCCAGGTGAAGAGTATAAGTGAAGAGAGTGTGTTCCCCTGATGGTTTAATACACACGGGACATGTTACCAGGTAAACAGTGTAAGTGAGGAGAGTGTGTTCCCATGATAGCTTAACAGGCAGGGGACATGTTACCAGGTGAACAGTAGAAGTGAGGAGAGTGTGTTCCCCTGTTGGTTGAATATACACGGGACATGTTACCAGGTGAACAGTATAAGTGAAGAGAGTGTGTTCCCCTGATGTTTTAATACACACGGGACATGTTACCAGGTAAACAGTGTAAGTGAAGAGAGTGAGTTCCCCTGATGGTTTAATACAAACAGGACATGTTACCAGGTGAACAGTGTAAGTGAGGAGAGTGAGTTCCCCTGATGGTTTAATACAAACAGGACATGTCAACAGGTGAACAGTATAAGTGAGGAGAGTGTGTTCCCCTGATGGTTTAATATACACAGGACATGATACCAGGTGAACAGTATAAGTGAGGAGAGTGAGTTCCCCTGATTGTTTAATATACCCGGGACATGTCATCAGGTGAACAGTATAAGTGAGGAGAGTGTGTTCCCCTGATGGTTTAATATACACGGGACATGTTACCAGGTGAACAGTTTAAGTGAAGAGAGTGTGTTCCCCTGATGTTTTAATATACACGGGACATGTTACCAGGTGAACAGTATAAGTGAGGACACTGTGTTCCCCTGATGGTATAATATACACGAGACATGTTACCAGCTGAACAGTATAAGTGAGGAGAGGGCTTTCCCCTGATGGTTTAATATACAAGGGATATGTTACCAGGTGAACAGTATAAGTGAGGAGAATGTGTTCCCCTGATGGTTTGATATACACGGGACATGTTACCAGGTGAACAGTATAAGTGAGGATACTGTATTCCCCTGATGGTTCAATATACACGGGACATGTTAGCTGGTGAACAGTATAAGTGAGGAGAATGTATTCCCCTGATGGTTTAATATACATGGGACATGTTAGCTGGTGAACAGTATAAGTGAGGAGAGTGTGTTCCCCTGATGGTATAACATACACGGGACATGTTACCAGCTGAACAGTATAAGTGAGGAGAGGGCTTTCCCCTGATGGTTTAATATACACGGGACATGTTAGCTGGTGAACAGTATAAGTGAGGAGAGTGTGTTCCCCTGATTGTTTAATACACACGGGACATGTTACCAGCTGAACAGTATAAGTGAGGAGAGGGCTTTCCCCTGATGGTTTAATATACACGGGACATGTTAGCAGGTGAACAGTATAAGTGAGGAGAGGGTGTTCCCCTGATCGTTTAATGTACACGGGACATGTTGGCATGTGAACAGTATAAGTGAGGAAAGTGTGTTCCCCTGATGGTATAATATACTCGGGACATGTTACCAGCTGAACAGTATAAGTGAGGAGAGGGCTTTCGCCTGATGGTTTAATATACACGGGACATGTTAGCAGGTGAACAGTATAAGTGAGGAGAGTGTGTTCCCCTGATGGTTTAATATACACGGGACATGTAAGCAGGTGAACAGTATAAGTGAGGAGAATGTATTCCCCTGATGGTTTAATATACACGGGACTTATTACCAGGTGAACAGAATAAGTGAGGAGAGGGCTTTCCCCTGATGGTTTAATATACACGGGACATGTTACCAGGTGAACAGTATAAGTGAGGAGAGTGTGTTCCCCTGATGGTTTAATATACACGGGACATGTTACCAGGTGAACAGTATAAGTGATGAGACTGTATTCCCCTGATGGTTCAATATACACGGGACATGTTAGCAGGTGAACAGTATAAGTGAGGAGAGTGTGTTCCCCTGATTGTTTAATATACACGGGACATGTTACCAGGTGAACAGTATAAGTGAGGAGAGTGTGTACCCCTGATGGTTTAACATGCACGGGACATGTTACCAGGTCAACAGTATAAGTGAGGAGAGTGTGTTCCCCTGATGGTTTAATACACCCGGGACATGTTACCAGGTGAACAGTATAAGTGAGGAGAGTGTGATCCAATGATTGTTTAATACTGACGGGACGTGTCACCAGGTGAACAGTATAAGTGAGGCGAGTGTGTTCCCCTGATGGTTTAATATACACGGGACATGTTACCAGGTGAACAGTAGAAGTGAGGAGAGTGTGTTCCCCTGATGGTTTAATATACACGGGACATGTTACCAGGTGAACAGTAGAAGTGAGGAGAGTGTGTTCCCCTGATGGTTTAATATACACGGGACATGTTAGCATGTGAACAGTATAAGTGAGGAGAGTGTGTTCCCCTCATTGTTTAATATACACGGGACATGTTAGCAGGTGAACAGTATTAGTGAGGAGAATGTGTTCCCCTGATGGTTTAATATACACGGGACATGTTACCAGGTGAACAGTATAAGTGAGGAGAGTGTGTTCCCCTGATTGTTAAATATACACGGGACATGTTACCAGGTGAACAGTATAAGTGAGGAGAGTGTGTTCACCAGATGGTTTAATATACACGGGACATGTTACCAGGTGAACAGTATAAGTGAGGAGAGTGTGTTCCCCTGATGGTTCAATATACACGGGACATTTTAGCAGGTGAACAGTATAAGTGAGGAGAATGTGTTCCCCTCATGGTTTAACATGCACGGGACATGTTACCAGGTCAACAGTATAAGTGAGAAGAGTGTGTTCCCCTGATGTTTTAATATACACGGCACATGTTAGCAGGTGAACACTATAAGTGAGGAGAATGTATTACCCTGATGGTTTAATATGCACGGGACATGTCAGCAGCTGAACTGTATAAGTGAGGAGAGTGTGTTCCCCTGATGGATAAAAACAAACAGGACATGTCAACAGGTGAACAGTGTAAGTGAGGACAGTGTGTTCCCCTGATGGTTTAATATACACGGGACATGTTACCAGGTGAACAGTATAAGTGAGGCCAGTGTGTTCCCCTGATGGTTTAATATACACGGGACATGTTACCAGGTGAACAGTATAAGTGAGGAGAGTGAGTTCCCCTGATTGTTTAATAGACCCGGGACATGTCATCAGGTGAACAGTATAAGTGAGGAGAGTGTGTTCCCCTGATGGTTTAATATACACGGGACATGTTACCAGGTGAACAGTTTAAGTGAGGAGAGTGTGTTCCCCTGATGTTTTAATATACACGGGACATGTTACCAGGTGAACAGTATAAGGGAGGACAGTGTGTTCCCCTGATGGTATAATATACACGGGACATGTTACCAGCTGAACAGTATAAGTGAGGAGAGGGCTTTCCCCTGATGGTTTAATATACAAGAGACATGTTACCAGGTGAACAGTATAAGTGAGGAGAATGTGTTCCCCTGATGGTTTGATATGCACGGGACAAGTTACCAGGTGAACAGTATAAGTGAGGATACTGTATTCCCCTGATGGTTTAATATACACGGGACATTTTAGCTGGTGAACAGTATAAGTGAGGAGAGTGTGTTCCCCTGATGGTATAATATACACGGGACATGTTACCAGCTGAACAGTATAAGTGAGGAGAGGGCTTTCCCCTGATGGTTTGATATACACGAGACATGTTAGCAGGTGAACAGTATAAGTGAGGAGAATGTGTTCCCCTCATGGTTTAATATACATGGGACATGTTACCAGGTGAACAGTATAAGTGAGGAGAGTCTGTTCCCCTGATGGTTTAATACTCCCGGGACATGTCACCAGGTGAACAGCATAAGTGAGGAGAGTGTGTTCCCCTGATGGTTCAATATACACGGGACATGTTACCAGGTGAACAGTATAAGTGAGGAGAGTGTGTTCCCCTGATGGTTCAATATACACAGGACATGTTACCAGGTGAACAGTATAAGTGAGGAGAGTGTGTTCCCCTGATGGTTCAATATACATGGGACATGTTACCAGGTGAACAGTATAAGTGAGGAGAGTGTGATCCAATGATTGTTTAATACTGATGGGACGTGTCACCAGGTGAACAGTATAAGTGAGGAGAGTGTGTTCCCCTGATGGTTTAACAGGCAGGGGACATGTTACCAGGTGAACAGTATAAGTGAGGAGAGTGTGTTCCCCTGATTGTTTAATACACACGGGACATGTTACCAGATGAACAGTATAAGTGAGGAGAGTGTGTTCCCCTGATCGTTTAACAGGCAGAGGACATGTTACCAGGTGAACAGTAGAAGTGAGGAGAGTGTGTTTCCCTGATGGTTTAATATACACGGGACATGTTGCCAGGTGAAGAGTATAAGTGAAGAGAGTGTGTTCCCCTGATGGTTTAATACACACGGGACAGGTTACCAGGTAAACAGTGTAAGTGAGGAGAGTGAGTTCCCCTGATGGTTTAATACAAATAGGACATGTTACCAGGTGAACAGTGTAAGTGAGGAGAGTGTGTTCCCCTGATGGTTTAATATACACGGGACATGTTACCAGGTGAACAGTATAAGTGAGGAGAGTGTGTTCCCCTGATGGTATAATATACACGGGACATGTTACCAGGTGAAAATTATAAGTGAGGAGAGGGCTTACCCATGATGGTTTAATATACACGGGACATGTTACCAGGAGAACAGTATAAGTGAGGAGAGTGTGATCCAATGATTGTTGAATACTGACGGGACGTGTCACCAGGTGAACAGTATAAGTGAGGAGAGTGTGTTCCCCTGATGGTTTAATATACACGGGACATGTTTCCAGATGAACAGTATAAGTGAGGAGAGTGTGTTCCCCTGATGGTTTAACAGGCAGGGGACATGTTACCAGGTGAACAGTAGAAGTGAGGAGAGTGTGTTCCCCTGATGGTTTAATATACACGGGACATGTTGCCAGGTGAAGAGTATAAGTGAAGAGAGTGTGTTCCCCTGATGGTTTAATACACACGGGACAGGTTACCAGGAAAACAGTGTAAGTGAGGAGAGTGAGTTCCCCTGATGGTTTAATACAAACAGGACATGTCAACAGGTGAACAGTATAAGTGAGGAGAGTGTGTTCCCCTGATGGTTTAATATACACGGGACATGTTACCAGGTGAACAGTATAAGTGAGGAGACTGTGTTCCCCTGATGGTATAATATACACGGGACATGTTACCAGGTGAAAAGTATAAGTGAGGAGAGGGCTTACCCATGATGGTTTAATATACACGGGACATGTTACCAGGTGAACAGTATAAGTGAGAAGAGTGTGTTCCCCTGATGGTTTAATATACACGGGACATGTTACCAGGTGAACAGTATAGGTGAGGAGAGTGAGTTCCCCTGATGGTTTAATATACACGGGACATGTTACCAGGTGAACAGTATAAGTGAGGAGAGTGTGTTCCCCTGATGGTATAATATACACGGGACATGTTACCAGGTGAACAGTATAAGTGAGGAGAGGGCTTACCCATGATGTTTTAATATACACGGGACATGTTACCAGGTGAACAGTATAGGTGAGGAGAGTGAGTTCCCCTGATGGTTTAATACACACGGGACATGTTACCAGGTGAACAGTATAAGTCAGGAGAGTGTGTCCCGCTGATTGTTTAACACTCACGGGACATGTTACCAGGTGAACAGTATATGTGAAGAGAGTGTGTTCCCCTGATGGTTTAATATACATGGGACTGTTACCAGGTGAACAGTATAAGTGAAGAGAGCCTGTTCCCCTGATTGCTTAATATACGTGGGACATGTTACCAGGTGAACAGTATAAGTGAGGAGAGTGTGTTCCCCAGATGGTTTAATATACACGGGACATGTTAGCAGGTGAACAGTATCAGTGAGGAGAATGTGTTCCCCTGATGGTTTAATATACACGGGACATGTTACCAGGTGAACAGTATAAGTGAGGAGAGTGTGTTCCCCTGATTGTTAAATATACACGGGACATGTTAGCAGGTGAACAGTATCAGTGAGGAGAATGTGTTCCCCTGATGGTTTAATATACACGGGACATGTTAAAAGGTGAACAGAATAAGTGAGGTGAGGGCTTTCCCGTGATGGTTTAATATACACGGGACATGTTACCAGGTGAACAGTATAAGTAAGGAGAGTGTGTTCCCCTGATGGTTTAATATACACGGGACATGTTACCAGGTGAACAGTATAAGTGAGGAGAGTGTGTTCCCCTGATGGTTTAATATACACGGGACATGTTACCAGGTGAACAGTATAAGTGAGGAGAGTGTGTTCCCCAGATGGTTTAATATACACGAGACATGTTACCAGGTGAACAGTATAAGTGAGGAGAGAGTGTTCCCCTGATGGTTTAATATACACGGGACTTATTAAAAGGTGAACAGAATAAGTGAGGTGAGGGCTTTCCCCTGATGGTTTAATATACACGGGACATGTTACCAGGTGAACAGTATAAGTGAGGAGAGTGTGTTCCCCTGATGGTTCAATATACACGGGACATGTTACCAGGTGAACAGTATAAGTGAGGAGAGTGAGTTCCCCTGATTTTTTAATATACCCGGGACATGTCATCAGGTGAACAGGATAAGTGAGGAGAGTGTGTTCCCCTGATGGTTTAATATAGACGGGACATGTTACCAGGTGAACAGTATAAGTGAGGAGAGTGTGTTCCCCTGATGGTATAATATACACGGGGCATGTTACCAGGTGAACAGTATAAGTGAGGAGAGGGCTTACCCATGATGGTTTAATATACACGGGACATGTTACCAGGTGAACAGTATAGGTGAGGAGAGTGAGTTCCCCTGATGGTTTAATATACACGGGACATGTTACCAGCTGAACAGGATAAGTCAGGAGAGTGTGTCCCCCTGATGGTTTAATATACACGGGACATGTTACCAGCTGAACAGTATAAGTGAGGAGAGTGTGTTCCCCTGATGGTTTAATATACACGGGACATGTTACCAGGTGAACAGTATATGTGAAGAGAGTGTGTTCCCCTGATGGTTTAATATACATGGGACATGTTACCAGGTGAACAGTATAAGTGAAGAGAGCCTGTTCCCCTGATTGCTTAATATACGTGGGACATGTTGCAAGGTGACGAGTATAAGTGAGGAGAGTGAGTTCCCCTCATTGTTTAATATACACGGGACATGTTAGCAGGTGAACAGCATCAGTGAGGAGAATGTTTTCCCCTGATGGTTTAATATACACGGGACATGTTACCAGGTGAATAGTATAAGTGAGGAGAGTGTGTTCCCCAGATGGTTTAATATACACGGGACATGTTACCAGGTGAACAGTATAAGTGAGGAGAGTGTGTTCGCCTGATGGTTTAATATACACGGGACATGTTACCAGGTGAACAGTATAAGTGAGGAGAGTGTGTTCCCCAGATGGTTTAATATACACGGGACATGTTACCAGGTGAATAGTATAAGTGAGGAGAGTGTGTTCCCCAGATGGTTTAATATACACGGGACATGTTACCAGGTGAACAGTATAAGTGAGGAGAGTGTGTTCCCCTGATGGTTTAATATACACGGGACTTATTACCAGGTGAACAGTATAAGTGAGGAGAGTGTGTTCCCCAGATGGTTTAATGTACACGGGACATGTTACCAGGTGAACAGTATAAGTGAGGAGAGTGTGTTCCCCAGATGGTTTAATATACACGGGACATGTTACCAGGTGAATAGTATAAGTGAGGAGAGTGTGTTCCCCAGATGGTTTAATATACACGGGACATGTTACCAGGTGAACAGTATAAGTGAGGAGAGTGTGTTCCCCTGATGGTTTAATATACACGGGACTTATTACCAGGTGAACAGTATAAGCGAGGAGAGTGTGTTCCACTGATGGTTTTATATACACGGGACATGTTACCAGGTGAACAGTATAAGTGATGAGACTGTATTCCCCTGATGGTTCAATATACACTGGACATGTTACCAGGTGAACAGTGTAAGTGAGGAGAATGTGTTCCCCTCATAGTTTAATATACACGGGACATGTTACCAGGTGAACAGTATAAGTGAGGAGAGTGTGTTCCCCTGATGGTTTAATACACCCGGGACATGTTGCCAGGTGAAGAGTATAAGTGAGGAGAGTGTGTTCCCCTGATGGTTTAATACACCCGGGACATGTTGCCAGGTGAACAGTATAAGTGAGGAGAGTGTGTTCCCCTGATGGTTTAATACACACGGGACATGTTACCAGGTGAACAGTATAAGAGAGGAGAGTGCTTTCCCCTGATGTTTTAATATAAACGGGACATGTTACCAGGTGAACAGTATAAGTGAGGAGATTGTGTTCCCCTGATGGTATAATATACACGGGACATGTTACCAGGTGAACAGTATAAGTGAGGAGAGTATGTTCCCCTGATGGTATAATATATACGGGACATGTTACCAGGTGAACAGTAGATGTGAGGAGAGTGTATTCCCCTGATGGTTCAATATACACGGGACATGTTACCAGGTGAACAGTATAAGTGTGGAGAGTGTGTTCCCCTGATGGTTTAATATACACGGGACATGTTACCAGGTGAACAGTATAAGTGAGGAGATTGTGTTCCCCTGATGGTATAATATATACGGGACATGTTACCAGGTGAACAGTAGAAGTGAGGAGAGTGTGTTCCCCTGATGGTTCAATATACACGGGACATGTTACCAGGTGAACAGTAGAAGTGAGGAGAGTGTATTCCCCTGATGGTTCAATATACACGGGACATGTTACCAGGTGAACAGTGTAAGTGAGGAGAATGTGTTCCGCTGATGGTTTAATAGACACGGGACATGTTACCAGGTGAAACGTATAAGTCAGGAGAGTGTGTTCCCCTGATTGTTTAATACTCACGGGACATGTTACCAGGTGAGCAGTATAAGTGAGGAGACTGTGTTCCCCTGATGGTTTAACACGCACGGGACGTGTCACCAGGTGAAGAGTAGAAGTGAGGAGAGTGTGTTCCCCTGATGGTCTAAGATACACGGGACATGTTACCAGGTGAACAGTATCTGTGAAGAGAGTGTGTTCCCCTGATGGTTTAATATACATGGGACATGTTACCAGGTGAACAGTATAAGTGAGGAGAATGTGTTCCCCTCATTGTTTAATATACACGGGACATGTTACCAGGTGAACAGTATAAGTGAGGAGAGTGTGCTCCCCAGATGGTTTAATATACACGGGACATGTTACCAGGTGAACAGTATAAGTGAGGAGAGTGTGTTCCCCTGTTGGTTTAATATACATGGGACTTATTACCAGGTGAACAGAATAAGTGAGGAGAGGGCTTTCCCCAGATGGTTTAATATACTCGGTACATGTTACCAGGTGAACAGTGTAAGTGAGGAGAGTGTGTTCCCCTGATGGTTTACCATGCACGGGACATGTTACCAGGTCAACAGTATAAGTGAGGAGAGTGTGTTCCCCTGATGGTTTAATACACCCGGGACATGTTACCAGGTGAACAGTGTAAGTGAGGAGAGTGTGATCCAATGATTGTTTAATACTGACGGGACCTGTCACCAGGTGAACAGTATAAGTGAGGAGAGTGTGTTCCCATGATGGTTTAACAGGCAGGGGACATGTTACCAGGTGAACAGTAGAAGTGAGGAGAGCGTGTTCCCCCGATGGTTTAATATACACGGGACATGTTACCAGGTGAACTGTATAAGTGAGGAGAGTGTGTTCCCCTGATGGTTTAATACACCCGGGACATGTTACCAGGTGAACAGTGTAAGTGAGGAGAATGTGTTCCCCTGATGGTTTAATATACACGGGACATGTTACCAGGTGAACAGTATAAGTGAAGAGAGTGTGTTCCCCTGATTGTTTAATATACACGGGACATGTTGCCAGGTGAAGAGTATAAGTGAAGAGAGTGTGTTCCCCTGATGGTTTAATACGCACGGGACATGTTACCAGGTAAACAGTGTAAGTGAGGAGAGTGAGTTCCCCTGATGGTTTAATACAAACAGGACATGTTACCAGGTGAACAGTGTAAGTGAGGAGAGTGAGTTCCCCTGATGGTTTAAACAAATAGGACATGTCAACAGGTGAACAGTATCAGTGAGGGGAGTGTGTTCCCCTGATGGTTTAATACACACGGGACATGTTGCCAGGTGAAGAGTATAAGTGAAGAGAGTGTGTTCCCCTGATGGTTTAATACGCACGGGGCATGTTACCAGGTAAACAGTGTAAGTGAGGAGAGTGAATTCCCCTGATGGTTTAATACGCACGGGACATGTTACCAGGTAAACAGTGTAAGTGAGGAGAGTGAATTCCCCTGATGGTTTAATACAAACAGGACATGTCAACAGGTGAACAGTATAAGTGAGGAGAGTGTGTTCGCCTGATGGTTTAATGCACACAGGACATGTTACCAGGTGAACAGTATAAGTGAGGAGAGTGAGTTCCCCTGATTGTTTAATATACCTGGGACATGTCATCAGGTGAACAGTATAAGTGAGGAGAGTGTGTTCCACTGATGGTTTAATATACACGGGACATGTTCCCAGGTGAACAGTGTAAGTGAGGAGACTGTATTCCCCTCATGGTTCAATATACACGGGACATGTTAGCAGGTGAACAGTATAAGTGAGGAGAGTGTGTTCCCCTGATGGTTTGTTATACACGGGACATGTCACCAGGTGAACAGTGTAAGTGAGGAGAGTGAGTTCCCCTGATGGTTTAATATACACGGGACATGTTACCCGGTGAACAGTATAAGTGATGAGAGTGATTTCCCCTGATGGTTTAATATACACGGGACATTTTAGCAGCTGAACGTATTACAAGGTGAACAGAATAAGTGAGGAGACTGTATTCACCTGATGGTTCTATATACACGGGACATGTTAGCAGGTGAACAGTATAAGTGAGGAGAGTGTGTTCCCCTGATGGTTTAATATACACGGGACATGTTACCAGGTGAATAGTATAAGTGAGGAGAGTGTGTTCCCCAGATGGTTTAATATACACGGGACATGTTACCAGGTGAACAGTATAAGTGAGGAGAGTGTGTTCCCCTGATGGTTTAATATACACGGGACTTATTACCAGGTGAACAGTATAAGTGAGGAGAGTGTGTTCCCCAGATGGTTTAATATACACGGGACATGTTACCAGGTGAACAGTATAAGTGAGGAGAGTGTGTTCACCAGATGGTTTAATATACACGGGACATGTTACCAGGTGAATAGTATAAGTGAGGAGATTGTGTTCCCCAGATGGTTTAATATACACGGGACTTATTACCAGGTGAACAGTATAAGCGAGGAGAGTGTGTTCCCCTGATGGTTTTATATACACGGGACATGTTACCAGGTGAACAGTATAAGTGAGGAGATTGTGTTCCCCTGATGGTATAATATACACGGGACATGTTACCAGGTGAACAGTATAAGTGAGGAGAGTATGTTCCCCTGATGGTATAATATATACGGGACATGTTACCAGGTGAACAGTAGAAGTGAGGAGAGTGTATTCCCCTGATGGTTCAATATACACGGGACATGTTACCAGGTGAACAGTATAAGTGAGGAGAGTGTGTTCCCCTGATGGTTTAATATACACGGGACATGTTACCAGGTGAACAGTATAAGTGAGGAGATTGTGTTCCCCTGATGGTATAATATATACGGGACATATTACCAGGTGAACAGTAGAAGTGAGGAGAGTGTGTTCCCCTGATGGTTCAATATACACGGGACATGTTACCAGGTGAACAGTAGAAGTGAGGAGAGTGTATTCCCCTGATGGTTCAATATACACGGGACATGTTACCAGGTGAACAGTGTAAGTGAGGAGAATGTGTTCCGCTGATGGTTTAATAGACACGGGACATGTTACCAGGTGAAACGTATAAGTCAGGAGAGTGTGTTCCCCTGATTGTTTAATACTCACGGGACATGTTACCAGGTGAGCAGTATAAGTGAGGAGAGTGTGTTCCCCTGATGGTTTAACACGCACGGGACGTGTCACCAGGTGAAGAGTAGAAGTGAGGAGAGTGTGTTCCCCTGATGGTCTAATATACACGGGACATGTTACCAGGTGAACAGTATCTGTGAAGAGAGTGTGTTCCCCTGATGGTTTAATATACATGGGACATGTTACCAGGTGAACAGTATAATTGAGGAGAATGTGTTCCCCTCATTGTTTAATATACACGGGACATGTTACCAGGTGAACAGTATAAGTGAGGAGAGTGTGCTCCCCAGATGGTTTAATATACACGGTACATGTTACCAGGTGAACAGTATAAGAGAGGAGAGTGTGTTCCCCTGTTGCTTTAATATACATGGGACTTATTACCAGGTGAACAGAATAAGTGAGGAGAGGGCTTTCCCCTGATGGTTTAATATACACGGTACATGTTACCAGGTGAACAGTGTAAGTGAGGAGAGTGTGTTCCCCTGATGGTTTACCATGCACGGGACATGTTACCAGGTCAACAGTATAAGTGAGGAGAGTGTGTTCCCCTGATGGTTTAATACACCCGGGACATGTTACCAGGTGAACAGTGTAAGTGAGGAGAGTGTGATCCAATGATTGTTTAATACTGACGGGACCTGTCACCAGGTGAACAGTATAAGTGAGGAGAGTGTGTTCCCATGATGGTTTAACAGGCAGGGGACATGTTACCAGGTGAACAGTAGAAGTGAGGAGAGCGTGTTCCCCCGATGGTTTAATATACACGGGACATGTTACCAGGTGAACTGTATAAGTGAGGAGAGTGTGTTCCCCTGATGGTTTAATACACCCGGGACATGTTACCAGGTGAACAGTGTAAGTGAGGAGAATGTGTTCCCCTGATGGTTTAATATACACGGGACATGTTACCAGGTGAACAGTATAAGTGAAGAGAGTGTGTTCCCCTGATTGTTTAATATACACGGGACATGTTGCCAGGTGAAGAGTATAAGTGAAGAGAGTGTGTTCCCCTGATGGTTTAATACGCACGGGACATGTTACCAGGTAAACAGTGTAAGTGAGGAGAGTGAGTTCCCCTGATGGTTTAATACAAACAGGACATGTTACCAGGTGAACAGTGTAAGTGAGGAGAGTGAGTTCCCCTGATGGTTTAAACAAATAGGACATGTCAACAGGTGAACAGTATCAGTGAGGGGAGTGTGTTCCCCTGATGGTTTAATACACACGGGACATGTTGCCAGGTGAAGAGTATAAGTGAAGAGAGTGTGTTCCCCTGATGGTTTAATACGCACGGGGCATGTTACCAGGTAAACAGTGTAAGTGAGGAGAGTGAATTCCCCTGATGGTTTAATACAAACAGGACATGTTACCAGGTGAACAGTGTAAGTGAGGAGAGTGAGTTCCCCTGATGGTTTAAACAAATAGGACATGTCAACAGGTGAACAGTATCAGTGAGGGGAGTGTGTTCCCCTGATGGTTTAATACACACGGGACATGTTGCCAGGTGAAGAGTATAAGTGAAGAGAGTGTGTTCCCCTGATGGTTTAATACGCACGGGACATGTTACCAGGTAAACAGTGTAAGTGAGGAGAGTGAATTCCCCTGATGGTTTAATACAAACAGGACATGTCAACAGATGAACAGTATAAGTGAGGAGAGTGTGTTCGCCTGATGGTTTAATGCACACAGGACATGTTACCAGGTGAACAGTATAAGTGAGGAGAGTGAGTTCCCCTGATTGTTTAATATACCTGGGACATGTCATCAGGTGAACAGTATAAGTGAGGAGAGTGTGTTCCACTGATGGTTTAATATACACGGGACATGTTCCCAGGTGAACAGTGTAAGTGAGGAGACTGTATTCCCCTCATGGTTCAATATACACGGGACATGTTAGCAGGTGAACAGTATAAGTGAGGAGAGTGTGTTCCCCTGATGGTTTATTATACACGGGACATGTCACCAGGTGAACAGTGTAAGTGAGGAGAGTGAGTTCCCCTGATGGTTTAATATACACGGGACATGTTACCCGGTGAACAGTATAAGTGATGAGAGTGATTTCCCCTGATGGTTTAATATACACGGGACATTTTAGCAGCTGAACGTATTACAAGGTGAACAGAATAAGTGAGGAGACTGTATTCACCTGA
Organism: Heterodontus francisci; assembly: GCF_036365525.1. Classification (NCBI taxonomy): domain Eukaryota; kingdom Metazoa; phylum Chordata; class Chondrichthyes; order Heterodontiformes; family Heterodontidae; genus Heterodontus; species Heterodontus francisci. The sequence continues at coordinate 1,362,406 of NW_027141586.1, forward strand.
TGGTTCTATATACACGGGACATGTTAGCAGGTGAACAGTATAAGTGAGGAGAGTGTGTTCCCCTGATGGTATAATATACACGGGACATGTTACCAGGTGAACAGTAGAAGTGGGAAGAGTGTGTTCCCCTGATTGTATAATACTCACGGGAGATGTTACCACGTGAACAGTATATGTGAAGAGAGTGTGTTCCCCTGATGGTTTAATATACACAGGACATGTTACCAGGTGACGAGTATAAGTGAGGAGAGTGTGTTCCCCTCATTGTTTAATATACACGGGACATGTTAGCAGGTGAACAGTATAAGTGAGGAGAATGTGTTCCCCTGATGGTTTAATATACACGGGACATGTAAACAGGTGAACAGTATAAGTGAGGAGAGTGTAGTCCCCTGATGGTTTAACAAGCACAGGACATGTGATCAGGTGAACAGTATAAGTGAGGAGAGTGTGTTCCCCTGATGGTTTAATATAGACGGGACATGTTAACAGGTGAACAGTATAAGTGAGGACAGTGTGTTCTCCTGATGGTTTAATATACACGGGACATGTAACCAGGTGAACAGTATAAGTGAAGAGAGTGTGTTGCCCTGATTGTTTAATACACACGGGACATGTTGCCAGGTGAAGAGTATAAGTGAAGAGAGTATGTTCCCCTGATGGTTTAACATACATGGGGAATGTTACCAGGTGAACTGTGTAAGTGAGGAGAGTGTGTTCCCCTGATTGTTTAATACACACGGGACATGTTGCCAGGTGAAGAGTATAAGTGAAGAGAGTGAGTTCCCCTGATGGTTTAATGCAAACAGGACATGTCAACAGGTGAACAGTATAAGTGAGGAGAGTGTGTTCCCCTGATGGTTTAATATACACGGGACATGTTAGCAGGTGAACAGTATCAGTGAGGAGAGGGCTTACCCATGATGGTTTAATATACACGGGACATGTTCCAAGGTGAACAGTATAAGTGAGGAGAGTGTGTTCCCCTGATGGTTTAATATACACGGGACTTATTACCAGGTGAACAGAATAAGTGAAGAGAGGGCTTTCTCCTGATGGTTTAATATAAACGGGACATGTTACCAGGTGAACAGTATAAGTGAGGAGAGTGTGTTCCCCTGATGGTTTAATATACACGGGACATGTTACCAGGTGAACAGTATAAGTGAGGAGACTGTATTCCCCTGATGGTTCAATATACACTGGACATGTTACCAGGTGAACAGTATAAGTGAGGAGAGTGTGTTCCCCTCATGGTGTAATATACACGGGACATGTTACCAGGTGAACAGTATAAGTGAGGAGAGTGTGTTCCCCTGATGGTTTAATACACAAGGGACATGTTACCAGGTCAACAGTATAGGTGAGGAGAGTGTGTTCCCCTGATGGTTTAATACACCCGGGACATGTCACCAGGTCAACAGTATAAGTGAGGAGAGTGTATTCCCCTGATTGTTTAATACATACGGGACATGTCACCAGGCGAACAGGATAAGTGAGAAGAGTGTGTTCCCCTGATGGTTTAATACAAACAGGACATGTTACCAGGTGAACAGTGTAAGTGAGGAGAGTGAGTTCCACTGTTTGTTAAAGACGGACGGGACATGTCACCAGTTGAACAGTATAAGTGAGGAGAGAGTGTTCCCCTGACGGTTTAACAAACACGGGACATGTTACCAGGTGAACAGTATAAGTCAGGAGAGTGTGTTCCCCTGATGGTTTAATATACATTGAAAATGTTACCAGGTAAACAGTGTAAGTGAGGAGAGTGAGTTCCCCTGATGGTTTAATACAAACAGAACATGTCAACAGGTGAACAGTGTAAGTGAGGAGAGAGTGTTCCCCTGATGGTTTAACACACAAGAGACATGTTACCAGGTGAACAGTATAAGTGAGGAGAGTGTGCCCCACTGATGGTTTAATATACACAGGACATGATACCAGGTGAACAGTATAAGTGAGGAGAGTGAGTTCCCCTGATTGAATAATATACCCGGGACATGTCTTCAGGTGAACAGTTTAAGTGAGTAGAGTGTGTTCCCCTGATGGCTTATTATACACGGGACATGTTACCAGGTGAACGGTATAAGTGAGGAGAGTGTGTTCCCCTCATGGTTCAATATGCACGGGACATGTTAGCAGTTGAACAGTATAAGTGAGGTGAATGTGTTCCCCTGATGGTTTAATATACACAGGACATGTTACCAGGTGAACAGTATAAGTGAGGAAAGTGTGTTCCCCTGATGGTTTTATACAGACAGGACAAGTTACCAGGTGAACAGTATAAGTGAGGAGAGTGTGTTCCACTGATGGTTTAATATACATGGGACATGTAACGAGGTGAACATTATAAGTGAAGAGAGCGTGTTCCCCTGATTGTTTAATATACGTGGGACATGTTACCAGGTGACGAGTATAAGTGAGGAGAGTGTGTTCCCCTCATTGTTTAATATACACGGGACATGTTAGCAGGTGAACAGTATCAGTGAGGAGAATGTGTTCCCCTGATGGTTTAATATACACGGGACATGTTACCAGGTGAACAGTATAAGTGAGGAGAGTCTGTTCCCCTGATTGCTTAATACACACGGGACATGTTACCAGGTGAACAGTATAAGTGAGGAGAGTGTGTTCCCCTGATGGTTTAATATACACGGGGCATGACACCAGGTGAGCAGTATGATTGAGTAGAGTGAGTTCCCCTGATGGTTTAATATAGACGGGACATGTTACCAGGTGAACAGTATAAGTGAGGAGAGTGTTTTCCCCTTATGGTTTAATGCACACAGGACATGTTACCAGGTGAACAGTATAAGTGAGGAGAGTCTGTTCCCCTGATTGCTTAATACACACGGGACATGTTTCCAGGTGAACAGTATAAGTGAGGAGAGTGTGTTCCCCTGATGGTTTAAAATACACGGGACATGTTAGCAGGTGAACAGTATAAGTGAGGAGAGTGTGTTCCCCTGATGGTTTAATATACACGGGACATGTTACCAGGTGAACAGTATAAGTGAGGAGAGTGTGTTCCCCTGATGGTTTAAAATACAAGGGACATGTTAGCAGGTGAACAGTATAAGTGAGGAGAGTGTGTTCCCCTGATTGTTTAATACGCACGGGACATGTTACCAGGTGAGCAGTATAAGTGAGGAGAGTGTGTTCCCCTGATGGTTTAACACGCACGGGACGTGTCACCAGGTGAAGAGTAGAAGTGAGGAGAGTGTGTTCCCCTGATGGTCTAAGATACACGGGACATGTTACCAGGTGAACAGTATCTGTGAAGAGAGTGTGTTCCCCTGATGGTTTAATATACATGGGACATGTTACCAGGTGAACAGTATAAGTGAGGAGAATGTGTTCCCCTCATTGTTTAATATACACGGGACATGTTACCAGGTGAACAGTATAAGTGAGGAGAGTGTGCTCCCCAGATGGTTTAATATACACGGGACATGTTACCAGGTGAACAGTATAAGTGAGGAGAGTGTGTTCCCCTGTTGGTTTAATATACATGGGACTTATTACCAGGTGAACAGAATAAGTGAGGAGAGGGCTTTCCCCTGATGGTTTAATATACTCGGTACATGTTACCAGGTGAACAGTGTAAGTGAGGAGAGTGTGTTCCCCTGATGGTTTACCATGCACGGGACATGTTACCATGTCAACAGTATAAGTGAGGAGAGTGTGTTCCCCTGATGGTTTAATACACCCGGGACATGTTACCAGGTGAACAGTGTAAGTGAGGAGAGTGTGATCCAATGATTGTTTAATACTGACGGGACCTGTCACCAGGTGAACAGTATAAGTGAGGAGAGTGTGTTCCCATGATGGTTTAACAGGCAGGGGACATGTTACCAGGTGAACAGTAGAAGTGAGGAGAGCGTGTTCCCCCGATGGTTTAATATACACGGGACATGTTACCAGGTGAACTGTATAAGTGAGGAGAGTGTGTTCCCCTGATGGTTTAATACACCCGGGACATGTTACCAGGTGAACAGTGTAAGTGAGGAGAATGTGTTCCCCTGATGGTTTAATATACACGGGACATGTTACCAGGTGAACAGTATAAGTGAAGAGAGTGTGTTCCCCTGATTGTTTAATATACACGGGACATGTTGCCAGGTGAAGAGTATAAGTGAAGAGAGTGTGTTCCCCTGATGGTTTAATACGCACGGGACATGTTACCAGGTAAACAGTGTAAGTGAGGAGAGTGAGTTCCCCTGATGGTTTAATACAAACAGGACATGTTACCAGGTGAACAGTGTAAGTGAGGAGAGTGAGTTCCCCTGATGGTTTAAACAAATAGGACATGTCAACAGGTGAACAGTATCAGTGAGGGGAGTGTGTTCCCCTGATGGTTTAATACACACGGGACATGTTGCCAGGTGAAGAGTATAAGTGAAGAGAGTGTGTTCCCCTGATGGTTTAATACGCACGGGGCATGTTACCAGGTAAACAGTGTAAGTGAGGAGAGTGAATTCCCCTGATGGTTTAATACAAACAGGACATGTTACCAGGTGAACAGTGTAAGTGAGGAGAGTGAGTTCCCCTGATGGTTTAAACAAATAGGACATGTCAACAGGTGAACAGTATCAGTGAGGGGAGTGTGTTCCCCTGATGGTTTAATACACACGGGACATATTGCCAGGTGAAGAGTATAAGTGAAGAGAGTGTGTTCCCCTGATGGTTTAATACGCACGGGACATGTTACCAGGTAAACAGTGTAAGTGAGGAGAGTGAATTCCCCTGATGGTTTAATACAAACAGGACATGTCAACAGGTGAACAGTATAAGTGAGGAGAGTGTGTTCGCCTGATGGTTTAATGCACACAGGACATGTTACCAGGTGAACAGTATAAGTGAGGAGAGTGAGTTCCCCTGATTGTTTAATATACCTGGGACATGTCATCAGGTGAACAGTATAAGTGAGGAGAGTGTGTTCCACTGATGGTTTAATATACACGGGACATGTTCCCAGGTGAACAGTGTAAGTGAGGAGACTGTATTCCCCTCATGGTTCAATATACACGGGACATGTTAGCAGGTGAACAGTATAAGTGAGGAGAGTGTGTTCCCCTGATGGTTTGTTATACACGGGACATGTCACCAGGTGAACAGTGTAAGTGAGGAGAGTGTGTTCCCCTGATGGTTTGTTATACACGGGACATGTTACCAGGTGAACAGTATAAGTGAGGAGAGTGTGTTCCCCTGATGGTTTGTTATACACGGGACATGTCACCAGGTGAACAGTGTAAGTGAGGAGAGTGAGTTCCCCTGATGGTTTAATATACACGGGACATGTTACCCGGTGAACAGTATAAGTGATGAGAGTGATTTCCCCTGATGGTTTAATATACACGGGACATTTTAGCAGCTGAACGTATTACAAGGTGAACAGAATAAGTGAGGAGACTGTATTCACCTGATGGTTCTATATACACGGGACATGTTAGCAGGTGAACAGTATAAGTGAGGAGAGTGTGTTCCCCTGATGGTTTAATATACACGGGACATGTTACCAGGTGAATAGTATAAGTGAGGAGAGTGTGTTCCCCAGATGGTTTAATATACACGGGACATGTTACCAGGTGAACAGTATAAGTGAGGAGAGTGTGTTCCCCTGATGGTTTAATATACACGGGACTTATTACCAGGTGAACAGTATAAGTGAGGAGAGTGTGTTCCCCAGATGGTTTAATATACACGGGACATGTTACCAGGTGAACAGTATAAGTGAGGAGAGTGTGTTCACCAGATGGTTTAATATACACGGGACATGTTACCAGGTGAATAGTATAAGTGAGGAGAGTGTGTTCCCCAGATGGTTTAATATACACGGGACATGGTACCAGGTGAACAGTATAAGTGAGGAGAGTGTGTTCCCCTGATGGTTTAATATACACGGGACTTATTACCAGGTGAACAGTATAAGCGAGGAGAGTGTGTTCCACTGATGGTTTTATATACACGGGACATGTTACCAGGTGAACAGTATAAGTGATGAGACTGTATTCCCCTGATGGTTCAATATACACTGGACATGTTACCAGGTGAACAGTGTAAGTGAGGAGTGTGTGTTCCCCTGATGGTTTAATACACCCGGGACATGTTGCCAGGTGAAGAGTATAAGTGAGGAGAGTGTGTTCCCCTGATGGTTTAATACACCCGGGACATGTTGCCAGGTGAACAGTATAAGTGAGGAGAGTGTGTTCCCCTGATGGTTTAATACACACGGGACATGTTACCAGGTGAACAGTATAAGAGAGGAGAGTGCTTTCCCCTGATGTTTTAATATAAACGGGACATGTTACCAGGTGAACAGTATAAGTGAGGAGATTGTGTTCCCCTGATGGTATAATATACACGGGACATGTTACCAGGTGAACAGTATAAGTGAGGAGAGTATGTTCCCCTGATGGTATAATATATACGGGACATGTTACCAGGTGAACAGTAGAAGTGAGGAGAGTGTATTCCCCTGATGGTTCAATATACACGGGACATGTTACCAGGTGAACAGTATAAGTGAGGAGAGTGTGTTCCCCTGATGGTTTAATATACACGGGACATGTTACCAGGTGAACAGTATAAGTGAGGAGATTGTGTTCCCCTGATGGTATAATATATACGGGACATATTACCAGGTGAACAGTAGAAGTGAGGAGAGTGTGTTCCCCTGATGGTTCAATATACACGGGACATGTTACCAGGTGAACAGTAGAAGTGAGGAGAGTGTATTCCCCTGATGGTTCAATATACACGGGACATGTTACCAGGTGAACAGTGTAAGTGAGGAGAATGTGTTCCGCTGATGGTTTAATAGACACGGGACATGTTACCAGGTGAAACGTATAAGTCAGGAGAGTGTGTTCCCCTGATTGTTTAATACTCACGGGACATGTTACCAGGTGAGCAGTATAAGTGAGGAGAGTGTGTTCCCCTGATGGTTTAACACGCACGGGACGTGTCACCAGGTGAAGAGTAGAAGTGAGGAGAGTGTGTTCCCCTGATGGTCTAATATACACGGGACATGTTACCAGGTGAACAGTATCTGTGAAGAGAGTGTGTTCCCCTGATGGTTTAATATACATGGGACATGTTACCAGGTGAACAGTATAATTGAGGAGAATGTGTTCCCCTCATTGTTTAATATATACGGGACATGTTACCAGGTGAACAGTATAAGTGAGGAGAGTGTGCTCCCCAGATGGTTTAATATACACGGTACATGTTACCAGGTGAACAGTATAAGAGAGGAGAGTGTGTTCCCCTGTTGGTTTAATATACATGGGACTTATTACCAGGTGAACAGAATAAGTGAGGAGAGGGCTTTCCCCTGATGGTTTAATATACTCGGTACATGTTACCAGGTGAACAGTGTAAGTGAGGAGAGTGTGTTCCCCTGATGGTTTACCATGCACGGGACATGTTACCAGGTCAACAGTATAAGTGAGGAGAGTGTGTTCCCCTGATGGTTTAATACACCCGGGACATGTTACCAGGTGAACAGTGTAAGTGAGGAGAGTGTGATCCAATGATTGTTTAATACTGACGGGACCTGTCACCAGGTGAACAGTATAAGTGAGGAGAGTGTGTTCCCATGATGGTTTAACAGGCAGGGGACATGTTACCAGGTGAACAGTAGAAGTGAGGAGAGCGTGTTCCCCCGATGGTTTAATATACACGGGACATGTTACCAGGTGAACTGTATAAGTGAGGAGAGTGTGTTCCCCTGATGGTTTAATACACCCGGGACATGTTACCAGGTGAACAGTGTAAGTGAGGAGAATGTGTTCCCCTGATGGTTTAATATACACGGGACATGTTACCAGGTGAACAGTATAAGTGAAGAGAGTGTGTTCCCCTGATTGTTTAATATACACGGGACATGTTACCAGGTAAACAGTGTAAGTGAGGAGAGTGAGTTCCCCTGATGGTTTAATACAAACAGGACATGTTACCAGGTGAACAGTGTAAGTGAGGAGAGTGAGTTCCCCTGATGGTTTAAACAAATAGGACATGTCAACAGGTGAACAGTATCAGTGAGGGGAGTGTGTTCCCCTGATGGTTTAATACACACGGGACATGTTGCCAGGTGAAGAGTATAAGTGAAGAGAGTGTGTTCCCCTGATGGTTTAATACGCACGGGGCATGTTACCAGGTAAACAGTGTAAGTGAGGAGAGTGAATTCCCCTGATGGTTTAATACAAACAGGACATGTTACCAGGTGAACAGTGTAAGTGAGGAGAGTGAGTTCCCCTGATGGTTTAAACAAATAGGACATGTCAACAGGTGAACAGTATCAGTGAGGGGAGTGTGTTCCCCTGATGGTTTAATACACACGGGACATGTTGCCAGGTGAAGAGTATAAGTGAAGAGAGTGTGTTCCCCTGATGGTTTAATACGCACGGGACATGTTACCAGGTAAACAGTGTAAGTGAGGAGAGTGAATTCCCCTGATGGTTTAATACAAACAGGACATGTCAACAGGTGAACAGTATAAGTGAGGAGAGTGTGTTCGCCTGATGGTTTAATGCACACAGGACATGTTACCAGGTGAACAGTATAAGTGAGGAGAGTGAGTTCCCCTGATTGTTTAATATACCTGGGACATGTCATCAGGTGAACAGTATAAGTGAGGAGAGTGTGTTCCACTGATGGTTTAATATACACGGGACATGTTCCCAGGTGAACAGTGTAAGTGAGGAGACTGTATTCCCCTCATGGTTCAATATACACGGGACATGTTAGCAGGTGAACAGTATAAGTGAGGAGAGTGTGTTCCCCTGATGGTTTATTATACACGGGACATGTCACCAGGTGAACAGTGTAAGTGAGGAGAGTGAGTTCCCCTGATGGTTTAATATACACGGGACATGTTACCCGGTGAACAGTATAAGTGATGAGAGTGATTTCCCCTGATGGTTTAATATACACGGGACATTTTAGCAGCTGAACGTATTACAAGGTGAACAGAATAAGTGAGGAGACTGTATTCACCTGATGGTTCTATATACACGGGACATGTTAGCAGGTGAACAGTATAAGTGAGGAGAGTGTGTTCCCCTGATGGTATAATATACACGGGACATGTTACCAGGTGAACAGTAGAAGTGGGAAGAGTGTGTTCCCCTGATTGTATAATACTCACGGGAGATGTTACCACGTGAACAGTATATGTGAAGAGAGTGTGTTCCCCTGATGGTTTAATATACACAGGACATGTTACCAGGTGACGAGTATAAGTGAGGAGAGTGTGTTCCCCTCATTGTTTAATATACACGGGACATGTTAGCAGGTGAACAGTATAAGTGAGGAGAATGTGTTCCCCTGATGGTTTAATATACACGGGACATGTAAACAGGTGAACAGTATAAGTGAGGAGAGTGTAGTCCCCTGATGGTTTAACAAGCACAGGACATGTGATCAGGTGAACAGTATAAGTGAGGAGAGTGTGTTCCCCTGATGGTTTAATATAGACGGGACATGTTAACAGGTGAACAGTATAAGTGAGGACAGTGTGTTCTCCTGATGGTTTAATATACACGGGACATGTAACCAGGTGAACAGTATAAGTGAAGAGAGTGTGTTGCCCTGATTGTTTAATACACACGGGACATGTTGCCAGGTGAAGAGTATAAGTGAAGAGAGTATGTTCCCCTGATGGTTTAACATACATGGGGAATGTTACCAGGTGAACTGTGTAAGTGAGGAGAGTGTGTTCCCCTGATTGTTTAATACACACGGGACATGTTGCCAGGTGAAGAGTATAAGTGAAGAGAGTGAGTTCCCCTGATGGTTTAATGCAAACAGGACATGTCAACAGGTGAACAGTATAAGTGAGGAGAGTGTGTTCCCCTGATGGTTTAATATACACGGGACATGTTAGCAGGTGAACAGTATCAGTGAGGAGAGGGCTTACCCATGATGGTTTAATATACACGGGACATGTTCCAAGGTGAACAGTATAAGTGAGGAGAGTGTGTTCCCCTGATGGTTTAATATACACGGGACTTATTACCAGGTGAACAGAATAAGTGAAGAGAGGGCTTTCTCCTGATGGTTTAATATAAACGGGACATGTTACCAGGTGAACAGTATAAGTGAGGAGAGTGTGTTCCCCTGATGGTTTAATATACACGGGACATGTTACCAGGTGAACAGTATAAGTGAGGAGACTGTATTCCCCTGATGGTTCAATATACACTGGACATGTTACCAGGTGAACAGTATAAGTGAGGAGAGTGTGTTCCCCTCATGGTGTAATATACACGGGACATGTTACCAGGTGAACAGTATAAGTGAGGAGAGTGTGTTCCCCTGATGGTTTAATACACAAGGGACATGTTACCAGGTCAACAGTATAGGTGAGGAGAGTGTGTTCCCCTGATGGTTTAATACACCCGGGACATGTCACCAGGTCAACAGTATAAGTGAGGAGAGTGTATTCCCCTGATTGTTTAATACATACGGGACATGTCACCAGGCGAACAGGATAAGTGAGGAGAGTGTGTTCCCATGATGGTTTAATATACATGGGACATGTAACGAGGTGAACATTATAAGTGAAGAGAGCGTGTTCCCCTGATTGTTTAATATACGTGGGACATGTTACCAGGTGACGAGTATAAGTGAGGAGAGTGTGTTCCCCTCATTGTTTAATATACACGGGACATGTTAGCAGGTGAACAGTATCAGTGAGGAGAATGTGTTCCCCTGATGGTTTAATATACACGGGACATGTTACCAGGTGAACAGTATAAGTGAGGAGAGTCTGTTCCCCTGATTGCTTAATACACACGGGACATGTTACCAGGTGAACAGTATAAGTGAGGAGAGTGTGTTCCCCTGATGGTTTAATATACACGGGGCATGACACCAGGTGAGCAGTATGATTGAGTAGAGTGAGTTCCCCTGATGGTTTAATATAGACGGGACATGTTACCAGGTGAACAGTATAAGTGAGGAGAGTGTTTTCCCCTTATGGTTTAATGCACACAGGACATGTTACCAGGTGAACAGTATAAGTGAGGAGAGTCTGTTCCCCTGATTGCTTAATACACACGGGACATGTTTCCAGGTGAACAGTATAAGTGAGGAGAGTGTGTTCCCCTGATGGTTTAAAATACACGGGACATGTTAGCAGGTGAACAGTATAAGTGAGGAGAGTGTGTTCCCCTGATGGTTTAATATACACGGGACATGTTACCAGGTGAACAGTATAAGTGAGGAGAATGTGTTCCCCTGATGGTTTAAAATACAAGGGACATGTTAGCAGGTGAACAGTATAAGTGAGGAGAGTGTGTTCCCCTGATTGTTTAATACGCACGGGACATGTTACCAGGTGAACAGTATAAGTGAGGAGAGTGTGTTCCCCTGATTGTTTAATACTGACGGGACATGTCACCAGGTGAACAGTAAAAATGAGGAGAGTGTGTTCCCCTGATTGTTTAATGCACACGGGACATGTTACCAGGTGAATAGCATAAGTGAGGAGAGTGTGTTCCCCTGACGGCTTAATATACACAGGACATGTTACCAGGTGAACAGTATAAGTGAGGAGAGTGTGTACCCCTGATGGTTTAATATACACAGGACATGTTACCAGGTGAACAGTATAAGTGAGGAGAGTGTGTTCCCCTGATGGTTTAATACACACGGGACATGTTACCAGGTGAACAGTATAAGTGAGGAGAGTGTGTTCCCCTGATGGTTTAAAATACACGGGACATGTTAGCAGGTGAACAGTATAAGTGAGGAGAGTGTGTTCCCCTGCTGGTTTAATATACACGGGACATGTTACCAGGTGAACAGTATAAGTGAGGAGAGTGTGTTCCCCTGATTGTTTAATATACACGGGACATGTTACCAAGTGAACAGTATAAGTGAGGAGAATGTGTTCCCCTGATGGTTTAATGCACACGGGACATGTTACCAGATGAACAGTATAAGTGAGGAGATTGTGCTCCCCTGATTGTTTAATACACACGGGACATGTTACCAGGCGAACAGTATAAGTGAGGAGAGTTTGTTCCCCTGATTGTTTAACACTGACGGGTCATGTAACAAGGTGAACAGTATAAGTGAGGAGAGTGTGTTCCCCTGATTGTTTAATATACACAGGACATGTCACCAGGTGAACAGCATACGTGAGGAGAGTGTGTTCCCCTGATTGTTTAATACACACGGGACATGTCACCATGTGAAGAGTATAAGTGAGGAGAGTGTGTTCCCCTGATGGTTTAATATTCACGGGACATGTCACCAGGTGAAAAGCATAATTGAGGAGAGTGTGTTCCCCTGATGGTTTAATACACATGGGACATGTCACCAGGTGAAACGTATAAGTGAGGATAGTATGTTCCCCTGATGGTTTAATACTGACAGGACATGTCACCAGGTGAACAGTATAAGTGAGGAGAGTGTGTTTCCCTGATTGTTTAATACGCACCGGACATGTTACCAGGTGAACAGTGTATGTGAGGAGAATGTGTTCCCCTGATGGTTTAATACGCACGGGGCATGTTACCAGGTGAACAGTATAAGTGAGGAGAGTGTGTTCCCCTGATGTTTTAATTCGCACGGGACATGTTACCAGGTGAACAGTGTATGTGAGGAGAGTGTGTTCCCCTGATGGTTTAATATACACGGGACATGTCATAAGGTGAACAGTATAAGTGAAGAGAATGTGTTCCCCTGATGGTTTAATGTACACGGGACATGTTACCAGGTGAACAGCAGACGTGAGGAGAGTGTGTTCCCCTGATGGTTTAATATACACAGGACATGTAACCAGGTGAACAGCATAGGTGAGGAGAGTGTGTTCCCCTGATGGTTTAATATACACGGGACATGTTACCAGGTGAACAGTATAAGTGACTAGAGTGTGTTCCCCTGATGGTTTAATATACACTGGTCATGTCACCAGGTGAACAGTATAAGTCAGGAGATTGTGTTCCCCTTATGGTTTAATATACACGGGACATGTCACCAGGTGAACAGTATAAGTCAGGAGATTGTGTTCCCCTTATGGTTTAATATACACGGGACATGTCACCAGGTGAACAGTATAAGTCAGGAGATTGTATTCCCCTTATGGTTTAATATACACGGGACATGTTTCCAGGTGAACAGTATAAGTGAGGAGAGTGAGTTCCCCTGATGGTTTAATACACACGGGACATGTTACCAGGTGAACAGTATAAGTGAGGAGAGTGTGTTCCACTGATTGTTTAATATACATGGGACATGTCACCAGGTGAAAAGTATAAATGAGGAGAGTGTGTTCCCCTGATGGTTTAATATACACGGGACATGTTACCAGGTGAACAGTATAAGTGAGGAGAGTGTGTTCCCCTCATGGTTTAATATTTACGGTACATGTCACCAGGTGAACAGTATAAGTGAGGAGAATGTGTTCCCCTGATGGTTTAATATACACGGGACATGTCACCAGGTGAACAGTATAAATGAGGAGAGTGTGTTCCCCTCATGGTTTAATATTTTCGGGACATGTCACCAGGTGAACAGTATAAGTGAGGAGAGTGTGTTCCCCTGATGGTTTAATACACATGGGACATGTCACAAGGTGAACAGTATAAGTGAGGTGAGTGTGTTCCCCTGATTGATAAATATACACAGGACATGTCACCAGGTGAACAGTATAAGTGAGAAGAGTATGTTCCCCTGATTGTAAAATATACATGGGACATGTTACCAGGCGAACAGTATAAGTGAGGAGAGTTTGTTCCCCTGATTGTTTAACACTGACGGGTCATGTAACCAGGTGAACAGTATAAGTGAGGAGAATGTGTTCCCCTGATGGTTTAATACACACTGGACATGTTACCAGGCGAACAGTATAAGTGAGGAGAGTTTGTTCCCCTGATTGTTTAATACACACGGGACATGTCACCAGGTGAACAGTATAAGTGAGGAGAGTGTGTTCCCCTGATTGTTTAATACACACGGGGCATGTTACCAGGAGAACAGAATAAGTGAGGAGAGTGTGTTCCCCTAATGGTTTAATATACACGGGATATGTTACCAGGGGAACAGTATAAGTGAGGAGAGTGTGTTCCCCTGATTGTTTAATATACACGGAACAAATTGCCAGGTGAACAGTATAAGTGAGGAGAGTGTTTTCCCCTTATGGTTTGATGCACACAGGACATGTTACCAGGTGAACAGTATAAATGAGGAGAGTTTATTCCCCTGATGGTTTAATATACACGGGACATGTTACCAGGTGAACAGTATAAGTGAGGAGAGTGTGTTCCCCTGATGGTTTAATATACACGGGACATGTTACCAGGTGAACAGTATAAGTGAGGAGAGTGTGTTCCCCTGATGGTTTAAAATACACGGGACATGTTAGCAGGTGAACAGTATAAGTGAGGAGAGTGTGTTCCCCTGATTGTTTAATATACACGGGACATGTTGCCAGATGAACAGTATAAGTGAGGAGATTGTGCTCCCCTGATGGTTTAATACACACGGGACATGTTACCAGATGAACACTATAAGTGAGGAGAGTGTGTTCCCCTGATGGTTTAATACACACGGGACATGTTACCAGATGAACAGTATAAGTGAGGAGATTGTGTTCCCCTGATTGTTTAATACACACGGGACATGTCACCAGGTGAACAGTATAAGTGAGGACAGTGTGTTCCCCTGATGGTTTAATACACACGGGACATGTTAGCAGATGAACAGTATAAGTGAGGAGAGTGTGTTCCCCTGATTGTTTTATATACACGGACATGTCAACAGGTGAACAGTATAAGTGAGGAGATTGTGTTCACCTGATGGTTTAATATACACGGGACATGTTACCAGGTGAACAGTATAAGTGAGGAGAGTGTGTTCCCCTGATGGTTTAATATACACGGGACATGTTACCAGGTGAACAGTATCAGTGAGGAGAGTGTGTTCCCCTGATGGTTTAATATACACGGGACATGTTACCAGGTGAACAGTATCAGTGAGGTGAGTATTTTCCCCTGATTGTTTAATACGCACGGGACATGTTACCAGGTGAACAGTATAAGTGAGGAGAGTCTGTTCCCCTGATTGTTTAATACACACGGGACATGTTACCAGGTGAACAGTATAAGTGAGGAGGTTGTGTTCCCCTGACGGTTTAATATACACGGGACATGTTACCAGGTGAACAGTATAAGTGAGGAGAGTGTGTTCCCCTGATGGTTTAATATACACGGGGCATGACACCAGGTGAGCAGTATGATTGAGGTGAGTGAGTTCCCCTGATGGTTTAATATAGACGGGACATGTTACCAGGTGAACAGTATAAGTGAGGAGAGTGTTTTCCCCTTATGGTTTAATGCACAAAGGACATGTTACCAGGTGAACAGTATAAATGAGGAGAGTGTGTTCCCCTGATGGTTTTATATACACGGGACATGTTACCAGGTGAACAGTATAAGTGAGGAGAGTGTGTTCCCCTGATGGTTTAATATACAAGGGACATGTTACCAGGTGAACAGTATAAGTGAGGAGAGTGTGTTCCCCTGATTGTTTAATGCACACGGGACATGTTACCAGGTGAACAGCATAAGTGAGGAGAGTGTGTTCCCCTGACGGCTTAATATACACGGGACATGTTACCAGGTGAACAGTATAAGTGAGGAGAGTGTGTTCCCCTGATGGTTTAATATACACGGGACATGTTACCAGGTGAACAGTATAAGAGAGGAGAGTGTGTTCCCCTGATGGTTTAATATACACGGGACATGTTACCAGGTGAACAGTATAAGTGAGGAGATTGTGCTCCCCTGATGGTTTAATATACACGGGACATGTTACCAGGTGAACAGTATAAGTGAGGAGATTGTGCTCCCCTGATGGTTTAATACACACGGGACATGTTACAAGGTGAACAGTATAAGTGAGGAGCTTTTGATCCCCTGATGGTTTAATATACACAGGACATGTAACCAGGGGAACAGTATAAGTGAGGAGACTGTGTTCCCCTGATTGTTTAACACTGACGGGTCATGTAACCAGGTGAACAGTATAAGTGAGGAGAATGTGTTCCCCTGATTGTTTAATACACACGGGACATGTTACCAGGCGATCAGTATAAGTGAGGAGAGTTTGTTCCCCTGATTGTTTAACACTGACGGGTCATGTAACCAGGTGAACAGTATAAGTGAGGAGAATGTGTTCCCCTGATGGTTTAATACACACGGGACATGTTACCAGGCGAACAGTATAAGTGAGGAGAGTTTGTTCCCCTGATTGTTTAACACTGACGGGTCATGTAACCAGGTGAACAGTATAAGTGAGGAGAATGTGTTCCCCTGATTGTTTAATACACACGGGACATGTTACCAGGAGAACAGAATAAGTGAGGAGAGTGTGTTCCCCTGATGGTTTAATATACACGGAACATGTTACCAGGTGAACATTATAAATGAGGAGAGTGTGTTCCCCTGATGGTTTAATATACACGGGACATGTTACCAGGTGAACAGTATAAGTGAGGAGAGTCTGTTCCCCTGATTGTTTAATACACACGGGACATGTTACAAGGTGAACAGTATAAGTGAAGAGAGTCTGTTCCCGTGATGGTTTAATATACACGGGACATGTTACCAGGTGAACAGTATAATTGAGGAGAGTGTTTTCCCCTGATGGTTTAATATACACGGGACATGTTACCAGTTGAGCAGTATAAGTGAGGAGAGTTTGTTCCCATGATGGTTTAATATACACGGGACATGTTACCAGGTGAACAGTATAAGTGAGGAGAGTGTGTTCCCCTGATTGTTTAATGCTCACGGGACATGTTACCAGGTGAAAAGAATAAGTGAGGAGAGTGTGTTCCCCTGATGGTTGAATATGCACGGGACATGTTACCAGGTGAACAGTGTAATTGAGGAGAGTGTGTTCCCCTGATGGTTGAATATACACGGGACATGTTACCAGGTGAACAGTATAAGTGAGGAGGTTGTGTTCCCCTGATGGTTTAATATACACGGGACATGTTACCAGGTGAACAGTATAAGTGAGGAGGTTGTGTTCCCCTGATTGTTTAATATTCACGGGACATGTTACCAGATGAACAGTATAAGTGAGGAGAGTGAGTTCCCCTGATGGTTTAATATACACGGGACATGTTACCAGGAAAACAGTATAAGTGAGGAGAGTCTGTTCCCCTGATTGTTTAATACACACGGGACATGTTATCAGGTGAACAGTATAAGTGAGGAGAGTGTGTTCCCCTGATGGTTTAATATACACGGGGCATGACACCAGGTGAGCAGTATGATTGAGTAGAGTGAGTTCCCCTGATGGTTTAATATAGACGGGACGTGTTACCAGGTGAACAGTATAAGAGAGGAGAGTGTGTTCCCCTGATGGTTTAATATACACGGGATATGTTACCAGGTGAACAGCATAAGTGAGGAGAGTGTGTTCCCCTGATGGTTTAATATACATGGGACATGTTACCAGGTGAACAGTATAAGTGAGGAGAGTGTGTTCCCCTGATGGTTTAATATACATGGGACATGTTACCAGGTGAACAGTATAAGTGAGGAGAGTGTGTTCCCCTGATGGTTTAATACACACAGGACATGTTACCAGGTGAACAGTATAATTGAGGAGAGTGTGTTCCCCTGATGGTTTAATATAGTCGGGACATGTTACCAGGTGAACAGTATAAGTGAGGAGAGTGTGTTCCCCTGGTGGTTTAATATACATGGGACATGTTACCAGGTGAACAGTATAAGTGAGGAGAGTGTGTTCCCCTGATGGTTTAATACACACAGGACATGTTACCAGGTGAACAGTATAATTGAGGAGAGTGTGTTCCCCTGATGGTTTAATATATTCGGGACATGTTACCAGGTGAACAGTATAAGTGTGGAGATTGTGTTCCCCTGATGGTTTAATACTCACGGGAAATGTTACCAGGTGAACAGTATAAATGAGGAGAGTGTGTTCCCCTGATGGTTTAATACACACAGGACATGTTACCAGGTGAACAGTATAATTGAGGAGAGTGTGTTCCCCTGATGGTTTAATATATTCGGGACATGTTACCAGGTGAACAGTATAAGTGAGGAGAGTGTGTTCCCCTGATGGTTTAATACACACAGGACATGTTACCAGGTGAACAGTATAATTGAGGAGAGTGTGTTCCCCTGATGGTTTAATATATTCGGGACATGTTACCAGGTGAACAGTATAAGTGAGGAGAGTGTGTTCCCCTGATGGTTTAATATACATGGGACATGTTACCAGGTGAACAGTATAAGTGAGGAGAGTGTGTTCCCCTGATGGTTTAATACACACAGGACATGTTACCAGGTGAACAGTATAATTGAGGAGAGTGTGTTCCCCTGATGGTTTAATATACACGGGACATGTTACCAGGTGAACAGTATAAGTGAGGAGAGTGTGTTCCCCTGATGGTTTAATACACACAGGACATGTCACCAGGTGAACAGTATAATTGAGGAGAGTGTGTTCCCCTGATGGTTTAATATACACGGGACATGTTCCCAGGTGAACAGTATAAGTGAGGAGAGTGTGTTCCCCTGATGGTTTAATATACACGGGACATGTTACCAGGTGAACAGTATAAGTGAGGAGAGTGTGTTCCCCTGATTGTTTAATGCTCACAGAACATGTTACCAGGTGAACAGTATAAGTGATGAGAGTGTGTTCCCCTGATGGTTGAATATACACGGGACATGTTACCAGGTGAACAGTATAAGTGAGGAGAGTGTGTTCCCCTGATGGTTGAATATACACGGGACATGTTACCAGGTGAACAGTATAAGTGAGGAGGTTGTGTTCCGCTGATGGTATAATATACACGGGACATGTTACCAGGTGAACAGTATAAGTGAGGAGAGTGTGTTCCCCTGATGGTTTAATATACACGGGACATGTTACCAGGTGAACAGTATAAGTGAGGAGAGTGTGTTCCCCTGATGGTTTAATATACTCGGGACATGTTACCAGGTGAACAGTATAAGTGAGGAGAGTGTGTTCCCCTGATGGTTTAATATACACGGGACATGTTACCAGGTGAACAGTATAAGTGAGGAGAGTGTGTTCCCCTGATGGTTTAATATACACGGGGCATGACACCAGGTGAACAGTATAAGTGAGGAGAGTGTGTTCCCCTGATGGTTTAAAATACACGGGACATGTTACCAGGTGAACAGTATAAGTGAGGAGAGTGTGTTCCCCTGATGGTTTAATATAGACGGGACATGTTACCAGGTGAGCAGTATGATTGAGTAGAGTGAGTTCCCCTGATGGTTTAATATAGACGGGACATGTTACCAGGTGAACAGTATAAGTGAGGAGAGTATGTTCCCCTGATTGTTTAATATACACGGGACATGTTACCAGGTGAACAGCATAAGTGAGGAGAGTGTGTTCCCCTGATGGTTTAAAATACACGGGACATGTTACCAGGTGAACAGTATAAGTGAGGAGAGTGTGTTCCCCTGATGGTTTAATATACACGGGACATGTTACCAGGTGAACAGTATAAGTGAGGAGAGTGTGTTCCCCTGATGGTTTAATATACACGGGACATGTTACCAGGTGAACAGTATAAGTGAGGAGAGTGTGTTCCCCTGATGGTTTAATATACACGGGACATGTTACCAGGTGAACAGTATAAGTGAGGAGAGTGTGTTCCCCTGATGGTTTAATATACACGGGACATGTTACCAGGTGAACAGTATAAGTGAGGAGAGTGTGTTACCCTGATGGTTTAATATACATGGGACATGTTACCAGGTGAACAGTATAAGTGAGGAGAGTGTGTTCCCCTGATGGTTGAAAATAAACGGGACATGTTACCTGGTGAACAGCATAAGTGAGGAGAGTGTGTTCCCCTGATTGTTTAATGCTCACGGGACATGTTACAAGGTGAATAGTATAAGTGAGGAGAGTGTGTTTTTCTGATTGTTTAACGCTGACGGGACATGTTACCAGGTGAACAGAATAAGTGAGGAGAGTGTGTTCCCCTGATGGTTTAATATACACGGGACATGTTACCAGGTGAACAGTATAAGTGAGGAGAGTGTGTTCGCCTGATTGTTTAATATACACGGGACATGTCACCAGGTGAACAGTATAAGTGATGAGAGTGTGTTCCCCTGATGGTTTAATATACACGGGACATGTCACCAGGTGAACAGTATAAGTGATGAGAGTGTGTTCCCCTGATGGTTTAATATACACTGGACATGTCACCAGGTGAACAGTATAAGTGATGAGAGTGTGTTCCCCTGATGGTTTAATATACACGGGACATGTCACCAGGTGAACAGTGTAAGTGAGGAGAGTGTGTTCCCCTGATGGTTTAATATACACGGGACATGTTACCAGGCGAACAGTATAAGTGAGGAGAGTGTGTTCCCCTGATTGTTTAATGCACACAGGACATGTCACCAGGCGAACAGTATAAGTGAGGATTATGTGTTCCCCTGATGGTTTAGTAAACACGGGGCATGTTACCAGGTGAACGGGATAAGTGAGGAGAGTGTGTTCCCCTGATTGTTTAATACTGATGGGACATGTTACCAGTTGAACAGTATAAGTGAGGAGAGTGTGTTCCCCTGATGGTTTAATATACACTGGACATGTTTCCAGCTGAACAGTATAAGAGAGGAGAGTGTGTTCCCTTGATGGTTTAATACTGACGGGACATGTTGCCAGGTGAACAGTATAAGTGAGGAGAGTGTGTTCCCCAGATGCTTTAATATACACAGGACATGTTACCAGGCGAACAGTAAAAGTGAGGAGAGTGTGTTCCCCTGATTGTTTAATGCACACAGGACATGTCACCAGGCGAACAGTGTAAATGAGGAGAATGTGTTCCCCTGATGGTTTAATACTGATGGGACATGTTACCAGGTGAACAGTTTAAGTGAGGAGAGTGTGTTCCCCAGATGCTTTAATATACACAGGACATGTTACCAGGCGAACAGTATAAGTGAGGAGAGTTTGTTGCCCTGATTGTTTAATACTGACGGGACATATAACCAGGTGAACAGTAGAGGTGAGGAGAGTTTGTTCCCCTGATGGTTTAATGCACACAGGACATGTTACTAGGTGAACAGTATAAGTGAGGAGAGTGTGTTCCCCTGATGGTTTAATATACACGGGACATGTTACCAGGTGAACAGTATAAGTGATGAGAGTGTGTTCCCCTGATGGTTTAATATACACGGGACATGTCACCAGGTGAACAGTCTAAGTGATGAGAGTGTGTTCCCCTGATGGTTTAAGAGACACGGGACATGTCAACAGGTGAACAGTGTAAGTGAGGAGAGTGTGTTCCCCTGATGGTTTAATATACACGGGACATGTTACCAGGTGAACAGTATAAGTGATGAGAGTGTGTTCCCCTGATGGTTTAATATCCACGGGACATGTCACCAGGTGAACAGTATAAGTGATGAGAGTGTGTTCCCCTGATGGTTTAAGAGACACGGGACATGTCAACAGGTGAACAGTATAAGTGATGAGAGTGTGTTCCCCTGATGGTTTAAGAGACACGGGACATGTCAACAGGTGAACAGTGTAAGTGAGGAGAGTGTGATCCCCTGATGGTTTAATATACACGGGACATGTCACCAGGTGAACAGTATAAGTTGGAGAGTGTGTTCCCCTGATTATTTAATATATACGGGACATGTTACCAGGTGAACAGTATAAGTGAGGAGAGTGTGTTCCCCTGATTGTTTACTATACACGGGACATGTTTCCAGGTGAACAGTATAAGTGAGGAGAGTGTGTTCCCCTGATGGTTTAATACTGACGGGACATGTTGCCAGGTGAACAGTATAAGTGAGGAGAGTGTGATCCCCAGATGCTTCAATATACACAGGACATGTTACCAGGCGAACAGTATAAGTGAGGAGAGTGTGTTCCCCTGATTGTTTAATGCACACAGGACATGTCACCAGGTGAACAGTATCAGTGAGGAGAGTGTGTTCCCCTCATTGTTGAAGACACACAGGACATGTCACCAGGTGAACAGTAAAAGTGAGGAGAGTGTGTTCCCCTGATGGTTTAATACACACTGGACATGTTACCAGGTGAAGAGTGGAAGTGAGGAGAGTGTGTTCCCCTGATTGTTTAATGCACACAGGACATTTCATTAGGTGAACAGTGTAAGTGAGGAGAGTGTGTTCCCCTGATTGTTTAATATTCACGGGACATGTCACCAAGTGAACAGTATAATTGAGGAGAGTGTGTTCCCCTGATGGTTTAATACACACGGGACATGTTACCAGGTGAACAGTATAAGTGAGGAGAGTGTGTTCCCCTGATTGTTTAATACACATGGGACATGTCATCAGGTGAACTCTATAAGTGAAGAGAGTGTTTTCCCCAGATTGTTTAATACACACAGGCTATGTTACCAGGTGAACAGTGTAAGTGAGGAGAGTTTGTTCCCCTGATTGTATAATATACACGGGACATGTTACCAGGTGAACAGTGTAAGTGAGGAGAGTGTGTTCCCCTGATGGTTTAATACAGAGGGGACATGTCACCAGGTGAACAGTATAAGTGAGGAGAGTTTGTTCACCTGATGGTTTAATACTGACGGGACATGTTACCAGGTGAACAGTATAAGTGAGGAGAGTGTGTTCCCCTGATGGTTTAATATTCACGGGACATGTAAACAGGTGAACAGTATAAGTGAGGAGAGTGTGTTCCCCTGATTGTTCAATACGCACGGGACATGTTACCAGGTGAACAGTATAAGTGAGGAGAGTGTTTTCCCCTGATGGTTTAATATACACGGGACATGTAAACAGGTGAACAGAATAAGTGAGGAGAGGGTGTTCCCCTGATGGTTTAATATACACTGGACATGTAAACAGGTGAACAGTATAAGTGAGGAGAGTGTGTTCCCCTGATTGTTTAATACGCACGGGACATGTTACCAGGTGAAGAGTAGAAGTGAGCAGAGTGTGTTCCCCTGATTGTTTAATACGCACGGGACATGTTACCAGGTGAACATTATAAGTGAGGAGAGTGAGTTCCCCTTATTGTTTAATACACACGGGACACGTCACCAGGTGAACAGTATCAGTGAGGAGAGTGTGTTCCCCTGATTGTTTAATACGCACGGAACATGTTGCCAGGTGAACAGTGTAAGTGAGGAGAGTGTGTTCCCCTGATTGTTTAATACGCACGGGACATGTTACCAGGTGAACAGTATAAGTGAGGAGAGTGTGTTCCCCTGATTGTTTAATGCACACAGGACATGTCACCAGGTGAACAGTATCAGTGAGGAGAGTGTGTTCCCCTGATGGTTTAATACTGACGGGACATGTCACCAGGCGAACAGTATAAGTGAGGAGAGTGTGTTCCCCTGATTGTTTAATGCACACAGGACATGTCACCAGGTGAACAGTATCAGTGAGGAGAGTGTGTTCCCCTCATTGTTGAAGACACACAGGACATGTCACCAGGTGAACAGTAAAAGTGAGGAGAGTGTGTTCCCCTGATGGTTTAATACACACTGGACATGTTACCAGGTGAAGAGTGGAAGTGAGGAGAGTGTGTTCCCCTGATTTTTTAATGCACACAGGACATTTCATTAGGTGAACAGTGTAAGTGAGGAGAGTGTGTTCCCCTGATTGTTTAATATTCACGGGACATGTCACCAAGTGAACAGTATAATTGAGGAGAGTGTGTTCCCCTGATGGTTTAATACACACGGGACATGTTACCAGGTGAACAGTATAAGTGAGGAGAGTGTGTTCCCCTGATTGTTTAATACACATGGGACATGTCATCAGGTGAACTCTATAAGTGAAGAGAGTGTTTTCCCCAGATTGTTTAATACACACAGGCTATGTTACCAGGTGAACAGTGTAAGTGAGGAGAGTTTGTTCCCCTGATTGTATAATATACACGGGACATGTTACCAGGTGAACAGTGTAAGTGAGGAGAGTGTGTTCCCCTGATGGTTTAATACAGAGGGGACATGTCACCAGGTGAACAGTATAAGTGAGGAGAGTTTGTTCACCTGATGGTTTAATACTGACGGGACATGTTACCAGGTGAACAGTATAAGTGAGGAGAGTGTTTTCCCCTGATTGATTAAAACATGGGACATGTTACCAGGAGAAGAGTATAAGTGAGGAGAGTGTGTTCCCCTGATTGTTTAATGCACACAGGACATGTCACCAGGTGAACAGTAAAAGTGAGGAGAGTGTGTTCCCCTCATTGTTTAAAATTCACGGGACATGTCACCAAGTGAACAGTATAATTGAGGAGAGTGTGTTCCCCTGATGGTTTAATACACACGGGACATGTTACCAGGTGAACAGTATAAGTGAGGAGAGTCTGTTCCCCTCATTGTTTAATACACACTGGACATGTTACCAGGTGAACAGTGTAAGTGAGGAGAGTGTGTTCCCCTGATGGTTTAATACAGAGGGGACATGTCACCAGGTGAACAGTATAAGTGAGGAGAGTTTGTTCATCTGACGGTTTAATACTGACGGGACATGTTACCAGTTGAACAGTATGAGTGAAGAGAGTGTTTTCCCCTGATTGATTAAAACATGGGACATGTTACCAGGTGAACAGTATAAGTGAGGAGAGTGTGTTCCCCAGATGCTTTAATATACACAGTACATGTTACCAGGTGAACAGTATAAGTGAGGAGAGTGTGTTCCCCTGATTGTATAATACTGACGGGACATGTAACCAGGTGAACAGAATAAGTGAGGAGAGTGTGTTCCCCTGATTGTTTAATACTGATGGGACATGTTGCCAGGTGAACAGTATAAGAGAGGAGAGTGTGTTCCCCTGATGGTTTAATATACACGGGACATGTTACCAGGAGAACAATATAAGTGAGGAGAGTGTGTTCCCCTGATTGTTTAATATTGACGGGACATGTTCGCAGGTGAACAGTATAAGTGAGGAGAGTTTCTTCCCCTGATTGTTTAATACTGATGGGACATGTTGCCAGGTGAACAGTATAAGTGAGGAGAGTGTGTTCCCCTGATGGTTTAATATACACGGGACATGTTACCAGGAGAACAGTATAAGTGAGGAGAGATTGTTCCCCTGATTGTTTAATACTGACGGGACATGTCACCAGTCGAACAGTATAAGTGAGGAGGGTGTGTTCCCCTGATGGTTTAATGCACACAGGACATGTCACCAGGTGAACAGTATCGGTGAGGAGAGTGTGTTCCCCTCATTGTTTAATACACACGGGACATGTTACCAGGTGAACAGTATAAGTGAGGAGAGTGTGTTCCCCTGATGGTTTAATACACACGCGACATGTTACCAGGTGAACAGTATAAGTGAGGAGAGTGTGTTCCCCTGATTGTTTAATACACACTGGACATGTTACCAGGTGAACAGTGTAAGTGAGGAGAGTGTGTTCCCCTGATGGTTTAATACAGAGGGGACATGTCACCAGGTGAACAGTATAAGTGAGGAGAGTTTGTTCCCCTGACATTTTAATACTGACGGGACATGTTACCAGGTGAACAGTATGAGTGAGGAGAGTGTTTTCCCCTGATTGATTAAAACATGGGACATGTTACCAGGTGAACAGTATAAGTGAGGAGAGTGTGTTCCCCAGATGCTTTAATATACACAGTACATGTTACCAGGTGAACAGTATAAGTGAGGAGAGTGTGTTCCCCTGATTGTATAATACTGACGGGACATGTAACCAGGTGAACAGAATAAGTGAGGAGAGTGTGTTCCCCTGATTGTTTAATACTGATGGGACATGTTGCCAGGTGAACAGTATAAGAGAGGAGAGTGTGTTCCCCTGATGGTTTAATATACACGGGACATGTTACCAGGAGAACAATATAAGTGAGGAGAGTGTGTTCCCCTGATTGTTTAATATTGACGGGACATGTTCGCAGGTGAACAGTATAAGTGAGGAGAGTTTCTTCCCCTGATTGTTTAATACTGATGGGACATGTTGCCAGGTGAACAGTATAAATGAGGAGAGTGTGTTCCCCTGATGGTTTAATATACACGGGACATGTTACCAGGAGAACAGTATAAGTGAGGAGAGATTGTTCCCCTGATTGTTTAATACTGACGGGACATGTCACCAGTCGAACAGTATAAGTGAGGAGGGTG
Source organism: Heterodontus francisci (assembly GCF_036365525.1). Classification (NCBI taxonomy): domain Eukaryota; kingdom Metazoa; phylum Chordata; class Chondrichthyes; order Heterodontiformes; family Heterodontidae; genus Heterodontus; species Heterodontus francisci. Next base: position 1,388,551 of record NW_027141586.1, read on the forward strand.
TGTTCCCCTGATGGTTTAATGCACACAGGACATGTCACCAGGTGAACAGTATCGGTGAGGAGAGTGTGTTCCCCTCATTGTTTAATGCACACAGGACATGTTACCAGGTGAACAGTATAATTGAGGAGAGTGTGTTCCCCTGATGGTTTAATACACACGGGACATGTTACCTGGTGAAGAGTATAAGTGAGGAGAGTGTGTTCCCCTGATGGTTTAATACACACGGGTCATGTTACCAGGTGAACAGTATAAGTGAGGAGAGTGTGTTCCCCTGATTGTTTATTACACATGGGACATGTCATCAGGTGAACTCTATAAGTGAGGAGAGTGTGTTCCCCTGATGGTTTAATACACATGGGACAAGTTACCAGGTGAACAGTATAAGTGAGGAGAGTGTGTTCCCCTGATTGTTTAATACACACGGGACATGTTACCAGGTGAACAGTATAAGTGAGGAGAGTGTGTTCCCCTGATGGTTTAATACACACGGGACATGTTACCAGGTGAAGAGTATAAGTGAGGAGAGTTTGTTCCCTTGATTGTATAATATACACGGGACCTGTTACCAGGTGAACAGTATAAGTGAGGAGAGTGTGTTCCCCTGATTGTTTAATATACACGGGACATGTTACCAGGTGAACTGTGCAAGTGAGGAGATTGTGTTCCCCTGATGGTTTAATATACATGGGACATGTTACCAGATAAACAGTATAAGTGGGGAGAGTGTGTTCCCCTGATGTTTTAATACACACGGGACATGTGACCAGATGAACAGTATAAGTGGGGAGAGTGTGTTCCGCTGATTGTTTAATACACACAGGACATGTTACCAGGTGAACAGTATAAGTGAGCAGAGTGCGTTCCCCTGATTATTTAATATACACGGGACATGTTACCAGGTGAACAGTGTAAGTGAGCAGAGTGTGTTCACCTTATGGTTTAATATACACGGGACATGTTACCAGATAAACAGCATAAGTGAGGAGAGTGTGTTCCCCTAATTGTTGAATATACACAGGACATGTTACCAGGTGAACAGTATAAGTGAGGAGAGTGTGTTCCCATGATTGTTTAATACACACAGGACATGTCACCAGGTGAACAGTATAAGTGAGGAGAGTGTGTTCCCCTGATCGTTTAATATACACAGGACATGTTACCAGGTGAACAGTATAAGTGAGCAGAGTGTGTTCCCCTGATTGTTTAATATACACGGGACATGTTACCAGGTGAACAGTGCAAGTGAGGTGAGTGTGTTCCCCTGATGGTTTAATGTACACAGGACATGTTCCCAAGTGAACAGTATAAGTGAGGAGAGTGTGTTCCCCTGATGGTTTAATACACACGGGACATGTGACCAGATGAACAGTATAAGTGAGGAGAGTGTGTTCCCCTGATGTTTTAATACACACGCGACATGCTACCAGGTGAACAGGATAAGTGAGGAGAGTGTGTTCCCCTGATTGTGTAATGCACATTGGACATGTTACCAGTTGAACAGTATAAGTGAGGAGAGTGTGTTCCCCTGATGGTTTAATACACACGGGACATGTTACCAGGTGAACAGTATAAGTGAGGAGAGTGTGTTCCCCTGATGGTTTAATGCACACGGGACATGTCACCAGGTGAACAGTATAAGTGAGGAGAGTGTGTTCCCCTGATGGTTTAATACACACGGGACATGTTACCAGGTGAACAGTATAAGTGAGGAGAGTATGTTCCCCTGACTGTTTAATGCACACGGGACATGTCACCAGGTGAACAGTATAAGTGAGGAGAGTGTGTTCCCCTGATTGTGTAATGCACACGGGACATGTCACCAGGTGAACAGTATAAGTGTGGAGAGTGTGTTCCCCTGATTGTTTAATACACACGGGACATGCTACCAGGTGAACAGTATAAGTGAGGAGAGTGTGTTCCCCTGATTGTTTAATACACGCGGGACATGCTACCAGGTGAACAGTATAAGTGAGGAGAGTGTGTTCCCCTGATTGTTTAATGCACACGGGACATGTTACCAGGTGAACTGTATAAGTGAGGAAAGTGTGTTCCCCTGATGTTTTAATATACACAGGACTTGTTACCAGGTGAAATGTCTAAGTGAGGAGAGTATGTTCCCCTGACTGTTTAATGCACACGGGACATGTCACCAGGTGAACAGTATAAGTGAGGAGAGTGTGTTCCCCTGATGTTTTAATATACACAGGACATGTTACAAGGTGCACAGTATAAGTGAGGAGAGTGTGTTCCTCTGATTGTGTAATGCACACGGGTCACGTCACCAGGTGAACAGTATAAGTGAGGAGAGTGTGTTCCCCTGATTCTTTAATACACACGGGACATGTCACCAGGTGAACAGTATAAGTGAGGAGAGTGTGTTCCCCTGATGGTTTAATATACACGGGACATGTTACCAGGTGAACAGTATAAGAGAGGAGAGTGTGTTCCCCTGATTGTTTAATACGCGCGGGACATGTTACCAGGTGAACAGTATAAGTGAGGAGAGTGTGTTCCCCTGATTCTTTAATACACACGGGACATGTCACCAGGTGAACAGTATAAGTGAGGAGAGTGTGTTCCCCTGATGGTTTAATATACACGGGACATGTTACCAGGTGAACAGTATAAGAGAGGAGAGTGTGTTCCCCTGATTGTTTAATACGCGCGGAACATGTTACCAGGTGAACAGTGTAAGTGAGGAGAGTGTGTTCCCCTGATTGTTTAATACGCAAGGGACATGTTACCAGATGAACAGTATAAGTGAGGAGAGTGTGTTCCCCTGATTGTTTAATACGCACGGAACATGTTACCAGGTGAACAGTGTAAGCGAGGAGAGTGTGTTCCCCTGATTGTTTAATACGCACGGAACATGTTACCAGGTGAACAGTATAAGTGAGGAGAGTATGTTCCCCTGATTGTTTAATACGCACGGGCCATGTTACCAGGTGAACAGTATAAGTGAGGAGAGTGTGTTCCCCTGATTGTTTAATACGCACGGGACATGTTACCAGGTGAACAGTATAAGTGAGGAGAGTGTGTTCCCCTAATGGTTGAATATACACGGGACATGTTACCAGGTGAACAGTATAAGTGAGGAGATTGTGTTCCCCTGATTGTTTAATACACACGGGACATGTTACCAGGTGAACAGTATAAGTGAGGAGAGTGTGTTCCCCTGATGTTTTAATATACACAGGACATGTTACAAGGTGAACAGTATAAGTGAGGAGAGTGTGTTCCCCTGATTCTTTAATACACACGGGACATCTTACCAGGTGAACAGTATAAGTGAGGAGAGTGTGTTCCCCTGATTGTTTAATACACATGGGACATGTCATCAGGTGAACTCTATAAGTGAAGAGAGTGTTTTCCCCAGATTGTTTAATACACACAGGCTATGTTACCAGGTGAACAGTGTAAGTGAGGAGAGTTTGTTCCCCTGATTGTATAATATACTCGGGACATGTTACCAGGTGAACAGTGTAAGTGAGGAGAGTGTGTTCCCCTGATGGTTTAATACAGAGGGGACATGTCACCAGGTGAACAGTATAAGTGAGGAGAGGTTGTTTTCCTGATGGTTTAATACTGACGGGACATGTTACCAGGTGAACAGTATAAGTGAGGAGAGTGTTTTCCCCTGATTGATTAAAACATGGGACATGTTACCAGGAGAAGAGTATAAGTGAGGAGAGTGTGTTTCCCTGATTGTTTAATGCACACAGGACATGTCACCAGGTGAACAGTAAAAGTGAGGAGAGTGTGTTCCCCTCATTGTTTAATACACACTGGACATGTTACCAGGTGAACAGTAGAAGTGAGGAGAGTGTGTTCCCCTGATTGTTTAATGCACACGGGACATGTTACCAGGTGAACAGTAGAAGTGAGGAGAGTGTGTTCCCCTGATTGTTTAATATTCACGGGACATGTCACCAAGTGAACAGTATAATTGAGGAGAGTGTGTTCCCCTGATGGTTTAATACACACGGGACATGTTACCAGGTGAACAGTATAAGTGAGGAGAGTCTGTTCCCCTCATTGTTTAATACACACAGGACATGTCACCAGGTGAACAGTAAAAGTGAGGAGAGTGTGTTCCCCTGATGGTTTAATACACACTGGACATGTTACCAGGTGAACAGTAGAAGTGAGGAGAGTGTGTTCCCCTGATGGTTTAATACACACGGGACATGTTACCAGGTGAACAGTATAAGTGAGGAGAGTGTGTTCCCCTGATGGTTTAATACACACGGGACATGTTACCAGGTGAACAGTATAAGTGAGGAGAGTGTGTTCCCCTGATTGTTTAATACACACTGGACATGTTACCAGGTGAACAGTGTAAGTGAGGAGAGTGTGTTCCCCTGATGGTTTAATACAGAGGGGACATGTCACCAGGTGAACAGTATAAGTGAGGAGAGTTTGTTCCCCTGACGGTTTAATACTGACGGGACATGTTACCAGGTGAACAGTATGAGTGAGGAGAGTGTTTTCCCCTGATTGATTAAAACATGGGACATGTTACCAGGTGAACAGTATAAGTGAGGAGAGTGTGTTCCCCAGATGCTTTAATATACACAGTACATGTTACCAGGTGAACAGTATAAGTGAGGAGAGTGTGTTCCCCTGATTGTATAATACTGACGGGACATGTAACCAGGTGAACAGAATAAGTGAGGAGAGTGTGTTCCCCTGATTGTTTAATACTGATGGGACATGTTGCCAGGTGAACAGTATAAGAGAGGAGAGTGTGTTCCCCTGATGGTTTAATATACACGGGACATGTTACCAGGAGAACAATATAAGTGAGGAGAGTGTGTTCCCCTGATTGTTTAATATTGACGGGACATGTTCGCAGGTGAACAGTATAAGTGAGGAGAGTTTCTTCCCCTGATTGTTTAATACTGATGGGACATGTTGCCAGGTGAACAGTATAAGTGAGGAGAGTGTGTTCCCCTGATGGTTTAATATACACGGGACATGTTACCAGGAGAACAGTATAAGTGAGGAGAGATTGTTCCCCCGATTGTTTAATACTGACGGGACATGTCACCAGTCGAACAGTATAAGTGAGGAGGGTGTGTTCCCCTGATGGTTTAATGCACACAGGACATGTCACCAGGTGAACAGTATAAGTGAGGAGAGTGTGTTCCCCTGATTGTTTAATACACACGGGACATGTTACCAGGTGAACAGTATAAGTGAGGAGAGTGTGTTCCCCTGATGGTTTAATGCACACGGGACATGTCACCAGGTGAACAGTATAAGTGAGGAGAGTGTGTTCCCCTGATGGTTTAATACACACGGGACATGTTACCAGGTGAACAGTATAAGTGAGGAGAGTATGTTCCCCTGACTGTTTAATGCACACGGGACATGTCACCAGGTGAACAGTATAAGTGAGGAGAGTGTGTTCCCCTGATTGTGTAATGCACACGGGACATGTCACCAGGTGAACAGTATAAGTGTGGAGAGTGTGTTCCCCTGATTGTTTAATACACACGGGACATGCTACCAGGTGAACAGTATAAGTGAGGAGAGTGTGTTCCCCTGATTGTTTAATACACGCGGGACATGCTACCAGGTGAACAGTATAAGTGAGGAGAGTGTGTTCCCCTGATTGTTTAATGCACACGGGACATGTTACCAGGTGAACAGTATAAGTGAGGAAAGTGTGTTCCCCTGATGTTTTAATATACACAGGACTTGTTACCAGGTGAAATGTCTAAGTGAGGAGAGTATGTTCCCCTGACTGTTTAATGCACACGGGACATGTCACCAGGTGAACAGTATAAGTGAGGAGAGTGTGTTCCCCTGATGTTTTAATATACACAGGACATGTTACAAGGTGCACAGTATAAGTGAGGAGAGTGTGTTCCTCTGATTGTGTAATGCACACGGGTCACGTCACCAGGTGAACAGTATAAGTGAGGAGAGTGTGTTCCCCTGATTCTTTAATACACACGGGACATGTCACCAGGTGAACAGTATAAGTGAGGAGAGTGTGTTCCCCTGATGGTTTAATATACACGGGACATGTTACCAGGTGAACAGTATAAGAGAGGAGAGTGTGTTCCCCTGATTGTTTAATACGCGCGGGACATGTTACCAGGTGAACAGTATAAGTGAGGAGAGTGTGTTCCCCTGATTCTTTAATACACACGGGACATGTCACCAGGTGAACAGTATAAGTGAGGAGAGTGTGTTCCCCTGATGGTTTAATATACACGGGACATGTTACCAGGTGAACAGTATAAGAGAGGAGAGTGTGTTCCCCTGATTGTTTAATACGCGCGGAACATGTTACCAGGTGAACAGTGTAAGTGAGGAGAGTGTGTTCCCCTGATTGTTTAATACGCAAGGGACATGTTACCAGATGAACAGTATAAGTGAGGAGAGTGTGTTCCCCTGATTGTTTAATACGCACGGAACATGTTACCAGGTGAACAGTGTAAGCGAGGAGAGTGTGTTCCCCTGATTGTTTAATACGCACGGAACATGTTACCAGGTGAACAGTATAAGTGAGGAGAGTATGTTCCCCTGATTGTTTAATACGCACGGGCCATGTTACCAGGTGAACAGTATAAGTGAGGAGAGTGTGTTCCCCTGATTGTTTAATACGCACGGGACATGTTACCAGGTGAACAGTATAAGTGAGGAGAGTGTGTTCCCCTAATGGTTGAATATACACGGGACATGTTACCAGGTGAACAGTATAAGTGAGGAGATTGTGTTCCCCTGATTGTTTAATACACACGGGACATGTTACCAGGTGAACAGTATAAGTGAGGAGAGTGTGTTCCCCTGATGTTTTAATATACACAGGACATGTTACAAGGTGAACAGTATAAGTGAGGAGAGTGTGTTCCCCTGATTCTTTAATACACACGGGACATCTTACCAGGTGAACAGTATAAGTGAGGAGAGTGTGTTCCCCTGATTGTTTAATACACATGGGACATGTCATCAGGTGAACTCTATAAGTGAAGAGAGTGTTTTCCCCAGATTGTTTAATACACACAGGCTATGTTACCAGGTGAACAGTGTAAGTGAGGAGAGTTTGTTCCCCTGATTGTATAATATACTCGGGACATGTTACCAGGTGAACAGTGTAAGTGAGGAGAGTGTGTTCCCCTGATGGTTTAATACAGAGGGGACATGTCACCAGGTGAACAGTATAAGTGAGGAGAGGTTGTTTTCCTGATGGTTTAATACTGACGGGACATGTTACCAGGTGAACAGTATAAGTGAGGAGAGTGTTTTCCCCTGATTGATTAAAACATGGGACATGTTACCAGGAGAAGAGTATAAGTGAGGAGAGTGTGTTTCCCTGATTGTTTAATGCACACAGGACATGTCACCAGGTGAACAGTAAAAGTGAGGAGAGTGTGTTCCCCTCATTGTTTAATACACACTGGACATGTTACCAGGTGAACAGTAGAAGTGAGGAGAGTGTGTTCCCCTGATTGTTTAATGCACACGGGACATGTTACCAGGTGAACAGTAGAAGTGAGGAGAGTGTGTTCCCCTGATTGTTTAATATTCACGGGACATGTCACCAAGTGAACAGTATAATTGAGGAGAGTGTGTTCCCCTGATGGTTTAATACACACGGGACATGTTACCAGGTGAACAGTATAAGTGAGGAGAGTCTGTTCCCCTCATTGTTTAATACACACAGGACATGTCACCAGGTGAACAGTAAAAGTGAGGAGAGTGTGTTCCCCTGATGGTTTAATACACACTGGACATGTTACCAGGTGAACAGTAGAAGTGAGGAGAGTGTGTTCCCCTGATGGTTTAATACACACGGGACATGTTACCAGGTGAACAGTATAAGTGAGGAGAGTGTGTTCCCCTGATGGTTTAATACACACGGGACATGTTACCAGGTGAACAGTATAAGTGAGGAGAGTGTGTTCCCCTGATTGTTTAATACACACTGGACATGTTACCAGGTGAACAGTGTAAGTGAGGAGAGTGTGTTCCCCTGATGGTTTAATACAGAGGGGACATGTCACCAGGTGAACAGTATAAGTGAGGAGAGTTTGTTCCCCTGACGGTTTAATACTGACGGGACATGTTACCAGGTGAACAGTATGAGTGAGGAGAGTGTTTTCCCCTGATTGATTAAAACATGGGACATGTTACCAGGTGAACAGTATAAGTGAGGAGAGTGTGTTCCCCAGATGCTTTAATATACACAGTACATGTTACCAGGTGAACAGTATAAGTGAGGAGAGTGTGTTCCCCTGATTGTATAATACTGACGGGACATGTAACCAGGTGAACAGAATAAGTGAGGAGAGTGTGTTCCCCTGATTGTTTAATACTGATGGGACATGTTGCCAGGTGAACAGTATAAGAGAGGAGAGTGTGTTCCCCTGATGGTTTAATATACACGGGACATGTTACCAGGAGAACAATATAAGTGAGGAGAGTGTGTTCCCCTGATTGTTTAATATTGACGGGACATGTTCGCAGGTGAACAGTATAAGTGAGGAGAGTTTCTTCCCCTGATTGTTTAATACTGATGGGACATGTTGCCAGGTGAACAGTATAAGTGAGGAGAGTGTGTTCCCCTGATGGTTTAATATACACGGGACATGTTACCAGGAGAACAGTATAAGTGAGGAGAGATTGTTCCCCCGATTGTTTAATACTGACGGGACATGTCACCAGTCGAACAGTATAAGTGAGGAGGGTGTGTTCCCCTGATGGTTTAATGCACACAGGACATGTCACCAGGTGAACAGTATAAGTGAGGAGAGTGTGTTCCCCTGATTGTTTAATACACACGGGACATGTTACCAGGTGAACAGTATAAGTGAGGAGAGTGTGTTCCCCTGATGGTTTAATACACACGGGACATGTTACCAGGTGAACAGTATAAGTGAGGAGAGTTTGTTCCCTTGATTGTATAATATACACGGGACCTGTTACCAGGTGAACAGTATAAGTGAGGAGAGTGTGTTCCCCTGATTGTTTAATATACACGGGACATGTTACCAGGTGAACAGTGCAAGTGAGGAGATTGTGTTCCCCTGATGGTTTAATATACATGGGACATGTTACCAGATAAACAGTATAAGTGGGGAGAGTGTGTTCCCCTGATGTTTTAATACACACGGGACATGTGACCAGATGAACAGTATAAGTGAGGAGAGTGTGTTCCGCTGATTGTTTAATACACACAGGACATGTTACCAGGTGAACAGTATAAGTGAGCAGAGTGCGTTCCCCTGATTATTTAATATACACGGGACATGTTACCAGGTGAACAGTGTAAGTGAGCAGAGTGTGTTCACCTTATGGTTTAATATACACGGGACATGTTACCAGATAAACAGCATAAGTGAGGAGAGTGTGTTCCCCTAATTGTTGAATATACACAGGACATGTCACCTGGTGAACAGTATAAGTGAGGAGAGTGTGTTCCCCTGATCGTTTAATATACACAGGACATGTTACCAGGTGAACAGTATAAGTGAGCAGTGTGTGTTCCCCTGATTGTTTAATATACACGGGACATGTTACCAGGTGAACAGTGCAAGTGAGGTGAGTGTGTTCCCCTGATGGTTTAATGTACACAGGACATGTTCCCAAGTGAACAGTATAAGTGAGGAGAGTGTGTTCCCCTGATGGTTTAATACACACGGGACATGTGACCAGATGAACAGTATAAGTGAGGAGAGTGTGTTCCCCTGATGGTTTAATACACACGCGACATGCTACCAGGTGAACAGGATAAGTGAGGAGAGTGTGTTCCCCTGATTGTGTAATGCACATTGGACATGTTACCAGTTGAACAGTATAAGTGAGGAGAGTGTGTTCCCCTGATGGTTTAATACACACGGGACATGTTACCAGGTGAACAGTATAAGTGAGGAGAGTGTGTTCCCCTGATGGTTTAATGCACACGGGACATGTCACCAGGTGAACAGTATAAGTGAGGAGAGTGTGTTCCCCTGATGGTTTAATACACACGGGACATGTTACCAGGTGAACAGTATAAGTGAGGAGAGTATGTTCCCCTGACTGTTTAATGCACACGGGACATGTCACCAGGTGAACAGTATAAGTGAGGAGAGTGTGTTCCCCTGATTGTGTAATGCACACGGGACATGTCACCAGGTGAACAGTATAAGTGTGGAGAGTGTGTTCCCCTGATTGTTTAATACACACGGGACATGCTACCAGGTGAACAGTATAAGTGAGGAGAGTGTGTTCCCCTGATTGTTTAATACACGCGGGACATGCTACCAGGTGAACAGTATAAGTGAGGAGAGTGTGTTCCCCTGATTGTTTAATGCACACGGGACATGTTACCAGGTGAACAGTATAAGTGAGGAAAGTGTGTTCCCCTGATGTTTTAATATACACAGGACTTGTTACCAGGTGAAATGTCTAAGTGAGGAGAGTATGTTCCCCTGACTGTTTAATGCACACGGGACATGTCACCAGGTGAACAGTATAAGTGAGGAGAGTGTGTTCCCCTGATGTTTTAATATACACAGGACATGCTACCAGGTGAACAGTATAAGTGAGGAGAGTGTGTTCCCCTGATTGTTTAATACACGCGGGACATGCTACCAGGTGAACAGTATAAGTGAGGAGAGTGTGTTCCCCTGATTGTTTAATGCACACGGGACATGTTACCAGGTGAACAGTATAAGTGAGGAAAGTGTGTTCCCCTGATGTTTTAATATACACAGGACTTGTTACCAGGTGAAATGTCTAAGTGAGGAGAGTATGTTCCCCTGACTGTTTAATGCACACGGGACATGTCACCAGGTGAACAGTATAAGTGAGGAAAGTGTGTTCCCCTGATGTTTTAATATACACAGGACTTGTTACCAGGTGAAATGTCTAAGTGAGGAGAGTATGTTCCCCTGACTGTTTAATGCACACGGGACATGTCACCAGGTGAACAGTATAAGTGAGGAGAGTGTGTTCCCCTGATGTTTTAATATACACAGGACATGCTACCAGGTGAACAGTATAAGTGAGGAGAGTGTGTTCCCCTGATTGTTTAATACACGCGGGACATGCTACCAGGTGAACAGTATAAGTGAGGAGAGTGTGTTCCCCTGATTGTTTAATGCACACGGGACATGTTACCAGGTGAACAGTATAAGTGAGGAAAGTGTGTTCCCCTGATGTTTTAATATACACAGGACTTGTTACCAGGTGAAATGTCTAAGTGAGGAGAGTATGTTCCCCTGACTGTTTAATGCACACGGGACATGTCACCAGGTGAACAGTATAAGTGAGGAAAGTGTGTTCCCCTGATGTTTTAATATACACAGGACTTGTTACCAGGTGAAATGTCTAAGTGAGGAGAGTATGTTCCCCTGACTGTTTAATGCACACGGGACATGTCACCAGGTGAACAGTATAAGTGAGGAGAGTGTGTTCCCCTGATGTTTTAATATACACAGGACATGTTACCAGGTGAACAGTATAAGTGAGGAGAGTGTGTTCCTCTGATTGTGTAATGCACACGGGTCACGTCACCAGGTGAACAGTATAAGTGAGGAGAGTGTGTTCCCCTGATTCTTTAATACACACGGGACATGTCACCAGGTGAACAGTATAAGTGAGGAGAGTGTGTTCCCCTGATGGTTTAATATACACGGGACATGTTACCAGGTGAACAGTATAAGAGAGGAGAGTGTGTTCCCCTGATTGTTTAATACGCGCGGGACATGTTACCAGGTGAACAGTATAAGTGAGGAGAGTGTGTTCCCCTGATTCTTTAATACACACGGGACATGTTACCAGGTGAACAGTATAAGTGAGGAGAGTGTGTTCCCCAGATTGTTTAATATACACGGGACATGTCACCAGGTGAACAGTATAAGTGAGGAGAGTGTGTTCCCCTGATGGTTTAATATACACGGGACATGTTACCAGGTGAACAGTATAAGAGAGGAGAGTGTGTTCCCCTGATTGTTTAATACGCGCGGAACATGTTACCAGGTGAACAGTGTAAGTGAGGAGAGTGTGTTCCCCTGATTGTTTAATACGCAAGGGACATGTTACCAGATGAACAGTATAAGTGAGGAGAGTGTGTTCCCCTGATTGTTTAATACGCACGGAACATGTTACCAGGTGAACAGTGTAAGCGAGGAGAGTGTGTTCCCCTGATTGTTTAATACGCACGGAACATGTTACCAGGTGAACAGTATAAGTGAGGAGAGTATGTTCCCCTGATTGTTTAATACGCACGGGCCATGTTACCAGGTGAACAGTATAAGTGAGGAGAGTGTGTTCCCCTGATTGTTTAATACGCACGGGACATGTTACCAGGTGAACAGTATAAGTGAGGAGAGTGTGTTCCCCTAATGGTTGAATATACACGGGACATGTTACCAGGTGAACAGTATAAGTGAGGAGAGTGTGTTCCCCTGATTGTTTAATACACACGGGACATGTTACCAGGTGAACAGTATAAGTGAGGGGAGTGTGTTCCCCTGATGTTTTAATATACACAGGACATGTTACAAGGTGAACAGTATAAGTGAGGAGAGTGTGTTCCCCTGATTCTTTAATACACACGGGACATCTTACCAGGTGAACAGTATAAGTGAGGAGAGTGTGTTCCCCTGATTTTTTAATATACACAGGACATGTTACAAGGTGAACAGTGTAAGTGAGGAGAGTGTGTTCCCCTGATTGTGTAATGCACACGGGTCACGTCACCAGGTGAACAGTATAAGTGAGGAGAGAGTGTTCCCCTGATTCTTTAATACACACGGGACATGTCACCAGGTGAACAGTATAAGTGAGGAGAGTGTGTTCCCCTGATGGTTTAATATACACGGGACATGTTACCAGGTGAACAGTATAAGAGAGGAGAGTGTGTTCCCCTGATTGTTTAATACGCGCGGGACATGTCACCAGGTGAACAGTATAAGTGAGGAGAGTGTGTTCCCCTGATTGTTTAATACGCACGGAACATGTTACCAGGTGAACAGTATAAGTGAGGAGAGTGTGTTCCCCTGATGGTTTAATACACACGGGACATGTCACCAGGTGAACAGTATAAGTGAGGAGAGTGTGTTCCCCTGATGGTTTAATATACACGGGACATGTTACCAGGTGAACAGTATAAGA